>NC_045635.1:113661243-114286243 GCF_009829155.1 Mustela erminea | reverse complement strand
CCCCCCAGCGAGGAGTAGAGACCCAGCGCCGCTAGCCTTGAACCTCCGCCTCCAGCTCTCCCGGAGCCGCGCCCCTCAGCCCCGCCCGGGCCTCTCCTCAGGCCCCGCCCCTTGCCCCGCGGCCCGCGCTCATTCGCTGGCGCCCTTCCGCTCCGCTTCCCCATTGATCCGCTTTTGCCTCCTTCGGTACGCTCTCCGCTTAGCTCCGCCCCCCACAGAGAGCGCACGCAAGCTCGGCTCGTGGTCACTCGCGGACCTTATTCCGTGTCGCTTTCCCCTTCTTCCCGGCATTCCTGCTTCCGCTTTCTCACGGCTCTTTGGTTTTTCCACCTCTGAGGCACTTCGCGCCCAGGGGTTCGGTGACGTCATCTCTCTGCGCTGCGCGGACACCCGCCAGTGGAAGAAGGAACAGCTCCGCCGCCCTTCGCCTCTTTTGTTGGGCTGCTGCTCCTCCGGAATCATGGCGCCGTCACTGTGGAAGGGGCTGGTGGGCGTCGGCCTCTTTGCCCTAGCCCACGCGGCCTTTTCCGCTGCGCAGCGTAAGTGCTGGGGGGACAGCGACCGCTCCTGTGTGGGACTCCGGGGGCGGTGTGTGGGAGCACCCTGAGGGAGTGTCGGACCGGGTGTCCCAGGAATGGTCATTTGAGCCCTTAGAGTTGGGGGGTGACTTCGAGAAGCGGCGTGGGGCTCCCCGGTGGAAGGCTCGGAGTCTGAGTTTGAGGAGACGGGCACCTGAGAGTGCAGCAGGGGTGGAAGGGGAAGAGGGTGTCTGGGAGAGAGGGCTCTGAGCTGACTGCAGGGTGGGCAAAGAGGGAGTCTCTCCGGCTGCGGGGTGACCAGGAAGGCAGTCTTTTGGGGAATGCGGGATAGGTGATGTCAGATCCAGCGTGGGGCTGAGCAGGCAAAGTGTCAGAATGAAGACTTCGGGTGCTCATGGTCCCATGACAACTAGGTGGACAACATCTTGGGCGCTCCTGGCTGTCCAGGTAGAGTGAGAAGTTAAGTGACCGTTTGCCTTATGGGGGCACTGTGTTACAGGAGAAAGAGCACTGGACTGGGAGTCTGGAGGACTGGTTCTGAAAAACTTGATTTACCGCTAAATCTGTGTGACCTTGGGCAAGTCATGTCCCTTCTCTGAGACTTCATTGAGGTGGATTTTAATTCCTGCTTTTTCTGTGTCACAGAGTCACTGGGAAGTTTAAAAGAATAAAGTAAAACTACTTTAACATACACATACTATTGTATCATCAAGAAGAAACTTGGAGTCTAGCAGAGGAGGTATAGCTGCCTTGAGACAGCTGATTTGTTTTTTTGTGGTTTTCCTTCTCTACTAGGCCAGGGGTCAGCAAACTGGTGTGTGGGCCAAATGCAGCCTCTCTCCTGTTTTTGCAGTGAGCTAAGAATGTTTTCACATTTTAATTTGTTGGGGGAAAAAGCAAATGAATATCATTTCATGACCCATGACAATTACATAAAATCCAAGTTTCAGTGTCCATCAATGAAGTTTTCCTGATAGACAGCTACACCATTCATTTAGGTATTGTCTGGCTCCTTTCTAAGTGAGAAGTTGAGTAGTTGACACAGACACAGTATGGCCTGCAGAGCCCAAAATACTTATTATCTGACTCTTTTTTCTTTTTAAGATCTTACCTATCCACCTGACAGAGATCACAAGGTAGGCAGAGAGGCAGGCAGAGAGAGAGAGAGAAGGAAGCAGGCTTCCTGCTGAGCAGAGAGCCCTACAGTGGGGCTCCATCACAGGATCCTGGGATCATGACCCAAGCCGAAGCCGGAGGCTTTAACCCACTGAGCCACCCAGGCGTCCCTATTATCTGACTCTTTAAGGAAAAGTTTGCTAACCTCTGTCTTAGATTGTAGAGCCCACAAGGGCAGCCCATTTTATTCATTGCTGTGATTCCGTGCCTAGCACAATGTTTTCGCACAGTAGGTACTCAATAAATTAGTCAAATGAAGGAAGTGAATTCAAAGTTGAACTTAATTCATTTGCTAGATTACTTTCCATCTTAGGAATAAAGTAGAAAATGAAATGTGAATTCCTTCAAAGCTCTAATTTTTTTCAAAATAAAACCTTTTGTTTATTATGTAGAATTAAAATGATCCAGTTATTTTAACTACTTTTTACATACATGTATTGACGTTTGTCTGATTGAAACTCAGCTTTATTTTTTAAATACATTTTTATTTTGAAATTTTGCAGAGAAGTTGCAAAGATAGTACAGTTACTATATACTCCCCACCCAGTGTCCTGCATTGTAACATCTATTACCATGGTATATTGTCACAACTAAGAAACTGATATTGGTATAATACTACTAACTAAAGTCAAACTTTTTTTTGGGTTTTACCAGTTTTTCCAATAAAGTCTTCTGTTCCAGAAATCAAGCAGGGTATCACGTTACATTTGGTTGTCATGTTTCCCCGGTCTTCTCTATTTTGTGACAGTTTCTCCAAATCTCCAGTCTTTAATGATAACAATATTATAGCTAACGCTTATTAAATGCTTACTGTGTGCCAGGCACTGAACTAAGCGCTTTACATGTATTACCTAATTCAGTCCTACCAAAAGCCCTGTGAGGTAGCTGTTGTTATGACTCTTGAAAGATGAAGTTGAGACACGCATAGCTGGGAAATTTGCACAAACTGACAGAGATGATGGTGGGGCCAGGATTCAAAGACAGGCAGTTTGACTCTAGAGCCTGTGTGCTACACTGCTTTATGAAATTCAGTTTTGTGTAAGTAGTTGAAACAGTGCTGTGCTTAGGTGCCAGAGGTACAGTGATGCCCTAAGGGAGTTCAAAGTCAAGTGGAATCAATAAATAATCACAATAAAGTGCTATAGATGCTATGCTAAGGGTATGTCAGGATGCATGGAGACAGGCTGGGGATGGGAGGTGGGGGACAGAGGGTTAAGGAAATACCTTAGAGCCTTGCTGCTCAAGGGTGTTCAGCAGACCAGCCTCCAGGGAATTGCCTGGGAGCTTGTTAGAAATGCAGAAACTCAGGCCCCGCCCCAGAGTTTATTGAATCCTAATCTGCATTTTAATAAGATCCCCAGGAGATCGGTCTACACATTCATTTGAGAAACACTACCCTAGAGATCAGGATACTGTGTAGTACTGTGTCATTTTCTACAGTTGGCTTCAGCTGTAAAATTTTACAGTACTTGAGCAAGGAGATGACTGAAGTCCAACCCCTTCATTTTACAGATGAGGAAATGCCTGGTTAGAGGTACTGTTCGAATCAGATTAGGCTGCATGCAAAGAAGAAAGCTGGCTAGGAATTGAACAGACAGTAGGAAGTTAGCCAAACCTATTTTTAGTATTGGATTGATGTTTCTTTTACACCGGTCCTAATGTTAAACCTGTAAGATAAAACTTAGAAATGTCTCTAAACACATTGTCTTTTAAGAGTGGCTGCATGTTCACTCACAGCAATTTGGGTCTTTAAGTCAACAGCACATTGTTAAGTAGGGATTGTGCCAGGTTTTTCTAGAATTAGGATTTTGTGTTTTTGTGTTTCTGATGAGATGAGA
This sequence comes from Mustela erminea, assembly GCF_009829155.1. Taxonomy (NCBI): domain Eukaryota; kingdom Metazoa; phylum Chordata; class Mammalia; order Carnivora; family Mustelidae; genus Mustela; species Mustela erminea. The sequence goes on along the minus strand of NC_045635.1, from coordinate 114,282,690 downwards.
ATGCCTTGTGGCATTTGTCCCTACAGTGGGACCGCTTTATAATGCTCATGTTGGAAAAAGACTAATACTCACCTTTGAAGCTAATTGTGTCATGTCAGATGGTAGCTGCAGATAACACACCTTTGTGCTACAGCATGCTCACCTTTGCTGGGATGAACTTTGTTATGGCAGAATGGCTACCATGTATCTAATGTAATCTTCCCATTATCCCCCACTTTACTGTTGCAGACAGGCAGTAGAAAGATACTGTATTTCTTTGATTCCAAGATACACTCCCCCTCCCACTCCTACATTTCAACAGTCTGAAATTGAGATACATGTTACAATGCACCAGAATGTCTTAAGGTTTTGATGAGATAAAGTCAGTGAGTGACAGGAAGTAGAGGAGCTGGTTTTATGATCCCGGCTGATCAGCTTCCAAATCCTGGTCCTTTTCTTTAATACCTTGCTGCTTTCTGAGGCTAAGGCAGCAGCAGAATTATGATTTAATCAGAGAGGCAGAAATTGATGTTCTGGAACTTCTCCTGTTCCACCACTGCCCCAACATACTCTCTCAGGAAAAAGCATGTCTGTACCAATATTACTTTATTCATACTACGTGATGGTGGTGCTGTATCAGAGTTGAGATTTTCTGTAGGATTATTCGTTTTTAAATAACTGTGATTTCTCTGACCATTTAGTGAAAGAAACTGTTAGTTTCAGAGGATTCTAGTTTTCCCATAGTACCGAAAGAAAAAAAATACGTTTAGGTATTTCTTCCTCTTACTTGTTCACCTTTCACTCTTACGGTGTTTTATAAGGTGACAAAGCAGGTCATGATGAAAGTAAAATAGTTCAAGATCGGGCTGACTGGCTTAGGAAATAGAGGTTTTTGAGGAATCCGGGATTAGCATTACTTTATGTAGCATATAAGTCAGCCGTTTCTTTGGTATATTGATTTGCTTGCATTTTAAGAAAGAAAAATGGGCTACAATTTCCTTAATGGTATGCTTCTGGTTTATAGATCGTTCTTATATGCGATTAACAGAAAAGGAAGATGAATCACTGCCAATAGATGTAAGTTTGTCATTTATATTCCGTTAAAATATATTTTAAAAATTAGCCACATAGCTTATAATAATTTTTTGCTGGTTCTTGTTCTCTTAAAAAATTTCCAGACATGAAGTAACATCTGTTCACTACTTTACTATTTGTCACTCATTGTAAACCCAAAGATTTGGAAACAAAAGATTTCTGTTTGGTTTCTAGAACTGTAGTTTAAGTAGTCATTCTAGAAGTTGTTCTGTTCATAGTCTGAGATGGACTTAAAAAGTTGATTATTTGACTTTATTTTACTTAGCAAAGTTCCTTTTTATGTAAAGTCTAAGAACAAGCAAAACTAAACATTGTTTATGGACATATATGTAGGTGGCAAAAGTAAAGAAAAACAAGGAAGTTTTTTTTTTAAGCTGAAATGACTGTGAACTTCACTCATCATTTTGTTTATCTCGAATGGATTTTAAGTGACAAAATAGTAACTTCTTTATAACAGAATCAAGCAGTAAGTGTAAAAAGTAAAACTGACCCCATAAAATAAAAAATGACAAGTGACCTCACTGCTCAGCAGTTCTGCTGCTACTCCCAGCAGTTTGGAGCATGTCAGTAGTTCAGCTCACCCCCTGTGCATAAACAGCAGTCTTTATTTACATTATGTATAGTTTCACCTAATCAAAAGAGTTTTTCTTTTAAGAAGTTATCTACATGTATATATGTATAGTTTTATAATTAGCCTTTTATTACTTAACATTATTTATCTTGACATAACTTCATGATAACTCACAGATTTGCCACATTCTTGTTCACAGTGCCTGTGATTGCATTATATGAAATAGGTCTTGGTACACTGGTGGTGGGAATGTGTAAGCTGGTATAACATGTGACGTTAGTTTTAATTTAGAAAGTTAGAGTAATAGCTTGTGGCTAATTTTGACTATAGTTGTCTGTAATAAAAGTTATGATGGGCGGGACTATTAAGCCACTCTCCTATCACCTTTGCAGTGTGGTAGGTTACCCCCCCCCACACCACACACATATCCATTTATAACTATTATTTTTAAAAGATTTTATTTATTTCAGAGAGAGAGAGCACAAGCAGGGGGAGCAGCAGGCAGAGCAGGTAGAGGGAGAAGCAGACTCCCCGCTGAGCAGGGAGCCCCATGTGGGACTTGATCCCAGGACCCTGGGATCATGACCTGAGCCAAACGTAGATGCTTAACTGGCTGAGCCACCCAGGTGTCCCTCATTTATATCTGTTTAATATAGCTTGCTTCTGTTTACAAATTGGGAAATTTGAAAAATACAGAAAAATCACAATCAAAATCAAATGTGCCTGTCTATCATCCCAAGTTGGTTAATATCAAATACTGCAAGTTTTTGATTGCACAACCTCTTTGGAAGACATTTTGGTATTACCTAATGAAGTTGAACATGGGTATACCCTCCCCCAGTGATTCTACTCCCATGTGCCAGGAGACCTACTGCAGGATATCTATATTGTCATTGTAAAAGTAACACACAGAAAACAGCCCACAGAGCCATCAGCAGTGGAATAAATAAATTGTGGTATTTTCATATAATGAAATATAAAATGCAGTAAAAGTGAATGACTGCAAGGATATACTACAACAGGGATGAATCTCCCAAAATATTCAAAAATGGGGAAAAGTAAGCAATACACATTTTAGAGGTACATACATAGCTGGTAAAATTATAAAGAAAAGCCTTAAAGAATTGATTAATATGCAGTTCAGTACAGTAGTTAACTTTGAGGGGGTTGGTGAAGGATATAATTGGAGAGGGACACGTGGGACTTGAAAGGTACTGGTAGTTTTATTTCTTAAGCTGGGTGGTGGGTCCAGGGGTATTCTTTTTCATACTCAATGATATTTAACAATAATACATTAACAAATTCTTAGTTGCTCTTGGAAGCAGGTAATAGTTGGTAAATGAGTTCTGAATAGCTTAGTACCTGTTTGCTATTGGAGCAAAACCTAGAAGTATTTTTCCACTGATACACAGAATTTATGGAAGAGTTTATTGTGTCTGAGTTCAGATTATTTAAAGCGAGAACTAACTCCTTGATAGGATCTGGGAGAAATACCTGTCAGAGGCTAAAAAGAGATGGAGGGAAAATTGTAAATTTTTATGACAATATTTTTATGTTATTTGATAATCTCAATCTTTATACTCACAGATAGTTCTTCAGACACTTCTGGCCTTTGCAGTTACCTGTTATGGTATAGTTCATATTGCAGGAGAATTTAAAGACATGGATGCCACTTCAGAACTAAAAAATAAGTAAGTCTTTCCCTTTTCATAGGCATTTCGATTCATAAGGGTTTTATTTCATTTATGTAATTTCAAGTGTATGTTTTCTGGTACATAAAAGTTGATTTTGCTTTTACATTTTGATGGTGCAGTTTGTGTGAATAATGAGGTCAAAATATCGAGGCAGTGTTTGATATGACAGAAAAATGGAAGTTGAATGACAGATGATTGACATTAGACTCAGAGGTCATGTTATATTTGCTTAAAATTATTTATTGGTTAGATGGGTGGAAGGGAATAGGTAAATAGGAAGATATTCCCTCAGAAATGTTTTCCTGTCATCCCTTCTTTTTTCCTTCCCTCCCCTCCCACACCCTTCCATTTTTTTCCCTCTTTTTATCTGCATGTCCCAGCTTAGTCTTTGGAAGAATAGGGGTTTTTGGTCCATTTTCTCTATCACTTGAGCCTAGACTGTGACCTAAACTGCTCTCTGGCCCTTTCCTATTCTTGGATTACAATATATTTGTTATTCTGTTTTCTGTTTTCTCTTGTGCTGCTTCTCAGCTATTTTCTTGAACCTGTCTTGCTTTTCTTTTCCGTATTTCCTACTTTCATAAAGTTATTATTTAGCTTTATTCAATTCCATCTCTGGACTTTACCTACCTTCTTGAGCCTGGCAGTTTTAACCCTTTGCAGTGTGTCCTCAGAAGGGTTCACAATAAACATTTATTTGTTAGAGGAAACTCACCCCCTTGGTACTTTTACTTTTCAGTTTACATTTTAGATAGTTACATGTCAGGCTTCCTGTTATATGTGGGAGTATGCTTGGAATTTTAGGTGGCTGGCTTTGAGATTGGAGTTTTATCAAGCCAGAGTTCTCTTTTTTGCAGGAAAATAGTGTTTAAACAAACCAGTACTAAAAGCCATACACTTAGGTGTTTGTGAACTTTTTTCGACTATACATAGCTCACTGGGAAAGAAGAAAGGATACTCTACTATCACCACCCACTATAGTTCTTACAAAGAGTCTACCAAGAATCATAGGCAAAGGGCCAGGAAAGAAAGAAGTAAAACAGAATGGCATTAAGTAGGTGGTAGCAAAATATATAAATTTAGTAGGTGGTAGCAAAATATATGAGTTTGGACAACAGTAGGTACAGAAGGGCCAAAACGAGTTTTTTTTGTTGTTGTACTTGAAAGATTCTTGGAAACAGATCTGTGAAATGATCGTATTGCTTGAATAGTGAGGGCCAAATGAAAATAATCAAGGGTACAATAAATGTACTGTTTTTTTTAAAGACTATTTGGCATGGGCTAGTTAGTGTTAAGATTTACAGAAGTGATTAAAGCTGAGCGATTATTTGTGTTATAGTCATAGGCACCTTGGAAGGAGTGGCTGAAAGATTTGAGAGCTTTATGTTGCTTTTCCAGGTTTCTTATTTTCCTTATACAGAAACAAACAAACAAACACGAGACACAGTATGATCGCTATGTGTCGCCTGATCTCATGGATTTAAACTTAGTTAAGACTATAACCCATAGCAAATTCATAATTCGTCAGAAGCCTGCTTGTTTTCAAATAGGCTTTTGTACAGGTGTATCTAAAGTGGATGCTTTTTTTTTCTTTTAAGGACATTTGACACATTAAGGAATCACCCATCATTTTATGTATTTAATCATCGTGGTCGAGTACTGTTCCGGCCTTCGGATACAGCAAACTCTTCAAATCAAGATGCATTGTCCTCGAACACATCATTGAAGTTACGAAAACTTGAATCACTGCGTCGTTAAGATTTTTACAAATTATCATAACAGGACAGGACACAGAGCTGGAATATTGGAGTTTGGGGTATAAAACACTCCCCCTATCATCAGTATTTATATTATATTGATCTTTCAGACCTAATTAAAAAAAGTCTATGGCCCTTGTTCGTACGCTGTCAATCAAATCATTAATGGAGTATAAGTTATCTGTGAAATGAGTCTGATCTTTCATAGAGAGAATTCTTTTTTCCATTTAAAACAAACCCTATCTTTTGTAAAAGTCACTGTTTTGAGCACATTTCTTTGAAAAATGTTGATGATTTTGTAATTATTTATTTTCTTAGATTTCTTTTGCACTTGAGTTTTTAGGATCCTTTTGGAAATAATGTGACTACTGCATTTTGCAGCATGAATGAAAGTTAAAAAGTATTTGGTTTTTAACAACAAATGGACTTCTCTAAAGAGACCAAAATGGTGGCTTATCGGTTTTTCTTATGACCCCTAAAAAATGGCTCTGCTTCAGCAGCTGCTTGCCAGTTTTCAATTTCTCATGACTTCTTGCCCCACCCCCACTCCCATATACCTTCTAACATCGGCTGTCTTGTTTCATCACTTCTCTGGGGTTCTGTGTGCAGTGAGTAATTCTTGTGTCAGAAATTCTTTGTCATAAATATATTTAACAAATTCAACTTGGTATAAAGCTACTTGTGTTCTCTTCATTTCTCTGTCAGAAATTTCCCCAATTGATTAAGTAGTTAAAGACTAGTTGAAGATAGACCACAAGACCCTTCATGATTTCATGAATTATCTTGCCTGTGTAGAATAGTAATCACTGAAGAAAACTGATTACTTGTCATCAGCCAGTTTAACTTATTCAAAGTCTCTGTTATTTTATTGCATACTAAACTCGCAAATTAGTAAAACTAAAGAAAACTTCTCATCAAAGGTAGGCTTCAAAGGCATTGGGACAAATATGTTTTAAATATTTGGAACTAGTATCTTCAATGAAAAGCCATTAATGTCATTTAAGAAACTGTTTTATAGCTTTGGATTCATTAGCCGGCTTAGAGTTTTTCCATCTTTGTTGGATGCTGCCGAAGATGAGGATGAGGAGACAGAGTAGACTTTTTTTTTTTTTTTTTAAGAAACAGTAATTTTGGCTTCGGAAATTTGGCTAGCCCTTTGATCTGCAGGGAGCTGAACGCTTCTTTGTAGAGAAGGCTGCTTTTGTTGAACTGTGCAGGTATGAAAACATTGCTTTCTTTGAATTGTGTAGGTGCAAAGGGAATAACTATGCAGACTTGAAAAGCAATACGCTTTCGGCAAGAGTCGTAAGATGCCCTTCTGCTTGATGGCATTTTTCCCATTAGAAATGGACCTCCGCTCTTCTATTCTGCCGGGTAACACATAGCCTCAAGGCATGAGACTCTTTTGTCCTTGAGCTTTTACTGTTGATTAGTTTTGTTTTGCCAACCCAATCTGTGGAACACTGACTCTGCTCTCTACGGAGAACAAAGTTAGAAATCTGCTGATTAGCCTAAGATAAATTAGAAATGAGTTAAAAATGGAATTCAGGGGTTAATGTGATGATAATTAAGTCAAAATATTGTATGAGAAACAAGCTCCTCCCATCAGGCTTGCCTGCCATTTCCTCAGGTATGACTTGATTCGAAAGAGCCTCTTCTCTTTGGGGGCTGCCTTCCTTTTTTTTATTATCCACATACCTTCAGTGCAGCCATTTAAAGGGTGCAGTTCAGTGGTTTTGTCATATATTTGTGAAATGATGCAACCACTACCACAATGCATTTTAGGACATTTCTATCACCCCTAAAAGAAACCCTGTACCCTTTAGCAGGGGGGCCTCTCCTATCCCCCTGCCCCAGTGCCTCCCAGCCCTGGGCAACCACTAAACTACTTTTTGCCTCTATCGATTCACCTATTCTGGTCATTTATTATGAATGGATTCGTACAATATCTGATCTTTAGTGACTGGCTTCCCAAGTATAGTTTTGTATTCTGTGTGGAGTGAGAACTTCTCCCCTTGAGAACTGGGATCGCTGAGGAAGGAAGTGGTTTGTCAAATCAGTAGATGGGGAGTAGGGAGGGCCAGACACTTAACCGCGTTTCTTCATCAATCTTAGGCTGAATGGTTTTCCCTTGTAACCAAGCACTCACGATATACTACTTTTTATAATATTTTGCCTAGTCTCTAGAATAGATATGGAAATCTTTGCCTGCCCAGTCAGGAAAGTCCCAGTAAAAATGATGCCTGAGGATTTGGCAGATAATTGACATAGTTTTCAGGTGCGTCTAACTTTGCTAGTAGCTTGTATACCTCGGGCCAGGTGAGCTTCCCAAATTTCTTCTTCAGTTTCCTCCAGTGAATTTCTGTTTTCTTTTTCCAATATGTACCATAGAACTAAAGGTGATTTGGGTGCATCATAACAGTGCTAAATGGATTAAATTCAGAATTTTATTTATAATGCTTTGAGACAGTCCATGACTACCTAGGGTAGTTTCCCACCCGCCCCCCCAAAAATGTAGTGATGTGAGCTAGTTAAGCCTGCAGTTGACTGCCATTTTAGTGACATTCAGAAGTGTGCACTCTTGGACGGCTCTCTAAAATGTAGGAAGAGACTTTTTAATAACTAGGGAACCAGCCAAATGCTATGGGCTAGTGGCCCAGCCACAGAAAATGCAGATCGGCGGATTGGAGACCATGATGCTCTGTAACTCCCTAATGATTGTTTCCTAAGCACTGTGGCTTATTTTTGAGTGGCATGACAGCATCTTCCTAGTTGTATGTGGCCTGTTTCCATGATGTATTGAGTAGTGTTGTTTGTTGTGAACATCGATGCCTGTAACACCAAGCTAAACACCTTCTTTTGGATATGTTTCCTCTCTTTAAATGGCCTTGCCCTGTCCAATAAATAAATGATTGTCTCACCCTGTTTTTGGTAGTGGTTTTTGTTTTTGTTTTTGTTTTTTAAATCTCATTCTCTTCTGCTTCTCTGTCCCCAGAAAAATGTAAGAGGTAATTTTATGACTGTATTTTTTTCCAGTGTGATGCTGTTCTACTAAATTCAATGGATACTTTACTTTTTATTGTACGTGTAAAGTCGATTTACAATTTTATGGGTTTTTTTTTAGAGTTGAAATAGAATGTGTAATCTCATTTATATTTATAAATTATCAAAGGATCTTTGGGGTATAAGAATTTCAGTCCTTGAGTGGCAGTGCCCAATCATTCCATCACAAATTTGTTATAACTTTACACTTAACGGGAAATCATTATGATTAAAAGCATCAGTGGGCAAATCCAGAGTCTGATGAAAACCCAAGGGGAAGTTCTGGTTTGTAAAACTTGGCACCTATTTGGAGTATTTTGAAAAATAGCACTAGCAATATTCAAATCTACCTAGAAATATCTCAAAATAACCTACAAATCAAATATTATTTAAAAAAGGAAAAATAAAGACGATATACGTATGTGGCAAAAACAAAAAAAATCAGATGGTGCAGAAAGGCATGCCATTAAAACTTGCCCCCTTCTCTCTCGTGCCTAATGCCTCTCTCCAAAGGTAACCAGCTTAGAGTGCCCTGTATATTCATTTGGGGGAAAAATTATTTCCCAGCAAATACAAGTTTTAAAAACTTTTTGTTAATGGAATCACACTGTATACACTCTTCTGTACCTTGCTGTTTTTGCTACCTGTGTCTTATAAGATCTTTCTGTATCAGAAATTACAGAAATATCTCATTATTTTTAATGACTGTGTGGTATTCCAATATAGGAATGTGTTACAAATGTTCAAACACTGATGGGATCTCAGGTTTTCAATATTTTACTACTTCTAAACCATATTGCAGTGAGCATACTTACACATATAATGAGATTATACCCATGGAGTTAATTCTTAGCAATAGAATTGCTGGATCAAAGGGTATTTTTCATTTTCAATTAAGTAGTTATTGCCAAATTGTTCTCCAGGAATCTTGGCCCAGTTATTCTCCCACATGTAATTTGTAAGAACAATTATTTCCAAGGCCCATGCTGATACTGGGTACTAAACTTTTAAACATTTGATCATCTGAAACAGAATAAACAATATCTTGCGTCATGCTTATTGATTACTTACATTTCATTTTCTGTGAACTGTGTGGTCATGTTCTGTTTTCTATTAGATGAATTGTTTTTTATTGATTTGTATGAGCGCTTTGTAAGATAAGAAAATTGGTCCATTGTCATATGTCTAAGAGTATTTTCCTCAGACTTATTTACTTATTTATGTAGTTAAACGTATCAGTCTTTATGGCTTTGGGGATTGCTGCCTTGCTTAAAAAGGCCTTCTTTACATTTAAGAATAAATTTAATGTATTTTTCCAGTACTTTTAAGTTTTTTTTTTTAACCTTTAAATCTTTGTTCGTTTGGACTTTATTTAGGTAGAAGGAGTGAGGTAAGGATTCAATATTTTTCTCCCTAAATGGCTATCTGGTTATCCCAACCCCACTTTCTTACTTTTCTCCCCACACTGATTTGAAAAGCCATCTTCATCCATATACTGAATTTCTGTGTATATTTAGATCTATTTCTGAGCTCTGCACTCTGTTATGTAAATTACCAGTCTTTTAATTATTTTAAGTTGCTGTACACTTTCATATTTTACATTGCTAGTCCATACTGCATTATTATTATTTTCAGGACTTTTTCTAGTTATTCATGTATGTTTATGTTTCCAGAGGGATCTTAGTATCATTTTGTCTATTCCTAGAATCCTACTGATATTTTTCTAAAATTTTATTTTGAAAAATTTCCAACTTAGGGAAATTGTGAAAGAATAATATGAGGAATGCCAATATACTTTTCATTTAGTCACCATTCCTAACATTTTTCCACTTTTGCTTTTGTTATCTCCAAATGTGCTTTTGTCCCCTCCTGAATAGTTCATGGTAAGTGTGGATTTCATAATCAACACTTTGCGACACCATGACATCCCTAAATATGTTAGTGCACTGTCCTATAAGATGAGGACATTTCCCATTTAACCACGATACCATTTTCACACTGAAGAAAATGGTGAACCATCCAATATTATATTCAAATTTCCCCTTGTGTCCCCAGAATGACTTTCATAGCCACCCCAACCAAGGTTTGCAAATTACATTGGTTAGTGTGTCTCTCCAGTCTCTAATTTTAGATGGTCCCCCTACCTCTTCTTTTAAAATGGTATTTTCTAAATAAACTTTATTTTCCAGAACTATTTTAGAGTTACAGGAAAATTGGGAAGATGGTGCAGAGTTCTCATATAACCCATACTAAGTTTCCCCTACTGCTAACATCTTAGGTTACCATGAGACATTTGATGCAAGGAAGGACCCAATATTGATACATTATATATAAACTACAGTTATTATTCAAGTTTCTGCAGATTTTACTTAATGTCCTTTTTGTGTTCCAGGATTCCATCTAGGATACTGCATCACATTTAATTGTGATGTCTTCTTAGGTTTTCTTGGCTGTGACAGTTTCTTACACGGTCCTTGTTTCTGATCACAGCTCTTTTTTTTTTTTTTAAGATTTTATTTGAGAGAGAGAGTGAGCACAAGTTGGAGGGAGGAGTAGCCAGAGAGAGAGAAGCAAACTCCTTGCCGAACAGGGTACGCAACACGGAGCTCAATCCCAGGACCCTGGAATCATGACCTGAATGAAGGCAGATGCTTAACCCCAACCGATGGAGCCACCCTGGTGCCCTGATCTCGACAGTTTTGAGGAATAATGGTCAGGTATTTGGTAAAATGTTCCTTTATTGGGATTTGTCTATCTTTACCATTTTATACTAGGATTGTGTGTGCTGTTGTTATCAAGGGTACATATTTATTAACATTACTTATGTTGATGTTATTTTTGATCACCGAAGTTAGTGTTTGTCAAGTTTCTCCACTGTAAAGCTACTCTTTTTTCCCTATTTCCATACTGTACTCTTTGGAAGGAAGTCACTATGCGTAGCCTACACTTAGGGAGTGGGGAATGATGGTCCACTTCCTCAAGGATGGAGTATCTACATCAATTACTTGGCATTCTTCTGCACAGGAAATATGTTTCTCCTTTCCCACTTATTAATTTATTCAACAATATATTTATATGAGTTTGGGCCCCTGGACTTTTTTTTTATACTTCAGGTTATCATGTAACCACTTTATTTTGAGGTTGAAATTGTTCCAGTTTTGGACATTGGGAGCTCTTTCACTGGGCTCCTGTATCCTTTTGACATACTCTCATTATTGTGGACTTTTTTGTTTTATTTGACCACTTCCTCACCTTCTGGCACTACAAGATGTCCCAGGCTCATTGTGTATACTTCCTTCCCCAGTCCTGGAATCAGCCTTTTCTCCAGGGAACCTAGTTCCTCTTATAGAAGGATGGTACTTGAAACCAGGATCTGAGCCCTAGTTGTACCCAGTGCTGCCAGTGTTTTGTTGCTTCGAGGCCCTTTGAGCTGACAGAGTAAGAAAATACATGTGTGTGCGCTAACCTGTGCATATACACACATATAAATATTTCTGGATGTAACCTCTGTATTTCTATTAAGTGAAACACAAATTCATACTGGTGTTCCATCCATCACCACATAAATCTTTCTAACCACCCCTCCTGCTGATCTGCAAACTCCCACTCCCACACTAAGAAACCTGGTTCCCACCATCTGCTACCTGTTCACTTGAATTGCTTACAAACCAGTATACACAGTTTCAGAAACATTACCCTGTTCTCCCATGGAAGACAACATTTCCAACTAGAGCAGTGATTATGTGTTGGGTTGCCATTTACTTACAGACCCCACTTATTTCCAAATTTACCCCCTCTCCTTCAGTGTGTTAGCTTCACAGATCTGTAATACAGTTAGATTGCTTTGTCACATTCTGCCTTCTACCCTGGGATTCCCCTGACCTAAATGATTTCTAAAAATTTATATACACCAGGGTTCACTTTTTGTGCCCTATAGTTCAGCATATTTTGAGAAATCCATCATGTTATATATCCACAATCACATTATCATATAGAGGAATTTCATAGCTCTAAAATACCCTGTGCTTCACCTGTTCAACTGGGGCCCCAGTTTACCAGTGGTCTTTTTACTGTCTTATCATTTTGCCTTTTTCCAGAATGTCATATAACTGGAGTCATGCACTATGTAGCCTTTTAAGACTGGCTTCTTTTACTTAGCAGTATGCATTCAAGATTCCTCCATGTCTGTCTGTGGCTTAGCTCATTGTTTTAAATATCTGAGTAATAGTCCATTGAATGAATGTTCCACAGTCTGTTTACCTATCATCTATTGAAGGACTTCTCCAGTTTTTGACAATTATGAATAAAGCTGCTCTAAACATTTACATGTATGTTTTTGTGTGGACATAATTATTCATATTAGTTGGGTAAATACCAAGGTACATGACTGCTGGGTCATATGGTAAGATTATGTTCAGCTTTTTAAGAAATTGCCAAGCTGTCTTGCAAAGTAGCTATACCATTTGGCATTCCCATCAACAATGAAGGAGAGTTCCTATTGCTTTGAATCCTTGTCAGTAGCTGGCATGGTAAGGTTTTAAGTTTTAGCAATTCTACTAGGTGTGTGGTGATATCCTATTTTATTTATTTATTTATAGAAAGATTTATTTATTTGACAGAGTAGAGGGAGGGACAGAGGGAAAGAGTCCCATGCAGACTCCTCGCTAGCTGTGGAGCCTGACACTGGGCTTGATCTCATGACCCTAAGATCACAACCTGAGCCAAAACCAAGAAGTCAGTCACTTAACTGGGTGAGCCACCCAGGTGCCCCATGATATCTCATTTTAATTTGCAGTTCCCTAATGAAAACGATGTTGAGCATCTTTTCATATGCTTATTTGTCAGCTGTGTTTGTCTTTTGATAAAGTATCTATTTGGATCTTTTTCCCGATTTCAAATTGTGTTGTGTTTTCTTATTGTTGAGTTTTAAGAGTTTTTGTAGATTTTGAATACAAGTCTTATACAGATGTGTGTTTTTCAAGTATTTTCTCCTAGTCTGTGGCTTATCTTTTCATTCTCATGACAGTGCCTATCACAGTGAAGTTTTTCATTTTAGTGAAGTCCAACTTAGCAAATTTCTTTTATAAATCATGCTTTTGGTTTTGAATTTAAAAGCTCATTTCCAAAGGGAGAGAGGGAAACAAACCATAAGAGCCTCTTTTTTCCAAAGATTTATTTATTTATTTTAAAGAGAGAGAGAGAGAGAGAGAGAGAGCAGAGGGAGGGGCAGAGGGAAAGAATCTTTGAGCAGACTCCCCACTGAGCATGGAGACTGATATGGGGCTCAAGGTGGGGCTTAGTCTCAGGACTCTGAGATCATAACCTGAGTGGAAATCAAAGGTCAGATGCTCAAGCAACTAGCCACCTGGGTGCCCTACCATTAAAGACTCTTGATGATAGAGAAAGAACTAAGGGTTGATGGAGGGAGGTAGGTGGGGCATGGGCTAGATGGATGATGAGGATTAAGGAAGACATTTTTGATGAGCACTGGGTATTGCATGCAAGTGGTGAATCACTGAATTCTGCTCCTGAAACCAATATTGCAATGTATGTTCACTAACTGAAATTTTAAAGTAAAAAAATTCAGAAAATAAAAGCTCATTTCCAAACCCAAGATCATCTAGGTTTTCTCCTATGTTTTTTTTAAATAGAATTTCATTGTTTTTCACTTTATATTTAGGGCTATGATCTATTTTGAGTTAATTTTTGTGAAAGATATAAGATCTGTGTCTAGGTTCCGTTTTTTCCATATGAACATCCAGTTGTTCCAACACCATTTGTTGAAAAGACTATGCTTTCTCCATTGAATTGGCTTTGCTTCTTTATCAAAAATGAGTTGACTATATTTGTAGCTCAATTTCTGCTTTGTCTGCTCTGTTCCATTCATCTATATGTATACTCTTCCATCAATACTATACTCTTGACTCCTGTAGCTTTATACTAAGTCTTGAAATTGGGTAGTGTGAGTCCTCCATCTTCGTTCTTATTTTTCAGGATTGTGTTGGCTATTCAGGGTCTTTCATCTTTCCTTATAATCTTCATAGCCTGTTTGTCAATAACTACAAAATAACTTGCTAAGATTTTTATTGGAATTACTTTGAATCTATAGATCATGTTAGAATTGAAATCTTATTAATACTGAATCTTCCAATTTGTGTACATGGAGTATCTCTTTGTTATATAGATTTTTGGTTTTACACAGAGATCCTGTACATATTTTGTTTGATTTATATGTATTCATTATTTTGGTGGTGTTGCAAATGGTATTGTTTTATAAATTTCAAATTCCAATTTTAATTGTTGGTATTTAGGAAAGCAATTGACTTTTGTATGTTAACCTTATGTCTTACTCTTTATTATCATTTTTAAATTTTAGGAATTAATCTTGAATTTTATCATATGCTTTTTCAGTATATATTGAGATAATCATATATTTTTTCTTTTATGTATTAAAGTGGTAAATTATAAGAATAGCTTTTTAAGTGATGACCCATCTTTGCATTCATGGGATGAAGCAGGTGCCCATTAAAAAAAATACAGCTTTCTAGGATTTTTGTTTTTCATGATTTTCTTTAATGTTAACCCTACTTTTATAAAAATTTCTTCAAACCACAGGTTTGGTAGTAAGACTAGAATTCTGCTAAAAGTTGGATTTATTTCTTTCATGATTGTTCTTTTTAAAGATTTATTTATTTATTTTAGAGCAAGACAGAGAGAGAGAGCAGCAGGGAGGGGCAGAGGGAGAGAGAGTACCAAGCAGACTCTGCCCAAAGTGTGGAGCCTAACATGGGGCTAGATTTCATGGCTCTAAGATCATGACCTGATTTGAACAAAGCGTTAGTCACTTAACCAAATGAAGTACCCAGGTGCCCCTATTTCCTCCATTGTTATTAAGGACACTAACCTCCTTCTTTGCCATACTTGGTATGTCTTTCTTTTTCCAGTCAAACACTTTATAAGGTAATTCCATCCCAAAAATATATAGGACATTTATGTAAGATGCAACTTAATAAAAGGGATGTTTGTAAACTTACCATCAAACTTAAACATGAGAGTATTGCCAATACTATTGTATCCACCTTTTATGTTTAGCAATATTTATGTCTTCCTTAAGAAATCTTTTCCTAATTTGAAGTCTTCCAAATTTCTTCCATAGTCATGTTTTTTATGTTTAAGTACTTAATCTAAAATTGTTTCATTTCTTATATATGGTGTGAAGAAGAAACCCAATTGCATTATTTTTCATGCAGATTGCCAGTTGTCCCAGTGCCATGTATTGCACAAAGGAAAAATGTCTGTTCTTTTCCCAGTGATCTGAAATGACATCTCTGAAATGCATCAAATGTCCTTCTATTCATGAGAATTTTTCTGGTCTCTGCATTGTTCAATGTATATACCTCTGCATCTCTAGCACACTGTCTTTATTACTAAAGGCTAGTAAGGCTTGGGATAGTAAGGCAGATCCCCCTAATTTGTTCTTTGTGTTGGCTATTTTGGAGCATTTACTTTTCCATGTAAATTTTAGAATCAGCTCCTCAAGTTTCATAAAAACCCCTGTGGGGTTTAGATTATAATTGTGCTAGATTTATACATTAAATCAAGTGGTGGAGGAAGTGGACACTGAGTTTCCTATTTATTCTCTGATGTCTTTCAATAACATTTTATAATTATCTACATATCGACTTTATACACATTTAGTTACATTCATTCCATACACACACACACACACACACACACTCTCTCTCTCTCTGTTGTGTATATATTCCATACATACTACTATTTCTATCTTTATATATCTATCCTTATATAATTTTGCTAATTTTAACAGTAAATTAAAAATGTACAAATTAAAAGTGTACTTTCCTGAATTTCTTGTGGCTGGTATATAGAAATACAATCAATTTTTATGTGTTGATTTTACACCTAGCTTCATTGTTAAATTCTTTGTCTATAGACTACTTTGAGTTTTTAGTTTAGCTAAATAACTTATTTATCTTTTATTGTCTCAGGGTGCAAGCTAGGGATTCTTGTAGTCCAGTGTTGAAGAGAGATGGTGATAGTGGACATTCTTGTCTTGTTCTTTTATTTTGTTTTTAAAGATTTACTTATTTATTTGAGGAGGGAGCAGAGGGGTAGAAGCTCAAGCAGACTCCTCACTGACTGGGAAGTCTGATTCAGGGCTCCATCTCATGACCCATGAGATTATGACCTGAGCTGAAATCAAGAGTCGGGTGCCCAACCGACTGAGCCACCCAGGCACCTCTCTTGTCTTGTTCTTGATCTTACAAAGAATACTTCTAATTTTCACCAGTAGGAATAATGTGCACTGTAGATTTCTGGTAGATTCAGTCTTCAACAAATACTTTTGATTTTGTCCTCATGAATAGTTATTGCATTTTATCACTTTTCTACATTTTCTACAATGTTTTTTTGCATTGGTTAGAATGATCATATGACTTTGCTCCTTTGTTGATACAGCGTACTGGTTATGGGTTTCTTGCCTCTCAGCTCCCAATTCACCCATTTGGCCCCATCTCTGGAATTTGTCTGGTTCATTTAAATTTTGTTTTCTTGTGGCAGTTGTTACTGAAGTTTGCCTTTAGGGGGCGCCAGAGACATTGCAGGGGAAAGTTTTGCTCTCTGGTTGTGGGCTACGGATACAGCAGGCCCCTTCTGGGCACGAGGCTTCTCCAGCACCACGCTCTGCTCCCCACACAGCTTTTCTAGTACCCTGATACGGGGCATTGTGGCCAGCGGCACTCCTTGGCCAGCAGCTTCTCTTTAAACCCTTCAAAACAGTAATACATTAGAGTGCTTCTGGTGAGACAGCTCTGTGCGCAACGTCCTCAGATACCCCTGAGACAGATTTCCAGCAGCTGTCAGAGAGCAGATTTCTAGAAAGTTCCACCGGTGTGGCACCAGAGCTTGATTGCCATTCTCTGAGTTGCTGCTAGTCTCTCTCAAAAAGGTACGGATTACAACTCCTGGCATGGGAATACCCTTCCTTGGGAACTTTTTCTCTGTTCTGGAAGGGGTTCTTCCTTGGGTATTCTCAGCCCAGGGGGGTGGTACTATTCCCTGGTTGATCTTTCTCAACCCTGGGAAGGAGAGCTCTTCCTTGGGTACTATAGATCAGCCATGGGGTGAGGGACCAGTCCTTGGGTGCTCTGCCTTCAGCTATGTGGGGCTGTCTTTCTTGGGTGACTCTTTCAGGCCTGGGGGAGAACTTTCCCTTGGTCACTCTCAGTTGTGTTGATGAGGGGGCTTTATTTGAGTCCAGCGAGGAGGATCTCTTCTTTGGTACTCCATCCTGGGGGAAGACTTTCCCCTGAATGCTCCCTGTCTCTGCTATGTTGGGCAAGGGTCTTTCCTTGCTTGTTTATCTGCCATGCAGTGGGGAGTTCCTTTCCTGATTGCTTCATCTCAGCCCTGGGTTTGGGGCTGTTTCTTAGATTCTGTATCTAACCTCTGTAAAGGGAAACTCTTCTATGGGGGCTTTACATTGCCCTGGGGTGGGGGCTCTTCCTTGGAGACTCTGTCTTAGAGATGGAGAGGGGGCTTTTACTTGAGCACCCTGTCCAAGTGGAGACCAAGAGGATATTTCCTAAGGCTGTCTGTCTCAGCTGTGTTAAGGGAGGGGCTTTCCCTTCAGTGTTTGCTCTCAGCCCTAGATAAAGGGATTCTGCCTTGGGTTCTACAGCTCTAATTCCAGAGGGTGGGTTTCCAGCACCACAGAAATCCTCTGCCGTGCACTGAATCATAGCTCAGCTTCTCCAACAAGATCTGGACTTCAGTACTTTTAGAGGGGGTGGATTTTTTCCCTTAAGCCCTCTCTAAGTCCTGGAGAGGACGTTTCATTGGATGTTCTATTTCAGCCCAGGTGTGGCACTCTTTCTTGGGTGTTTATGTCGGGGTGAGGGGGATTTCCCATGGGCATTGTATCTCAGCTATGCAGTAGGGGGATTTTCCTTGGGTGTCCTGATGAGGATACTAACTTTGGTGCCATGACTCAGTGCTAGGAGTGGTGCTTTTCCTTGGGTGTTCTTTCTAAGCCCTGAAGGGCGGCTCTTCTCTGGAGTTCAATCACAGCCCTGGTGGGGATGGGAGAGATATGTTATATCTGGACTTGTGGAAGAGGTCACTGATACAAAGACACAGGACAGGGAATAATCCTTGTCTCACAGAAACTAGACTTGATGGTATTCCACCTTACCCCAGTCTTCAGTTAGAGTTTCCCTTAATCTTTCTGTGCTTTGGTTTCCTTATTTATAACAAAGAGGGTGATCATCGGACCTAGTTCACAGGGCTCTGTAGAGGATTAAGTGAGTTCATGTAAGCCATTTAGGATAATACCTGGCAGATAGTAACTGCTCAATGAAATGCTTTTACCCTCTTCGTACTCTTCTACTGTGGGAAATGCAAATTGTATGAAAAATTGTTTCTTGGGATTTTATTTGAATAACAGGGAGCATAGTTTTGATTATCCTTGCATGATAACAGCTTAAATATAACCTTTTCTTTTTAAACATAACCTTCTATACTTCTGATCTGTATCCTCCAACATTGAAAAGCACCCATCTCTGCCTGGCACCTAGGTGGACATATTTGAATCTCCTTGTGTTTGGGGACTTACACTTTCAAACTATTCTACCCTTCATTATCTATGTGTAGCATTAGGTAAGTGGTAATCGATTTTATTAATGATGACTTTAAAACATAAAAAGGCACACACACACACACACACACACGATTTCCCTTAAAGAGAGTTGACACAGAGTGGGTTATACTTCTTTAATGGGTAATCGTGTAATTGGCTCCTTTTTAGTTGATGAGAGCCACTCATTCCCCAAACATTTTGATGAATCATGGCTCTATTATATTTGACTTTGGACAACAACTTTTTTTTTAAAGATTTTATTTATTTATTTGAGAGGGAGAGAATGAGAGAGAGAGAGAGAGAGAAAGAGAGAGAACACAAGAGGAGGAAAGTCAGATGGAGAAGCAGACTCCCTGCTGAGCAGGGAGCTCAATGGGGAACTCGATCCTGGGACTCCAGGATCAGGACCTGAGCCATAAGGCAGTCGCTTAACTGACCAAGCCACTAGGTGCCCTGGACAACACTTTGTATTTTCACTTCCTCCTCATTCCGCTTAGGCTGGATTAAAATTAAGTTGCATTTCTGAGAATAGAACATCTCTTGGTAGATGGTAAGTTTTTGCTGCATGATCAAAACTTATATTGATGATGCAAATGCATGATTTTAGACACATAGGCAGACTTTCCAACTTTGCAACAGTTGCATTTTTGTCAGTGATGGAGTATGTTGATTGATTTTTTTAATTTCTTTTTTTTTTTTTTTAGGGACTGATGACCAATGAAGCAGATGAGTTTGCTTCAGGGCTTGAAAACAAAATGAAAAATCCTGGAGAACCCGACAGTCCTTTGTCATGTAAGAGAAGTTAGAGGACGCCTTGCTGTTAATGAAATAGTAAGGAAGATGGTAATTATGTCTTTGAGAAACAGTTATGAGCATGTTTGCCAGTAGAAAGGAAAGA
This sequence comes from Mustela erminea, assembly GCF_009829155.1. NCBI lineage: Eukaryota > Metazoa > Chordata > Mammalia > Carnivora > Mustelidae > Mustela > Mustela erminea. The sequence continues at coordinate 114,262,997 of NC_045635.1, read as the reverse complement.
ATCTAATAAGCTTCAGCCATTTGGAGTTGCTGCACGAGTTGGTAGGATGAAGCACGTCTCTGTGGCAGTAGGAGATGATGGACTCAACAGGACAGTGGGCCTGCACTCGCTCTCTGCATGTCCTCACCTCCTGTTCGTCCGCTAACCCAGTGTCATCCGGGTTTTGCTTCCTCTGCTCCACTGAAACTGTCCTTGTCAGTTCCCCAGTGTCGGCTATATGTTGTCTTTAACTTCTCAGCAGTATTTGACACAGTCATTCACACAATCCTCCATGAAAACCTTGGGCTTTCAGAAACCACATTTTCCTGATTTCTTTCTCCCTTACTGGGACTCTTTTTCATTTTCTTTTTCTACTTGTTTCTTTTCATTCCCACTACTAAATACTCTATGGCCACTAATCCGGATCCTGGGCCTTCTTTCCTTGAATATACTCTCTCCCTAGATGATCCCACATAGTCTTGGAACTTTAAATATGACAATGGGTATTTCATCAACTCCCAAACTGATACCTCTAGATTACAACTTGCTCCTGAACTCCAGACTCAGATTCAAATGCATACATGGTATCTCCACTCACATGTCTAAGAGACTTTAAAAACTCCACCCATTCCTTGTGTTTAAACTGAACTCCTGAACTCCCTCCTTTGCATATACCTTCTCCACATACAGCACAGTCTGTTTTGGCATTTGGTGTTATAGTGAAGAAATTATTGGGGAATCTGGGTGGCTCATTCTGTTGAGTCTCCTGCTCTTGGTTTTGGCTCAAGTCATGATCTTATGGGTCATGGACTGAACCCTGAGTCAGGTTCCACACTCAGTAGGGAGTCTGCTTGCTGATTCTCTCCCTCTGGGCCCTCCCCCTGCACACACACACACACACTCTCTCTCAAATGAATAAATAAATCTTTTATAAAAGGAAATTATTGCCAAGTCCAATGTCTTGAAGCTTTCCCCCTATGTTTAACTTCAGGAGTTTTATAGTTTTAGGTCTTACATTTAGGTCTTTAATCCATTTTGAGTTTTTAAATCCATTTTTAAAGATTTCATTTATTTATTTGGTAGAGAAAGAGAGATCACAAGTAGGCAGAGAGGCAGACAGAGAGAGAGAGAGAGAGAGAGAGAGAGAGAGAGGAGGAGGAGGAGGAAGGCTCCCCACTGAGCAGAGAGCCCGATGCAGGCCTCTGTCCCAGAACCATGAGATCATGACCTGAGCCAAAGGCAGAGGCCCAACTCACCGAGCCACCCAGGCACCCTTGAGTTCATTTTTATTCTTGGTGTAAGATAAGGGCCCAACTTTATTCTTTCTTATGTGGGTATCCAGTTTTTCCCATACCATTTTTTATAAGATTTATTTTATTTATTTATTTGACAGGCAGAGATCACAAGTAGGCAGAGAGGCAGACAGAGAGAGAGGAGGAAGCAGGCTCCCCGCAGAGCTGAGAGCCCGAGGTGGGGCTCTATCCCAGGACCCTGGGATCATGACCTAAGCTGAAGGCAGCAGCTTAATCCACTAAGCCACCCAGGTGCCCCTCCCATACCATTTTAAAAAATTTCTTAAAAGTAAGCTCTAAACCCAGTGTGGAGCTCGTACTCATGACCCTGAGATCAAGAATCACATGCTCTAGTGACTGAACAAGCCAGGTACCCCCTTCTCCCAGTAACATTTTTTGAAAAAACTCCTTTCCTTATTGAGTGGTCTTGACACTTACAGAAACACATTTGACCATATATGCACAGATTTATTTCTAGGATCTCTATTCTATTGGTCTGTTTGTGTATCTTTATGCTATTACCACACTGTTCTAATTACTGAAGCTTTGTAATACATTTTAGAATCAGGAGTGGGAGTTTTCCAGTTTGATTCTGACTTTTCAAAATAGTTTTGGCTATTCATTGTCTCCTGAGATTCCATATGAATTTTAGGATGAATTCTTCTATTTCTGCACAAAACGTTGTTGCAATTTTGGTATGGATTACATTGTTGATTGCTTTGGGTAGTACAAGAATCTTAACAATATTAAATCTTCCAACCATGGACATGGAATGTCTTTCCATTTATTTGTATCATCTTAATTTTTTTCAGCATTTTTTAAAAAGTAAACTCTAGGGGCACCTGGGTGGCTCAGGCTCCACCTGCCTTCACCTTGGGTCATGATCTCAGGGTCCTGGGACCGAGTCCCGCATCGGGCTCTCTGCTCATTGGGGAGCCTGCTTCCCCTTCTCTCTCTACCTGCCTCTCTGCCTACTTGTGATCTCTCTCTCTCTCTGTGTCAAATAAATAAATAAAATCTTAAAAAAATACCTAAAAAAGTAAACTCTACACCCGACGTGGGGCTTGAACTCGACCCTGAGATCAAGAGGCACTTGGCTCTACTTACTGAGCCAGCCAGGTGCCCTGTTTCAGCAATGTTTTATAGTTTTCAATGTACACATGTTTCACTTTCTTTGTTAGGTTTATTTCTAAGTATTTTATTCTTTTTTTACAAGAATTATTTATTTATTTTAGAGAGTGTATGCATGAGCACACAGGCAAGGGTAGGGACAGAGGAAGATAGAAAAGGAGAGAAAATTTTCTAGCAGGATCCCCACTGAGCTCAGAGCCTGACACAGGGCTCAATCCCAGGACCCTGAGATCATGACCTGAGCTGAAACCAAGGGTTGGACGTTTCAATTACTGGACCACCCAGGTACCCTTCTAAGTATTTTATTCTTTTTGATGCTATTATAAATGGAATTGTCTTCTTCATTTTCATTTCAGATTTTTCATTGTTAGTGTACAGAAATGCAATTGATTTTTGTGTGTTGATTTAGTATCCTTCAACCTTGCATGAAAATTCATTTTATAGTCCTATGTACACTGTAAGCTCCTTTTTGTATCCCCCACAGCATCTTGCACAACATAGATGTTTTAGGCATCTTTTGGTTAATGACATTTCTCTTTATTTTCAATTTAAAAAAAAGATTCACAACCTTGAGAAGGTACTAGAAAAAGTAATTTTTGCCATCTTCATAACAAAGTTAATTACATAAAAAACATAGCCTGTTATCACAACTATCTGTGAGAAACAAGGACAAGTTTGCTGTGCTGTAGAATGATGTTGGATATTGCTGGTTTCCTAGAATGTGGTTCTCAAGGGAATTGCCTTCTGGAGGTTAAGAAAAAGCAGTGGACTTTTTTTTTTAAAAAGATTTTATTTTTATTTATTTATTTGACACAGAGAGAGAGAGAGAGAAAACACACAAGTAAGCAGAGTGGCAGGCAGAGGGAGAGGGAGAATCTGGCTTCCCACTGAGCAGGGAGCCCTATGCGGGGCTTGATCCCAGGGCCCTGGTATGATGACCTGAGCCGAAGGCAGATGCTTAACCAATCGAGCCACCCAGGAGCCCCAACAATGGAACTTTTTAATGCTGTGATTCTCCATCAGTAAAATTTGGCTTTGGCCCTAAGACTATCCATTGAAAATATAGTTTGCTTTCTTATTTGTTTTCCCACTTGAGGAAGGGTATGGAATTAACTCTTCAGGCAAAATCCTACTACTGTCCTAGTGTCTATGGCAGGTCACACTGCTGGTACTGACAAGTGCCTTCTTTCACCACTGCTATCCTCTACTGCTCCTCAGCTCCTCATGATTCTTTGCCTGGGAAGAGGAGTTGAGCCTTCTTTTTTTTTCCTTAAGGATTAATTAATTCATTAATGAGAGAGAACATGAATGGGCATGCGCAGGAGAGCGGGGCAGGGGAGGGGGAGAAGGAGTGAGAGAGAATCCCAAGCAGACTTTGAGCTGAGTGCAGAGCCCTATGGGGGCTTGGTCTCATGACCCTGAGATTATGACCTGAGCTGAAACCAAGAGCAGCTGCTCAACTGACTGAGCCCTTTGAACCTTCATTCTTTTTTTTATTTTTTTGTAAAGATTTTATTTATTTATTTGGCAGAGAGAGATCACAAGTAGGCAGAGAGGCAGGCAGAGAGAGAGAGAGAGAGGAGGAAGCAGCCTCCCTAACCAGCAGAGAGCCTGATGCAGGACTTGATCCCAGGACCCTGAGATCATGTCCTGAACTGAAGGCAGAGGCTTAACCCACTGAGGATATTTAAAGTGTACATCATGATGATGTGATAGACATGCATTGTTCATTGACTTTAATCACAAAACACGGGACTATCAAGAAGCTGTCCAAACATATCAGACATATGCCTCCACAGCACTTTGGTAGTAGGAACTCAATTTCCTTTGATGGTCAGGTTCAGTCACCCCAGCCAGTACAGTATAGCCCTTCTTTGCCATTGATTGAGAGGTCTGGGGAGTCCAAGTGCCCAGCTGGGAGACTCAACTTCCCATTCAATGGAGTCATTGTTTTATTTCCTGGTGAAAGCATTCTTTCTTTGGAACGAATATCTCTAGCACAGAAGAGCTAGATCTCTTGTCATAGGACAAGGAAGCAAAAATTTTCTGTTGTCTTGCTGGGGTTAATAGTGAGGAGAGGCACTCCTGTTTCCATACCTTGATTGCAGGATCCATAAATCCATGTGATAAGAGGAACAGTACCATATACCTATGCATGTAAATGCTTAGCTACCCCAGATCCTCAAGTTACTGCCACTTAGCTAGAAACAAGTGAGGTCTTCCAGATGCCATTCCACTTCAGGATGAGGAGAAACCTAAGACCAGTGAACTCCATGAATATTGCTCAATAGCTGCACTCATTTCCTATAAAATGGGTTCCTTGCTTAGAAATGATGATCTTTGGAATACCATGATGGTGAATAAGGTATTTTTCAAATCTACAAATATTGGTTTCTTTTTTTTAAAAAAGATTTTATTTATTTATTTGACAGACAGAGATCACAAGTAGGCAGAGAGGCAGGCAGAGAGAGAGGGGGAAGCAGGCTCCCCGCTGAGCAGAGAGCCCAATGCAGGGCTTGATCCCAGGACCCTGAGATCCTGACCTGAGCTGAAGGCAGAGGCTCAACCCACTGAGCCACCCAGGCACCCCTACAAATATTGGTTTCTCAAAAGCACTACAGGTGGGGGACGCCTGGGTGGCTCAGTTGGTTAAGCAGCTGCCTTTGGCTCAGGTCATGATCCCAGGGTCCTGGGATCGAGTCCCACATCGGGCTCCTTGCTCGGCAGAGAGCCTGCTTCTCCCTCTGCCTCTGCCTGCCTCTCTGTCTGCCTGTGCTCGCTCGCTCTCTCTCCCTCTGTCTCTGACAAATAAATAAAATCTTAAAAAAAAAAAAAGCACTACAGGTGGGAAGGAAAATCCATATCCAGAGTATCTATTTAAGTAAGCACAAAGCATGGCCCCTTCCTTAATAAAAGTGCTCCACCATGAAGCCCCTGCCACCTGGTATTTGGCTGATCAGTCACAGGAGCCATATCAGGGGCTCCATGGTGGCTCCTGCTTCTGGCAGATCAGGCACTCAGCAATGGTTGTAGTGAGATCAGCTTTGGTAATCCCAACCTGCCACTTGGCCACCTAGTTCTTGAGCCCACTGGGTTCAGACATGACTGCTGGGGAAGAGCCTGATGGGTATTTACACAATGGGTCCCGTAGCCATCAGATTATTATTTTTTTTAAGATTTAATTTTAATTTTATTTATTTATTTGTCAGAGAGAGAGAGAGAGAGAGAGAGAATGAACAAGCGGAGTGGCAGGCAGAGGCAGAGAGAGAAGCAGCCTCCCCACTGAGCAAGGAGCCCGATGCGGGACTATCCCAGGACTCTGGGATCATGACCTGAGCCAAAAGCAGCAGCTTAACCGACTGAGCCACCCAGGCATCCCTAGCCATCAGATTACTAAACTTCTGCCCTAGTAAGGTTTTCTTTGCGGATTACCCATGGGACACACTTATCTTCATATCATATGTCTATTCAGTTGGGCGTATCCACATACCTCTTCCCTAGACCTTTTTGTCACAAACTTGCAGTCATGTATTTTCAAAGTCCCTGACCATTCAGCTAATAACTCAGACACGGTCTATGCATGGTTATACACTCATACCTTTGGCCAGCTCTCCTCCAGGCAGAGTGAACAAGCAGATGCACTGCTCAAAATTTTCCCTCTGGGAAGTTTACCTTTCACCAGTGTCCTTCAGGGCAGTCCCAGATGAGACCAAAGTGCATCTGCTGTCCACTTTTGGCCTGTGTGGGAGACAGGATTCGAATTATGCCCCTCCCCACATATTCCAGTCTTCTGGTTATTCAAACACTAGTATGAGTACAGCTGTGGGATGTTTTTACTGCAAAAATGAGTATTTTATTTTGGTAGCATTAAGGGATAAAACAACAGTATTTCTACTGTTGAGGTGAAAACAATGTTTAAACTTTGTTATCCTCCAAATATATTCCAAATGAGAATGTTTTAGGAAGGTCCCAAAGCACAGGCAAATTTTAACACAATGATACGGGAATCTGTAATACTGAAAATAACGCTCTCTGACAGGGTGTTTAAAAACATATTTTTTGAGTTCTAAAAGCAGTCAAGCAATCCCTTCCAAGCAACTGTGTCAAGAGTGAAACAGCATGTTCCATTCATACTCTAACAATTTCATTGTAATACTTTTTACTGCTATGACAATTTTATATAAATTTTCCTATACTTAAAATAGGGTTTTAAAGTGGAAGAGTATACAAAATTCCAGATAAAATGATAGGGGAAGAAATTTAATAAGGTGTTCCCTCCCCTCCCTTATCATAAATGATAACCTTTAGCAGTTGGGAGTTGAACTTTAAAATACAACCCCCCCACCCGGGGTGCCTGGGTGGCTCTCATTTAAGTATCTGACTTCGGCTCAGGTCATAATCTCAGGGTCCTGGGATCGAGCCCTGCATTGAGCTCCCTGCTTCTCCCTTTGCACCTCCCCCCTGCTTGTTTCTCTCTCTCACTCTCAAATGAATAAAATGTTTAAAAAATTAGAGACAACCCCCCAAATGAAAACCCAAGTTTTAAATCTTAATCAGATATAATTGGAAAAGTTTACTTATATTTGAAAACCTTTTATAAAATCATTTCTTTTTTGTATTAAAGCAGAAACCAGTTCCCAAAAGCTCTTATTCGATTATGTATCCTAATTGGACTAATATCTGACAGAAGACTATCACTTTTGCTTTTGTAATTGTGATTTTTCACTGTAGCTTTTATAGAACTCATGGTCCCTAATATACCCCCACTCTTCTTTCCTGGGTGGGGAAAATGGCTGCCATAATGAACTTCTCACTGATAGAGTTTCTGGAAATATGTGCTGTTTGTTATTATTCAAGGGGGACAAAATTCTGGGTGGATGGCCTACAGGTTTTCTCGTGCTGCATACCTGTCTCCACATGAAAATTGCTAGGAACTTGAGGAACCGCATTTTTCAGTGTGTTGGCAGCCAGGGTACTGTCAAATACTGTCCTGTCCCAGTGATCATCATCATTAGTACAGAAAACGTCTGCATTCACTCAGTTTCGAATATGCATCCTGGGTCAAGGCCAGCCCTATATTGTGCTCCCAAGTTTTCATCTTTAGCTTGTTAGCAGTGCCAGAGAAACGTCTCCCTGGGGGTCTGGGTCCCTAGAGAGAGAGCACCACAGTTAGGACATTCTTGGTGGCTTTTATTCTCCCATCTTTTGGAAGACGTGCTAAAAGCCCAAGGGTAAGTAGTGATCCTTGTCTAGTATAAGCATAAGTCCAGCAGCATCTTGAGTATTTCTGGCCATTTCCCATACAAAATGCAGTTTCCCCCACCACTGTTTGGTTTGGGAGAACTTGGCCCCTCCCCCAGTAGCCCAAGGAGTGGGGATATTGGGCGTGAAAGCACCCCATTTTCAAAGCTGCATTCTTCAGGTCTCTGCAGCAGTCTCTCCAGGTCACTGCCTGGAGACTCATTGGGAATGACTGATGGCTCCAGGACAGACACTTGCGGGACCGGAGAGAAGTGGATGCAGCCATCGCCGGACCCACATCTGCCCTCACTGACTCACCATCACCCCCACCCCGCCCACCCCGGGTGTGCTCGTGGGGGGCTGCGCCCTTAAAGTTCTCAGCTTGCCCACACCCTGGCCCCCCCGCCATGTGTCTCAGCCCGCCCCCCCCCCGCCCCCGGCAGCTGCAGTGAGGCCATCGCCCCTGCCACTGGGAGCCAGGGCTCAAGGTCTGTCCTGTCCTGGCTCTCTGGGAAGACATCCCACAACCGCGCCCTACTGCACCCCAGCTCCCTGACCTGGGCCTCCAGTGCCCCCGCGTCCTGGTCCTCACTGCAGCCACGGCCCTGCAGCCCCCTCCCACCCAGGCAGTAACCTCCTGTGATGGGCTTTTGCAGTTGACAGAAACTCTTTATATCCACTGTCCCTGAGATGTCCTGCGGCTGGGCCTGATCCACGCAGGTGAGTCCTTTAAAGGTAGGCAGCTATCTCCGTCAGGGAGAAGAGGAAGTCAAGGATTTGCCACGCTTTACCACTCTGAAAGTGTAGAAGGGTCCATGTGAGAAGGGTGAGAAGATATGCAGGAGGACCTAGGAGCTGACCGTGGCCCCTGGCCGACACCCAGCAATGCGATGCAGACCTCGTGTTTACAGTCTTAAACTGTGAATAGATCCTCAACATACCAGTCAAGAGGGAGCTGGGACTGAAAACCACAATGAGATACCACTTCACACCCACCGGGATAGCTGTTAATAGGTGTTTAACAAGCGGCCTGAAGAGATTGGAATCTTCCCACGTTGCTGGTGGGAATGTGAAATGATCTGGCATCTTGGCAGAACAGGCTGGCATTTCATCAAAAAAAGAACACATCAAGTTACAAAATAGCCAGCAACTTCACTTCTAGGTACATACTCAAGAGACACAGAAGCATGTGTCCACACAAGAACTTGCACGTGAACAAGATCCAGCATTATATTGCTTCCATGTCCTTACCCCAACCTTCAGAGCCATTCCCACACATTTACCCCAGGCTACTGTGTATCTCTTGGAAAAGATGTGACGTGCTTCTGGTGACTATCACATCTTGCCACGGGTCTCATTTTTTCGCTCAGTCTTGGCCCCTGGACCTTCGAGTCTAGGTATATGTTAAGGAGCAGTGAGAGGCAATGGTAAGAGCTACAAAGGAAGACTAGCAGGGCCTTGCCTGGCCACCATTTCAGGTGAGACCCTTAGAGCTTATTCAGGCAAAAGGGAAATAAGCTCTCCAGGTAGGAGTGGAAGGGCTGCTTCTGCTGGCAAAGACATCTCACGTAATTCAGAGGTTTGAGGACCTGACTTATCGGCATGCATCTGTATATCTGCACTCCAATTTCCAGCATCCTATGTCTCCCAGTCAGTGTCCTAATATTAACAGAAAGACCCTGCAAGGTTGTGAATTTAATTTGTGTTGTAATTCAGCCACTCAAAGACTAAACTTTGGATCTGGATTCCCCAAATTTTGCGCCCATGGTTACAAGAGAAAACAATTTCTTTCAGGCCTGTAACAGGAATTCTCAGGTGCTTCATCTGGACCTTGATCTGGGACTGTAACTGTCCCGAGCTCAGTCTTTTCTTTCCTCAAGTTCTGAAGTTCATTTAGAAATGACAAATCAACTCCATAATACTCCATTTTTTTTTCTTCATAGTCCTCCTTATTTTGATGAAAATATTCTAACATATCATATACTTGGTGACCCAGAGACTTACTTATCTTTTATAGGCACTTAATGATAGGTAACTAAAGGTGAACATTTGAGTAGCATTTTTGCCACTTCCCGTAGTGGACTAACAGTGCCAACTTTACCATTGGAAACAGGATATTAAAGCCTTCCAGTCTAAATAGAGATGTATTCCAGGAAAACCAGTACAAATTCAGAGAACACACTGTTAAGATTCTGTTCCTTTGGAACTATTCTCAGTACCCCAATCTTTATTAGTTGCTTTCAACCTCAAAAGCACAACTAATGGGAGATTTTAATATGTGTATATCACATATACGAGTGTATATGAACCAATGAACTTGGTTGCTATGTAGAACTGGCTCAAGCAGTCCCTTAAGGACATTGTCTCCAGGTATGATGTTGGAGCAGCTCAGGCAGATAGGAATGGAAGACCATGTGCAGGCTGACTTGCACATTCTGTGCTTTTAAAACACCAAAAGAGGGACAAGTTTGTCAAAAGGTACAGTTGGGGTTACATAGGATAAGTCAGTCTAGAGATCTGATGACAGTTAATACCGTGTCAAATCCTGGCAATTTGCTGAAAGAATAGATTTTTGGTGCTCTCACCTCCCCTCCCCACAAAATAATTATGTGAGGAGATGCAGATGTTCATTAGCTTGACTGTAATAACCATTTCACTATGTATATGTGTATACATCATTGTGTTATAAAACTTAAGTGTGAACAATTTTTAAATTTAAAATAAATAAATACATAAATAATTTTAAGAAACACTAAAAGAAAAACAAGATAAAGTGAGGTTTTCCTTTCATGTTTATACACAAGTTTATATTTGGTAGTGTTCTCATTAATATCCACATATTTTACATAAAAAAGACTTCGATTTTACATATGTAAAAATAACACATCTTACTGGTTTTTCACAAGTTCATTAATGCTGGAGAAATTTCTACTTATATCTTTCTTATGATTTGTCATTCCTTCATGGAAAAATAAATTGTACCATTTTCTTTCATTTTTTTCTTTTTTTTTTAAAGATTTTATTTTTATTTGTTTGACGGAGAGAGAGAGAGATCACAAGTAGGCAGAGAGGCAGGCAGAGAGAGAGGAGGAAGCAGGCTCCCTGCTGAGCAGAGAGCCCGATGTGGGGCTGGATCCCAGGACCCCGAGATCATGACCTGAGCCGAAGGCAGAGGCTTTAACTCACTGAGCCACCCAGGTGCCCCCCATTTTCTTTTAAAAAATGAAGAAGAGGTCATAAGAATTGGACTTCAAAACATCCCTCATTGTCATCAATGGTATTTGTTCACATTTGGTCCCAAAATGTTGAACTTAACAGCAGAGTGAGTTTAAAAGATGGATTTCAAAACAGGACAATGTTCAAGATATCAGCACAGAGAGAAACATCACAAGTCTAGAAGCAGGTTGTATAATGGAATTAATAAGGGTTTGGTTATCCCCCCCCCCTTGCATTCAGCCAGCTGCAGAAAAAGTAGGGGGAATAGATGGATGGTTATATAAATGGATGGATGGATAGATAGACAGACGATAGATTTGTTAAAGAAAATTGGCCTTACGCAACTGTGGAAGACAGTTAAGCAGGCTCTATAAGGATGTTGTCACCTCAGCTAAGGGTAAGGAAGTAAAAAACAGACCAGAACCCACAAACATGATCTGGAATGCATAAGGACAGATCGAAGTATGTACTCATCCTCGTTTCCTCTGACCTTGGGGGTGATGGTAACCCACAGACGCCAGGAGGACCCTTTGCATGGAGCTAAGTGCCTACATGTGGCCCAGAAGATAGAGCTGCTGAAGGAAGATCCAGGGGAAAGAAGAGAAATTGCAAGGCCAGCTGCTACTTCACCCCGTAAGGTGAATCAGCCAATCAACAGCAACACGTGGGAGCTACAAAATGGCTGCCGCTTCCCCTCAGACACCATCCCCAATCTTCAAAGAATCTGTCTGTGGCACACTGTAACCACATACATCCCAGAAAGGGGATTGCGGGTGATGTAATTTGGCCTAGCCAAATTGATGCACTGACACGAGTGATACCCTTGTCATTGTGGTACCCATACCTATCTCCTTAAACCATACTTAATCTCCACAGACGATGACAAAGTCACACTTCTGCCTAACATGACACAAATCTCTCCCACCTACAACTGAGAAAATCCTAACCCTTCCCTAAAAGAGGGCACTAAATCCTATATTTTCTTGTCTTGTTCATTCTTTGGCTACCTGATTTACCCCGCAATTTAATATATTGTACTTTAAATACTGAAAAAAATTTAATAAAACATCTTGTGCTATAAGATAAGGGGATGAGAAGGTTTCAAAACCAAAATTATTTGCTTAATATTATGTGAGTAAATTCCTATGAATATAAAGAAGTAATTACCCATTATTACAGTCCTTTTTCTCTGCATATGATTATGTGATTACTTCTTCCACATTCCACCTTCTTTTAGCCTCAAAGGCACTTTTTCTGAGGATGATCCTTTTCCTGATGGGTGACCCAAACTTTCTCTACTGAGGATCATGGCCATTAGCAGTCCTGAATGAATTAACTTGGTGTAGTTTCCATTGACCAAAGTAAGTGGATGTGGGCATATTGACATGGGAGTATCTCGTGCGTTGCCCACATACACCTGCTTACTCCCCTTCTGTCCAAGAGTCCCTGAATCAACCAAATCCCACACCTGACTTGGTCAAAGATCCAAAAACTTGTGTATGAAGGGGGAGGCTTCTTAAGGAAGTGCCCTTCTAAAAAATTTTCTGTTACTATCTTTCTCCCACACATACCCAAAGGGGCCTGCATCCCTTTACCAGGGTGACCGTCTGTTGGGGACAAGAAATAATCAGATTTGTCCATAATTAGAGGACCCCAGCTCCAAACCAACACAAATTAGAGGACCCCGGCTCCAAAACCAGCACAAACCAGTGTGACCATCTGTTGGGGACAAGCAATAATCAGGTTTTCCATAATTAGAGGACCCCGGCTCCAAACCAGCACAAATTAGAGGATCCCGGCTGCAAAACCAGCACAAACCAAAACATCTTGGAATAACACTGGGCTTACTGCTGGCCTTAGTAGGACCGAAGGCTTGACCAGGGGACACCTCATCCCCATGCCACCTGAGCTGTCCGTCCTAGCCTGGGTGCTCTCTGACCCACCAAGTGATTGCCATGGGTGTGCTCAGAAGCACCCTTTTCCAAATGGAAGTGGTGTGTGCAAGATCAGCCCAAGCAGGTCCCGAAGCCATGAGGGCTTTGCACGAGGAAGTGGCCCCAAACCCATGGCTCTGAGTCCTGCGACCTTCACTTCTTTCTCTTGCTCGGGAGAATTCCCAGATGTTCCCCATGACCTTTGCCCTCTGGTGTTCTCCCATCACGACATTACAGGACAAAAGTGACTTCGCAAATGGAACTGATCATCTGACCCTTGTAGTGGGATGAATGGGAGCGCCCAGCCGCCCTCCTGAGCCTTTGAATCAGTGTCCTCCAGCTGGTGGCTGCGCCCAGGGAGTTAGAAACCTAAGAATTTGATGTGTCATCGCTCCCTTGGAGACAACAGAGCCACATGAGAAGGGCCCGAGAGTGACCTCTAGAGGCGACACTGAGCCCTTGCTAACAACCTGCGAGAAATGCAGCATCTGTCTGATAGCACGAAGGACTTGACTTCCGCCAAAGATGCGAATGAATTCGGAACGGCGTTCCACCCCAGATCTTCCAGACGAGAGCCCAGCTCGGCTGAAATCAGACTTCTGAGCTACAGGACCCTGCGAGAAGAGAGAACAAATATTCTTTCAAGGCTCTAAGTTTGGTATGATTTTTGAAGCCGTGAAAGTGGGGGTAATTTGTCACACAAAATAAAAAAATGAATAAATAGCCTCCCGGAATGGGGATTCGCATACGCTCATGTGGATTTCGCTAAAGCCAGTTGGCTAGAGAAGCAATACGTGCAGCCTGGATTCTAGAGAGTTCTTCCTGATATGCAGGCACTGCCTATTCCAGTTTCCTTCCAGAACAAGAGAGAAACAGCATAAATAATTTACAGTCTCAGGCACTGGATTTTATACTTAGTTTACTATGTAGCCTATAGGAGGAGGCATGTCAGGGTCGGTGGAGGCAGGGCCTGTGAAAATCCGCTCCAGCATACAGGCAAGGAGAACACGGGCCAATCCTGTCTAATTAACTGCTTTCAGAACCGTGCTAGTTAACCCAAGCCTGGCAACAACCAGAAGAGCCTTCACTCAAGAGAGATGGCTCCGTCCCGCTAGAGACGGGGAGCTTTGGGCTGTTGTCGCCAGCACTGTTCTCACTGCCCCCTCCTCAGCACCGTGGTGGCCTTGAAACCAAGGACCTCGCGTCCACAGTGGCTCGGAACACCAGTGACAGTCAGCCACTGGAGAGGACTAAACTGATGGGAGCTCCCCACAAATCTCCTTTCCCAGACTCTTGTCACTATTTGACGTGCCCGGTGACTCCACCCCCAGGCTCGTCCATCACTGACCAGTGTGAGAGCCCGCTCTGAGCAAACAGCCATTTACTATCTGAAGGTGCAGGGTAGGAGTTCCAGTAGGGAGTGTTGGACAGAAGGGATGGTGGTGGGAAATCTTGTCTTGCTTTGATTTTATGTGGAATACTTCTAATATTTCTCCCCCAGGAATAATGTACAATGAAGATTTCTACTGGAGATTCTGCTTAACAAAGGCTTTTAATTTTTCCTCATGAACATTTGTTGCATTTTTAAAAACCATAACCTTCTTCCTCTTTGGCGAATATAGTATTTTGGTTTTTTAATTTTTTACCTCTCAGCTTCAAACTTACTCTTCTGGCCTGATATGTGAAAAATGTTCCAGTTCCTATAATTTTTTCCCCCATGGCATGTGTAACTGCGCTCTGCCTGTAGGGACACCTGAGACGTGGCCGGGAAGACTTGCTTTCTGTGTTCTGAGCAGCGGGCACAGCTGGCCCCTGGGGGGCATGAAGCTTCTCCAGCACCTGGTTCCGCACCGCACACAGCTTCTCGGGGGGTCGGGCTGCTGCAGGGCAGTGTGGCCAGAGCACCCCAAGTCCTGTAACTGCCTTTACACCTCCCTGGGCCAGTAATAATAAATAGATCAACCTTCTGGCTGGACAGCTGTCTGTGCTCACCACTCCCAGACCACCTAGGGGGCATGTTTCCAGCCGCTGCCAGGGGGCATATTTCTGGAAAGTTCCACCTGAGAGGCACCACAACTTCAGTGCCATTCTTGTTTCCAGGTGCCTGGAACAAGGTCAGGATTTTAACCCTGGGAGTGTGGATTTTTTTTCCCTGGCGCTCTCTCTGTGCCCTGGGGGTGCCTCTCCCTTGGCTGTGGTGTCTTCCTGAGGGATCTACCTCAGCTCTGTGGAGAGACGCGGGTGGGTTCTGATCTCAGCACGGGGGAGGCATTTTCTGGGCAGCTTGTCTCAGCCATGTTGGAGAAGAGGCAGTCCTTGGTGGTGTCTTGAGTTCTGTGAGGGACTCTGCTTATGTAATTCTCTCAGCACTGGCGAGGGCACTTGTCTTTGGGTGATCCCCTCAGTCCTACGTGAGGCACGGGGGGAGTGGTTCCTGGCTCTCGGTTCAAGCTCTGTGAGGGGGATGTTTCCTGGGCTGCACCAGCTCAGCCCTCGGATTCCTGTCCCTGAGGGCTTCTACCTCAGCCTGCGAGACACTCGCCTTGGGGTGCAGTTCAGCACGAGGGGGCATTTTCCCGGGGTGCTCTGTCTCAGCCATGGTGGGCCTGGGCTTCCGTGGTGCTCTGCTGGTCCCTGGTGGGGACTCGTAGTCCTGGGGAGACTTTCGTGGGGGCTCTGTCCCCTCCTATGTGGGTGATGTTCCTCGGATGCTTTAAGACTAGAGTGAAACCGGCCTTGGGGGGCTCTGTCTCTGCGTTACAGGGTAGATTCCTCATGGTGTGGTCTGTCTCAGTCTTTGGGGTGAGGTTTTATTTGGGTGCTCTCGTGCACTTTGAGGGGAGGTGCTGTCACTGGGTTGCTCTGTCTCAGTTGTGGGGTGGGGTACTTTGATTTATTATTTCTCTTTTTTCTCTTAGCTACTTCTTTTTTTTTTTTTTAAAGAATTTTATTTATTTGACAGAGAGAGATCACAAGTAGGCAGAGAGGCAGGCAGAGAGAGAGAGGAGGAAGCAGGCCCCCTGCTGAGCAGAGAGCCCGATGTGGGACTCGATCCCAGGACCCTGGGATCATGACCTGAGCCGAAGGCAGTGGCTTAACCCACTGAGCCACTCAGGCGCCCTCTTAGCTACTTCTTATTCTGATTTTAAAATTGACACTTTTTTTCATTGGGAAAAAAATGAAATGTTATAAATACAAAGGGAAAACAGTAAAATGTGAACATATTTTTATCTTCCCTTTTAGCAGTTTTTTAATGTGCAAATAGATACTTTTTACCCCAAATTGAGATCATACTACGTATCTTAGAATCAGTTGTTTTCTATAAGTTTATGTCATCAGCAATTTCTCTAGTTGGTAAATGTCAGCCTAAAACCCGTGTTTTAATGGTTGCAAAGTATTTAATCATATAACGATATGAAAATATTTCATCACTTCTGTAAAGCATTCAATTTATTTGCAACTTTCCACCTTTATAAATTGTATTTATAATATATTTATATACAATATTTTACAATAAAATTCACTTTTATAAATGAGAAGAAATAGTATTGTGTGGGAACAGATCAAGAGACGTTAACCTTCAAAAAATTGCAGCATTTTTAAAAAGATTTAAAAAAAATTTTTTAAAGATTTTATTTATTTATTTGACAGAGACCACAAGTAGGCAGAGAGGCAGGCAGGGAGAGAGGAGGAAGCAGGCTCCCTGCTGAGCAGAGAACCCGATGTAGGGCTTGATCCCAGGACCCTGGGATCATGGCCTGAGCTGAAGGCAGAGGCTTTAACCCACTGAGCCACCCAGGCACCCCTTAAAAAGATATTATTTATTTATTTGGCAGGCAGAGATCACAGGTAGACAGAGAGGCAGGCAGAGAGAGAGAGAGAGAGAGAGAGAGAGAGAATGAGAGAGGAGGAAGCCGGCTCCCTGCTGAGCAGAGAGCCTGATGCGGGGCTCGATCCCAGGACTCTGGGATCATGACCTGAGCTGAAGGCAGAGGGTTTAACCCACTGAGCCACCCAGGCGCCCCACAAAATTGCAGCATTTTAAAAACTTTATGAGGAGGCCCATAATAACTCTTATTATTTAATTTTAATATTTATATGGAATGTAGTATTTTCTTGAGTTACTTTTAATATTATTATTATTATTATTATTATTTGGTATTAGGTTTATTTCATTTCAAACATTTTGAACAGGCACTGGTTAATTCAAGCAATAAAAAATATTTTGGAAAGAATACCGGCTAACTTTTAACAAACTAGTGAGAGTTATCAAATATTTACAATGAATATAGAAGATATGGGGCAGATGGTTTTAATATATAAAAAGCTAAAACTGAGTAAGAGAAGAACTAATGGAATAGTTGGGAAGGAACATCAAGGGCACTTAAAGAAGAAGCAGTTCACTAAAGGAGAAGTAACAACAGGTAACAAGGGTAGGGGATAGGTTTTTCTTCATTAGCAAGGTTGATGTCTGGTGATATTGTCTGTTATGCCCTTTCAGGGAGGCATGCCTCCTCTCCCCCACAGGGTCTTACCAGAACTGTGCCTTCTTGACACAAACTAGGGCAATCAACACTCTGCAGGGAAAAGTCGAGGCTGAGTTGCTCAAACAGCGACATCTTAAAGAAACTCTCCATCAGTCCATGCTTCTTGTATCGCCAGAATTCCCCTGTTTCAACTGAAGCCAGATTGCTCAGTTGCATTTTCCTTGATTTCTTTATCTCAGCCTTGAAAGACTTCTGTCTAACCTTTCAGCCATGGCCGGGGGAATCTAGGTGGGAGTCTGGGTCCAGCAATGGATGAGACCTCCAGCTACAGCACATTCTAGACAGTTGGTATCCAGGCATTTGGGACTCTCAGCCAGTCTGGTGGGTGTGCAGGGGCCTCTCATTACGTCTAAGCTGTATGTCCCTGTTGGTTAATGAAGGCGAGCACCTTCAAGCCATGGATTGACCACTTGGGTATGTCTCTCTGAAGTGCCTTTTCGGGTCTTTTGCTTATATGGTAAATTTTTCACTGATAGAGTTCTACAGCAATTTTTGGAGAGAGAGGTATATATATCCAATTATACATACAGATTAATATATTTAAATATAGACAATTTACATGTCATTTCTACTTATTAGATAGTTAGACATTATAAATATATTAATATATGAGTATTTTATATATAAATGTTTATCCAATTATATATATAATTTTATATAGATATAATTTTGAGTCTTATAATCTCTCTATATTTTTATATAATATATATTTATACATAAATATATATTATAAATATATATTATATGTATATAATTTATATATAATTTATAATGATGCATATAATTTTGAGTCTCTTCTACAGATTTATTTTGCTTTTACTTTCTCTTGATAGCATCTTTTTGATGAACAGAAGTTTTAAATTTAATTATATATAACTAAACACTATTTTTTTAGTTAGTGCTTTTTTTCTCCTTGTTAAAAAAATCTCTGCCTACTTTAAAGCCATGAAGATAATATCCTAAGTTTTCTACTAGATCTCCCATTCATCTCTAATAAAGTTTTATGGAATGAAATGAGGTAAGAATAAAAGTTCATTTTCTCCCCCTGTACATATTATGTGGACTTATTAAAAACACTGTCTCCTTTCCAAAATGATTTGCAGGGGTTCTTGTGTGAGAAATCAAGCTGTTTTATATTTCCAGATTCATTTCTAGATTCTTTGTCCTTCTACTGGTGTGTTTTCCCTACCTTGCTCTGTGACCACATTGTTTTAATTACAGTGTTTTTATAAGTGAATCTTCATATCTACTAGGGTGTGTCTTCTAACTTTGTTCTTTTCCCAAAAGATTGTCTTGTCTATTCTAAGCTTTTTGATATTTGTAACTTTTTCCTATTAGCTTTTATGTTTTCTTTTTTAAAGATTTATTTTATTTGTTTATTTTAGAGAATGAGATGGAGAGTGAGAGAGTGCTCACTAGGTGGAGAGAGGGGCAGAGGGAAAAGATCTTTTTTTAAAAGATTTTATTTATTTATTTTACAGAGACAGAGAGAGAGCACAAGTAGGCAGAGAGGCAGGCAGAGAGAGAAGAGGAAGCAGGCTCCCCACTGAGCAGAGAGCCCGATGCGGGGTTCGATCCCAGGACCCCAGGATCATGACCTGAGCTGAAGGCAGAGGCTTCAACCCACTGAGCCACCCAGGAGCCCCAAGGGGAAAGAACTTAAGCCGTGTCCACACTGAGTGCAGAGCCTGACTCATGGCTGGATCTCATGACCTCAGCTGAAATCAAGAGTCAGATGCTCAACAGACTGAGCCACCCAGGCACCCCTCAGTTTGTCAATTAAAAAAAAAAAAAGTTACGCTGAAAAGAAATTAAAAAAAAAAAAGGAAGTAACATGATGAGATTTTAAGCGGGATTGGAAGAGATCATTTGGGGGAGAATCGACAGTAATGTGTCTTACTAATGAGTCTTTCAATCTATGCAAAGAAGTATTTCTCCTCATTTCCTGGAGCTTTGAATTTCTCAGTGATGTTTTGTACTTTTTGTGCCATGCTTTAGCACAGCTTTCGTTAGGTTTAGATATTTGATGTAACTGATACTATTTTAATGGCATTTAAAAATGTTTTTCTGATTATTTGTTGCAGAAATAGAAAAAGTGGTTTGTATTATATCTAATAACTTGATTAATTCACTTACTAACACTAATGATTTATATTCTTTTGCGTATTTTATATACAGAACAATGTCATTTGTGAATAATGGCAGTTTTACTTCTTCCTTTCCAAACTTTATAACTATTATACTTTCCTAGTGCTACTGCACTTTTTTAGGACCTTTGTAAAATTATTGAATATAGAGTGGACATCCTTGTCTTTTTTCCAAACTTGGGGAAAATCTGTTTGATATTTCATCATTAAGTATAGTTGTTTGTTTGTTTATTGTAGCTGTGCTCTGTGAGATTAGGGAAGTTGCCCTGTATTCTTTTTTTTTTTTTAAATTTCTTTTCAGTGTAACAGAATTCATTGTTTATGCACCACAGCCAGTGCTCCATGCAATACGTGCCCTCCATAACACCGACCACCTGGTTCCCCCAACCTCCCACCCCCTGCCCCATCAAAACCCTCAGATTGTTTTTCAGAGTCCATAGTCTGTCATGGTTCACCTCCCCTTCCAATTTCCCCCCCAACTCCCTTCTCCTATTCATCTCCCAATGTCCTCCGTATTATTTCTTATGCTCCACAAATAAGAGAAACCATATGATAATTGACTCTCTCTGCTTGACTTATTTCACTCAGCATAATCTCTTCTAGTCCCGTCCATGTTGATACAAAAGTTGAGTATCGTCCTTTCTGATGGAGGCATAATACTCCATAGTGTATATGGACCACATCTTCCTTATCCATTCGTCTGTTGAAGGGCATCTTGGTTCTTTCCACAGTTTGGCGACCGTGGCCATTGCTGCTATAAACATTGGAGTTGCCTTGTATTCTTAGTTGTTAGTAGTTTTATCATGAATAGGTGCTGAAATTTAACCCATTTATAAAAATTATCATAAAGTTTTTCCTTTTTGTGTTTGTTTGTTAATCTGACACATTATATTGCTTTCAAATTTCAAACCAATATTGCCTTCCTGCACTGTACATCCACAATAAGACAAGATCTATGTCCTTCAAGGTACTAGTGTATATTACTTGCTAATCTTTTGTTTAGGATTTTCATGTCTAAGTTCAGGAGAAGTCTTGGCCTGTTCTTTCCATTATTGTCTTCTCGGCTGTTGTTAACAGGTTTATAATGGTTTCCTAAAAAGAGGACAAAGAAGAGGAATTATTTCCCCTAATGAGTTGACACATATTGGTTTATACTTCTTCAAAGAGGTAATCATGTTTTCATCCACTTTTGGTTGATGAGAGCTGCTCATTCCCTAAGCACTCTGATTAACTATGATTATAACATGTTTGACTTAGCATAGTCTTCTATGTTAGCATCCTCCATTTTCCCCATAGACTGGATGGAAATTAGGCTGGGTTGACTAGAACAGAGTGTTTGTAGGCATGGTAAACCTTGGCCCCTAGGAAAACTCATATAAATGATTCAGAGGCATGTTGCCTATACAAATGTAGAATGCAGTTTGGGCATGGTTGCATTTTTGTCATTAATGGAAATTGTTCCTTGATGCTTCTCAGGAAATAATGACTGGTAAAGCAGAGGAGTCTGCTATCAGGGATGAAAGCCAAACAAACATCGTGGAGAACCCACGAGTTCTCTTCATTCTAAGAGAATGCTGAGCATGGCACTGCTGTCAGTGAGAGGAAGGGGAGGGAGTGTCCCACCCTGGTGGCTCAACCATGTCCTTGGAAGATGGTGAGGATGCCCGTCCTCCCTTCCCCGACCTGACTTGACCCAGGACAGCCTGCCACTGGCTCCTCCATGCCAAGGGAGTAGTTCCCATCAAGGTCACTGGCTTTGGGTGAGGCTGCCATTAATTTCTCAGCCACACTGGACACAGGGGTTCAGTCTGTCCTTCATGGAGACATTCCTGGCTTCCCAAACTCCATACTCTACTGGTTTCCTTCTCCTTATTGGTAACCCCTTTCCATTCTTTTCTTCTGCTTTTCCTTTTCTTTTTCTCCTGTAAATATTGTAAAAATTCCTGAATCCAACCATTTCTCTTTATCCCTCTAGATTTCTCTGACATGACCTTTCATCAAGATAATACAGTAGCTTCCTTTTCAAAAGATTTATTTATTTATTTATTTGAGAGAGAAAGAGAGACAGACGGAGAGAGAGAGACAGAGAGAGAGTTGGGGAAGGGGCAGAGGGAGAGGGAGAGAAATCCTCAAGCAGACTGCCCACTGAGCACTGAGCTTGACCTGGGGCTCCAACCCGGGACCCTGAGTCATGACCTAAGCCAAAACCAAGAACCAGCTAACCAACCAACTGAGCCACATGGTGCCCCTACCCATTTTTTATTTTGTTTGCCCTGAGACTGCAACTCAGCTGGTCATGGTGCTTGGCCTGGTGGTGGGGGCACTTAATCCTTTACTGAAGGATCTGGACATTTAGACGTCCTTTCTGATTTGGGTTATTGTAATTTTCCACATACTTTAACCACAAAACATGGGAATATTAGGAAGTATGGTAGACATTCCACACATACTTATTCTAGGCCACTGCCTAAGCAAGAACTCAATTTCCTTTGATAGATTGTACCAATCCAGCCTGTTCAGAAACCCCCTTTATATCTGTTGATTGAGACAGATGAATAATCCACAGTGGTTAACTGGCAGTCTCGAGTTCCATTTCAATGAATCATTGCTGGGTCACCTGTTGATAAAATTTCTCCATTTGGAACAAAAATCTCTACTCTGCAATTGCAGGATCATAGGGAAGCTCTATTTTTTTTTTAAAGATTTTATTTATTTATCGGGGGGGGAGAGCTAGCACAGGCAGACAGAATGGCAGGCAGAGGCAGAGGGAGAAGCAGGCTCCCTGCTGAGCAAGGAGCCTGATGTGGGACTCCATCCCAGGACGCTGGGATCATGACCTGAGCCGAAGGCAGCTGCTTAACCAACTGAGCCACACAGGCGTCCTGGAAGCTCTATTTTTAATTTCTTGAAGAATCTCCACACTGTTTTCCAAAGAGGCTGCACCAACTTGCATTCCCACCAACAGTGTAAGAGGGTTCCCCTTTCTCCACATTTTTTTATGTGTCTGATAGCCATTTGTATGTCTTCATTGGAGAAGTGTCTGTTCATAGCTTCTGCCCATTTTTTGATATGATTGCCTGTTTTGTGTGTGTTGAGTTTGAGGAGTTCTTTATAGATCCTGGATAACAACCTTTTGTCTGTACTGTCATTTGCAAATATCTTCTCCCATTCCGTGGGTTGCCTCTTTGTTTTCTTGAATGTTTCCTTTGCTGTGCAGAAGCTTTTGATCTTGATGAAGTCCCAAAAGTTCATTTTCACTTTTGTTTCCTTTGCCTTTGGAGACATATCTTGAAAGAAGTTGCTGTGGCTGATATCAAAGAGGTTACTGCCTATGTTCAACTCTAGGATTCTGATGGATTCCTGTCACACACTGAGATCTTTTATCCATTTTGAGTTTATCTTTGTGTATGGTGTAAGAGAATGGTTGAGTTTCATTCTTCTACATGTAGCTGTCCAGTTTTTCCAGCACCATTTATTGAAGAGACTTCTTTTTTCCACTGTATATATTTTCCTGCTTTGTCGAAGATTATTTGGCCATAGAGTTGAGGGCCCATATCTGGGCTCCCTACTCTGTTCCACTGGTCTATGTGTCTGTTTTTATGCCAGTACCATGCTGTCTTGGTGATCACAGCTTTGTAGTAATGCTTGAAATCAGGTAACGTGATGACCCCAGTTTTATATTTGTTTTTCAACATTTCCTTAGTGGTTCGGAGTCTCTTCTGGTTCCATAAAAATTTTAGGATTATTTGCTCCAGCCCTTTGAAAAATATCAGTGGAATTTTGATCAGAATGGCATTAAAAGTATATATTGCTCTAGACAGTATAGACATTTTAACAATGTTTATTCTTCCGATCCAAGAGCATGGAATGGTCTTCCATCTTTTTGTGTCTTCTTCAATTTCTTTCATGAGTGTTCTGTAGTTCCTCGAGTACAGATCCTTTACCTCTTTGGTTAGGTTTATTCCCAGGTATCTTATGGTTCTTGGTGCTATAGTAAATGGAATCGATTCTCTAATTTCCCTTTCTGTATTTTCATTGTTAGTGTATAAGAAAACCACTGATTTCTGTACATTGACTTTGTATCCTACCACGTTACTGAATTGCTGTATGAGTTCTAGTAGTTTGGGGGTGGAGTCTTTTGGGTTTTCCATATAAAGAATCATGTCATCTGCGAAGAGAGAGAGTTTGACTTCTTCACTGCCAATTTGGATACCTTTTATTTCTCTTTGTTGTCTGATTGCTGTTGCTAGGATTTCTAATACTATGTTGAACAAGAGTGGTGAAAGTGGGCATCCTTGTCGTGTTCCTGATCTCAATGGGAAAGCTGCAGGCTTTTTCCCATTGAGGATCATATTTGCTGTGGGTCTTCCATAGATAGATTTGATGAAGTTCAGGAATGTTCCCTCCATCCCTATACTTTGAAGCATTTTAATCAGGAACAGATGCTGGGTTTTGTCAAATGCTTTTTCTGCATCAATTGAGAGGACCATGTGGTTCTTCTCTCTTCCCTTATTGATTTGTTCTATCACATTGATTGATTTGCGAATGTTGAACCATCCTTGTAGCCCAGGGATGAATCCCACCTGGTCATGGTGGATAATCTTTTTAATGTGCTGTTGGATCCTGTTGGCTAGGATCTTGTTGAGAATCTTAGCATCCATATTCATCAGTGATATTGGTCTGAAATTCTCCTTTTTGGTAGGGTCTTTGCCTGGTTTGGGGATCAGGGTAATGCTGGCTTCATACAAAGAGTCTGGAAGTTTTCCTTCTGCTTCATTTTTTTGAAACAGCTTCAGGAGAATGGGTGTTATTTCTTCTTTGAAAGTTTGGTAGAATTCCCCAGGGAATCTGTCAGGTCCTGGGCTCTTGTTTTTTGGGAGGCTTTTGATAACTGCTTCAATCTCGTTACTAGATATCGGTCTATTCATGTTGTCAATTTCTTCCTGGTTCAATTTTGGGAGTTTATAGTTTTCCAGGAATGCATCCATTTCATCTAGGTTGCTTAGCTTATTGGCATATAACTGTTGATAATAACTTCTGATTATTGTTTCTACTTCCTTGGTGTTCTACTTCCTTTTAATTCATGATTTTATTAATTTGGGCTTTCTCTTTTTTCTTTTGTATTAGTGTGGCCAATGGTTTATCAATCTTATTGATTCTTTCACAAACCAGCTTCTAGTTTCATAGATACGGTCTACTGTATCTCTGGTTTCTACCTCATTGATCTCAGCTCTAATCTTGATTGTTTCCTTCTTGTGTGTGGCGTTGGTTTGATTTGTCATTGATTCTCCAGTGCTTTAAGGTGTAGAGACAGCTGGTGTATTCTGGATTTATCAATTTTTTTTGAGGGAGGCTTGGATGGCTATGTATTTTCCCCTTAGGACTGCCTTTGCTGTATCCCATAGGTTTTGGACTGAAGTGTCTTCATTCTCATTGGTTTCCATGAATTGTTTATGTTCTTCTTTGATCTCCTGGTTGATCCAAGCATTCTTAAGCAAGGTGGTCTTTAGTTTCCAGGTGTTTGAGTTCCTTCTGAACTTTTCCTTGTGATTGAGCTCCAGTTTCAAAGCATTGTGATCTGAGAATATGCAGGGAATAATCTAAGTCTTTTGGTATCAGTTGAGTCCTGATTTGTGACCCAGTATGTGGTCTATTCTTGAGAAGGTTCCATGTGCACTTGAGAAGAATGTGTATTCTGTTGTTTTAGGGTGGAATGTTCTGTATATATCTATGAGGTCCATCTGGTCCAATGTGTCATTCAATGCTCTTGTTTCTTTATTGATTTTCTGCTTTGATGATCTGTCTATTTCTGAGAGAGGTGTGTTAAGATCTCCTACGATTAATGTATTCATATCAATATGACTCTTTATCTTGATGAACAGTTTTCTTATGTAATTGGCTGCTCCCATATTGGGGGCATAGATATTTACAATTGTTAGATCATCTTGGTGGATAGTCCCTTTAAGAATTATTTAGTGTCCTTCTGTATCTCTGACTACAATCTTTAGTTTAAAATCTAATTTATCTGATATGAGAATTGCTACCCCGGCCTTCTTTTGAGGCCCATTGGCATGAAAAATGCTTCTCCATCCCTTCACTTTCAGTCTGGGTGTATCTTTAGGTTCAAAATGGTTCTCTTGTAGACAACATATAGATGGGTCCTGTCATTTTATCCAATCTGCAACCCTGTGTTGTTTTATGGGCACATTTAGGCCATTCACATTGAGAGTGATTATTGATAGATATGCTTTTATTAACATCGTGTTACCTTTGAAGTCTTTCTTTCTTTAGATTGTCTCTATATTTCTGTTCCATGCTATTCTTAGGATTTTTCATTTTTTATAGGACCCCCCCTTAATATTTCCTGCAGTGTCGGCTTGGTGGTTGCACAGTCTTTTAAGCCTTGCTGGTCTTGGAAACTCTTTATCTCTCTATCCATTTTGAATGTCAGTATTGCTGGATAAAATATTCTTGGCTGCATGTTCTTCTCTTTTAGTGTCCTGAATATATCTTGCCAGCCCTTTCTGGCTTGCCAGGTCTCTGTGGACAGGTCTGATGTTATTCTGATGGGCTTTCCTCTGTAAGTAAGGAACCTCTTTTTCCTAGCGGCTTTCAAGAGATTGTATCTACAGTTATGATCCCTCAATTTGACTATCAGGTGCCTTGATGTTTTTTGGAATCTATAATCTTGGCGGGAGACCGTTCTGCCTCTAGTACATGAACGCTGGTTCCATTCACGAGATTGGGAAAATTTTCATGAAGAACTCGTTCCACTATATCTTCTAGACTTCTTTCATTCTCCTCCCCTTCAGGGATTCCAATAATTCTGACGTTGGAACATTTCATGGCATCGTTTGTTTCCCTGATTCTGTTTTCATGGCTTCCAAGCTGTTTGTTCCAGGCTTCCTCCTGATTCTTTCTCTCTGTTTGTCCTCCAGATCACTAATTCTATCTTCTGTCTCAGTTACCCTAGTTTTTAGAGAATTTAGATTAGATTGGAACTCATTGAGAGCATTGTGAACCTCATCCCTTGTGGCTTTCAGTTCTGCCCTAACATTGTGAACATCATCCCTGATGGCTTTCAGTTCTGCCCTAATCAATTCTGTTTGTCATCCATGACTTTCTCCAACCTAGCTATTGCCTGGATAATTGTTAGCCTGAATTCTTTTTTCCAACATATTGTCTATGTTGATAGCTATTAGCTCTGCTGCAGAAGGCCCATCCTCTGTATTTTTCTTCTGTTGGGCATTCCTCCTCCTAGTCATTTTGGTGAGAGATGACTGAACGGATGTAGCTGGATGTATCGACCATGGTGCAGTCAAGGTGCACCCTGGAGCACTTCTGAGAAATCAGGATTCCCCACCCAAACAAGAGAAAAAAAGAAAAGAAAAAGAAAGAAAGAGAAAGAGAGAGAGAGAGGGAAAAAAGGGAAGATAAAAGAGAAGGTTCAGCCCAAATGGGCCCCAAGGTAAGATTTATGAAGTAGACAAACAAAAACAAACAAAAAGATTGATAAAAGTATATGACAAGAGAAAAAATATATATATAAGCAAATAAAGGAAGAACGTCATCAAAAAGAACCCCAAGTATAAGATTTGTATACTATCAGGACAAACACAAAAACACAGAAACACTGGTGGAAGAAAAAGATGGGAGAGTGGTTATAAATTCTCAGGGTGGGTGAGGAAGTTTGTTTTGATTCTTCCTGGATGTATCTTGATATCTTTGTTAAAAGACTCAACTTTCCTAAAATAAAGGGGGATTAAAAATTGTTTTACCTAGGGGCGCCTGGGTGGCTCGGCGGGTTAAGCCACTGCCTTCGGCTCGGGTCATGATCTCAGGGTCCTGGGATCGAGTCCCGCATTGGGCTCTCTGCTCAGTAGGGAGCCTGCTTCCTCCCCTCTCTCTCTCTGCCTGCCTCTTTGCCTACTTGTGATCTCTCTCTGTCAAATGGATAAATAAAATCTTTAAAAAAAATTGTTTTACCTATAGGGGTAGCATTGATTGGGGAAAGGGGGTTACCTTGAAGTTTAACTCTATATGAATATTAGAAAATAAAAATAAAAAAGGAATAAACTATACTAAACTAAACTAAAATTTAAAAAAAAAGTAAAAAAATAGAAATGCAAAGAAAAACACAGGTGTATGTATCAAAAAGTTCAGGTTAGAAGTTATTATGGAATTTGATGTACTAGACATCTCACTGTGATGGTAAATAGGTTAAAAAATTATCTATATTTAAAAAAATGAACTAGAATAATGGGAACGAGTTAAAAATAAAAGTTGTCCTATGAAGTAGTGATGGTTGTTCTCTTGTAGTCTTTTTCTTTTTTCTTTCCTGGTTGGTTTTCTGGGGGAGGGGCCTGCCACATGGGTTTTCAGTCAATGATGTTCCCTGAGTTAAGTCCTCCCACCCCCCTCAAGGAGGTGGGCTCTGAGGAAACCGTTTTTTTCAGGCTTTTGTTCTCTGGAGGTTTTTATACTTGTTAACTTTTTTTTCCTCTCATCTTGACTGCTTTTGATGGTTTTTGTAGGTTTAGAGGAAAGCAAACTGCACCCTGACCTCCCTCTCAGAGAGAAGCCTCAGCCTGGTCCCCTGTGGGTGCTGCAGAGCCCATATAAATTCCCCCTTGGCTGCTGGCAGAGCAGGTTCCGAGTCGCCGTCCATGGGGACGCAGGATCTTCTGCTTGTGCCCAAAACCACAGCAGCGGCGGCTGTCTGGGAGCTCCAGACCGCCAGAGAGGTTCCAAGCAGCGATCCTCACTGAGATTTTCCCGCTGGCCCAGGCTGGGAGTGCCTGGTCTTGCTGGGTCTAAGAGCGCCGGGCTTGCACGCCCCTCTTTCAGGGATGGGTGTGGGTTGTGCATGCGTCTCAGGTTCTAATAGCAGGGTGTGGGTCTGAGAGCACCAGGCTGCGCCTTCACGCACCTCTCTCAGGGGAGGGTGAGGGGCGCATGCATCACAGGCTCTGTTAGCATGGCTTGGCATTCTGCCGTCTGGCGAGGCTCCCAGCCCCTCACAGGAGCCGGACCCCATGCGTTCTTGGGTGTACTGGCAGCTCAGGGACCAAGACCTGGTTTCTCTGCCGCACTCTCTCTGGCTCAGCGCCAGGGGAGGCTGTCCTGGGTCTGGGGACTTAAGCCCCTGTCCCTAGCTGCCCTGGTTCCCACAATTTCTCCCCGCGATCCTTTGGTTTTTTTGAGTGCTTTCAACCAGTCTCCAAGTTAATGCTGGTCCCCAGACGCAGGGCACTCTCGTATTAGGGGTATTACTTTCCAATCGGTCGCCTCTGGTGGCTTCCTCCCCCTTTTGTTTATCTTCTGATATCAGTCTGATGTTCCCACTCTGCTTTACCTGCCCACTGGTGTCTTCTGCCCCTGTAGAGATCCAGACGTGTATAATTCTGATCTCAGGCTGATTTCATGGGTGATTGGAGTTCTTTGGTAGGTAAGCAGCTCACTTTAGGATACAGGTTGAAACAGCGCCTCCTTCTACTTCCCTGCCACCTTGTCTCCCCCAAGGTGGTAGGTTTTTCAATGGGTCACGGTAGCATACCACAGCGAGTTATATGTTACAACCAGCGTCTTAGTAGGCCACTTCATTGCTGTTTTCCTCTTTAGTGGTAAGAAAAGCAAGATGTAGAAACTTTCCGTTCACTAATGAGCATTATCCTAACATTTCTCAGACTACTAAATCACTAAAAATTTCACTCATTTGGAAGGTCCCTGATTTTGTGTGGGAATTATTTGCCATGTTCTCTCATTCAAGTATGTTGCCAATGTGTCTATATTAGTTTCTACATCCTTATAAGCTAGAATAATGTCATCGATGCAAAAAAATAGCATCATGTCTGGTGCAAGGAAAAGCTAATCAAAGTCTCTAAGGCATAGGTTATGACATAAGCTCAGAAAGTTGATAGAAACCTGCGGTAGAAGGTGAAGGTGCATTGCTCCCCTTTCCAGCTCAAGGCAAACTCCTTCTGGTGATATTTAATGAGGAAAGAAAAAAGCATTTGCCCAATTAATGCTGTATACCAGGTGTTTGGGGATGTGTTGGTTGCTAAAGCAACAAAAACCACATGCAGGACAGCAGCTATAATTGGAATGACCACCATTAGGTTGATGATAATCATCCATCTTTCTTTAAGAGCCATCTTTTTTGCACAAGACCTGTATTGAAGTTGAAAAGGATGTCATAAGAATCACAGCTCTGCATCTTTCTAATTCTCATGGTGGCAAAGTCACTCCAACCCCTGTAGGAATGTGGTACTGCTTTTGGTTTACTATTTTTATAGTTAAAGCAGCTCTTCTATTTAGACTTTCTTATCACAAGAGCCCTCACTCCATACATCAGGGAGCCAGTGTGGAATTTCTGCCACTTACTGAATATGTTTGTTATAATTATAGACTCTGACACTTGGGAAATGGTCAGAGCATGAATTCATTGACTGATTGGGTTCACTGTGAGTGGAAAGTGAGATAAAACCACATGGATTACCTGACCACCGTAAGCCAATACTCTAACTAGAGAACAATACTGGTATATTTGTGTCTCCTGGAATTAGTGCCAGTTCAGAGCCAATATTGAATAATCTCTTGGAATTCTGATTACTTACCTTTCCACTGTGCATTGTTATCCTAGTAATTGGCCACAGGTCCACTGGGGGAAGGTTGGGATAGCAATTAAAAGCATAAATATTTGGCAGTGTAGCATGGTCCTTCCTCAAGGGTAAGCCCAAAGTAATTTCTGACCAACAGAGAAGAGCCACACAGAGCTCTTTACAGATGCCCGGGCTCTCCTTAGAAAGCAATTTACCACAGCCTCGGTGAATTTTGTATCTCCTGGAACTCCTGAGGTGAGTGAACACATCTTACAGGATAAATTCACTTTAACTTCCCCGGCTCTTTAAAGTTTTGTGTTTATTCCCCTCAGTACACCAGGAGAGCTCTTGCATTTCTCCTTAATTAAGGATAGGCTGCCTTTGGGACTTACTTCAACCAACAGCCAAGCAAAGTGTTAGAGCCATCCCTATTTGCTGAAGCAAAAGCATTGGATCCAGAGGCTTGGCTTAATGACTCCATATCAATAAATTTGGTCTACTTAACTTTATTTTCCTTCATATCCTACCCTTAAGTATTTTCTGTGCAAATTCCCCAGATTTCTAACTATTTGTTTTGGAAAAATCATATGGTTAGTTTTGGTAAATTATTATTTTTTTAAAAAATTTTTATTTATTTATTTGAGAGAGAGAGAGAAAGAGAAAGAGAGAGCAAAGGTGAGAGTAGGCAGAGGGAGAGGGAGAAGCAGATTCTCCACTGAGTGGGGAGGCCCACACAGGACTCAATCCCAGGACCCTGGGATCATGACCTGAGATGATCAATGGCAGATGCTTAACCAACTGAGCCACCCAGGTGCCCCAGTTTTGGGAAATTCTACACCCACTCATGGGTCACAATACAACTCACATTTCCTGGCCTGTGGGAATTTGAGGCTTGTTATAGGGTTTTGAAGGAGAGAGAGGTGGTGGAGGTAGCTTGTGTGCAGGATTAGCCATACCCTGCAAGGCGGCCCCATTAGGCAAGATGATTACAGATTCTTTGGACAGAGAGGGAAAACCTCCTCAGATGGCTGGGTCAAGCAACTTCTATTGGCAAAGGCACCTCAGAGAACTTAGGGGTTCAAATTACAAGGCTCCATCAGGCTGTGCATGATCCCACTCCAACTTCCAGGATCTCATTCATTCTCAACCAATGCCCTAACATTATGTGGAAAAATTCTGAGAATTTGGGAAATCATATTGTGTTCTAATACAAAAAATCACAGGATTAGGCTTGGACTTTGGTTTTCCCACATCTTGGCCCTGTGGCTGTAGGAGATTATGATTTCTTTCAGGGCTAGTTCATCGAAGCTTTTAGATCTTTTATGTAGACCTTGAGCTGGGACTTGAAGAACATGGGGACATTATTTTCCTTCCCTATATCCTCAAGCTGACTTAGAGGCAACCAGTTCTCCACAATATCCTCCTTATTGTGACTACAGTGTTCACAATATCCTCCTTATTGTGACTACAGTGACAATTGGATTCATTTGGTAGGTTCTTGATTATAGGGATCTAAATGTCATAATTTGAGAATCTCAGTTGTCACTTCTGCCACAGACTACCAGTGCTCTTTTACCATTGGAAACAGAGTCACCAATGCCTTTAAATCTAGTCAGATTAAAGAAGAAATTTCATAAACTTAGAACATTTTCAGAGAACTCATCCTTAAGATTCTGTTTCTCTGGGGTGCTGGGTGGCTCAGTCGATTAAGCATCTGCCTTCAGCTTAGGTCATGATCCCGGGGTCCTGGGATGCAGCCCATGTAGGGCTCCCTGCTCAGCGGGGAGCCTGCTTCTCCCTCTCCCTCTGCCCCTTCCCCCTCTGCTTGTGCTGTCTCTCAAACAAATAAAATCTTTTTTTAAAAAAAGTCTTTGTTTTTCTGGAACCGCTCTCAGCATCAAATCTGTATCCCAGTAGGAGAGAATATGGACACGTGTCTGTATGTGTCCATGCACACATGTGTTGATGTGTGTGCTAGTATGGATTTGTTCCAGGGAAAGGATTTCATGCAATGGTCCTTGCTGATTTGGCAGTCTCTGTCAAACTGCATCCTTATCTGATGCTGGAGCAGAGCAGAAATTCAGAAACAAGGGGCCAGGAGCAGGCTGGAAGCCACAGACATGAGCCTCATGCCCCACAAAGACCTACTGATGTCCATGAGTGTACATTTCCTTCTACTCTGCTTGGGGAAGAGGGTGTTCTGTAGAGGCCAGGGCCCTTCTGAAAGGACTAATTGCCAAGGCCCTTTACTCTGATTCACGTTAGATGTCTCCTCCTCAGGGAGGCCTTCCCTGACCACCCCGTAAAAGCTACTGTCCACCTTTTTGCATCTCTCCATTGCATTTGTACTTTGTGCAGAGTACTTACCACTACGTGACAGTTGTTCTGCTTGTCTAGTGTCTCATGGAAGATCCATGCGAGGGGCATCCAGTTCACTGTTCTTCCACACCTAAATAAACAGCTGCCACTTAGTCAGTTTGTACCAAATAGCTAATGAATTATTTCTAAACCTCATGACCAACCTGGGAGTTTGATGCTGTCAGCAACCTCAGTTTTCAGGAGTGGATGTGGAAACACAAGGAGGTAAGGTACATAGCCCCAGGTCATGAGCAAATAAGAGTGGACCTGGAGCAACCACTCCAAGCCAGCTCTGGCGTGAAGCCAAGTTCTTCCCAGTCCTCCAGTGCTGCCCCAGACTCCACAGCCTCTGGCTGTCCCCAGCCCACAGCCCGCCATTGGTCCTTATTTGTCATCTAACCCTGGATCTGGAGCATTCTCTGCTCACTCTCCCTCCTTGACAGGCGCTCCCAGGGGTTGAGTGCTCCTAGGTAGACATTTTTTTTTTTAAAGATCTTACTCATTTATTTGTCAGAGAGAGAGGAGCGAGAGTGAGCACAGGCAGACAGAGTGGCAGGCAGAGGCAGAGGGAGAAGCAGGCTCCCCACCAAGCAAGGAGCCCAATGAGGGACTCGATCCCAGGACACAGGGATCATGACCCGAGCTGAAGGCAGCTGCCCAACCAACTGAGCCACTCAGGCGTCCCTAGGCAGACAATTTTTGCAACGTAGAGTAGACAAAGGAAGAAAGTCTGCTGAAAGCTAAAGCCCACATCCCCTTAGGGACAGTGTTCCTGCCGCTCTTCCCCCCCACCCAAGAGCATGTCGGCCAGTGGCTAGCTCTCTGTGCATTGACAGTAGACATCTCCCTTGTACTCCAGGTTCCTCAGAGTCCGTCTCCATGTAGTGGTCACACAGCATTAAGGAGCCCAGCGATCACTCCTCATCACCCTCAGCATGAACCCACAGATTTCTGGGTGCCACCGAATCCAGCAACACACTTGGAATGTGCAACCTCTTCTACTCTTTATTACCATCTGTGGAGTAGACATGATTTGGCTCTTCTATTTTGAGGAGGAGATTCAAGCCAAGGCAGCTGAAGGCACAGGCAAGGTGGCTCTCTCAGGAAGTGATAAAGCCAACTCTTACTGATTAGGGACAGAGAAGGAGCAGGGTCTCTGGAGCCAGAGAATGTTTTTAGGAGCCTTGATGAGGGGGGTGCGATTAACCCTGGATGCTCATCTTCCTACCCTGCTTCCATGACAACTTACCCTGATGGTTCAGGAAAGAGCTTGCACATAATGAGTAGGTCATCTCTGAAGATCAAAAATCAGGGTCCCACATGATTGTGCCCCTGGATGTGCAGCAGGCCTCCACTTACAGCTGGTCATCTGCTTCAAGCCGACTTTCCATGACTTCATTATCCAATTCGTGTAATCATTAAAAGTGATGGTCAGGGAACATAAAAAGAGGAATAGAGTTATACCCTTCTAGCAAAAGTTTCTTATGTGGGGAGCAGTGTGCTGCACAGACACTTGTTTAGTTATTTATTTTTTCTTTTAAAGATTTTATTCATTTATTTGATAGAGAGAGAGATCACAAGTAGGCAGAGAGCAGGCAGAGAGAGAGGGAAGCAGGCTCCCTGCTGAGCAGAGAGCCCGATATGGGACTCAGTCCCAGGACCCTGAGATCATGACTTGAGCCGAAGGCAGAGGCTTAACCCACTGAGCCACCCAGGCACCCCCAGACCCGTGTTTAAACTGTTTTAACCATGACCTTCAACCATTCAACCACGAAGGACTGACAAAGCAATCATGGGCGGGGCCATTGAAAAGATTCATGCTTGGGTCCAGACACACTCAGGATCCCCACCTTCTCCCCCATCCCTGCTCCGCAGCCACCCTGGCCTCCTGCTTCCCTGCAAATGGCAGCCTGCACCCACTCAGGGGTCTTTGTAGCGGACTTCCCACTGCCTCAATCTCCCTTCCAAAGTCTTGTCATTCTTCCTCTCTGTCCTTAAATGCCACCTCCTCAGAGAGGCACTGTGTCACCGCATCTAAAGTGAGAGCCTCCGTCGTTCTCCTTCTGGCCCTTTTCGGTCAGCGCTACGACCACATGCAGACAGTGGGTCCGCTCCCTGGTGCTGCGTGGGTTCTGCGTGGAGAGGGACTGCCTCCTGTCCACCCATGCTCGGTCCCCTCTCCTCCTCACTACTGGAATGGAACCGTAACTTTGTGGTGGGTGGCCATGTGTCCCTCAATATATATGCCCCTGCCTCATGTTGCAGGATCACAGGGTCCCTGTCTCACGGAGTGGAACAATGAATCTCGTGCACCCAGTAGGGTGAAGTGAAGTGAAAGTTTATCAAGTGAAGGTGCGAGCAGAAAGGAAGGGAAATTTTCTCTAGGGGGAGAGGGGTCCCACATGGGTTGCCACTGAGGACTTTTAGGGCCGGTCTTTTATTGAAAACTTGACCTGGGAGCCTGTGGCCTTGAGATTCTTGTGCCATCTTGGTTTGAACAAGGACAGATGATAGCACCCTTAATGACTTACTATTTTGAGGTTTGGCTATTTTCTGTAATCACGCTGTAGCTGCCAAAGAAAAATACTCCCTCACAGCAGGGGCCAGGGGAGACTGGTCTGTTCCCTTATCTCTGGTTCCCTCTGACTAAGCACTTTAGCCTGCTGGGAGTAATTTCAGAGCCTAGTCAGGGGCCCCTTACTTCTCCCTGCCTATAACTTAACTCTTTTCCATACTCACTCAGGCTCCTTTACAGTGAGGGATGGCCCTTTGAGACCGTACACACACACACACACGTACATCTTAATACATTTCTATTTTGGAAAAGTATTGTGACGAAACATGGAATTCTCATGGTTCCAAATTCTATTCCAATTCTTCCAATCTTTGAAAATGTTTTTGGAGTTTCAAATATCTGAATGTGTCACAGGACTGCTAAAAAGTTCCATGGAAAGCTACATAAAGGCAAGCATTCTTTGGAATCAATCCAGTCATGATGAATCAACTTGCCATTAGAATATTTTCTTATACAACAGTTTTTTAAAAATCTTCAGTCATCATGTGAAGTCGATTGTCTAAAATCTGCATGTTGTTCTGGGTTCATTCCACATTCAAGTAAAACATTATTGTTTTGTTATAAATTAGAAGCTGTATCATAGTATTTTTACAATTTATTTAAATGACACCTTTTTACTCTCTTGCTTGTAACTCATGTTCAGTACTTCCTGAATTATCTAATACTTACTTTCATTTTTTTCTAACAATTCAAAGAAGATTCTATAGTTTGCTCTGGATTTGATGGTAACTGTGTTCTCATATCAATGATAGGAACTCGTTCATTTTTGGTAGCTGGAATACATTTTTCTTGTCAAACTTGTAACTGACTGACTCCTGTAATTTTGACGTTTCCACTTGCATTTTATTTCTTTTCCTAAACATTGCACCAGACTCTTTTTGGTGTCCTATTTCCATTAAATAATTATAGTGTAATTTATTAATATATTTTTAAATCAATACAATCTATTTAAAGTAAATGTAGTATATAATATATACCTAAGTAATTTATATTAACTACCTATAGGCATCTGAATTACAATATTAAAGACTCAGGTGCATACAAGAATTTGTATAAAATACAAAAATCAATAATTACAAATAGAATATTATACATAAGGTTTCCAGATTGAAAAAAAAAACACCCATGAAAAATAAATTTCTAGGGCGCCTGGGTGGCTCAGTGGGTTAAGCCGCTGCCTTCGGCTCGGGTCGTGATCTCAGGGTCCTGGGATCGAGGCCCGCATCGGGCTCTCTGCTCAGCAGGGAGCCTGCTTCCCTCTCTCTCTCTGCCTGCCTCTCCATCTACTTGTGATTTCTCTCTGTCAAATAAACAAACAAACAAACAAATAAATAAATAAATAAATAAAAAGAAAAATAAATTTCTAAAAATGAAGTGAGCACCACAGTGCCTGGTGGCTCATTTGGTTAAACATCCACTCTTGGTTTCAGCTCAGGTCACAATCTCAGGGTCATGAGATCGAGCTCTCTGTCAGCCTCTGCACTAGTCACGGCGCCGGCCTGGGACTCTCTCTCTCCCTCTTCCTCTGCCCCTCCTCCACTCTCTCTCTCTAAAAAAAAAATGAGTACCATTATGATATTCCTAATTGTTTTTTTAAGATTCTATCTATCTACCTATCTATCTGACAGAGAGAGTGAGCACAAGTAGACAAAGAAGCAGGCAGAGGACGAGGGGGAAGCAGGCTCCCTGCTGAGCAGAGATCCCGACTCAGGGCTCTATCCCAGGACCCTAAGGATCATGACCTGAGTTGAAAAGAGATGCTTAAATGACTGAGCGACCCAGGCAACCCTCATAATTGTTTTAAGTAACTAAAGTATAAAATGCTCCTGATAACATTATTTTCCCCATAAAGTATATTTTTGTCAGGAAATGTTTGATAGTTGGTCAAATTTCATTTTTGAAAAGTCAGAAATTCTTAATGAATAATGAGTATAACTTACTGAGTGCTCTTCATAGTGTGATGAGCTTCAGAAACCACAAGGAGCCTCAAGTTTGAGGCTGAGTCTGTTGAGTGATGAGGGTGAATGGATTTTTTAAAAAGATTTTATTTATCCATATGGGAGAGAGAGAGAGAGAGAGAGAGAGAGAGTGCACAAGTAGGCAGAAAGGCAGGCAGAGGGAGAGGAAGAAGTAGGTTCTACTGAGCAGAGAGCTCGACACGGGGCTTGATCCCAGGACCTTGGGATCATGACCTGAGCCAAAGGCAGACACTTAACCAATTGAGCCACCCAGGTGCCCTATGGGCTGAATGGATTTTAAAGGGATCAGATCATGACACACAGTGAAGTCTGAATGGTAAGTTCTGAAATTTGTCTCCAAACTTGTTCTATCAATAAATAAGTTTTGGGTACTCTCAAAAACATGTTGGTATGCTGTTATTCATCTTGATTGGCAAGTGCTTCAGCAGTTCCTAAAATTTTGCACCTGGATCAATCTAGTCCTGGTCCTGCTCTGCCTGTCCTTGTGAACTTCACATTGTGTGAGACCCTGAACCACCTCCATGCTCATGGCAGATTTTCTGTCAGCGCAGTGCTTTCGTAAGCCATGCACTTCCTGAAGTGTAAGATGTGTGAAGTACAGACCATCTGATCTTCTTCACCCCCATCTCCCTCAGTGTCTACCAGAGTACCCAGCGCTAGAAAACCTTCCAGGAACATTTGTTGGATGAAGGAACCATCAAAACGAGTGTCTGTGGATTACCTCAGATTCCTCACAGCAACCGTTTTGTTTTCCAACAAGGTGGTTTTCAGACTTTAGAATAAAGGTGTTAAAAATAAGTAAAGTGTTAAAAGACACTCCACTGTCGTGGGCAGGGAAAGACATCTCCCCAGACAGGAATGTCCAGGCCATGAGGACTTTATAATATCATCTGTTCCTGGATTGCCTTTTACAGTGACACAAATTAGGCCCCAAGAAGAGAAGGACCCATCCAAGGTTATAGACAGCTAGAGCCAGAGCAGAGTCTGGAAATCAAGTCTGCACACCGTTTAGTGCGTATGCTGCTTCTTGCCCGGACCCAGGAGTGTTGCATGTTTGAGGTGCAGCCTCTCTGCTCACTGGGGCCAGTATTTGTGTAAGTGCTCTAGTCGATGCCTCTGCCCTGTTCCTCTAGTACAAGATCCGGTTTGCTGAGCCCAGAATAAGTCTTCACCAACTGCTCTGATATATTAAATGTTGCTACAGAAGCAGTAGGCATAGCAT
The DNA here is from genome assembly GCF_009829155.1 of Mustela erminea. Classification (NCBI taxonomy): domain Eukaryota; kingdom Metazoa; phylum Chordata; class Mammalia; order Carnivora; family Mustelidae; genus Mustela; species Mustela erminea. The sequence goes on along the minus strand of NC_045635.1, from coordinate 114,224,775 downwards.
GTTTAGGAATCTCACAACTGGTTTTCCATCTTAAAAACACCTCCAGGGGCACCTGGGTGGCTCAGTGGGTTAAAGCCTCTGCTTTCAGCTCAGGTCATGATGCCAGGGTCCTGGGATCGAGCCCCGCATCGGGCTCTCTGCTCGGCAGGGAGCCTGCTTCCCTTCCTCTCTCTCTGTGTGCCTCTCTGCCTACTTGTGATCTCTGCCTGTCAAATAAATAAATAAAATCTTAAAAAAAAAACCCTCCAAGGGTATGTGCTTTGGTGAGTGCTGTGAAGTGTGTAAACCTGGTGATTCACAGACCTGTACCCCTGGGGATAAAAATATATGTTTATAAAAAATAAAAAATTAATTAAAAAAAAACAACCCTCCAAAATAACTCTACAAAAACCTCTGTAATTAGCAGTCATTTCAGAAGTTAGGGTCAATTTTTTAAAAAGATTATTTATTTATTTATTTGAGAGGGGGGAGGGCTGGGGGGGCAGAGAATCTTAAATAGACTTCATGCTGAGTGGGGAGCCTGATGTGGGACTCGACCCTGACATCATGACCTGAGCCAAAATCAAGAACTGGGTGCTTAACCCCGGGTGCCCCAGTTGGGGTCTATTTTTAACTTTAAAGTATAGGAAAGTATACCATTCTTGACAGTTCATGTAGCACAGGAGGTAATATTGCTAGTTTATGTTGAGAAATGTAAGGTCAAATCTGCTGTGGGGACTCTCCTAATGCCAGTTGACAAATAAACAATAGGAAGGTTAAACAAAGCTGTATCCAGATTAACAGTTTACCCTCTTCAAATCCCCACGATGGCAGATTCTACCCAGCTGGTAGATAGGTATGTTCCCAGTGTGATTGATAAGTATGCCTGTTTCTCTGTCTGCTCTGGGGTTTCTTCTCTGCTGCAGGAATTCCACAGGTCCACCTTGAAACAATGGCCATTTGATACCTTTGTCATATGAAAAGGTGGCTAGGCTGAAGTCAAAGTTACACAGTTTCCACTCTTGTGTGTTTCTGGACAGACGAGAACACAAGGGAGATTCCTGGGGCAGTGACCATTTTGTGGCTCCCACACTTCGTGGCTAATTTGCTGATTCACTTAATTGATTATTCTATCTTCCTCATATCTGACTTTAGCTTCTCTGACTCCAGGACCAGGAGTGTGTGTTCAATTTCATTTTGAAGGACCTCCACTTCTATAGGATACCCTTGTCTCTAGGGTCAGAGGTAAGAATGGGCATGGGTTTCTGTCAATCCACATGGAGTTCCAGCTGGTGCTTGTAAGTGCCAGTCTGGGTCTGATCTCCCCTTCTTGAATGTTTGCTTGGCTTCAGCATTTTACAGGAGACAATAGCCTTACAGGTGGAGATAACATGACTACCTCCAAAAACCATATAAGGTTAATTCCATGTAACAATAAGGTTAATTCCATGTAACATGGAATTAACCTTATTGTTACATGGAATTAACCTTATATGGTTTTAATATTTAAAACTATTTAAATGATTTTTAAAACTATTAAATATGAATATATGTGTACATGTACACATATACACATTGGTTCTACTCTCTCTGATTGAAGTGCAGGCTGATACTGATTTTGGTGCTGACAGTGTTTCCATAAAAATCTAAATTTAAAGATAATTCTCTGAATTGGTTCTGCTGTTTCTGGAATATCTTTAATCCTATTGGATTTAAAGGCATTAGCACCCGTTTCCAGTGTTAAAGAGGCTACTGGTAGTGTGTGGCAGGAAGTGGCAAAGAGTTATTCAATTTATAAATTTTATCTCCTTTTGATCAAGTGTCTATAAAGAACCAGGCTCTGGGTCACCAAGTGTTTGCTATCTTCGAGCATTCTAGTCACAATAAAAAGTATAACAGAGTTGGTTGGTTGCTTTTAAAAAAAATTTTTTTTTTGTAAACATATAATGTGTTATTAACCCCAGGGGTACAGGTCTGTGAATCGCCAGGTTTACACACTTCACAGCACTCACCATAGCACATACCCTCCCCAGTGTCCATAACCCAACCACCCTCTCCTTGCCCCCTTCCCCCCGGCAACCCTCAGTTTGTTTTGTGACATTAAGAGTCTCTTATGGTTTGTCTCCCTCCCGATCCCATCTTGTTTCATTTATTCTTTTTGGTTGGTTGCTTTTTAAATGTGTTTGAGGATCAGGGAAAGACAATGATGAACCCAAGTTCTCACATTCCCTGCTCAAAGGATAAGACAGGAACTGCAGGTTTCTCGGATTGCCTTCAAAGGAGCCACTACATCCAGTAACTGCAATACTGAGATTTGGGAAAACCAGATCCAAAGTATAATCATTCATATATAGATAGATAGATAGATATCTCTCTATATCTATCTATCTATCTATCTATCCAGATATATCTATAGATCGATATATCTAGATATATCTATAGATCTATAGATATCTATAGATATAGACCCTATATCTATAGATATAGACCTATCTATATCTATATATCTAGATAGATATCTAGATAGATACATCTAGATAGAGATAGATATATCTATATCGATCATAGATATATCTATATCGATCAATATAGATATATCTATTTCTATCTATCTATATATACATATATATAGAGGCTCCTTGGGATGTTATCCTAGAATACTAGCAACTGACTTAAATAATAGACATTTACTGCTCCCATTTCTGGAAGCTGGGAAGTCCAGGATCAGGGTCCCAGCAAGGTCAGTTTCTGATAAGGGACTTCTTTCTGATTTCCTTGCCTGAAAGCCCTCATGAAGGCTGCAGTCTTATGACCTAATTACCTCCCAAATGCCCCACCTCCTACTGCATTAGGGGTTAGCATTTCAATATATGAATTTGGGGGGGGGGATGCAAACATTAAATCCACAGTACTGAATTACAACACATTGAATCCCAAATTCACAGGATGTCTACTATTAATGTTTGGGTACTGAGTAGAAGGGAACAGAATCTTGACATTTTTTTAAAAGATTTTATTTATTTATTTGATAGACAGAGATCACAAGTAGGCAGAGAAGCAGGCAGAGAGAGAGGAGGAAGCAGGCTCCCTGCTGAGCAGAGAGCCCGATGCGGGGCTCGATCCCAGGATCCTGGGATCATGACCTGAACTGAAGGCAGAGGCTTTAACCCACTGAGCCACCCAGGCGCCCCAGAATCTTGACATTTTTAATTAGGATATATTGGTCCATTCCCATTAATTTGTTTGCCTTGACCCCATAAGTTCTGTGAGTGTTCTTTGCTAGTAGGCATTCTACCACTCTTGCCCAAGGAGATTAATTTTTCTCTTTTTCTGAAGAACCTGATCTGGTTTCTCTGAGCTAGTTCCCTTCCAGGACACTCAGATCCTTCTCAGGAGATGCACTTTCCATCCCTTTTCACTTCTAGAGCTATAACTTGACTCAAGTTCCCACAGGCACAGAGAGTGAGGTACACCCTGTTGCCCACTGGGAGCTGTGCTAGAACAGAAAAACTGCAAGCCTTTTTCTAATACTTACAGCCAACAACTGGGGTATTTGTTTGGAAATGGCCCTTAGGGGAAGAGTATAAAAGTGGAAGAAATATAAAGTTGGATCAAGCCAAATTTCTTACTTTGGAATTTAAGAAAAGATTTTATCTATTTATTAGAGAGAGAGAGAGAGAGAGAGAGAGCTTGAGAGAGAGCACAAGTATCAGAGGGCGAGGGAGAGGGCCAAGGGAGAGGGAGAAGCAGACTTCCCACTGAGCAGGGAGCCTGATGCGGGACTCAGATCCCAGGACCCTGGGATCATGACCTGAGCTGAAGGCAGACACCTAACCAACTGAGACACCCAGGCACCCCTTGATTTGGAATTATTAAAATGAGGTTGGCAATTGCTACTTTTTGCTTTTTGGCCTGCTCTACTAACTTGTTTGGTTGGTTGCATGACCTAAGGACCAATGTTAGCCTACTCTAAATTAAGGAGAAATGTAAGAACTTCCTTGGTGGACTGTAGTGTGAGGTATCCAAAGGCTCTAGGAGATTATGTTAGAGTGGATTTTTCATGTAAGATCTGCTCATCTACCTCTGGAGGGTCCAGATGACACATCTTGCACCAAGGCTGAGAAAAACTAATTTGTAATGAAAGGGCCAACATCTTTGAAGAGCGCTATGGTAGCTCATGTCTGCTGGCCAGAAATTACTATGGAAACTTCTAACATTTTTAAATACAATGGTCATGATTGGAATCTGAAGAGGTAGAGCCAAGTGGCACCACTTATCAGCCAGAAACCAAGTGGGAGTGGTTCTCATGATGACCATCAGAGTAGTCTGACTCTCAGAGAACTTTGGCATTGGTAGTTGATCATGGAGTTCCTTGAAATGAAATAGATGTGCAGCACACTAAATCCTTATTTTATCTTAGTGGAAACATTCTACATTTAGGAATAGAAAAATGAATTTAATCCCTGAAATGGAGACACATGTCTTGTCAAAGGTATATTTATAAGATGGATTATGACATGAATAGTTGGTGTTTTCTTGAGCTCGTCTGATATATTTATGTCTTTCATATTGCTTTTGGTGTCTGACTCCTGATACTCAGGTCTTGATCTCAGGATCTTGAGTTCAAGACCCACATTGGGCTCCATGCTGGGTTTGGAGCAAATCTAATAATAAAAAAATAAAATAAAATAAACAAATATAAGCCAGGTCAGACCCCCTGAAATTGTATACCAAGTGTGTATAAGAGTACGTGTGTGTGTGTGTGTGTGTGTGTATGTGTGTGTGTGTGAGGAGAGTCAATATATACAGTTAAATTCTCAAAGAGGTGAAAGTATGATAAGAAGCCGTCACAGAGCCTAGGTTCTTCCAAATGCAGAATAAGTCAGTTTGGGTTTTTCTTGAGTTGGGCTTATTATCTAAAAGAGGCCAGCCCATTCTCAACCCTGCCTTGAAGGGCATAGGAATTGTTTTAGGCTTAGTGATTTGAGCCTGTAGTAATAACTCAGTAATAAGTGAGATAAAGGGAGAGTATTCTAGATCCTAGAACATAATGATGCAAGATACAAGATTTCAGACTGTATCTGGTGCAGAAAAACACATTTCCATGATCACGATCTCTCGAAAGGACCATCAATTTCAGCTGAAATTGGTCCAAAGTAAAGTCCCTGCCACCCCGTAGTTGGCTGATCACTCCCTGGTACCATATTAGGGGCTCCATGGGGGCTTCTGCTCCTGGCAGATCTGGGACTCAGCAATGGCTGTAGTGAAATCAGCCTTGGTGAGCAGAGGCCCATGTTGGTGAGTATAACCTCCATCCCTGCCACTTGGCTACCTAGTTCTTGAGCCCACTGGGTTCTGACATGACTGCTGGGGAAAAGCCTGATGGGTATTTGCAAAATGGGTCCTCTAGCCATCAGATTATTAAACTTCTGCTCTTCTAGGGGTTACGCTTTACTGATTAGTCTCCTGAGACACACTTATCTATACATCTTATGCTCACCTGGACACATATATCCACGTACCTCTTCCTCATACCTCTTGGCCACAGCTCTTCAATCGTGTTCCTTAAAAGTTCCTGACCATTCAGCCAGTCAACTGGGCATAATATACACATCAATATTGACATATCTCTGGCCATCTCTACTTTCAATCAAAATGGACAACCAGGTGACCAGCTCAACTTTCTGCCCTCTGGAGGATTTCCTTGAACAACTTTACTATAGGGCTGACTTGGAGAGGTACTGCAGTTCAGCTATTGCCCCTCTCATCCTGTGTGGTAGGTGGGATTCTAAGTATGTCCCTTCAAGATGCTAGTCTTCTGGGTTTTCAGGCAAATGCTAATGTGAGTACCACCGTGGTGGGGTTTGCATATATAGAGAGGCAAAATGATAGAGCAATCTGGAGGATAAAACATCCTGCTCAGTCTGCATTGGATATACTGTAAAAAAAAAACAAGGTATTGGGAAGTTTTCTTTTAATGTTTATGAAGAGGTTTACATTTAATCAAATAGTAACATTCTTATTAATTTACAAAGATTTAGGGGACCAAAAGGTGATGCCACTGCATATATAAAAGTATATATTTTTTCTCTTCACAAGTTCATTAATGCTGGAGAAATTCTAGCTATGACTTTCTTGTGAATTATTATTCCTTCCAGAAAAAAATATTGTACCATTTTCTTTAGAAATACAACCGAAGAAGGATTTAAATCTGAAACATCACTCAGCATCAACAATGATATTTGTTCGTGTTTAGCTATGCAACTTAATAGCAAGGAAATTTTACATATGGAATTTGAAAGACTCCTTCTGTACAAGCTATCCCCTCAGGGAACATCTACACAACTCTGTTAGCAGGTGCTTTAATGGGTCTTAATGAAAAATAGGGGATAGTTAGATAGATTTGTTACAATCCTGGTCATAGGTGATTGTGCACAATTATATAGGCAACATATATTAGTTTTCTTCCAAGGGGAAGAAGATTTTGTAAATAATACGCTGTCTAATTTCTTGGATTTGTCATTTGAAATACAGTATGTAGAAAAATGCACTTATGAATAAGAACTTCTGAAAACCTACTGATGCAAAAAGGTAATGAGAATACTGGTAAATATTATCAAGGTTTCAGAACTCTGGAATTAACCAATGGGCTGCAAAAATCAGAACAATGTCTATTCTGGAAAAAATGGCTAAATCATGGCACCTGGGTGGCTCAGGCAGTTAAGTGTCTGCCTTCAGCTCAGGTCATGATCTCAGGGTCCTGGGATCGAGTCCCACATCAGGCTCCCTGCTGAGTGGGAAGCCTGCTTCTCCCTCTCCTGCTCCCTCTGCTTGTGCTCTCTCTCTCTCTCTGTCAAATAAATAAAATCTTTGGGAAAAAAAGAAAATGGCTGAATCACAATACTAACCACAAGCTTTGTGGTGTTTTAAAGGACCCCCTTCCTATCCTCTCTTCTGCTCTGCAGTAACCTTGAAAATCAAGACTTATGGCTATGATTGCTCTGTGAAGCAGCAACCTATCAGCCACAAAGGGGGAAGAAATAAATTAACAGCCTCCCCAAAGCTCCATTTCGAGACAGTTGTCACTACTGGATGTGTCTGGCAACTCCCCCAAAAGAACCACTGTGGGCTTGTGCATAATTCAATACCCTTGCAGCTCACTCTGTGTGTGCAGTCCTGTTCTTGACCTTATGGTGCCAGGCAGCCCTCCTGCAGGGACTGTTGAAGAGAAGGGATGACAGTGAGTAACTTTGTCTTGCTTTGATTTTGTGAGCAGTATTTCTAATATTTGTCCCCCAAGAATAATGTGCAAAGCAGATTTGTGTAGACACATTTCTAGCAATACTTTTCATTTTCTTCATGAATATTTTATCACGTCTTTTTTGCATCAGTTAAGACGATCATATGATCCGCCTCCTTTTCTATTCCTGTAGGACTCCAGCTATTGACTTATTCCCTCTCAGCTCCAAATTCACAATTCTAGCCTGCCCAGTTGAAAAAATGTTCTGGTTCCTTTAAATTGGTTTTTTCCTGTGGCATGTGTGACCCATTTCTGCCTGTAGAGGGAGCCCTATACATAGCGGGGGGGTGGGGAGGTGTGGGGGGTGGGGGGGTGTGGGGGGGAGGGGAACACTTGCTTCCTGGTTCCAGCACAGCTCCCTCCATGGGGCACATGAGGCTTCTCCAGCATCAGGCTCCCCATGGCACACAGCTTCTCAGGGACCAGGCGTCTGCATGGCAGCGTGGCCTGCAACACCCCATGTCCTGCAGCTGCGCTTAGACCTCCCTGAGGCAGTGATAACAGATGAATCTTCTGGCCAGACAGCTCTCTGTGCACACCACCCAGACTCCCTAGGGGGCGTATATCCAGCAACGCGGAGGACAGGTTCTAGAAAGTTCCACGTGAGAGGCCGCACAATTTCACCGCCATTGTATGAGTTCTTTCAGCCTCCTGGAGCAAGGTCAGGATAGTAAGGCTGGAAGTGTGGATTTTTTTTTCCCCCGGGGGGCTCAATTTGTGACCTGGAAGTGCTTCTTCTTGGCTGTGGTGTCTTCCTGAGGGGGTTCTACCTCAGCTCTGTGGAGAGACGTGGGTGGGTTCTGACCTCAGCACGGGGGAGGCATTTTCTGGGCAGCTTGTCTCAGCCATGTTGGAGAAGAGGCAGTCCTTGGTGGTGTCTTGAGTTCTGTGAGGGACTCTGCTTACGTAATTCTCTCAGCACTGGCGAGGGCACTTGTCTTTGGGTGATCCCCTCAGTCCTACGTGAGGGACGGGGGGACTGGTTCCTGGCTCTCGGTTCAAGCTCTGTGAGGGGGATGTTTCCTGGGCTGCACCAGCTCAGCCCTCGGATTCCTGTCCCTGAGGGCTTCTACCTCAGCCTGCGAGACACTCGCCTTGGGGTGCAGTTCAGCACGAGGGGGCATTTTCCCGGGGTGCTCTGTCGCAGCCATGGTGGGGCCTGGGCTTCCGTGTGCTCTGCTGGTCCCTGGTGGGGACTCGTAGTCCTGGGGAGACTTTCGTGGGGGCTCTGTCCCCTCCTATGGGGGTGCCGTTCCTCCGATGCTTTAAGACGATGGGGAAGCTGTCCCCGGGGTCTCCGTCTGAGCCGGGCGTGGCCGGGAGAGAACTTCACCTTGGGTGCTCGCTCCGCACTGGGGGTTTGGGCTCTTTCTTGGCGCTCCCGCTGCCGTCTGGGGAGCCGAGGCTCTTCCTCGGAAGGTCCATCTCTGCCCAGAAGGGGGGTTCTCCTTGAGTGCTCCCTCCCAGCCCTGGGTGGAGGGTTCCTTGGGCACTTGGTCCCCCTTATGGACGTGGGCGGCTCTTCCCCCGCTGCCCTGTCTCAGCCGTTGCTGTTCTGGGGTCTCTGCTCAGGGGGTGCACTCTCCCTCGTGTGGTCTGTCTCACTCAGCCTTTGGGGTGAATTCTTACTCGGGGGCTCTCGGGCACTTTGGGTGGTTTGCTCTTACTTGGATGCTCTGTCTCAGCCCGGGGTGGGGTAGTTTCCCTGGGTTTCTGTATCTCAGTCTCTCAGGGGTTCTATCTAACCTTCTATGCGTGACCGTGGTCATCAAAGTGGGAATCTGGGGCTGACTATATAAGAGTTGGTTGCTTTCCATACTCAGAAACACTTGCTATAGGGCGTCTTCAATCTCAGTGCCCTGGTGGGTGTGCAGGAGCCTCTCATTCTGTATACATGTGCATTTTGTACTGGTTAATGTGCTTTATTGGCCATTCATGTATGTGTTTCATGAAGAGCATTTCCAGGACTTTCACCCACAGCTTACTGAGATATTCGTGTTTTTAAAATTGATTTGTAGTTCAACACACACACATATGTGTATGCATGTACATATATGTATATGTCATATACATATATGTTATATACACATATGCATACATATATGTAATATACATATGTGCGTACATATGCATATATGTATATGTACATATACATATGTGTGTGTGTTATATTTAAATATATAATTTTGTTTGTCTTCTGCTGATCTGTTTTGCTTTGTCCCTTTCTTTTTGTTTCTGAGAGAGAGAGTGTGGGCATGCCAGCATGGGAGGGAGGGGTAAGGAGGGAGGGGCAGTTGGAGAGGGAGAGAGAAAGAGTCTGGAGCAGGCTTCCCAGCCAGCCTGAGCTCAATGTGAGGCTGGATCTCTACCACTGTGAGATCATGACCTGAGCAGAAATCAAAAGTGAAATGCTTAACTAACTGAGCCATCCAGGTGCCCCATGTCTCTCTCTCTCTCTTTAAGATTTTGTTAATTTATTTGAGAGGGGCGGCTGGAGCAACCAGCTCCCCAGTGAGTAGGGAGCCCAATGCCGGGCTCTGTCCCAGGACCTTGGGGTCACGATCAGAGACGAAGGCAGTGGCTTAACCAATGGAGCCACCCAGGCCACCACATGTCGCTCTCTCAACAGTATCTTTTTGGTGAACAGAATGTCTCAGTGTAATTAAGTCTAATCAATCCATTCCTCATGGCTCATGGTCAATGCTTTTATTTTTTCAAAGTCTTTGCCTACTCCAAAGCCACGATGATAATATCCTACGTGTCCTTCTAGCTCTCCTATTCATGGGAGATCAGTGTTGTATGGATTGGGAAGGGGATCAGGGCAGAGGTGCCGTTCCCCGCGGGAAGCAGGAGGACTTACTGCTTGGACCACAAAGGCTTGAAGGCCCCGGTGTCAGCAACCTAGCACCCGCTGTTTCCCGAGTTATGTCTAGACTCCCTGTCCTGTCGCACTGGTGTATCCGCCCACCCTTGCTCCAACTCCACAGTGTTGTCATGGCTCCTACATCTGCTGTCTGGCCGTGTGTGTCTTCCAACCTGGTGCTTTTGCCTAAATAGCATCTCAGCTATTCTAGGCCATTTGATATCTATATACTCCTTAGTATTAGGTCATGAATTTCCCCCAAAAGTAAGAGGATGATTTTTAAGAAAAATTTATATAAAAATTATTTACATTTTAAGTATGATGCAATAATTATTCTGGGCATAAATGACAATAATGAGTTAATAATGAGTGCAATGCATGCAAACTTTCTGTCTCCCTATTACTGAGGGCTTTAGCATCTCTCGGTGAGGTTTTTTGTCTTACATGTAATGCTCCAACACACCTTCCCTTAGTTTTACTCCCTGGGTTTTGATGTTCTTAACACTCCTTTCAATGGTATTTTAAATTCCTTTTTCTAAGTATTTTCATTATTCCATAGAAATAGATGTGATATTTGGTTCTTGTTCCTACATCCAGTAACTTGGCTATTTTCCCTTATTAATTCTAGTTGTTTATATCCTTTTGGATATTCTATGTACGAAATAATGCCATCTGTGAGTGACATTTTTGCTTCCTCCTTTCCAAAATTTATACTTAATATAGTTTCCTGGTACTGTTGCACTTTTTATGACTTCCATATATTCTTGACTAAATAGTGGGCATCCTTCTTTTGGTTGCCAATATAGGTAGAAATTGTTTGGTTTATCACCATTAAGTATAATATTTGCTATAGGATTTTTTGGGGTGGATACACTCTATTAGATTAAGGAAACTGATTTCTAGTCTAAACTGATGACAGCTTTTTAAAAGATTTTATTTATTGATGTTTTTTGAGGGAGGGAGAGAGAGAGAGAGAGAGAGAGAGAGAACGAACAGGAGTGGGGGTGGGGAGAGACAGAGAGGGAGAAGTAGACTCCCCGCTTAGCAGGGAGCCTGACCCAGGGCTCTATCCCAGGACCTGGGATCCCGACCTAAGCCAAAGGCACCCAGGTGCCCCTAACCTGCTAATAATTTTTAATCATGAGTTTCTCTTGAACTTGAACCCATCTATAAAATTAGTAATGGAATTTTTCCTTTTTTTTTTTCCCTGAATATGCTTTACATGGACTGATTTTCAAATTTCAAGCCAATGTTGCCTTCATGGAATGCACAACATCATGACATGAAGTCTCTCTTTTTTGTCTATTTGTGTTTGTGCGTGTGTGTGTGTATGTGTGTGTTAGCTTATCATCTGTTTAGAATTTTCTTTTCTATATTTAGGAAAGACATCTTGGCCTGTATTTTCCTTTCTTCTCATGTCCTTGTTAGAAGTTGGTGTCAGGTTTATATTGGCATTGTAAAATGATTTGGGAACTAGTCCTAGAATTTGTGTCACACTGATGTTATTTCCCTCTAAATGTTTGGAGAACTCATCAGGGAAACCTTCTGGAGAGGATGTTTTTAATTTTTCATTCACAGTTTTACCAGATTCAGGACTTATCAGATTTTCTCTTTCTTCTCTAGTAAAATTTTGGTAAGTTTTATTTTTCTATCAGTTTCTCTATTTGATCTCAACTAATACAATGGAATGTGCCAAGCAGGAGTCCTGGGAAAGCCAAGGAGGGGTGGTCCCTGGGTTGGGTTGGAGTCAGGTTGAGCACAGATCAGCCTCCTGGGCTGTTCAGCCCTCAGCACCGCCACTTTAGTCCAGGCCCTGATTGTCAACATTTTCGGTTCAAATGTGATTAAAATTTTGTATTTAAAGTTAAATGCAATGAACATTTTGCAGTTAGAACACTACTAAAGTAGTTTTCATGGAACGGTACTTCTCAGAAGAATGGATTCACACTCACCCCCTTCACAGGAGATGCACTGATGAACAAGCATATCAATTACAGGGTGAGGGAAGTAGTACTGAGTAGACTGAAATGCTTCTTCATGAGTCATTCCTGTTTCCTAGATTCCTTTGGATCATGGTTGACCATAGCACGTGAGGGCTCATGTCAGGGATTTCAGTGACCTTCATTTCTTGTTCTGGCCACTCTCAATGCTGACCAGCCCCTTCTCCTCTTGACACTTGCATAAGATGGTCTGTTCCAAGTAAAGGGATGTTCACGGACAGATACTGAAGGGTGCCTGCGAGGAAGCACCTGTGTGGCCAAACCCTTCCGCCAATCCTGGGGATCTTTGGGCTTGTGGGTCCCTTCTGACCCCACATCTCTTCCTTAGTTTGTCCCTGAGTTTTTGCCTCAATTATACCTCTGTGAAATACTAAATAAATCAGTACAAGGAAAGCATTGAGGGAGAGAACCTGGTCGGTTTGAAATGCTCTGTGAAAATCATTTCCCCATTTTCCACTCCTACTTAATCGGAACTGTCTCTGGTTCAGAAAAGGCATTTATATCACCAGGTGATTCTAATATGATGGAATAATTGTGGGATTTATCCTTGGGGGAGAAGATCTTTCAGCTAGTCTGTCATACAGATATGTCCCTTTTGATCTATGAGCAACATTGAAAACTGTCCTTCACATGACTCCTAGACTGACATATTTGAACTCTTTGCCATTGGAAGTGAGTGGATAAAAGATTTCCAACTCCTCCTCCCTCACCATCTACAAGGGGCATTCTATGAAGATTCAGTAGTTACTGATAATGTTGCATTTAAATCAAGTTGGGAAAAGAAAGGCATTTATGTCCCCTGAAAGGGTTGACATAGAATGGTTTATTCTTCCTCACAGAGGTAATCATGTGTTTATCCAATTCTGGATGAGGGGTTCACATTCTGCAAGCAATCTTTTTTAAAGATTTAAAATTTTTTAAAGATTTTAAATGTTTTAAATTTAAATTCAATTAATTAACATATAATGTATTATTAGTTTCAAAGGTAGAGGTCAGTGGTTCATCAGTCTTATATAACACCAGTGCTCATTGCATCATGAGCCCTCCTTAAAGTCCAGCACCCAGTTACCCCATCTCCCCATCCCCCTCCCCTCCAGCAACCCTCAGTTTGTTTCCTATGATTAAGAGCCTTTTATAATTTGTCTTCCTCTCTGATTTTGTCTTGTTTTATTTTTCCTCTGTTCCCCTATGATATTCTGTTTTGTTACTTAAATTCCACATATGAGTGAGATCATATGATAATTTTCCTTCTCTGATTTACTTATTTTGCTTAGAATAAAACCCTCTAGTTCCATCCACAGTGTTGCAAGTGGCAAGATTTTGGTTTTTTTCTGAAGCCCGAATATTATATCATTGTGTAAACATTCACCACATTTACTTTATCCCTTCATTTGTTGATCTGGGCTTTTTCCATAGTTTGACTTTTGTGGACATTGCTGCTATAAACATTGGAGTACAGATGCCCCTTCGGATCACTACATTTGTATCTTTGGTATAAATACCCAGTGTAAATACCCAGTAAATACCCAGCTATAAACATTGGAGTACAGATGCCCCCTCAGTTCACTACATTTCTATCTTTGGTGCAATGGCAGGGTCAGAGGGTAGCTCTATTTTCAACTTTTTGAAGAAACTCCATTCTGTTTTCCAGAGTGTCTACACCAGCTTCCATTCCCACCAACATTGTAAGGAGGTTCCCATTTCTCTGCATCCCTGCCAACATCTGTCATTTCCTAACTTGCTAATTTTAGCCATTCTGACTGGTGTGAGGTGGTATCTCACTGTGGTTTTGATTTATATTTCCCTGACGCCCAGGGATGTCAGAATTTTTCCATGTGTCTGTTGGCCATTTGGATGTCTTCTTTGGAGAAATGTCTGTTCATGTCTTCTGCCTGCTCCTTGATTGGATTATTTGTTCTTTGGGTGTTGAGTTTGATAAGTTCTTTGTGAACTATAGATACTGGCCCTTTGTCTGATAAGACATTTGCATTTATCTTCTCCCATTCTGTCAGTTGTCTTTCAGTTTTGTCCACTGTTTCCTTTACTGTGCAAAAGCTTTTTATCTTGATGAAGTCCCCAACAGTTCATTTTTGTCTTTGTTCCCTTCCCTTTGGATAGGTGTCTAGGAAGAAGTTGCTTTGGCCAAGGTTATAGAGGTTGCTGCATGTATTCTCCTCTAGGATTTTGATGGATTCCTGTCTCACACTTAGGTCTTTAATCCATTTTTTTTTTAAAGATTTTATTTATTTATTTGACAGAGAGATCACAAGTCGGCGGAGAGTCAGGCAGAGAGAGAGAGAGAGAAGCAGGCTCCCGCTGAGCAAAGAGCCCGATGCGGGGCTCGATCCCAGGACACTGAGATCATGACCCGAGCCGAAGGCAGCGGCTTAATCCACTGAGCCACCCAGGCGCCCCATTTTGAGTCTATTTTGTGTCTGGTGTAGGGAAATAGTCCAGTTTCATTCTTCTGCATGTGGCTGTCCAGTTTTCTCAACGCTATTTATTGTCTTTTTTCCATTGGGTCTTCTTTCCCGCTTTATTGAAGATTAGTTGATCAAAGAGTTGAGGGTCCATTTCTGGGTTCTCTGTTCTGTTCAGTGATCTGTGTGTCTGTTCTTGGGCCAGTACTATACTGTCCTGATGATTACAGTTTTGTAATAGAGCTTGAAGTCCAGAAATGTGATGTCGCCAACTTTGGTTTCTTTTTCAACATTCCTTTAGAAGTGTGTTTGGCTATTTAGGGTCTTTTCTGATTCCATACAAATTTTAGGATTATTGGTTCCAGCTGTGTGTGAAGAAAGTTGATGATATTTTGATAAAGATCCCATTGAATGTATAGATTGCTCTAGGTAGCAAAGACATTTTAACAATATTTGTTCTTCCAGTCCATGAGCATGGAATTTTTTTCCATTTCTTTGTGTCTTCCTCAATTACTTTCATGAGCCTTCTATAGACACAGATCCTTTGCCTCTTTGATTAGGGGTATTCCTAGGTATCTATGGTTTGGGGGGGCAATTGTAAATAGGATCAACCCCTTAATCTCTCTTTCTTCTTTCTCACTGATAATGTACAGAAATGCAACTGATTTCCGTGCATTGATTTTATATCCTGTCACTTTGCTGAATTCCTGTATGAGTTCTAGAAATTTTGGGGTGAGTATTTTGTGTTTTCCACATAGAGTATCATGTCATCTGGGAAGAGTGAGTTTGGTTTCTTCTTTGGCAATTCGGATGCCTTTTATTTATTTTTGTTGAATGAGTGCTGAGGCTAGGACTTCAGTACTATGTTGAATAGCAGTGGTGATAGTGGACATCTCAGTTGTGTTCCCGACCTTAGGGCAAAAGCTGTCAGTTTTTCCCCATTGAGAATGATGTTCACTGTGAGCTTTTCACATATGGCTTTTATGATGTTGAGGTATGTTCCCTCTATCCCTACACTGTGAAGAATTTTGATCAAGAAAAGATGTTGTGTTTTGTCCAGTGCTTTTTCTGCATCTGTTGAGAGGCTCATATGGTTCTTGTCCTGTCTTTTATTAATGTAGTATATCACATTGATTAATGTAGTGGATGTTAAACCACCCTTGAAGCCCAGGACTAAATCCCACTTGTTTGTGGCGAATAATCCTTTTAATGTGCTGTTGGATCCCATTGGCTAGTATCTTGGTGAGACTTGTTACATCCATGTTCATCAGGGATATTGGTCTATAATACTCCTTTTAGGTGGGATCTTTTTCGGTTTGTGGATCCAGGTAATGCTGACCTCATAGAAAGAGTTAGGAAGTTTTCCTTCCATTTGTATTTTTTGAAACAGCTTCAGAAGAATAGGTGTTAATTCTTCTGCAAGTGTTTGGTAGAGTTCTCCTGGGAAGCCATCTGGCCCTGGACTCTTGTTTGATTATTGCTGCAATTTCCTTGCTGGTGATGGGTCTGCTCAGGTTTTTCTATTTCTTCCTGTTTCAGTTTTGGTAGTTTATACATCTGTAGGACTGCATCCATTTCCAGATTGCCTAATTTGTTGGCATATATTTGCACATAATATGTTCTTTCAATTGTATTTTCTCTGTTGGTTGTGATCTTTCCACTTTCATTCATGATTTTATTTATTTGAGTCCTTTCTCTTTTCTTTTGGATAACTTGGCCAGAGGTTTATCAATCTTATTAATTCTTTCAAGAACCAACTCCTAGTTTTATTGATCTGTTCTACTGTTCTTTTGGGGTTTATTAAATGCATTTTTAAAATTTTTTATGTTCAGTTGGCCAGCATATTAAATAATTAGTTTTTTAAAAAAGATTTGATTTATTATTTATTTGACAGAGAGAGAGGGAGAGAGAGAGATATCACAGGTAGGCAGAGAGGCAGGCAGAGAGGGAGAGTGAGAAGCAGGCTCCTTGCCAAGCAAAGAGCCCGATGCGGGGCTCGATCCCAGGACCCTGAGGCCATGACCCAAGCCAAAGGCAGAGGCTTAACCCACTGAGCCACCCAGGTGCCCTTAAATAATTAGTTTTTGATGTAGTGTTCAATGATTTGTTAGTTGCGTATAAAGTCCCATGCTCATCACCACACATGCCCTCCTTAATACCCATCACCTGATTAGTCCACCCTCCCACCCCCCTCCATGCTGTAACCCTCAGTTTTTTTTTTTTTAAAGATTTATTTATTTATTTATTTGACAGACAGAGATCACAGCAGGCAGAGAGGCAGGCAGAGACAGAGGAGGAAGCAGGCTCCCCGCTGAGCAGAGAGCCGGATGTGGGGCTGGATCCCAGGATACTGGGATCATGACCCAGGCCGAAGGCAGAGGCTTTAACCCACTGAGACACCCAGGTGCCCCATTTTTTTTTTAACCAAAGTCCAGAGTCTCTCATGGCAGTCTGCACCTCTGATTTCTTCCTGTTCAGTTTTCCCTCCCTTCCCAGTGGTCCTTTTATTTCACTGATTTCTCCTCTAATCTTTATTAATTCTTTTCTGTTGGATTTAGGCTTTCTTTGCTGTTCTTTCTGCAGCTCCTTTGGGTGAAAATTTAGGTTGTGTATTTGAGACCTTTCTTGTTTCTTTTTTTTTAAGGATTCTATTTATTTATTTGACATACAGAGGTCATAAGTAGGCAGAGAGGCAGGCAGAGAGAGAGGAAGGGAAGAAGGCTCCCTGCTGAGCAAAGAGCCAGATGTAGGGCTTGATCTCAGGACCCTGGGATCATGACCTGAGCTGAAGGCAGAGGCTTTAACCCACTGAGCCACCCAGGCACCCCTGAGACCTTTCTTGTTTCTTGAGAGAGGCTTGTATTGCTATATGCTTTCCCCTCCAGACCACCTATGTTGAATTCCAAAGGATTTGAACAGTTGTGTTTTCATTTTTATTTCTTTCCATGAATTTTTAAAATTCTTCTTTCATATCCTGGCTGACCCATTCATTCTGTAGTAGGATGCTCTTCAGCCTTCATGTTTTTGAATTCTTTCCAAATTTCCTCTTGTGATTGAATTCAAGTTTCAAAGCATTGTGGCCTAAAAATATGCAGGAAATGACCCCAATCTTTTTGTACCGCTTGAGACCTGATTTGTGACCCAGGATGTGATCTATTCTGGAGAATGTTCCATGTGCACGCGAGAAGAATGTCTATTCTGATGCTTTAGGATGGAATGCTCTGAATATATTTGTGACATCAGTCTGGTCCAGTGTGTCATTCAATACCCTTGTTTCCTTGTTGATCTTCTGCTTAGATGATCTGTGCATTGTAGTGAGTGGGGTGTTAAAGTCTCCTACTATTATTTCATTATTATTGATGTGTTCCTTTGATTTTGCTATTAATTGGCTTATATAATTGGTTGCTCTCATGTTAGGTGCATAAACATTTATAGTTGATAGATCTTCTTGTTGGATACGCCCTTTAACTATGATATAATGTCCCTCCTCATGTCTTATTAGAGTCTTTGGTTTAAAATCTAATTTGTCTGACAGATGTATTACCACCTAGCTTTCTTTTGATGTCCATTAGCATGATCAATGGTTTCCACTCCCTCAGTTTCAATCTGGAGGTGTTTTGGGGTCTAAAATGATTCTTTTACAGACAGCATATCAATGGGTCTTGTTTTTTTAAAAAAATATTTTATTTATTTATTTGACAGACAGAGATTACAAGTAGGCATAGAGGCAGGCAGAGAGACAGGGGGAATCAGGCTCCCTGCTGAGCAGGGAGCCCGACGTGGGGCTCCATCCCAGGACCCTGGGATCATGACCTGAGCCGAAGGCAGAGGCTTTAACCCACTGAGCCACCCAGGCACCATGGGTCTTGCTTTTTTATCCAGTCTGATACCCTGTGTCTTTTGGTTTGGAACATTTAGTCCATTTGCATTCAGAGAAACTATTGAAAGATATAAATTTATTGCCATTGTATTATCTGAAAGTCACTGCTTCTGTGTATTGTCTCTATTCCTTTTTGATCCATGTTCGTTTTGGGCTGTCTCTTTGCTTAAAGGATCCTTTTTTTTTTTTTAAAGATTTTATTTATTTATTTGACAAAGATCACAAGTAGGCAGAGAGGCAGGCAGAGAGAGAGGGAAGCAGGCTCCCCGCCGAGCAGAGAGCCTGATGCAGGGCTCAATCCCAGGACCCTGGGATCATGACCTAAGCCAAAGGCAGAGGCTTAACCCTGGATGGCTCAGGAGCCCCTAAAGGATCCCTTTTAATAGTTCTTGCAGGGCTGGTTTAGTCATCACAAATTCTTTTAGTTTCTGTTTGTCCTGAAATCTTTTTATCTCTCTCCCTCTTTTGCATGACATCTTAGCTGGATAAAGTATTCTTGGCTGCATATTTTCCTCCTTTAGCACCCTGAATATATCATGGCAGTCTTTCTGGCTTGCCAGGTCTTTGTGGATAGGTCTGCTGGCAGTCTAATGTTTCTACCCTTGTAGGTTACAGAACTCTTGTCCCAAGCTACTTTCAGGATTTTCTCTTTGTCTCTGAGATTTGCAAGTTTCTCTATTATATCTTGGGGTGTTGACCTAATTTTATTCATTTTGAGGGTTTTTTTTTTTCTGTGCCTCCTGGACTTGAACGCCTGTTTCCTTCCCCAGATTAGGGAAGTTCTCCTCTATAATTGGCTCCAGTATATCTTCAGCATCCCCCCTCATCTTCTTCTGAGATCACATTATTCTAATACTGTTCTACATTATGGTTTCACATATCTCTTGAATTCTCCCCTCATGATCTAGGAGTTGTTTATCTCCCTTTTCCCCAGATTCTTTAGTTCTTCTTCTATTTCTACAGAAGGGGATTCTCTAGTGTCTTCTATGCTTTTTCTAACCAAGCTAGTATCTTTCTAACCATTATTTTGACTTCTAGTTCCAACATCTTACTTATGTCCATATTGATTAGGTCCCTGGCAGTCCGTATTCCCTCTTGTTCTCTTTTTTGAAGTGAGTTTTTCTGTCTTGACATTATGTCCAGAGAAAAATAGATGAATGAGAGATAAAATACCTATATGGAAACAATGACCCCAGTGAAATATACAGTAAACACATTAGGAGAGATTTTAAAAACCAAACAAAACCAAAAATTTTTAAAAAGGAGAGAGAATATAATCAGACAGGTGAACAGAACAGAGGAATACACTGGATCCTGTGTGTATTTTGGTCTGTTTGTTAGAAAACTCAATAAAAAAAATTGTAAAGGAAGAAAAACTTATATATGTACAAAAGTAAAATTTAACAAAAGGAAAGGATAGAATGTAACTATACCAATGAACATTAAAACGAATATGAACAGATATAAACAGACAGCTGAACAGAATAGAGGAATATACTATATCCTGGGTGTATTTTGGTCCATTTGTTAGAAAAAAACTGCATCCCAAAATTGTAAAGAAGGAACTATATATATATATATATATATATATATATATTATATATTATATATTATATATTATATATATAAATATATATAATACATATATTATATATATTTATATATTATATATATATACACACATACACACACACAAAACTAAATACAATGAAAGGATAGAATGTAACTGTAAAGATGGAAATTCAAAAATATTTTTTTAAAGAATTGATAAAATAAGAAATTGTTTGAAAAAGGAAAGAGAAAAAAATTAAAATTGAAAGACTCACGGAGGACATTAGGAGAAGGAAAAGTTAAGTGAATTGGGGGAAATTGGAAGGGGAGACAAACCATGAGAGACCATGGACTCTGAGAAGCAAACTGGGTCTCCTGGAATTAGTGTCATTCTGTTATACTATATTAAATAATCTTTAAGAATTCTCTTTACTATCTAACCTTTCCATGGTGCACTGTCATGCTAGTACTTGGCCACAGGTCAGCTGGGGGAAGAATGAGGTAACAATTAACAGCAGAAACATTTGGCAGTGTAGCATGGTCCTTCCTCAAGGGCAAGCCCACAGTAATTTCTGGCCACCAGAGAAGAAAAGAGCCACACAGAGCTCTTTACAGAAGCCTGGGCTCCCCCTAGAAAATAGTGACCAGGGTCTTGGTGAATGTCATGTCTTCTGAAAGGATTTCATGCAGTGGTCCTTGCTGATTCAGCAGTGTCTGTCAGACTGCATCCTCATCTGATGCTGGAGCAAGGCAGGAATTCAGGAACAAGGAATCAGGAGCAGGCTGGAAGCCACATACATAAGCCTTATGCACCACAAAGACCTATTGATGCCCATGAGTGTACATTTCCCTCTACCTTGCTTGGGGAAGAGGGTGTTCTGTAGAGGCCAGGGCCCTTCTGAAAGGACTAATTGCCAAGGCCCTTTACTCTGATTCACGTTAGATGTCTCCTCCTCAAGGAGGCCTTCCCTGACCATCCTGTAAAAGCTACTGTCCACCTTTTTGCATCTCTCCATTGCATTTGTACTTTGTGCAGAGTACTTACCACTACGTGACAGTTGCTTTGCTTGTCTAGTGACTCATGGAAGTTCCCTGTGAAGGGCATCCAGTTCACTGTTCTTCCATACCTAAATAAGTAGCTGCCACTTAGTCAGTTTGTACCAAATAGCTAATGAATTATTTCTAAACCTCATGACCAACCTGGGAGTTTGATGCTGTCAGCAACCTCAGTTTTCAGGAGTGGATGTGGAAACACAAGGAGGTAAGGTACATAGCCCCAGGTCATGAGCAAATAAGAGTGGACCTGGAGCAACCACTCCAAGCCAGCTCTGGCTTGAAGCCAAGTTCTTCCCAGTCCTCCAGTGCTGCCCCAGACTCCACAGCCTCTGGCTGTCCCCAGCCCACAGCCTGCCATTGGTCCTTATTTGTCATCTAACCCTGGATCTGGAGCATTCTCTGCTCACTCTCCCTCCTTGACAGGCGCTCCCAGGGGCTAGTGCTCCTTGGCAGATAATTTTTGCAACATGGAGTAGACAAAGGAAGAAAGTCTGCTGAAAGCTAAAGCCCACATTCCCTTAGGGACGGTGTTCCTGCCGCCCCCCCCCCCACCCCACCAGAGCATGTCGGCCAGTGGCTAGCTCTCTGTGCATTGACAGTAGACATCTCCCTTGTACTCCAGGTTCCCCAGAGTCCGTCTCCATGTAGTGGTCACACAGCATTAAGGAGCCCAGCGATCACTCCTCATCACCCTCAGCATGAACCCACAGATTTCTGGGTGCCACTGAATCCAGCAACACACTTGGAATGTGCAACCTCTTCTACTCCTTCTTACCATCTGTGGAGTAGAGATGATTTGGCTCTTCTGTTGTGAGGAGGAGATTCAAGCCAAGGCAGCTGAAGGCACAGGCAAGGTAGTTCTCTCAGGAAGTGGTAAAGCCAACTCTTACTGATTAGGGACAGAAAGCAGCAGGGTCTCTGGAGCCAGAGAATGTTTTTAGGAGCCTTGATGAGGGGGGGTGCGATTAACCCTGGATGCTCATCTTCCCACCCTGCTTCCATGACAACTTACCCTGATGGTTCAGGAAAGAGCTTGCACATAATGAGTAGGTCATCTCTGAAGATCGAAAATCAGGGTCCCACATGATTTTGCCCTTGGATGTGTGGCAGGCCTCCACTTATAGCTGATCATCTGCTTCAAGTCAACTTTCCATGACTTCATTATCCAATTCATGTAATCATTAAAAGTGATGGTCAGGGAACATAAAAAGAGGAATAGAGTTATCCCCTTCTTGCAAAAGTTTCTTATGTGGGGAACAGTGGGCTTCACAGACCCATGTTTAAACTGTTTTAACCATGACCTTGTACCATTCAGCCATGAAGGACTGACAAATACAATCATGAAAGGGGCAGTTGAAAAGAGTCGTGCATCTGTCCAAACATACTTGAGATCTCCACCTCTCCCCATCCCTACTGTGCAGCCACATTGGCCTCCTGCTTCTCTGCAAATGGTACCCTGCACCCATTTGGGGACCTTTGCAACTGGTCTTCTGCTGTCTCAATTCCTTTTCCCACATCTTGTCATCCTCCCATCTCTCCTTAAATTCAACCTCCTCAGAGAGGCACTGTGTCACCCCATCTAAAGTAAGACCCTCGGGGGACACCTGGGTGGCTCAGTCTGTTAATCATCTGCCTTTGGCTCAGGTCAGAACCCTGGGGTCCTTGGACTGAGTTCTGCCTTGGGCTCCTTGCTCGGCAGAGAGCCTTCTTCTCCCTCTGCCTGGAGCTCCCCCCATTTTGTTCTCTCCTTCACTAACAAATAATAAATATCTTAAAAAAATAAAGTAAGGCCCTCATTAGTATGTACCATAGCTTATTTGTACACTTGGAAGAGAAAGACAAACAACCTTTGATTTAATCATATGTCCAATTTAATAAACAAAACAAATGAACAAAGAAAAAAAAGGGGACAAACAAAAGAATAGACTCTTAAGGATAGAGAACAAAGTGGTGGTGACCAAAGGGGAGGGGGTGTAGAGATGGGTGAAATAGGTGAAGGGGATTAAGAGTCCTCTTATTATGATGAACAAAGTAATGTACAGAATTTTTGAATCATTATATTGTATATCCAAAACTAATATAACACTATTTAATTTTACTGGAAGTAACATAAGTAAGTAAAAGTATACTTTCAAAAGTCATTGAAAAGGTATTATAAAATTGAAAGATATGTGTACCTTAACTCACGATATTATTTTCAGTTTGAATATTTTTGTGCCCAAATAGAATTTACTATAATTTGACTTTCTGGCTTTCATGGTAGCAAACTCATCAATCATATTTTCAACCTATACTTCTTTGCCAATGTCTTTTTTGATGAGCAAATTGCCATGTGTGCCAACCTCTCCTGCCAACTAATGATCTCTAATGACCTTTATTTAACTTCAGCGTAGTGTAAGTTCTTTTGCAGGATGCTGCTGTGATTGGTGTTGTTCAATAAAAATCTCAAGGCTACTACTTTTTAAAAATTTTTTTAAAATTTATTTTCAGCGTAACAGTATTCATTGTTTTTGCAGCACACCCAGTGCTCCATGCAATATGTGCCCTCCCCAATACCCACCACCTGGTTCCCCCAACCTCCCACCCCCTGCCCCTTCAAAACCCTCAGATTGTTTTTCAGAGTCCATAGTCTCTCATGGTTCACCTCCCCTTCCAATTTCCCCCAACTCCCTTTTCCTCTCTAACTCCCCATGTCCTACATGGTATTTGTTATGCTCCACAAATAAGTGAAACCATATGATAAATGACTATCTCTGCTTGACTTATTTCACTCAGCATAATCTCTTCTAGTCCCATCCATGTTGCTACAAAAGTTGGGTATTCATCCTTTCTGATAGAGGCTTGATACTCCATAGTGTATATGGACCACATCTTCCTTATCCACTTGTCCATTGAAGGGCATCTTGGTTCTTTCCACAGTTTGGTGACCGTGGCCATTGCTGCTATAAACATTGGGGTACATATGGCCCTTCTTTTCACTACATCTGTATCTCTGGGGTAGATACCCAGTAGTGCAATTGCAGGGTCATAGGGAAGCTCTATTTTTAATTTCTTGAGGAATCTCCACACTGTTCTCCAAAGTGGCTGTACCAACTTGCATTCCCACCAACAGTGTAAGAGGGTTTCCCTTTCTCCACATCCCCTCCAACACATGTTGTTTCCTGTCTTGCTAATTTTGGCCATTCTAACTGGTGTAAGGTGGTATCTCAATGTGGTTTTAATTTGAATCTTCCTGACGGCTAGTGATGATGGACATTTTTTTCATGTGTCTGATAGCCATTTGTATGTCTTCATTGGAGAAGTGTCTGTTCATATCTTCTGCCCATTTTTGTTATGATTGCCTGTTTTGTGTTGAGTTTGAGGAGTTCTTTATAGATCCTGGATATCAACCTTTGTCTGTACTGTCATTTGCAAATATCTTCTCCCATTCCATGGGTTGCCTCTTTGTTTTCTTGACTGTTCCCTTTGCTGTGCAGAAGCTTTTGATTTTGATGAAGTCCTAAAAGTTCATATTTGCTTTTGTTTCCTTCGCCTTTGGAGACATATCTTGAAAGAAGTTGCTGTGGCTGTTATCGATGAGGTTACTGCCTATGTTCTCCTCTAGGATTCTGATGGATTCCTGTCTCACATTGAGGTCTTTTATCCATTTTGAGTTTATCCTTGTGTATGGTGTAAGAGAATGGTCGAGTTTCATTCTTCTACATGTAGCTGTCCAGTTTTTCCAGCACCATTTATTGAAGAGACTGTCTTTTTTCCACTGTATAGTTTTTCCTGTTCTGTCAAAGATTATTTGACCATAGAGTTGAGGGTCCATATCTGGGATCTCTACTCTTTCCACTGATCTATGTGTCTGTTTTTATGGCAGTAACATGCTGTTCAAGGCTACTTCTGCATTTCGACGAGTGGACAAAGGAAAATTCATGAGTCAGATTTCTAAGATCCAAACACAATTCTGATGTGTTACAATGTCCTGATACTGTTTCTGCTTTAAACTAATTGCTGTCAATGAAATTTCTACAGAACTTATATTGTCGTCACATTTATGAATCACAGCAGTAGCTTCTATTTGTACATCAGATGTAGTCATATAGAGTAACGTTTTTCTGTTTAGAATTCCAGGACTTGAGGACACTACATTTAATTTGAAATATCTCCATTTGAATGTGAAATTAGTACATTTGTAACTCCCTAATTTCTATTTGATATATACTCCCCCCTTAAAAATTGAATCTATAATGTGGTGATTTGTGCATTTCTAAGTTCTATACTTATCTTCCTTTCACTGGGTACTCAAGAAATATATTCCCCTCTGTGTTATGGCTACACAGTCACCCAACACACTTTCAAATTTACTTTCTTTCATTCATGAAATCAAGGGAATAGACCACCTTTTAAGCAAATGGCTTTATATATAGTCATGGTTTATGGTTGTAGAGCTTTATTACCTTTCTCCTCTTTGTTCGTAAAGCTGTGATCACCAAGACAGCATGGTACTGGCATAAAAACAGACACACAGACCAGGGGAACAGAATAGAGGGCCCAGATATAGACCCTCAACTCTATGGTCAAATAATCTTTGACAAAGCAGGAAAAAATACACAGTGGAAAAAAGACAGTCTCTTCAATAATTGGTGCTGGGAAAATTGGACAGCTATATGAAGAAGAATGAAACTCGACCATTCTCTTACACCATACACAAAGATAAACTCAAAATGGATAAAAGACCTCAATGTGAGGCAAGAATCCATCAGAATCCTAGAGGAGAACATAGGCAGTAACCTCATCGACACTGGCCACAGCAACTTCTTTCAAGATATGTCTCCAAAGGCAAAGGAAACAAAAGCGAAAATGAACTTTGGGGACTTCATCAAGATCAAAAGCTTCTGCACAGCAAAGGAAACAGTCAAGAAAACAAAGAGGCAACCCACGGAATGGTAGAAGATATATGCAAATCACGTACAGACAGCGGAGTGATAGCCAAGATCTATAAAGAACTCCTTAAACTCAACACACACAAAACAGATAATCACATCAAAAGATGGGTGGAAAACGTGACCAGACACTCCTCCAAAGAATGCATACAAATGGCTAATAGACACATGAAAAAAATGTTCATCATCACTAGCCATCAGGGAGATTCAAATCAAAACCACATTGAGATACCACCTTACACCAGTTAGAATGGCCAAAATTAACAAGACAGTAAACAGCATGTGTTGGAGAGGATGCGGAGAAAGGAGAACCCTCTTACACTGTTGGTGGGAATGCAAGTTGGTATAGCCACTTTGGAAAACAGTGTGGATATTCCTTAAGAAATTAAAAATAGAGCTTCCCTATCACCCTCCAATTGCACTATTTGGGTGTTTACCCAAAGAAACAGATGTAGTGAAAAGAAGAGCCGTCTGTACCCCAGTGTTCATAGCAGCAATGGCCACAGTTGCCAAACTGTGGAAAGAACCAAGTTGCTCTTCAACGGATGAGTGGATAAAGAAGATATGGTCCATATATAGTATGGAGTATTGTGCCTCCATCAGAAAGGATGAATACCCAACTTTTGTAGCAACCTGGACAGGACTGGAAGAGATTATGCTAAGTGAAATAAATCAAGCAGAGAGAGTCAATTATATGGTTTTGCTTATTTGTAGAGCATAAGGAATAACACAGAGGACACAGGGAGATGGAGAGGTGAAGGGAGCTGGGGGAAATTGGAGGGGGAGATGAACCATAAGAGACTGTGGACTCTGAGAAACAATCTGAGGGTATTGGAGGGGAGAGGCATGGGAGGTTGGGTGAGCCTGGTGGTAGGTATTATGGAGGGCATGTATTGCATTGAGCGCTGGGTGTGGTGCATAAACAATGAATTCTGGAACACTGAAGAGAAATTTAAAAAATAAAAAAAATAATATCATCCCACCTTTATAAGTTATGTAAGAGATTGCAGTCCATTTGATGATATGCTTTTGCTTTGGTATAATGTCTTTATGTCATTTGATATCACACCTTTTAAAAATTTGTACAAATCTCAGGGC
Source organism: Mustela erminea (assembly GCF_009829155.1). Lineage (NCBI taxonomy): Eukaryota > Metazoa > Chordata > Mammalia > Carnivora > Mustelidae > Mustela > Mustela erminea. The sequence goes on along the minus strand of NC_045635.1, from coordinate 114,197,697 downwards.
ACCTGAGCGACTCAGTCAGTTGAGTGTCTGACTCCTCGTTTTGGCTCAGGTTATGATCTGGGTCATGAGATGGAGTCCCACGATGGGCCCTGCACTCAGTAGGGAGTTTGCTTCAGATTTTCTCTCTCTCTCTCTCTGTGCCTTCCCACACCTGCTAGCATGCATGCTCTCTCTCTCTCTCTCTCAAATAAATAAACATTACAAAAATTCTGTGGAAGTCTAATTTGTGTGCAATAATCTCTTGATTGCATTGTTCTGATGCCTTATCATGTCTCTGTACTTAAATATAGTTTTTTCACAGACATAAAGGGTATTACTCATCCAGTTGTTTTCATCAAAAATTGAGCCCATCAAGATACAAATTTGTCACAATCATTGCAGGCATAATGGCCTCTATGCACACTTGTATGTACCTGTCACACTTGGTCCCTTACTGCGTCCCTGGCCGAAGCACTTTAATGCCAGCTCCATCGTCTTCCAAAGTAGGAAAATTTTTATCCGCTAGGGTATAATCAGCTTTTTCTCTTCATTTCAACCAAGTCAATAAAACTCTTTACTGTTGTGACATTATCTTTATCGTGAACATACATAATAAGCAGAAATTTTGGTTGGGTTGTGTCAAATCTGTTGTACAATCAAGAGGCAAGAACATACACATTTTGCTTCTTTTATTCTCAACAACATGCCACATTTAACATATTTTCCCAGAAGCATGAAACATTTGTTTTTAATTTTATAAGAGAAAGAGGACACAGAAGTTTTTTTTTTATAATCAGCTAATTTAGCAGTTATATCGACAGTATAAAATAGAAATATAGTGTCAATGTTGTAATAACCTATGAGTTCAAATCAGTTGCAATATTCTAAAGCATCTGGACTTTCAGTCATTTCCTGAGATCTTTTAAGAGATCAATTATTTTGTGCACAACATGTCAACCACCAGTTTCATTCCATAATACTCAGCTGCTGTTTTCTACTTTGATAACCTTCTGCCAACCATCCTGTATGAAACTGAACATTTGCAAGAAAGCACAGTTTTGTATGGGACAATGTGGCCTGTGCCCTTGCTGCCTCTAAGATGACAGGGCCACAGGAGGGAGACCAATGGCAAGCTCTGAAAGGTGAGAGTGGCCTGCAGCTCACGGCCTTCTAGAAAACTAGGATGATACTCTCATGTGGCAGGAAACTGGGTTGTGCCTACAATCCTGACCAAGTGTGGAGGCCAGTGTCCCCACAGGCATTCCACAGTATGACTTAGCTTGGCCACAATCATGATTTCAGCTTTTTAAGCCCTGAAGCAGAGACCCCAGTCAAGATGATCCTGAATTTGGAGCTACAGATAATGATAGAAGAAGGAAGAAATGGGTTTCACCCACCGTATTTGGGAAAACTTGTGAAGCCATTGAATTTGGGTAATTTGTTACACAAAATTAAAAACCAGTACACTCTCTGAATCTGCACTCCTGTCCTCATGTGCATTTCATAGAACCAGTTGTGTAGAGAAGCAATTTAGGAGGCTTGGTTTACAGGTAGTTTTCATAATATGCAGGCACTGCCTATACTAGTTTTCCTTCCAAAAAAAAAAGGAAAACAATATAAATTATTTACAGTCAGATGCATGATTTAAACCTCATTTAAGATGTACCCTATATGAGGAAACACGTCTGGGTTGGTGGAGGAAGAGCTTGTGAAAATCCACTCCAGCACACAAGCAATGAGAACATAGGCAAATTCTCCCTAATTTACTGGTTTCGGAACTGTGCATAAATTAATCCAAACAAGGCAACAACTGAAAGTGCGTTCACTCCCAAAAGATGGGTCTATCCCAGTAGGCATGGTTAGCTTTCTGCTGTTATCACTACCCCTCCTCAGTTCCAGGGTAGCCTTGAAACCAATGACCTCATGTCCATAGTAGCCCAGAACACCAGCGGCCTGTCAGCCACTGGCAGGGACTAAACTGATTGGAGTTCGCCACAAATCTCCATTCCCAGACAATTGTCACTATTTGACGTGCCTGGTGACTTCCTCAAAAGCACCATTCCTAGGACTCATCCAACCGTTCTCACAGTTTGAGAGCTCTCCCTGTGCGCAGCCCTGCTCACCATCTTAAGGTGCCAAGCAGGACCCCTGTAGGGAGTGTTGAATAATAGGGATGACAGTGCGTAATCTTCTCTTGCTATCATTTTATGTGCAAGAAATACTTCCAATGATTCTCCCCAGAGATAGGGTGCAAAGCAGATTTGTTTAGACAAAATTTTATGAAATGTATTTAATTTTTCCTCATAATTGTGAAGATTAAATCATCCTCCTCTCGTTCTGTTAAAACAGTGGGCCAGTTTTTCATTGATCCACTCTTATCTAGAAACTCAACGCTGTGGCCTCCTATGTAAAACAGAGTTCCGGTTCCTAGAAGTGTTTTTTCTTGTGGCCTGTATGATCGAGTTCTGCCTGTAGGGGGCGCCTGAGCCGCGGCCGGAAAGACTTCCTTCCTGGTTCTGGGCAGCGGGCACAGCTGGCCCCTGGGGGGCAACAGGCTTCTCCAGCACCTGGTTCCGCACCGCACACAGCTTCTCGGGGGGTCGGGCTGCTGCAGGGCAGTGTGGCCAACAGCCCGCCAAGTCGTGTAAACGCCCTTACACCTCCCCGGGGCAGTAAAAATAAGTAGATCAGCCTTCTGGCCAGACAGCTGTGTGTGCGCACCGCTCCCAGGTCCCCTAGGGGGCGGATGTCCAGAGGTTTCCCAGGGGGCACCTTTCTGTACGGTCCCACCTGAGAGGCACCACGACGTCCCTGCCATTCTTGTTTCCAGGCGCCTGGAACGAGGTCAGGATTTTAACCCTGGGACAGTGGGTTCTGTCCCCTGGTGCTCTCCCTGGGCCCTGAAAGTGCCTCTCCCTTGGCTGTGGTGTCTTCCTGGGGGGATCTACCTCAGCTCTGCGGAGAGACGTGGGTGGGTTCTGACCACAGCACGAGGGGGCATTTTCCCGGGGTGCTCTGTCTCAGCCATGGTGGGCCTGGGCTTCCGTGGTGCTCTGCTGGTCCCTGGTGAGGACTCGTAGTCCTGGGGAGACTTTCATGGGGGCTCTGTCCCCTCCTATGGGGGTGCCGTTCCTCTGATGGTTTAAGACGATGGGGAAGCTGTCCCCGGGGTCTCCGTCTGAGCCGGGCGTGGCCGGGAGGGAACTTCACCTTGGGTGCTCGCTCCGCACTGGGGGTTTGGGCTCTTTCTTGGCGCTCCCGCTGCCGTCTGGGGAGCCGAGGCTCTTCCTCGGAAGGTCCATCTCTGCCCAGAAGCGGGGTTCTCCTTGAGTGCTCCCTCCCAGCCCTGGGTGGAGGGTTCCTTGGGCACTTGGTCCCCCTTATGGACGTGGGCGGCTCTTCCTCCGCTGCCCTGTCTCAGCCGTTGCCGGGGGGGCATTCTGGGGGCTCTGCTCAGGGGGTGCACTCTCCCTCGTGTGGTCTGTCTCACTCAGCCTTTGGGGTGAATTCTTACTCGGGGGCTCTCGGGCACTTTGGGGTGGTTTTCTCTTGTTTGGGTGCTCTGTCTCAGCCCGGGGTGGGGTAGTTTCCCTGGGTTTCTGTATCTCAGTCTCGCAGGGGTTCTATCTAACCTTCTATGCGTGACCGTGGTCATCAAAGTGGGAATCTGGGGCGGACAATATATGAGAGTTGGTTGCCTTCTAGGCTCAGAAACACTTAGTATAGGGAGTCTTTAATCTCAGCCACCCTGGTGGGTGTGTGTGTGGGGGGCTCTCCTTATGTCTACATGTGCATTTGGTGCTGAAATAATGTGCTTTATTGGCCAGTCATGTATGTATTTTATGAAAAGCCTTTTGGAACTTCACCCACATTTTATTGAGATATCTGTAGTTTAAAATTGATTTGTTGTTCAACATATATTTACATATATAAGTTTGTGTGTCTTCTGCTGATCTTTTGTTTTGTGAATCTCTCTCTCTCTTTTTAAAAAGAGAGTGTGCTGGTGAGTGGGGGTGGGTAGGGGGAGAGGGAGAGAGAATCACGATCAGTCTTCACACTAAGTATGAGATCAAGATGGGGCTTTATCTCACAAACCTGTGATCATGAATGGAGCCAAAATCAAGAGTCAGATGCTGAACTGAGTGAGCCACCCAGGTGCCCCATGTCACTCCCTTAATAGTGCCTTTTTGATGAACAGTAAGTCTCAGCTTAATTTAGTCTACTTAATCAATCTATTCCTCATGGTCAGTGCTTTTATTTTTTTCAAAAGCTTTACTTTTTAAAACCATGAAGGTAATATCCTAAGTTTCTTCTAGCTCTGCTATTCATGGGAGATTCATATTGTATGGACAGGAAGGGAATCAGAGCAGAGGGGCAGTCCCTTGCAGGGAGCAGGAGGACTTACTGAATGGATCACAAAGGTTTGCAGGTCCCGGTGTCAGCAACCTAGCACCTGCTGTTTCCCGAGTTATGTCTCGACTCCCTGTCCTGTCGCACTGGTGTATCCGCCCACCCTTGCTCCAACCCCACAGTGTTGTCATGGCTCCTATGTCTGCTCTCTGGCCATGTGTGTCTTCCAACCTGGTGCTTTTGCCTAAATAACATCTCAGCTATTTTAGGCCCTTTGATATCCATACACTCTTTAGTATCAGGTCATGAATTATTCCCAATATTAACAGGGTGGGATTTTAAAATTTTAAATTAAAAAGTCATTTACATTTTGCTGTGGCTGGCGCGACAAACCGACCAGGGTTGAGAGGGTAAGAGGACGGTGAAAAGAAATTAAGAGACAAAGAGATGGGGGCAGGAGGAGCACCAAGGAGGATGTCTAATAGTGCCGATTTTATTCAAGGCTGTGAGGCTTTATATAGCTAACAGAAACAATCATAAGAAAAGTATCTATTTTTAGCTGATTACTAAAGAGTTTGCAACATGCACAGAAAATTCTTCAAGCTTTCCCATTATCTATTTCCCAAGCACCAATAGCAGACCTCCTAGCGCCTGATGTACTGACTTCAAGGTCACTCAAGACATAGTTTATGTAAGCACAGCACAGCCTTACAACAGTGTAGTCTATAGCCCATGCAAGGACAGCAAGGATCAGCCAAGAATTTCTGACCCCAACCAAATCATTTCTATCTGACTAGTAAATGTGTGGGAAGTCACGTAGGCGAGCACACAACACATAGCACAGACCCTTTCTCAGTGCTACTCGACTTTATGGACCTAAGCCTTTTGTTCAGCTATTCAACCTTTAAAGGAGGCACAAGTCAGGGCCTGGTTTGGTCCTCGTCTCAAGCCTTACCGTGGCCTCCCACAACATTTTAAGTATGATGCAATAATTATTCTGGGCCGAGATGACAATGGTGACTTAATAATGAGTCTTGAAATCCAAGCAAAATTTCTAACTCCCCATTACTGATGCCTTTATCATCTCTTGGTGAGGTATTCTGTTTTACGTGGAGTGCTCCAACACACCTTTCATTAGGTTTACTCCTTGGGTTTTGATGCTCTTAACCTTCTTTTCAATGGTATTTTGAATTTCTTTTTCTAAATATTTTCATTATTCCACAGAAATAGATGTGTCTTTTTTGGTTCTTGGTCCTACATTCAGTAAATTGGCTATTGTTCCTTTATTAACTTTAATTGTTTTATATCCTTTAGGATATTTTATGTACAAAAAAATGCCATCTGTGAGTGACATTTTGGCTTCCTCCCTTCCAAAATTTATACTTAATATAGTTTCCTGGTACTGTGGCACACCTTATGAATTCCATATATTCTTGAGTAGATGCCAATGTAGGTAGAAAGTGTTTGGGATATCACCATTAAGTATAATATTTGCTATAGGATGTTTTGGGGTGAATACTCTCTACTAGGTCAAAGAAACTGGCTTTTATTTTAACCTTCTAATAATTTTTTCAAGATTTTATTTATTTGTGAGGGGGAGGAGAGAGAGAGAAAGAGAGAACATGAGTAGGGGATGTGGCAGTGGAGGCGGGCAAAGCAGACTCCCCAATGAGCAAGAACCCTGATCTGGGGCTCCATCCTAGGACTCTGGGATCCTAACCTGAGCTGCAGGCAGACTCTTAAATGAGTGAGGCACCCAGGCGTCCCCAACCTGCTGATGATTTTTAATCATGAATAGTTCTTGAACTTGTACCCTTGTACAAAATTAATAATGGAATTTTTCCTTGTTTTTTCTAAATATACTATACATAGATTTTCAAATTTGAACCCAATGTTGTCTTCATGGAATATACAACATCATGACATAAAGTCTCTCTTATTTGCCTCTTTGTGTTTTTTGTTTGTTAATCTTCTGTTTATAATTTTTATATCTATTTTTAGGAAAGAAATCTAGGCCTATAATGTTCTTTTATTCTCATGTCCTTGTCAGATGTTGTCAAATGGTCCAAATCTAAGTTGTTACTGTCTGTGTTCTCCTGTAGGATTTTGGTGGATTCCTGTCTACCTAAGTCCTAAGGACATTTAGATCTTTCATCCGTTTTGAGACTATTTTTGTTTATGATGTAAGGAAATGGTGCGTTCTTATTCTTCTGCATTTAGCTGTCCAATTTTCCCAACACAATTTATTGAGGAGACTGTCTCTTTTCCATTGGATATTCTTTCCTGCTTTGTCAAAGATTAGTTGGCCATAGAGCTGAGGGTCCATTTCTGGGTTCTCTATTCCGTTCCATTGACCTATGTGTGTTTTTGAGCCGGTGTCATACTGTCTTGATGATTACAGCCTTGTAATAGAGTTTGAAGTCTGGAATTGTGAGGTTACTAGGTTTTCTTTTCGACGTTCTTTTGGCTATTCAGGGTCTTTTCCGGTTCCGTATAGATTTTAGGATTATTGGTTCCAGCTCTGTGAAAAAACTTAATATTTTGATAGATATTGCATTGAATGTATAGATTGCTCAAGTAACATAGACATTTTAACATATTTATTCTTCCAGTCCATGAGAACGGAATGTTTTATCCATTTCTTTGTGTCTTCCTCAGTTTCTTTCCTAAGTGTTCTATAGTTTTCTGCATAGAGATTCTTTATCTCTTTGATTAGGTATATTCCTAGGTATCTCATGATTTGGGCGGCAATTATAAATGGGATCAACTCCTTCTTTTCTCTTTCTCATGTCTCATTGTTAGTGTATAGGAATACAGCTGATTTCTATGCATTGATTTTATATCCTTCCACTTTGCTGAATTCTTGTATGAGTTCTAGCAATTTTGGGGTGGAGTCTTTTGGGTTTTCCACATAGAGTATCACGTCACCTGTGAAGAGTAAGAGTTTGATTTCTTCTTTGCCTGTTCAGATGCGTTTATTTCTTTTTGTTGTCTAAAAGCTGAGGCTAGACTTCTAGTACTATTTTGATCCACAGTGGTGAGATCACACATCCTTGCCATGTCCAGGACCTTAGGCATAAAGGTCTCAGTTTTTCCCCATTGGGAATGATATTCATAGTGGGCTTTTCAAATATAGCTTTTGTGTTATTGAGGTATGTTCCCTCTATGCTTGCAGTGTGAAGAGTTTTAATCAAGAAAGGATGTTGTATCTTGTCCAGTGTTTTTTCTGCATCTATTGAGAGGCTCATATGCTTCTGGTCCCTTCTTTTATTAATGTAGAGTATCACATTGACTGATTTCTGGATGTTGAGCCATCCTTGCAGCCCAGGAATAAATTCCTCTTGGTCATGGTGAATAGTCCTTTTAATGTACTATTGAATCCTATTGGCTCGTATCTTGGTGAGACTTTTTTTTGCATCTATGTTCATCAGGGATATTGGTTTGTAATTTTTTTTGGTGGGGTCTTTGTCTGTTTGGGGGATCAAGGTAATGCTAGCCCATAGAAAGAGTTTGGAAGTTTACCTTCCATTTCTGTATTTTGAAATAACTTCAGAACAGTAGGTATTAATTCTTCTTTGAATCTTTGGTAGAATTCCCCTGGGAAGCCAACTGGCCCTGAACTCTTGTTTGTTGGGTGATTTTTGATTACTGTTTCAAGTTCCTTGCTGGTGATGGGTCTGTTTGGGTTTTCCATTTCTTCCTGTTTCAGTTTTGGTAGTTTATAGGTCTCTTGAAATGCATCCATTTCAGGGCGCCTGGGTGGCTCAGTGGGTTAAGCCTCCGCCTTCAGCTCAGGTCATGATCTTAGGGTCCTGGGATTGAGCCCCGCATCGGGCTCTCTGCTCAGCAGGGTGCCTGCTCCCCCCACACCTCTGCCTGCCTCTCTGCCTATTTGTGATCTCTCTCTCTCTCTGTCAAATAAATAAAATATTAAAAAAAGAGAAATGCAGCCATTTCTTCCAGATTGCCTGGAAGTTACAGTTACTCATACAGTTACTCATAATATGTTCTTAGAATTGTTTGTATTTCTTTGGTGTTGCTTGTGATCTCTCATCTTCCGTTCATGATTTTATTTATTTGGGTCCCTTCTCTTTTCTTTTTGATAAATCTTGCCAGGGCTTTATCAATCTTATGAATTCTTTCAAAGGACAAGCTCCTAGTTTTGTTGATCAGTTCTACTGTTCTTTTGGTTTCTATTTCATTCATTTCCACTCTAAACTTTATTATTTCTCTTCCTCGACTGGGTTTAGGCATTCTTGCTGTTCTTTCTTCAGCTCCTTTAAGTGTAAGGCTAGGTTGTATATTTGAGACCTTTCTTGTTACTTGAGAAAAGCTGTATTGTCAAACACTTCTCTTTTAGGACCGCTTTTGGTGCATCCCAAAGGTTTTGAATAGTTGTATTTTCATTTTCATTTGTTTCCATGCATTTTTAAAATTCTTCTTTAATTTTTTTAATTTAAACTTTATTTTATTTTTTTCAGTGTTCCAAGATGCACTGTTTATGCACCACACCCAGTGCTCCATACAATACGTGCCCTCCATAATACCCAACACCAGGGTCCCCTAACCTCCCTCCTCCCGCCCCTTCAAAACCCTCAGATTGTTTTTCAGAGTCCATAGTCTCTCACGGTTCATCTCCCCCTTCAATTTCCCTCAACTCCCTTCTCCTCTCCATCTCCTCATGTCCTCCGTGTTATTTGTTATGCTCCACAAATAAGTGAAACCATATGATAATTGACTCTCTCTGCTTGACTTATTTCACTCAGCAGAATCTCTTCCAGTCCATCCATGTTGATACAAAGTTGGGTATTCATCCTTTCTGATGGAGGCATAATACTCCATAGTATATATGGACCACATCTTCCTTATCCATTCATCCATTGAAGGGCATCTTGGTTCTTTCCACAGTTTGGCGACCATGGCTATTGCTGCTATGAATATTGGGGTACATATGGCCCTTTGTTTCACTATATCTGTAGCTTTGGGGTAAATATCCAGTAGTGCAATTGCAGGGTCATAGGGAAGCTCTATTTTTAATTTCTTGAGGAATCTCCACACTGTTCTCCAAAGAGGCTGCACCAACTTGCATTCCCACCAACAGTGTAAGAGGGTTCCCCTTTCTCCACATCCTCTCCAACACACGTTGTTTCCTGTCTTGTTAATTTTTGAAAGGATCTCTTTTAATGTTTCTTGCAGAGCTGGTTTAGTGATCACAAATTGTTTCTGTTTATCCTGCAGAGTTTTTATCTCTCCTATTTTGAATGACATCCTAGCAGGATAAAATATTCTTGGATACATATTTTTCTCATTTGGCCCTGAATATATCATGCCAGTCCTTTCTGGTCTGCCAGGTATCTGTGGATAGGTCTTCTGCCATTCAAATGTTTCTACCCTTCTAGGTTATGGAACTCTTGTCCTAACTGCTTTCAAGATTTTCTCTGTGTCTTTGAGATTTGTAAGTTTCACTATCAGGGGTGTTTGCTTATTTTTATTGATTTTGAGGGGGATTTTCTGTGCCTCCTGGACTTGAATACCTGTTTCCTTCCCCAGATTAAGGAAGTTCTCCACTATAATTGGCTCCAATACACCGTCTCCCCCCCAACAACCTCTCTTTAGTGTTCTTCTGGGATCCCAGCTGGCCTAATATTGCTTCACTTTATGATATCACTTACCTCTTGAATTCTCCCATTGTGATCCAGTAGTTTTTTAATCTCTCTTTTTCTCAGCTTCATTATTCTCCATCATTTTATCTTCTATATCACTAATTCTCCCTTCTGCCTCATTTATTCTAGCAGTTATAGTGTCCATTTTTTATTGCATCTCATTCATAATCTTTTTGATTTTGACATGTTTAAATTTACTTCTTTTATTTCTCCAGAAAGGGATTTTCTAGTGCCTTCTATGCTTTTTTCAAGCTCAGCTAGTATCTTTATAATCAATATTCTGAACTCTAGTTCTAATACCTTACTTATATCCATATTGATTAGGTCCCTGGCAGTCAGTACGGCATCTTATTCTCTTTATGAAGTGAGTTTTTCCATCTTGTCATTTTGTCCAGAGAGAAATGAACAGAGAACAAAATACTAAGATAGCAACAAAGACCCCAGAGACATATACACTAAATACATCAGAAGAGACCAGAACCCAAAAACAAAAATTAAAAAAGAGAAAGAGAGTATGATCAAACAGGTGAACAGAACAGAGAAGTACACTGGATCCTGTGTGTACTTTGGTCTTTTTGTTAGAAAACTAAGTACCAAAATTGTAAAGAAAAGAATGGGGCGCCTGGGTGGCTCAGTGGTTTAAAGCCTCTGCCTTCAGCTCAGGTCATGATCTCAGGGTCCTGGGACTGAGCCCCGCATTGGGCTCTCTGCTCAGCAGGTATCCTGCTTCCTCCTCCTCTCTCTCTGTCTGCCTGCCTCTCTGCCTACTTGTGATCTCTTGCTGTCAAATAAATAAATTAAATATTTTTTTAAAAAGAAAAGAAAACTTACATATGTACAAAAATGAAAGTAAATATAATGAAAGGATAGAATGTAACTATACAAATGAAGATGAAAAGACAAAAAAGAGAGAATATAATCTCTCTTGACATGACATGACAGAGCAATACCCTATGTCCTGAGTGATTTTTCTTGTTTTTTGGGTTTTTTTTTAGAGGAAACCATGTCTCAAAATTGTAAAGGAGTAATATCTTAAACATATATAACAATGAAATTAAATACATTGAAAGGATAGAATATAACTGTGAAGATGAAAACTAAAGAGAACTTTAACAAAAAAGAAGAGGAAGAAAAAGGAATAAAAGAGAATATGATTAGACAGGTGAAAAGAATGAGCCATACAGTAGATTCTGGGTATATTTTGGTCTGTTTGTTAGAAGAAACTGCTTCCCAGAATTTTAAAGAAAGAAAAACTTGTATATATAATTAAACACAATGAAAGGTTAGAATGTAAATGTAAGCATCAAAATTAAAAAGGATTAAAAAAAGAGTTGATAAAATAAGAAATTAGTTGAAGAAGGAAAGCGAAAAAAAATTGAAAGAGTAAAGAATTGTGGGGAAAATCCCATGAATTCTATATCCTATTTTCCCCTAACCCTGGAGTTTTGCATTTCTCTATGATCAGAAAACTTGGTCTTAGCTGATGTTCTTGCTGAGGGAGGGACCTGTTGCACTGATTTTCAGGTGTCTGTCCCAGGTGGAATTGCTCCGCCGTTGCTGGAGCCAGGTTAGTAATTTGCTTGGGTTTGCTCTCTGTGGCTTTTGTGTCCTGAAGGGTTTCTGCAGCACTTTAGCAGATGAGAATGAAAATGGCAGTCCCAATCTCCAGCCTCAGAGCCGAGAGAGCTCAGGCCCCCACTCCTCTGTGGCCCTCAGGGAAAAGCCGTCAAACCTCACCTTTCTTCCTGGTCTCAGTTCGCACTCCATGCTCACCCAGGCTGTGACCGACCCTGTTTTGAGTCTCCAAACCCTGAAGAATCCTGCAGCATGCGTCCACGCTATTCCTACCAGGGGATGGAGGAGGGTCCTGTTGTGTGCTCTGGTTCACAGGATATGGCAACTGTGAGCTGAGATCCCACTCTTGGGCATGCTGATTGCAGCCTGATTCCTTGCTTTCATGCCTGGGAACTCTTCTTCACCAAGCACTCTTGGTCTTCCTGGGACCCAAGGAATCCTGAGACCACACTGTCCCACCTAGGGTCCCACCTCACTTTGCCACCTGAGCATCTTTCAGGTAGGGACATTCCACCACTGGAGAAGACTTCTAAGAGTTCTGATTTTGTGCTCCACTGCTATATCAGTTCCCAGTCCCTGATGATGCCAGTCCCAGTCCCAGTCCCAGATGATGGAACCTCCCAAACCCCCCACCCCACGGTTTATATTCTCATTATTGCCTGGGATTCACTTCTCCACACCTCCTACCTTGCAGAAAGTCATCACTTTTCTTTTTGAGGAGATGCAGCTATTATTTTCTTAGATCTCTGGTTGAGTTCCTGGTGTTCAGGGTGATTCGATGGCTAACTGGCTCTATTCCTGGGACCTGATGAAACTAAGGTCTCCTATTCCTCCACTGCCTTGGACTATCTCTCCTCTGAAAGAAGTCTGACTCATCATGTACAATATTTGCCTTTGGAGTACACTGGTATATTAACTTCCTCTGTTTTCCCATACAGAGTGTTTGTGGGCATGGTAAGCTTTGGTCCCTGAGAAAACTCATATAAATGATGCAGATGCATGTTGTATATACAAATGTAGAATGCAGTTTGGGCATGGTTACATTTTTGTCATTAATGGTACTTGTTTCCTGATTCTACTTAGGAAGTGATGAGTGATAAAGCAGAGGAGTCTGCCATTGGGCCTGAAAACCAAATGAAACGTCATGGAGAACCTATGAGTCCTCCTCCATCTAAGAGACAGCCGAGCATGGCACTGTCAGTGGAACAGGAAGTTGAACAGGAAGGAGAGGGAGCATCCCACTCTGGAGACTCAGCTATGTCCTCGGAAGATGGTGAGGATGCTTGTTCTCCCCTCCCCTCCCTGACCTGACCCAGGATAGCCCTGCCTCTGGCTCCTCCATGCCTCAGGATCAGTTCCAATCAAGGTCACTAGGTTTGGGTGTGACTGCCATTAATTTCTTAGTCACACTGGACCACGTGTTCACTCTGTCCTTTGTGGAGACATTCCTGGCTTCCCAAACTCTGGACTCTACTGGTTTCCTTCTCCTTATTTTGAATTTGCCTTTGTTTTCCTTTCTGATCTTCTTTCTCTCCTCTTGACACTGTCATTGTTCCTGAGTCCCACTGTTACACTCTCCCGCATTCAACACTGCCTCATCACTCAGCAGGCTGTTCCAGTAGCTTCTGAGCTCGTGTCCTGCTTTCCCATTTGACCCTGTGTAGCCCATTTGTTCCTGTGCACCCAGAGTGACCATGTCCGTGTAGAAATCAGATCATTACATGCATATCCTGAAACCCATCATCAACTCCCTAAGCACTCAGAATGGAGTCTGAGCTCCTAACACTGGTTCCCATACCCTGCATGACTTGGACCCGCCATCCTTTCCTGCCATCACCTGTTCTTTCCGTGTTCTCTTTGCTCTCTTTGTCTCTGTCCTTTGCTCCATGGCCCTAACTCATCCCCTCCTAGGGGCCTTGCATGGCCCACACGGTAGCTGGAACTCCTCCTCTGCATGTATACAGGCCAACTCTGTCTCCTGTGCCTGGCTCTGCCTAGGGATCACCTCCTGAGAGGTCAGGAAGGCTTCCCTTCTTGGTTTCAGTCACATAACGGCTGACTTCCTTCTTAACAGAAAATTAAACGGTGTGAATCCTCTTGCCTATTTTCCACCTCAGTTCTGCCTTCCCCATGAAGATGTAAGATCCATAAGGGCAGGGATTGTCTTTATCTGTTCTGTCTGTCTGGTTCCCTTCTGATCTCCCAGTTTTGGGCACATGTCTGGCACAAAGGAGGATGAGTAAATGCAGTAGAGGTGTCAGAGGTGGTGTAGAAAAAAATTTATCTCCTGAGACAGAAAAGACAGATGAAGAAGGTCATTTACTGACTGGGATTTCTAGTGATGGAGTGCCAATATCAGGCATCCTGACATCAATTGACATGTTCAGCTTTTCACCTTGTAGAGGACATCAAAGGAACATTGAATCCTGAGTCCCAGGGCTCTGTGAATGTTAATTGGTTATACTGTCCAAGTGTGTTCTGTGCTTATGCACTGTGCCAAGAATAGAGGAGGCTTCTTTATTGTATTATTTTTCCCGAGGTCAAATTTTCATCTAGCTGGTATATTCTTCTGCTATAAAAGGAAATTTTAGAGACTGTGGAGCACATGGATATGTCTGTGAGGTAGTTGAAATGCATGTCATCGTAGCTCCACATTCAATTAGGTTTCCAGATGCGCCTGTCTTTCCCAGTATCCACGGGGAGGGGAGGGAAAGTGGTTGATCCCCACCTGATGGCTTCTGGTCTAAATCTGATCTCCAGAGCTTATAAGTATGGCAGGAGGTGGTACAATTAGATTCTTTGTGTCGTGACTTAACCAGTGTCTGCAAGGGTGGGCTGATTCACAAAGCTTGTAGTCATGTACTCGTGGGAGGAATCATTCCCAGCTATCGCTCTGCAGATGAGCCCGTGGTCAAAGCAATGTCTGTGTTGGGAGATGTGCCAGATCAACTGCCAATACCAGTGGAAATTAGTGCTGAAATGAAACATCAATTAAAGGAGGAAATTCGACGATTTGGACAAAGTAAGTGCGATAAGAATTTTCAGCAGTGAAACTACATGAAGTCTTTCCCATTCTGTGATTTAGACTAGATTCAACTGAGGTCTTGTAGCTAATCCTTCGCCAGAATTGTGTTTTCACATACTTTAGGACAGTTTCTCTTTATTTTGACTGAAATGTCCCAGTAACCATTTTTTGTTGTCATTCTTTTATGTCTCTTAATCGGTTATTGTGTAGTAGAGTTCCGTTGGTGGATATGTTCGGGTGTCTGAATGAATGTATGGAAAGCACACATACTCTGTAACATTCTAGCTCTTGAATGATTGCTGAGACACCAAGATTGAGTTCTACCTCCTCTTCATACTTTAGAGATATTGAAGGGCTTTCCCCCCCACCCCTATATCTCCAGAATATGAAAAGGTCTTCAAATTGCTTGAAGGAATGGAAGGATCTGTAGAACTGCGGGACAAATTTTGTTTTATTGTCCGTCAAGGAAGCAGCAAGGTGGGTATAGAGAGAAACTCTGTAGCACAGCGGGTCCCAGTGTGGTGCTGGGCAAGGGGTGTGGTTGGGCCTTGCTTGCCTTTTCTCAACTGTAGTCTTCAATCAGATTTCATGTTTTCTCTGCTGTTATTAGATTGATATTATCTAAGTCTCCCTCACTCTTCCAAGTTCAAGAAGACTTCTGTTCACACTGGATTTTGAGGTAGGACGAGACCTCAAAATACTCATACTCTTTGTGTTTGCTGGGTTGTCCCTCACCAAAATGGTCCATTTTCTATTCCCTTGTAGATTGTGAACTTCCCTTTCTGTCCCCCACAGTGCCTTCTACATTATGGTTCTGTGGGTGTCTTTTGGTTAATGACTTGACTCTCTATTTTCAGATTTAAAAGATAAGACTTAATAAGGCACCTGCAGAAGGTACCAGAAAAATTAGAACTTGACCACCTTCTCAAGAAAGATAATTACACCCCAAACTTATAATTCTGTTTTCAAGTTATCAATGTGTAACATGAACCAGTTGAATGGCACTGGATATTGGTGATGCCTTTCAGTACATGTTAGTTAAGAAAATTGTCTACTTGAGGTTATGAAAAAGCTTTGGAACTTTAATGTTATAAATTTCTGTTAATAAAGTTTGCTTTAATAATGCATTTAAAAAGATAATTTGTTATTTGTCTGTTTGTTTTCCCCCTGAAGTGGAGGAATGCCCTGCAGTATATCCTCGCTCCTCTGCAGGTCACAGGCCTGTAGCTCATATTTATACTTGTCTTCTACACTAGCCACTTCTTTTTAAAAGTTTTGTATTTTATGTAACCTCTACACACAACATGGGGCCTGATTCACAATCCTGAGTTCAAGACTCATGTGCTCCACTGACTGAGCCAGCCAGCACCCTATACAGTCTCCATTTCTTTTCCTTTTGCCTGAGACAGCCCCTCAGCCGGTCATATGGCTTGGCCTGAGGGGATGACTCGCAGCTTAGTTACCAATGAACCCAGCACCATTAGATGTCCTGCCTGAACTGAATTGCTGTAATTTTCCTTTTACTTTAATCACCAACATGAGAGTGCTGAGAAAATCCCAAACATTGTGCACATAGTCTTGTGTCATGGCAGTCCTGTGTCCTTACCAGTCAAGGTTCATCTCCCCACACTGCGTAGGACCCCCAAGTTTGCCTGAAATCATCAGGCTATCAGGCTCCATTCCCTTAATGAAGGGAATGGAGCACTCCAGCCTGACCCCTTGGCAGAGTCTATTTCCATTTCAATGGAGTCATTGTTAGGGCTCTTGTGGAAAGCATTTCTCCTTTGGATAAAGACATGCAGTGCAGGAAAGCCTAAGGTTGTGAGGACTAGAAGCAAAATTTGGCTACTGGATACATAAGAGTAATAGTGAGAGGAGTCCCTCACACTGCCATCCCTTCATTAATAAAGGTGTGAATTGTGTCTATGGGAGAGACATCTGCATATACTGGCCAATGCGGTAGAGGATTGACATCCTCTAAGTTATATTATCCCAGCCCCTCAAAGTTCTGCTGTCATGTTAGAACCATAGCTGTGGCTTTAAAAGATCATTCCAGGACTTTTTTGAAGCCTTCACTTCAGGATTATGAGGTAGTTAATAAACCTACTGAATGCCATAAGCATGTGCTTTGAGAAGCTATTTCCTTGTTTATATGTGATGCTGTGTGGAATACCATAACAGTGGATAAGGCATTTTCTAAATCCATGAATGCTGGTTTCCTCAAACATCTATGGGTGGAAGGAAGATCCATATCAAGAATCATTGTCTATTGGAGTACATAGAGCTCCCTTTCCCTAATGAATGTTGACCACAATAATCAGTCTGCCAACTGGTAGTTAGCTGACTGACCGCCTGGGGGTGCTCAGTGTTGGTCTGTCCCGCTGGCAGATCGAGCAGTCAGCGGTATCTGCAACACCATCAGTCTTGCTGAGTGGATGTTCATATTTATGGTCCATGCATACATGCATCCTTGCCTCTACGACCATGATGCATCATTACTGCTTGGACAATGGAGGGGTGGATGTAGCGATGTGTGAAGGTGGTTCTAGGAGCTCAGAGTAGCTTTATCCTAGAGACAGCAGAGGAAAGGGGACTACAGTCCTCCAACCTTAAGAAACTAGAGGTGCCAATTACCTGGAAGGGCTTGGAAGTGGTTTCTCTCTCTTGAGTCTCCAATTAATGACCTAGCATGGCCAAAACCTTGGGTTCAATTGTGTGAGACCTTAAGCAGAGAACCCAATCGAGCCTGCCTAAGGTTCTGACCTATGGAACTCCTTGATCATCCATTTGTGTCATTTCACTGCTAAATATGGAGTAACATTATGTACTACTAATTGGAGGGGGAGATGAACCATGAGAGACTGTGTACTCTAAGAAACAAACTGAGGGTTTGGGAGGGAAGGAGGTTGTGGGGGGTTGGGTGAGCCTGGTGTTGGGTATTAAGGAGTGCATGTATTGCCTGGAGCACAGGGTGTGGTGTATAAACAATGAATCTTGGAATACTGGAAAAAATAAAACTACCAAAAAAAGAGAAAGTATATAATGGGGAAAAAGAAAAATGATATCTGAAAAAATAAAATTAAATAAAGAAAGAGAACTAATATGGACAAATGCCTGCATATTGGATTGTTCCACCTGAAAATCAGGTATGATGCTTTTTCTTTTTCTGTCAAGTGGTCACACGGAGCTCCCTATGAGGCCATAGATGTAGGGTCAGAGAACTTTATTCTTCTGGGCCCCACTCCAAGCTAGCCAGTTCTCAAGTCACTTGTCAGGGGTTCTAGTATTACAAGAATATAAACATATGTGCTATCACCAGCACCTCATACCTACCCTTTGCTATGTCTTTTTTTTTAACGGTAAGATAATTGAGATTTGTCTATTTGCTGTTCACTGTAGAAGCACAATCTTGTCCTGCCCCAAAATACTAAATCTGTAAACATTTCACTGTGTTGCAATGCCTCTGATTTCATGTAAGAATTAGTTCCTGTGTTCTGGCTTTCAAGTGTGTTGCCAATGTGTCTATTAGTTTCTACTTCTCCATCACAATGATGTCATCGATGAAAGGAACAGTGTGGTGTCTGTTACAAGAGAATGGTGATCAAGATCCCTAAAGAACAGTTTCTGACATCAGCTCAGAGAGTTGATGTAAGCATGAGGTAGGAAGTGATGGTGCCTTTTCCAGCTGAATGCAAGGTCTTTCTGGTGATATTTTCTAAAAGAGAGAGAAAAAAAGCATTTGCTCAACCAAATAGATAAACCTGATGTCAGGAATGTGTTGATGGCTAACACAATGGAGCCACAAGTGACACAGCTTGAAATTGAAATGAATTGTAATTTATTTGTAATTGAAGTAAACAACCAATTAAGTTTATATTTAGTTGTCATTCTCCAAGATCTATACGTTCTGCACATGTCAAATAGGTAAGACGAAAAGGACTTGTTCAGGATCACTGGGTGGGTTAGTGGAAAACCTGAGACCACTGAGAGATTGTACTGAGGTGAAACTCCAATAATGACCTGACTTCCATTGTCCCTCTCTGTGCCTGATGGACCACAGTGATGCTTTGGGTCTCCTGGAATTAGTGTCAATCTGATCCAGGATTGAATAATCTTCAAGAATTCTTGTTAGTATCTAACCTTTCCACTGTGAACTGTCATGCTAGTACTTGGCCACAGATCCATCAGGGGAACGTTGGGGGTAACAGTTAATAGCATAAATATTTGGCAATGTCGCATGGTCCTTCCTCAAGGGCAAGCCCACAGTAATATCTGACCAGAAGAGAAGAAAAGAGCCACACAGAGCTCTTTACAGATGCCTGGGCTCCCCCACTAAAAATTAGTTACCAGAGTCTTGGCGAATGTTATGCCTTTTGGATTTGTTACAGGGAAGGGATGTCATGAAATGGTCCTTGATCATTCGGCAGTCTCTGTTGGACTGCATCCTTATCTGATGCTGGAGCAGGGCAGGAATTCAGAAACAAGAGATCAGGAGCAGGCCGGAAGCCACAGACATGAGCCTCATGCCCCACAACGATCTACTGATGCCCATGAGTGTACCTTTTCCTTCCACCTTGGGGAAGAGGGTGTTTGCTAGAGGCCAGGGCCCTCCCAAAGGACTAACTGCCAAGGCCTGTTACTCTGATTCACATTAGATGTCTCCTCCTCAGGGAGGCTTTCCCTGACAGTCCGATTAAAGTTGCTGTCCACCCATTTGCATTTCTCCATCCAATTTTTACTTTGTGCAGAGTACATACCACTACACGACAGTTGTGCTACTTGTCTAGTGTCTCATGGAAGATCCATGAAAGAGTGTCTAGTTCACTGGTCTTTCCAACCTAGAAAACAGGTGCCCCTTACACAGTTTCTAGCAAATACCAAATGAATTATTTCTAATCCTCAGGACCAGCCTGTGAGGTTGATGCTGTCAGGAACCTCAGTTTGCAGTAGGGGATGTGGAAACACAAAGAGATTAGGTACATAGCCCCAGGTCATGAGCAATATATGCTCATGGGTGGACCTGGAGCAATCACTCAGGGCCAGCTCTGGCCTGAAGCTAAGTTCTTTCCACTCCTCCAGTACTTCCCCAGACTCCACAGCCTCCAGCTACCCCTGGCCCACAGTCTGTGGTCCGTATTTGTCATCTGACTCTGGATCTGGAACATTCTCTGCTCACTCTCCCTCCCTGATAGGAGATCCAAGGAGAGGGAGGGCCTAGATTTCACCTGCCTCAGGCTCTCCCTCAATTCTTCAGCCCTGAGGATTTCCAGGAAGAGCTACCCTGTCAGACAGGATTAAAATTCTGTCCCTCCACTAATCTCTGACCCACAGGGGAATCTGTTTCCTGTGTGTTCCCCAAATGAGATCACTGGCCCCCAGTGAATGGCCCACCCTGTACTTCTCTCTGGCCCAGAGCCTGTAGCCTCTCTGAGGTACTGGGTCATGCCTGTCTCCTATAGGCATCACCAAGCCCAAGCAGAACCTTTCCAGAACACCTCAAAGGTGCCAGGGTGGGCTTTGGTTTCTTTCTTTCTTTCTTTCTTCCTTTCTTTCTTTCTTTTTTTTTTTTTTTTTGCAATCCTCTACTTTATTTATTTTTTTAAATATTAACTTATTTATTTTCAGCATAACAGTATTCATTATTTTTTCACCACACCCAGTGCTCCATGCAATACGTGCCCTCTATAATACCCACCACCTGGTACCCCAACCTCCCCCCGCCCACCACTTCAAACCCCTCAGATTGTTTTTCAGAGTCCATAGTCTCTCGTGATTCACCTCCCCTTCCATTTTACCCCAACTCCCTTCTCCTAACTCCCCACATCTTCCATGCAATTTGTTATGCTCCACAAATAAGTGAAACCATATGATAATTGACTCTCTTTGCTGGACTTATTTCACTCAGCTTAATCTCTTCGAGTCCCGTCCATGTTGCTACAAAAGTTGGGTATTTGTCCTTTCTGATGGAGGCATAATACTCCATAGTGTATATGGACCACATCTTCCCTATCCATTCATCTGTTGAAGGGCATCTTGGTTCTTTCCACAGTTTGGCGACTGTGGCCATTGCTGCTATAAACATTGGGGTACAGATGGACCTTCTTTTCATGACATCTGTATCTTTGGGTTAAATACCCAGGAGTGCAATTGCAGGGTCATAGGGAAGTTCTATTTTTAATTTCTTGAGGAATCTCCACACTGTTCTCCAAAGAGGCTGCACCAACTTGCATTCCCACCAACAGTGGAAGAGGGTTCCCCTTTCTCCACATCCACTCCAACACATGTTGTTTCCTGTTTGGTTAATTTTGGCCATTCTAACTGGTGTAAGGTGATATTTCAATGTGGTTTTAATTTGAATCTCCCTGAGGGCTAGTGATGATGAACATTTTTTCATGTGTCTGATAGCCATTTGTATGTATTGATTGGAGAAGTGTCTGTTCATATCTTCTGCCCATTTTTTTAAAATTTTTTATTTTTTATAAACATATTTTTATCCCCAGGGGTACAGATCTGTGAATCACCAGGTTTACACACTTCACAGCACTCACCAAAGCACATACCCTCCCCAATGTCCATAATCCCACCCCCTTCTCCCAAACCCCCTTCTCCCAAACCCCCTTCCCCCAGCAACCCTCAGTTTGTTTTGTGAGATTAAGAGTCACTTATGGTTTGTCTCCCTCCCAATCCCATCTTGTTTCATTGATTCTTCTCCTACCCACTTAAGCCCCCATGTTGCATCACCACTTCCTCATATCAGAGAGATCATATGATAGTTGTCTTTCTCTGCTTGACTTATTTCGCTAAGCATGATACGCTCTAGTTCCATCCATGTTGTTGCAAATGGCAAGATTTCATTTCTTTTGATGGCTGCATAGTATTCCATTGTGTATATATACCACATCTTCTTGATCCATTCATCTGTTGATGGACATCTAGGTTCTTTCCATAGTTTGGCTATTGTGGACATTGCTGCTATAAACATTCGGGTGCATGTGCCCCTTTGGATCACTACGTTTGTATCTTTAGGGTAAATACCCAATAGTGCAATTGCTGGGTCATAGGGAAGTTCTATTTTCAACATTTTGAGGAACCTCCATGCTGTTTTCCAGAGTGGCTGCACCAGCTTGCATTCCCACCAACAGTGTAGGAGGGTTCCCCTTTCTCCGCATCCTCGCCAGCATCTGTCATTTCCTGACTTGTTTATTTTAGCCATTCTGACTGGTGTGAGGTGATATCTCATTGTGGTTTTGATTTGTATTTCCCTGATGCCAAGTGATATGGAGCACTTTTTCATGTGTCTGTTGGCCATCTGGATGTCTTCTTTGCAGAAATGTCTGTTCATGTCCTCTGCCCATTTCTTGATTGGATCATTTGTTCTTTGGGTGTTGAGTTTGCTAAGTTCTTTATAGATTCTGGACACTAGTCCTTTATCTGATATGTCGTTTGCAAATATCTTCTCCCATTCTGTCAGTTGTCTTTTGATTTTGTTAACTGTTTCCTTTGCTGTGCAAAAGCTTTTGATCTTGATGAAATCCCAATAGTTCATTTTTGCCCTTGCTTCCCTTGCCTTTGGCGTTGTTCCTAGGAAGATGTTGCTGTGGCTGAGGTCGAAGAGGTTGCTGCCTGTGTTCTCCTCAAGGATTTTGATGGATTCCTTTCTCACATTGAGGTCCTTCATCCATTTTGAGTCTATTTTTGTGTGTGGTGTAAGGAAATGGTCCAATTTCATTTTTCTGCATGTGGTTGTCCAATTTTCCCAACACCATTTATTGAAGAGGCTGTCTTTTTTCCATTGGACTTCTTTCCTGCTTTGTCAAAGATTAGTTGACTGTAGAGTTGAGGGTCTATTTCTGGGCTCTCTATTCTGTTCCATTGATCTATGTGTCTGTTTTTGTGCCAGTACCATGCTTTCTTGATGATGACAGCTTTGTAATAGAGCTTGAAGTCCGGAATTGTGATGCCACCAACGTTGGCTTTCTTTTTCAATATCCCTTTGGCTATTCGAGGTCTTTTCTGGTTCCATATAAATTTTAGAATTATTAGTTCCATTTCTTTGAAAAAGATGGATGGTACTTTGATAGGAATTGCATTAAATGTGTAGATTGCTTTAGGTAGCATAGACATTTTCGCAATATTTATTCTTCCAATCCAGGAGCATGGAACATTTTTCCATTTCTTTGTGTCTTCCTCAATTTCTTTCATGAGTACTTTATAGTTTTCTGAGTATAGATTCTGTGCCTCTTTGGTTAGGTTTATTCCTAGGTATCTTATGGTTTTGGGTGCGATTGTAAATGGGATTTACTCCTTAATTTCTCTTTCTTCTGTCTTGTTGTTGGTGTAGAGAAATGCAACTGATTTCTGTGCATTGATTTTATATCCTGACACTTTACTGAATTCCTGTATAAGTTCTAGCAGTTTTGGAGTGGAGTCTTTTGGGTTTTCCACATATAGTATCATATCATCTGCGAAGAGTGATAATTTGACTTCTTCTTTGCCGATTTGGATGCCTTTAATTTCCTTTTGTTGTCTGATTGCTGAGGCTAGGATCTCTAGTACTATGTTGAATAGCAGTGGTGATAATGGACATCACTGCCGTGTTCCTGACCTTAGCGGAAAAGCTTTCAGTTTTTCTCCATTGAGAATGATATTTGCGGTGGGTTTTTCTTAGATGGCTTTGATGATATTGAGGTATGTGCCCTCTATCCCTACACTTTGAAGAGTTTTGATCAGGAAACTTCTGCCCATTTTTTGATATGATTGCCTCTTTTGTGTGTGTTGAGTTTGAGGAGTTCATTATAGATCCTGGATATCAACCTTTTGTCTGTACTGTCATTTGCAAATATCTTCTCCCATGCCGTGTGTTGCCTCTTCATTTTTTTGACTGTTTCCTTTGCTGTGCAGAAGCTTTTGATGAAGTCCCAAAAGTTTATTTTCGCTTTTGTTTCCTTTGCCTTTGGAGACGTATCTTGAAACAAGTTGCTGTGGCTGATATCGAAGAGGTTACTGCCTATGTTCTCCTCTAGGATTCTGATGGATCCCTGTCTCACACTGAGGTCTTTTATCCATTTTGAGTTTATCTTTGTGTACGGTGTAAGAGAATGGTCGAGTTTCATTCTTCTACATATAGTTGTCCAGTTTTCCCAGCACCATTTATTGAAGAGACTGTCTTTTCTCCACTGTATATTTTTTCCTGTTTTGTCGAAGATTAATTGACCATAGAGGTGAGGGTCCATATCTGGGCTCTCCACTCTTTTCTACTGGTCTTTGTGTCTGTTTTTATGCCAGTACCATGCTGTCTTGGTGATCACAGCTTTGTAATAAAGCTTGAAATCAGGTAATGTGATGCCCCCAGTTTTATTTTTGTTTTTCAAAATTTCCTTAGCGATTCGGGGTCTCTTCTGATTCCATACAAATTTTTGGATTATTTGCTCCAGCTCTTTGAAGAATACCGGTGGAATTTTGATTGGAATGGCATTAAAAATATAGATTGCTCTAGGCAGTATAGACATTTTAATAATGTTTATTCTTCCGATCCAAGAGCATGGAATGGTCTTCCATCTTTTTGTGTCTTCTTCAATTTCTTTCATGAGTGTTCTGTAGTTCCTCGAGTACAGATCCTTTACCTCTTTGGTTGGGTTTATTCCCAGGTATCTTATGGTTCTTGGTGCTATAGTAAATGGAATCGATTCTCTAATTTCCCTTTCTGTATTTTCCTTGTTAGGGTATAAGAAACCCACTGATTTCTGCACATTAACTTTGTAGCCTGCCACATTGCTGAATTGCTGTATGAGTTCTAGTAGATTGGGGGTGGAGTCTTTTGGGTTTTCCATATAAAGAATCATGTCATCTGCGAAGAGAGAGAGTTTGACTTCTTCATTGCCAATTTGGATACCTTTTATTTCTCTTTGTTGTCTGATTGCTGTTGCTAGGACTTCTAATACTATGTTCAACAAGAGTAGTGAAAGTGGGCATCCTTGTCTTGTTCCTGATCTCAACGGGAAGGCTGCAAGCTTTTTCCCATTAAGGATGATATTTGCTCTGGGTCTTTCATAGATATATTTGATGAAGTTCAGGAATGTTCCCTCTATCCCTATACTTTGAAGTATTTAAATCAGGAGCGGATGCTGGATTTTGTCAAATGCTTTTTCTGCATCAATTGAGAGGACCATGTGGTTCTTCTCTCTTCTCTTATTGATTTGCTCTATCACATTGATTGATTTGCGAATGTTGAACCATCCTTGTAGCCCAGGGATGAATCCCACCTGGTCATGGTGGATAATCTTTTTAATGTGCTGTTGGATCCTGTTTGCTAGGATCTTGTTGAGAATCTTAGCATCCATATTCATCAGTGATATTGGTCTGAAATTCTCCTTTTTGGTAGGGTCTTTGCCTGGTTTGGGGATCAGGGTAATGCTGGCTTCATAGAAAGAGTCTGGAAGTTTTCCTTCTGCTTCAATTTTTTGAAAGAGCTTCAGGAGAATAGGTGTTATTTCTTCTCTGAAAGTTTGGTAGAATTCCCCAGGGAATCCGTCAGGTCCTGGGCTCTTGTTTTTTGAGAGGTTTTTGATCACTGCTTCAATCTCGTTAGTAGGTATCGGTCTCTTCAGGTTGTCGATTTCTTCCTGGTTCAGTTTTGGGAGTTTATAGTTTTCCAGGAATGCATCCATTTCATCTAGGTCACTAAGCTCATTGGCATATAACTGTTGATAATAACTTCTGATGATTGTTTCTACTTCCTTAATGTTAGTTGTTACCTCTCCCTTTTCATTCAGAATTTCATGAATTTGGACTTTCTCTCTTTTCTTTTGGATTAGTGTGGCCAATGGTTTATCGATCTTATTGATTCTTTCTAAAAACCAGCTTCTAGTTTCATTGATACGTTCCACTGTATATCTGGTTTCTACCTCATTGATCTCAGCTCTAATCTTGATGATTTCCCTTCTTGTGTGTGGAGTTGGTTTGATTTGTTGTTGATTCTCCAGTGCTTTAAGGTGTAGAGACAGCTGGTGTATTCTGGATTTTTCAATTTTTTTTGAGGGAGGCTTGGATGGCTATGTATTTCCCCCTTAGGACCGCCTTTGCTGTATCCCATAGGTTTTGGACTGAAGTGTCTTCATTCTCATTGGTTTCCATGAATTGTTTATGTTCTTCTTTGATCTCCTGGTTGATCCAAGCATTCTTAAGCAAGGTGGTCTTTAGTTTCCAGGTGTTTGAGTTCCTTCTGAACTTTTCCTTGTGATTGAGCTCCAGTTTCAAAGCATTGTGATCTGAGAATATGCAGGGAATAATCTCAGTCTTTTGGCATCAGTTGAGTCCTGATTTGTGACCCAGTATGTGGTCTATTCTTGAGAAGGTTCCATGTGCACTTGAGAAGAATGTGTATTCTGTTGTTTTAGGGTGGAATGTTCTGTATATATCTATGAGGTCCATCTGGTCCAATGTGTCATTCAATGCTCTTGTTTCTTTATTGATTTTCTGCTTTGATGATCTGTCTATTTCTGAGAGAGGCGTCTTAAGATCTCCTACGATTAGTGTATTCATATCAATATGACTCTTTATCTTGATTAACAGTTTTCTTAATTGGCTGCTCCCATATTGGGAGCATAGATATGTACAATTGTTAGATCATCTTGGTGGATAGTCCCTTTAAGGATTATGTAGTGTCCTTCTGTATCTCTGACTACAGTCTTTAGTTTAAAATCTAATTTATCTGATATGAGAATCGCTACCCCAGCCTTCTTTTGAGGCCCATTGGCATGAAAAATGCTTCTCCATCCCTTCACTTTCAGTCTGGGTGTATCTTTAGGTTCAAAATGGGTCTCTTGTAGACAACATATGGATGGGTCCTGTCGTTTTATCCAATCTGCAACCCTGTACCGTTTTATGGGCGCATTTAGGCCATTCACATTGAGACTGATTATTGATAGATACATTTTTATTGACATCGAGTTACCTTTGAAGTCTTTCTTTCTTTAGATTGTCTCTATATTTCTGTTCAATCCTATTCTTAGGATTTTTCCTCTTTTATAGAACCCCCCTTAATATTTCCTGCAGTGTCGGCTTGGTGGTTGCATAGTCTTTTAATCCTTGCCGGTCTTGGAAACTCTTTATCTCTCCATCCATTTTGAATGTCAGTCTTGCTGGATAAAGTATTCTTGGCTGCATGTTCTTCTCATTTAGTGCCCTGAATATATCTTGCCAGCCTTTACTGGCTTGCCAGGTCTCTGTGGACAGGTCTGACGCTATTCTGATGGGCTTTCCTCTGTAAGTAAGGAACCTCTTTGCCCTAGCGGCTTTCAAGAGATTATACCTACAATTATCATTCCTCAATTTGACTATCAGGTGTCGTGATGTTTTTGTGGAATGTATAATCTTCGGTGGAGCCCTTTCAGCCTCTAGTACATGAATGCTGGTTCCATTCATTAGATTGGGAAAATTTTCATGAAGGACTTGTTCCACTATATCTTCTAGACTTCTTTCTTTCTCCTCTCCTTCAGAGATTCCAATAATTCTGACGTTGGAACGCTTCATGGCATCATTTATTTCCCTGATTCTGTTTTCATGGTTTCTAAGCTGTTTGTTCCAGGCTTCCTCCTGATCCTTTCTCTCTATCTATTTGTCCTCCAGATCACTAATTCTATCTTCTGTCTCAGTTACCCTAGCTTTGAAAGTTTAGATTAGATTGGAACTCATTGAGAGCATTGTGAACCTCCTCCCTGGTAGCTTTAAGCTCTGCCCTAACATTGTGAACATCATCTCTCTTCGCTTTCAGCTCAGCCCTAATCAATTCCGTTTGGTCATCCATGGCTTTCTCCAACCTAGCTATTGCCTGGATAATTGTTAGCCTGAATTCTCTTTCCGACATATTGTCTATGTTGATAGCCGTTCGCTCTGTTGCAGAAGGTCCATCCTCTGTATTTTTCTTCTGTTGGTCATTCCTCCTCCTAGTCATTTTGGTGGGAGAAGGCTGAAGAGATGTAGCTGGATGAATCAACCGTGGTGCAGTCAAGGTGCACCCTGGAACACTTCTGAGCAATCAGGATTCCCCACCCAAATGAGAGACCAAAGAAAAGAAAAAGAAAAAGAAAAAGAAAGAAAAGAAAAGAGAGAGAGAGAGAGAGAGAGAGAGAGACACGAAAGAAAGGGAAGACGAAAGAGAATGTTCAGCCCAAATGGGCCCCAAGGTAAGAAAAATCTTAGCCCAAGGTAAGATTTATGAAGTACACAAACAAAAACAGACAAACAAAAAGACTGATACAAGTATTTGACAAGAGAAAAATATATATATATATGCAAGTAAAGGAAGAACCTCGTTAAAAAAAAACCCAAGTGTAAGATTTATATGCTATCAGGACAAACACAAAAACACAGAAACACTGGTGGAAGAAAAAGACGGGAGAGTGGTTATAAATTCTCAGTGTGTGCAAGGAAGGTCGTTTTGATTCTTCCTGGATGTATCTTGATATCTTTGTTAAAGGACTCAACTTTCCTAAGATAAAGGGGGATTAAAAATTGGTTTACCTATAGGGGTAGTATTGATTGGGGAAAGGGGATTACTTTGAAGTTTAACTCTATATGAATATTAGAAGATAAAAATAAAAAGGAATAAACTAGACTAAACTAAACTAAAATTTAAAAAAAGGAATTCAAAAAATAGAAATGCAAAAGAAAAACATAGGTGTATGTATCAAAAAGTTCATGTTAGAAGGTTATTATGGAGTTTGATGTACTGTACAGCTCACTGTGATGGTAAATAGGTTAAAAAAATTACCTATGTATTAAAAAAAAGGAACCAGAATAGTGGGAAGGAGTGAAAAATAAAAGTTTTCCTATGATGTAGTGGTTGTTCTCTTGTAGTCCTTTTTTTTCTCTCTTTTTTTTTTCTTTCTTGGTTTGTTTTCTGGGGGAGGGACCTGCCATGTGGGTTTTCAGTCAATGATGTTCCCTGAGTTAAGTCCTCCTGCCCCCCTCAAGGGGGTGGGCTCTGAGGAAACTGGTTTTTTTCAGGCTTTTGTTCTCTGGTGGTTTTTATGTTTGTTCACTTTTTTTTTTTCTCTCACTTTGACCGCTTTTGATAGTTTTTGTAGTTTTAGAGGAAAACAAACCGCACCCTGATCTCCCTCTCAGAGAGAAGCCTCAGTCTGGCTGCAGAGCCTAAATAAGGTCCCCCTTGGCTGCTGGCAGAGCAGGTTCCAAGTCGCAGTCTCTGGGGACGCAGGATCTTTTGCTTATAACCAAAGCCAAGGCAGTGGCAGCTGTCTGGGAGCTCCTGACCGCCAGAGAGGTTCCAAGCAGCAATCGCACACTGAGATTTTCCCACTGGCCCTGGCAGGGAGTGCCTGGTCTTTCTGGGTCTAAGAGTGCCCGGCTTGCGCGCACCAATTTCAGGGGAGACTGTGGGTCGCGCGCGGGTCCCAGGCTCTGAGAATGGGGCGCAGGTCCGAAAGCACCAGGCTGGGCCTTCTGCGCACCTCTCTGTGGGGAGAGTTTGGTGCAGGCGTCTTAGGTTCTGAAACAATGGCGCGTGTCAAAGGGCGCCAGCTGGGCCTTTGTACCTCTCTCAGGGGAGTATCTCAGGCTCTATAGCAGGGCTCTCCCGTTCTGCTGAAGGGCGTGGCTCCCATCCCCTCACAGGAACTAGAACCCACGCATTCTCAGGTGCGCTGGCGGCTTAGGGACCAAGAGCTGGTTTCTCTGCCGCACTCTCTCTGCCTCAGCGCCAGGGAGGCTGTCCTGGGACAGGGGACTTAAGCCCCTGTCCCTAGCTGCCCTGGTTCCCACAATTTCTCCCCGAAATCCTTTGCTCTTTTGGAGTGCTTTCAACCAGTCTCCAAGTTAATGCTGGTCCCCAGACGCAGGGCACTCTCGTATTAGGGGTATTACTTTCCAACCGGTCGCCTCTGGTGGCTTCCTCCCCATTTTGTTTATCTTCCAATATCAGCCGCTGTTCCCACTCTGCTTTACCTGCCCACTGGCGTCTTCTGCCCCAGTAGAGATCCAGACGTGTATAATTCTGATCTCAGGCTGATTTCATGGGTGATCGGAGTTCTTTGGTAGGTAATCAGCTCACTTTGGGGTATGGGCTGAAAAGGCGCCTCCTCCTACTCCCCCGCCATCTTGTCCCCCTCGCAATCCTCTACCGGGCTTTGGTTTCTTACCATCCTCCTAACCACAACCACCACAGCCACCTTATGAGGCAGAGGCCATGATTTCCACTTAACACCTGAGGACACTGATCCCCTAGAGAGCCTGTCCTTACTCCAGGTCCGACAGCTGGCTGGAAGCTGAAGCCAGAGTAAATCCCAGTGTCCCTCAGGTCATGGCCTGTGCTCTTGAGAATGGTACAACACCATGCCCCTGCTTCACAAAGGGAACCTGGATTTCTTACGAAACCGAGATCTACAGACTAACAATGCCAGGACTTTCCCTTCCCAAGTGAAGAAGTTGTGAACCTAAAAAATAAAACTGTCAGTTATTGGGGTGCCTGGGTGGCTCAGTCGGTTAAACTCTTTGGCTCAGGTCATGGTCTCAGGGTCCTGGGATGGAGCCACACATCAGGATCTCTGCTCAGCAGGGAGCCTGCTTACCTTCTCTCTCGCTTCACCTCCTCTCTGCTTGCCACTCTGCTTACTTATGATCTCTCTCTTTGTGTCAAATAAATAAACAAAATCTTTAAAAAAAAAAAAAAAACAAACCCTGGGGCGCCTGGGTGGCTCAGTGGGTTAAAGCCCCCGCCTTTGGCTCAGGTCATGGTCTCAGGGTCCTGGGGTCGAGCCCCACATTGGGCTCTCTGCTCAGCAGGGAGCCTGCTTCCTCCTCTCTCTCTGCCTGCCTCTCGGCCTACTTGTGATCTCTGTCTGTCAAATAAATAAATAAAATCTTTAAAACAAACAAACAAACAAACAAACCCTGTCAGTTATTTTGCCAGCAAAAGGCATCTATTTGAGAGAAGCAGAGAATAACAATCCATAACAAGCAAGCTACAAGAAAACCATAGGCAGGTCCTAGAGAACAAAGAAGATGGAGACCCTTTCATCCCTGAGAGGGGGCAGTTGTAAACAAAAAGTCCACTGGAGGAAACTGGGATTTGTAAGTAGGGTGGCTTCTCATTGGTTGGGCTGTGACTGCCCTTCACTGGCTGGCCTGTGAGTGTCCCTCATTGGCTAAACTACGACTGCCCCTCATTGGCTGGGTTGTGACTCCCTCATTGGCTGAGGTGTGATAGTCTCTCCCTGTTTTGACTATGATTGTCTCTCATTAGGTAAGCTGTGAATGTCCCTCATTGGCTGGGCTTTATCAGTCATTGGCTGAGTTGTGACAGTTTCTCATTGGCTGGGCGGTGACTGGTATCGCATCAGCTGAGCTGTGACTCTTCCTCATTGGTTGAGCTAGTACCTGTGTCTCATAGGCAGGGCTGTTGCTGGGATGGAGGAAGAAGATCTTTCTTCCTCCCGCTAAGATAGTAAAGCAGTGTCTGAAGTAGTTTGGGTTTGCAAGATTCCTCTCTTCTTGTTGGATTCGCAATTGGTGTCAGATGATTGGGTATTAGAGCACCCTTCGCAGCCTCTGTACACCAACTTACTGAAATTTCTTTATATGAATTTCATTAAGTGCATGACAAGACCGCCTGTCATCTCCAGTGCAGCACAAGGCCTTCCCGACTTAAGTGACCAGTACAGAAGGCTGAGTGCTCCTAGGCAGACACTTTCTCTTTTTAAAATTGTGTTATGTTAGTCACTGTTCAATACATCATTAGTTTTTGATGTAGTGTTCCAAGATTCGTTGTTCACATATAACAGCCAGTCCTCCATGCATCCCATGCCCTCCTTAATACACACCACCAGACTCAAGCATCCCTCCATCCCTCTCCCCTCTAAAACCCTCAGTTTGTTCCTCAGAGTCCGTGGTCTCTCATGATTCGTCTCCCCCTCCAATTTCCCCCAACTCCCTTCTCCTCTCCATCTCCCTATGTTCTCTGTGTTTTTCCTTATGCTCCACAAATAAGGGACTCTATATGATAATTGACTCTCTCTGCTTGACTAATTTCACTCGGCATAATCCCTTCCAGTCCCCTTTTAACCATGACCTTGAACCATTCAGCCATGAAGGACTGGCAAGTGCAATCATGGAAGGGCCAGTTGAAAAGATTCATGTACAAACATGAACCACACTCAGGACCCTCAGGATCCTCAGCTCCCCACCCCTGTCCCTGTACTACAGCTACCCTGGCCTGCAACTTCTCTGCACATGGCAGCCTGCACCCATTGGGGGCCTTTGCAGTGGACATCCCCCTGCCTCAATCTCCCTTCCAGAGTCTTTTTTTAAAAATATTTTTTTTCTAAATGAAGTATTTTATTTTTATTTTTAAATTTATTTTTTATTTTCAGCATAACAGTATTCATTATTTTTGCACCACACCCAGTGCTCCATGCAATGCGTGCCCTCTGTAATACCCACCACCTGGTTCCCCCAACCTCCCACCCCCCACCCCTTCAAAACCCTCAGATTGTTTTTCAGAGTCCATAGTCTCTCATGGTTCACCTCCCCTTCCAATTTCCCTCAACTCCCTTCTCCTCTCTAACTCCCCTTGTCCTCCATGCTATTTGTTATGCTCCACAAATAAGTGAAACCATATGATAATTGACTCTCTCTGCTTGACTTATTTCACTCAGCATAATCTCTTCCAGTCCCGTCCATGTTGCTACAAAAGTTGGGTATTCGTCCTTTCTGATGGAGGCATAATACTCCATAGTGTATATGGACCACATCTTCCTTATCCATTGATCCACTCTTACCTTGAAACTCAAAGCTGTGCCCTCCTATGTAAAAAAGAGTTGGGTTCCTAGAAAGGCCTTTTCTTCTTGTCTGTGTGGCCGAGTTCTGCCTGTAGGGGGCGCCTGAGCCGCGGCCGGAAAGACTTGCTTCCTGGTTCTGGGCAGCGGGCACAGCTGGCCCCTGGGGGGCAACAGGCTTCTCCAGCACCTGATTCCGCACCGCACACAGCTTCTCGGGGGGTCGGGCTGCTGCAGGGCAGTGTGGCCAACAGCCCGCCAAGTCGTGTAAACGCCCTTACACCTCCCCGGGGCAGTAAAAATAAGTAGATCAGCCTTCTGGCCGGACAGCTGTGTGTGCGCACCGCTCCCAGGTCCCCTAGGGGGCGGATGTCCCGAGGTTTCCCAGGGGGCACCTTTCTGTACGGTCCCACCTGAGAGGCACCACGACGTCCCTGCCATTCTTGTTTCCAGGCGCCTGGAACGAGGTCAGGATTTTAACCCTGGGACAGTGGGTTCTGTCCCCTGGCGCGCTGCCTGGGCCCTGAAAGTGCCTCTCCCTTGGCTGTGGTGTCTTCCTGAGGGGATCTACCTCAGCTCTGTGGAGAGACGTGGGTTGGTTCTGACCTCAGCACGGGGGAGGCATTTTCTGGGCAGCTTGTCTCAGCCATGTTGGAGAAGAGGCAGTCCTTGGTGGTGTCTTGAGTTCTGTGAGGGACTCTGCTTACGTAATTCTCTCAGCACTGGCGAGGGGACTTGTCTTTGGGTGATCCCCTCAGTCCTACGTGAGGGACGGGGGGAGTGGTTCCTGGCTCTCGGTTCAAGCTCTGTGAGGGGATGTTTCCTGGGCTGCACCAGCTCAGCCCTCGGATTCCTGTCCCTGAGGGCTTCTACCTCAGCCTGCGAGACACTCGCCTTGGGGTGCAGTTCAGCACGAGGGGGCATTTTCCCGGGGTGCTCTGTCGCAGCCATGGTGGGCCTGGGCTTCCGTGGTGCTCTGCTGGTCCCTGGTGGGGACTCGTAGTCCTTGGGAGACTTTCGTGGGGGCTCTGTCCCCTCCTATGGGGGTGCCGTTCCTCCGATGGTTTAAGACGATGGGGAAGCTGTCCCCGGGGGGCTCCGTCTGAGCCGGGCGTGGCCGGGAGGGAACTTCACCTTGGGTGCTCTGGGGGTTTGGGATCTTTCTTGGCGCTCCCGCTGCCGTCTGGGGAGCCGAGGCTCTTCCTCGGAAGGTCCATCTCTGCCCAGAAGGGGGGTTCTCCTTGAGTGCTCCCTCCCAGCCCTGGGTGGAGGGTTCCTTGGGCACTTGGTCCCCCTTATGGACGTGGGCGGCTCTTCCTCGGCTGCCCTGTCTCAGCCGTTGCCGGGGGGCATTCTGGGGGCTCTGCTCAGGGGCTGCACTCTCCCTCGTGTGGTCTGTCTCACTCAGCCTTTGGGGTGAATTCTTACTCGGGGGCTCTCGGGCACTTTGGGTGGTTTGCTCTTGCTTGGATGCTCTGTCTCAGCCCGGGGTGGGGTAGTTTCCCTGTGTTTCTGTATCTCAGTCTCTCAGGGGTTCTATCTAACCTTCTATGCGTGACCGTGGTCATCAAAGTGGGAATCTGGGGCGGACAGTATGTAAGAGTTGGCTGCTTTCCATACTCAGAAACACTTGCTATAGGGCGTCTTCAATCTCAGTGCCCTGGTGGGTGTGTGGGGGCCTCTCGTTATCTCTTCTACATGTGCATTTTGTACTGGTTAATGTGCTTTACTGGCCATTTCTGTATGTCTTTTGAAGAGACATTCCAGGACGTGCATCCACATCTTACTGAGATATCTGTAGTTTTTTTTTTTATTATTATTTCTTTTCAGCTTAACACTATTCATTGTTTTTGCAGCACACCCAGTGCTCCATGCAATGCGTGCCCTCTGTAATACCCACCACCTGGTTCCCCCAACCTCCCACCCCCGCCCCTTCAAACCCCTCAGGTTGTTTTTCAGAGACCATAGTCTCTCATGGTTCACCTCCCCTTCCAATTTCCCTCAACTCCCTTCTCCTCTCCATCTCCCCATGTCCTCCATGTTATTTGTTATGCTCCACAAATAAGTGAAACCATATGATAATTGACTCCCTCTGCTTGAATTATGAGATATCTGTAGTTTTAAAATTGATTTGCTGTTCAACATATGTTTATATTTATACATATACTTAAAAATATAATTTTCTGTGTCTTCTGCTGATCTGTTTTGTTTTGTCACTCTCTTTTTTGAGACGGAGTGAGAAGGCATGCACACAAAAAGCAGGGAGTGACAGAGGGAGAGGGAGAGAGAGAATCATAAGCAGGTTGGCCACCCAGCACAGAGCCCAGGTTGGAGCCCACGTTGGGGCTCAATCTCACCACCTTGAGATCATAACCTTATCCAAAGTCAAGTGTCAGATGCTTAACCAACTGAGCCACACAGGTGCCTTAAGTCGTTGCCTTCTTAGTATATTTTTGATGCACCGAAATTCTCAGTTTAATTAAGTCTAATTAGTCAATCTATTCATCATGGTCAGTGCTTTTATTCTTTTTTTTTTTAAAGATTTTATTTATTTATTTGACAGAGAGCGATCACAAGTAGACAGAGAGGCAGGCAGAGAAAGAGAGAGAGAAGCAGGCTCCCCACTGAGCTTTACCTTTTAAAACCATGAATGTAATATCCTACGTGTCCTTCTATCTCTCCTATTCATGAGATCAATGTTATATGGACAGGAAGGGGATCAGAGCAGAATTGCTATTCTACGCAGGGAGCAGGTGGACTTACTGAATGGACCACAAAGGCTTGAAGGCCCCAGTGTCAGCAATGTAGCACCCGCTAGATTTCCCGAGTTATGTCTAGACTCCCTGTCCTGTCGCACTGGTGTATCCACCCACCCTTGCTCCAACTCCACAGCGTTGTCATGGCTCCTACATCTGCTGTCTGGCCGTGTGCATTTTCCAACCTGGTGCTTTTGCCTAAATAGGGTCTCAGCTATTCTAGGCCCTTCGATATCCATATACTCTGTAGTATCAGCTCATGAGTTATCCCCAATATTAACAGGGAGATTTTAAAGTTTTAAATAAAAAATTACTTACATTTAAGCATGATGCAATAATTATTCTGGGCAGAATTGGCAACAATGACTTAATAATGCGTCTTCCCATCCACACGGTATGTATGTATCCACACGGCCCATTTACTGAGGCCTTTGATTTCTGTCCATCAGGTTTATGTTTCATGGGTAGTGCTTAGGCACACCTGTGGTTAGCTTTATTCTATAGGTTTTGATTTTTAAATTTTTTTTTTATTTGTGAGTAATCTCTTCACCCAACATGGGGCTTGAACAGACAACCCCAAGATCAACCGTCCCACCATCCACTGACTGAGCCAACCAGGTGCCCCTAGATGTGCTTGACACTGTTCTAATGGTATTTTAAATATCTTTTTCTAATCGGATTGTTATTTCACAGAAATACACAGGTTTTTGATTCTTGCTCTTGCATCCAGTAACTTGGCTACTGTACACTTATTAATTCTCGGTATTTTACATCCTTTTGGATATTCTACATATAGAACATGTCCACTGTGAACAATGACAGCCTCAGTCCTTCTTCTCCAAAATGTATACTTATTATTGTTTACTGACAGTTTTCAGTTCCTCCAGTATGTTCTTGAAAACACAGCGGACACCATGTCTTATTTCAAACTCAAGAAGGAAGAGTTGGGCATGTCACCATTAAATACAGCTCTTGTGTGCATTTTGAAAGGGGTGGGGGAGGGGGGGGAAGATAAGCTTTCTTAGGTTAAAGAAGTTGCCTTTCATCCAAAGTTGCTGAGGATTTTTACTGTGAATAAGTATCCAGCATCAACCCACTTATTACAATGGCACTGTGCGTTTTGCCCGGTTTTTGCTGTTTGTGTAGCACATTTCACGGATAAGTTTTCCAGGCTGAAACCAGTCTTCCTTCCAGCAATAGACCCAACTACCCCATGACCTTTAGGGTTTGTTTGTTTGTTTGTTTTTTAATGTCCTGTTTACTTGCTAATGAGTTGTTTAGGAGTTGTGGGTCTATATTCAGGAGAGCGAACTGGGTCTTTTGCTTTCCTTTTCTTCCCGTGTTTTTGGTAGATGTTAGTAACACATTTATCTTGGCGTCACAAAATGAGTAGGGAACTCGCACCCTTTCTTCTCTTCTCCGAAAGCGTTTGCATAAGACTGGTATTATATCCCCCCTGAATGTTTGAGGGACTCCCCAGGAAAGCCTTTAGAATGGAAAGGCTCATCATTTGGTACTAAACGTTGGACCACATACAGGGGTGTTCAGATTTTCTGTTTGTTCTTGGTGACTTTTGGAATGTTTCCTTGCTCTAGGACAGTGTCTATGTCGCCTCAGTTCCCAAATTTACTATAAAGTCACTCTGGGTGTTCCCACTGTCTTTCACAGAGCTCCCTTCTGGATACAGGGCTCGGTCTCCTGCTTGGTGGACAGTATTGTTATTCTGTGGCTAAGTTGTCCTTGATAATCATGCCAAGGAGCCATCTTGGTCTGTTCAGGCTGCCATAGCACCACGGCAGAAACTGGGAAGGTGACTGGGACAGAAATGTGTTGTCCAGAGCTGGGGAGGCTGGGGCACCACGACCAGGCTGCCGACACCAGGGAGATGTAGGGAGGTCCGTGGCCTAGTTCAGAGTCAGGCGCCCTCATTCTGCCCCGTGGGAGGGCTCGGGGTCTCTGCAGCCTCCTTTCTGAAGCACTAATCCAGCTCAGGAGTGGGCCACTGTCTGCACCTCAGCACCCGCCAAAGGACCCGGATGCCTCCTGATATCAGCTTCCCTGGGGGGTTGGATTTCAACACAGGCTGTTGGGGAGACACAAGTGTCAAAACACAGCATAGCTCTCACTATAGTCTTTTTGCCTCTTCCTCCAGGGACAGACCTCATTTATTTGCAGCAATGTTTCTTTTCTAACAGAATGTGAAGTTGTAAGCTCGCCCCCCCCATTTCATGTGTCCCACAGAATCAGTCATGTGATGTTTTCTTAGACTTCAATAGTGAGTATTGATTTAGAAGTATGTTACAAACTTTTGGAGTACCTTTTGTTGTGTTGGCAAGAAGTACTTCTTTAATTTCATTTTGTTTAGATATCATAGTCTACAAGAAATTAAGGATTGGGGTTTCGGTGTCACCATTGCCAATGTTTGCCTGCTTGAGAAGAAATTATATTCTTTTTTTAAAAAATTTATTTATTTTCAGAAAAACAGTATTCATTATTTTTTCACCACACCCAGTGCTCCATGCAATCCGTGCCCTCTATAATACCCACCACCTGGTACCCCAACCTCCCACACCCCCGCCACTTCAAACCCCTCAGATTGTTTTTCAGAGTCCATAGTCTCTCATGATTCACCTCCCCTTCCAATTTACCCCAACTCCCTTCTCCTCTCTACCACCCCTTGCCCTCCATGATATTTGTTATGCTCCACAAATAAGTGAAACCATATGATAATTGACTCTCTCTGCTTGACTTATTTCACTCAGCATAATCTCTTCCAGTCCCGTCCATGTTGCTACAAAAGTTGGGTATTTGTCCTTTCTGATGGAGGCATAATACTCCATAGTGTATATGGACCACATCTTCCTTATCCATTCATCCGTTGAAGGGCATCTTGGTTCTTTCCATAGTGTGGCGACCATGGCCATTGCTGCTATAAACATTGGCGTACAGATGGCCCTTCTTTTCACGACATCTGTATCTTTGGGGTAAATACCCAGGAGTGCAATGGCAGGGTCATAGGGAAGTTCTATTTTTAATTTCTTGAGGAATCTCCACACTGTTCTCCAAAGAGGCTGCACCAACTTGCATTCCCATCAACAGTGTAAGAGGGTGCCCCTTTCTCCACATCCTCTCCAACACATGTTGTTTCCTGTTTTGTTAATTTGGGCCACTCTAACTGGTATAAGGTGATATCTCAATGTGGTTCTAATTTGAATCTCCCTGAGGGCTAATGATGATGAACATTTTTTCATGTGTCTGATAGCCATTTGTATGTCTTGATGGGAGAAGTGTCTGTTCATAGCTTCTGCCCATTTTATGATATGTTTGCCTGTTTCGCGTGTGTTGAGTTTGAGGAGTTCATTATAGATCCTGGATATCAACCTATTGTCTGTACTGTCATTTGCAAATATCTTCTCCCATTCCATGGGTTTCCTCGTTGTTTTGTTGACTGTTTCCTTTGCTGTGCAGAAGCTTTTGATTTCGATCAGGTGGGATTCATCCCTGGGCTACAAGGATGGTTCAACATTTGCAAATCAATCAATGTGATACAGCAAATTAATATGAGAAGAGAGAAGAACCACATGGTCCTCTCAATTGGTGCAGAAAAAGCATTTGACAAAATCCAGCATCCGTTCCTGATTAAAACGCTTCAAAGTATAGGGATAGAGGGAACATTCCTGAACCTATCAAATCTATCTATGAAAGACCCACAGCAAATATCATCCTCCATGGGAAAAAGCTTGCAGCCTTCCCGTTGAGATCAGGAACAAGACAAGGATACCCACTCTCACCACTCTTGTTCAACATAGTATTAGAAGTCCTAGCAACGGCAATCAGACAACAAAGAGAAATAAAAGGTATCCAAATTGGTAATGAAGAAGTCAAACTCTCTCTCTTCGCAGATGACATGATTCTTTATATGGAAAACCCAAAAGACTCCGCCCCCAAACTACTAGAACTCATACAGCAATTCAGCAACGTGGCAGGATACAAAGTCAATGTGCAGAAATCAGTGGCTTTCTTATACCCTAACAAGGAAAATACAGAAAGGGAAATTAGAGAATCGATTCCATTTACTATAGCACCACGAACCATAAGATACCTGGGAATAAACCTAACCAAAGAGGTGAAGGATCTGTACTCGAGGAACTACAGAACACTCATGAAAGTAATTGAAGAAGACACAAAAAGATGGAAGACCATTCCATGCTCTTGGATCGGAAGAATACACATTGTTAAAATGTCTATACTGCCTAGAGCAATATATACTTTTAATGCCATTGCAATCAAAATTCCACCGGTATTCTTCAAAGAGCTGGAGCAAATAATCCAAAAATTTGTATGGAATCAGAAGAGACCCCGAATCGCTAAGGAAATGTTGAAAAACAAAAATAAAGCTGGGGGCATCACGTTACCTGATTTCAAGCTTTATTACAAAGCTGTGATCACCAAGACAGCATGGTACTGGCATAAAAACAGACGCATAGACCAGTGGAACAGAGAGCCCAGATATGGGTCCTCAACTCTATGGTCAATTAATCTTCGACAAAACAGGAAAAAATATACAGTGGAAAAAAGATAGTCTCTTCAATAAATGGTGCTGGGAAAACTGGACAGCTATATGTAGAAGAAGGAAACTCTACCATTCTCTTACACCGTACACAAAGATAAACTCAAAATGGATAAAAGACCTCAACGTGAGACAGGAATCCATCAGAATCCTAGAGGAGAACATAGGCAGTAATCTCTTTGATATCAGCCACGGCAACTTCTTTCAAGATATGTCTCCAAAGGCAAAGGAAACAAAAGCGAAAATAAACTTTGGGGACTTCATCAAAGAAATTATATTCTGATTAATGAATACAGGATCCTATGTGAGGCCATGGTCAACCCTATCAGGGGTGGTATCTTTCGATCTATGCATTTGCTGTCTGGGGCCTGAGCCGAGGAAATTGTCACATTCTGATTGATGCCCCCCCCGTAGAGCAAAATGATCGTTGGAGGCAGACATGTGCACAGAAGGATTCCATCACAGCAAACCTTAGGATTTCCTGTGGGAATGCGACAGGAGGATGTAACCTCATTCTTCTGCTACACAGGACTTGAGTAGCAGGTAGCTGAGGAGCCCTGGCATCCACTTTGCAATCATGAGGAGGAGCCAGAACTCGGATGACGTGGCTTCAAAATGCAGAAGAGAAACCTGGGGAAGGGACCAGGCCCTTGGTCATATTATTGATACAGGATTCAGCTCATTTGATGGTAACCTCCACTTAGCTGTTGGCTTCTTGTATCATTTTAGCCAAAACAGGAGAGGTTTGTGGCCCTGTGATTGAAAGCACCTTATGCAAAACAGTGTTCATGGTGGCAAGCAAAAGAGCAAAACACAAGACACATTTGGGAATGGAAGAAATTGTACCAGCTGGCAACAACCACTTTTCACATTCAGTATGCCCAAAGCCTGGCTTCTCCTCATAAAACGGCAATGTTCTTGTTAGATTTGGATCTCAGTGTGAAAAACGTCCCATTTGCCAATGCTCCCCTAGGGTGCACAGGCTCCACTTTTCACAATTCAGAGCCTGCAGAGCAGCTGTGAGAAGGAGAAGGGCTCGTTCTGCCCTTCTGTAGATGGGTACCATGGAGGATGCCAGGAGGGAAGCCTGGGAAACTAAAGGAGGGGCGGCTCCTGGGCTGGAGCGGACTCAGCTTTGAGGACGAATCAGCTTCCTGTGCTGCTCAACCCTCACGTGCTCACATTAGTCCAGGCCCCGACCATCAACATTTCTGGTTCCAGTGCAAAGAAAATGTTGCATGTAAAGGGAAATGCAATGAAACTTTTGTAGTTAAAATGTTACTGAGGAAGTTGGCAGGGGGCGATAGTTCTCAGAAAAAATGGATTCACACCCAGCAAGGTCAGAAGACACAGACAGATAAAGAAGCACTGTGGGATGAGGGAAGTAGCCTCAAGCCGACCGCACTGCTTTTCCACTGGTGGCTCCTGCTTCGTGGTTCCTTGTGAATGTGGGGGAACACAGCTGTTGGGGGCTCAGGCCACGGATTTCAGTGTCCCTCGGTCCTCCTTCTGACCCCTCTTAACGTGACCTGCCCCTCCCTCATCTCGTCGCTTTCGTGAGATGGTCCTCTGCCGAGTAAAGGCATTTTGATGAAGGATGGTACTGCAGGCTGGGGGCTAGTGAGGCGGGAGAAGGCACCTGCGCCTGGCCGCCACCCTTCATGGGAATCTTTGTGCTGGCTGATTGCTCCTGAGCCCCACACCTACCCTTCCTTAGCTTGTATCCAGTTTTTGCCAGAATTCTGCCTTGGTTGGGGGAGTTTCTGAGAGCACGTGGCCTCCTGTTGACCCCAAGTTGGCCGCGGGCTATCGGAAGGCCCTCATCCCTTCCCCTGTCCTTGAACGTAAGTTCCTCTCCGTCGTGGGAGCTGTCACACAGTTCCAGCTTCAGAGGGAGTGTTGTTGGGCCCATCTGGACAGTGCCTGGGATGAAGCCCACGCAGGCGACTATATAAACTGGAAGGGCCCTGCCTGGCAGTGCGCAGATCTCCTCGTGGGGCCGCCCGGGACCAGCCTGGTATGTATGCTCCTTGCTTCTTAGACCCGCCAGGACCCAGCAGGAGTGGCCTGCCTCCTTCGTGGTCTGTCCTTGTCTTCCCTGTCAGGGGCCAGTGGCTGATTTCGCCCAGATGCTCAACAGCGAGCTCTCAGGGGCCAGAGGCCAGGTGAGCGGAGACATGGGTCTGGACCTTTCTACAGGGAGGCCACTCCTAGACAGCAGAGGAAGCAATCCAACTGTGGGTGTAGGCAGAGAGCCCCCAAAGGAGCCACGTGCATGCTGAAGAAATGCCTGGCTGATGGCTCAGGACACATTGTGGAGGAGGGAAGGTGCAAGATTGTGAGAGCCGGTCTGGACGGGTGGAATGCTGGCATGGTTTCTCACATTTTTCTTTAAACTCCAGTTAGGTAACACAGAGATGCTATTAGTGTCAGGTGTAGAACTGAGTGATTCCACACGTCTGTACAACAGCCAGTGCTCATCACACAAGGGCCCTCCCTCATCCCTGTCACACACATGTCCCCAAGCCCACCTCCCCTCCAGGACCCTGAGTTTGTTCTCTGCGCTTAGGAGTCTGTTTTCTGGTTTGCCCTTCTTTCCCTCGCCCCGTGGTCATCTGTTTGTTTCTTAAATTCTGCATGTGAGCAAACTCGTTTGCTGTTTGCCTTTCTCTGACGGACTTACTGTGCTTAGCATTCTGCTCTCTAGCTGCACCCACATCATTGTGCATGGCAAGATTTCATTGCTTTTGACAGCAGAGTACTATTCTGCTGTAGACGTACATACACCATGTCTTCTTTTTCCATTTATCAGTCAGTCACCAGTCTGGCTCTTCCCAGAGTTCAGCTGCTGTCGGCGATGCTGCTGTAAACATCGGGGTGCAGGTACCCCTTCAAATCAGTTTTTGTGTTCTTTGGGTAAATACCTGGTACTGCAAATGTTGGGTCATCACGTAGTTCTATGGTAACGTCCTGAGATACCTCCTTCCTCTTTCAGAGTGGTTGTTTTTTTGTCATTAATGGAACATGTTTCTTAATGCTCCTCAGGAAGTGATGAGTGATAAAGCAGAGGAGTCCGCCGTTGGGCCCAAAAGCCAAGTGAAACGTTCTGGAAAATCCATCACTCCGCCTCCATTTAAGAAAAGGCTGAGCATGCCGCTGCTGTCAGTGAGAGAGGACGGAGAGGGATCATCCCAGCCTGGGGCCTCAGCCGTGTCCTTGGAAGATGGTGAGGATGCCCTGCCCGTCCTGCCCTCCTCTCCCTGACCTGGCCCAGGGCAGCCCCGCCTCTGGCTCCTCCATGCCTCGGGGTCAGTTCTGATCAAGGTCACTGGCTTTGGGTGAGGCTGCCATTAATTTCCCAGCCACACTGGACCAGGTGATCACTCTGTCCTTCATGGAGACATTCCTGGCTCCCCAAACTCTGCATTCTACAGATGTTCTTCTCCTTTCTGATCTCCTTTCTCTCCTCTTAAGACTGTCGCAGTTCCTGAGTCCCACCGTTATACCGTCCCTCATTCCACACTGCCTCATCACTCAGCAAGGTGTTCCAGAGCTTCTGAGCTCGCGTCCTGCTTCCCCGCCTGAACGTGTGTTGCCCATTTGTTGCCGTGTACCCAGGGTGACCGTGTCCACACAGAAATCAGATCATCACATGCATATCCTGAAACCCATCATTAATTCCCCAAGCGCTCGGAACAGAGTCTCAGCTCCTGACGCTGGTCTCCAGACCGTGCACCTCCTGACCCTGCCATCCTCTCCTGCCATCTCATGTCCTCTCTGTGTCTTCCTTGCTCTCTCTGCCTCTGACCTCTGTTCCATGGCCCAGGCTTTTCCCTTTATAGGGGCCATGCGCAGCCTTCATGGCAGTCAGACCGCCTCCTCTGCATGCGCACAAGCCAGCTCTGTCTCTTGCTCCTAGCTCTGCCCCGGGGTCACCTCTTCAGAGCACCCTGCCGGACCATGCATCATGGAGGCCTCCTCTCCCTCTCTGGCTCACATCCCTGCTGACTTCTTCCTTACACAAAATCAAATTGTGTTATTCCCTTTGCTCATTGTACATGTACTTTTTGACATCCACAGTAGTTATAACTTCCAAAAGGAAAGGGTTCTTCTTCTGGTTCACTGCTGATCCCCATTGTTGTCTTGATGTTTGGCACAGAGGAGCATGAGTGAATGAAGTAGATATGTCAAACTTGGAGTAAAATAATTTGTGTTCTGAAACAAAAAAAGCCAGATGATGAAGATCATTAACTGACTGGGATTTCTAGTTATTTAGTGCTAATATCAGCCATCGTGACATCAAGTGACACGTTCAGCTCTTCCCCTTGTAGAGTGCATCAAGGGAACATTGAATCCCGAGTCCCGGGGCTCTGTGAATGTTTGTTGATTAGTTATATTGTCCAATTCTGTTTCTGGGTGTATGTGTAGTGACAAGAATAGAAGAGTCTTCTTTGTTGTATTGTTTTTCCTGAGGTCAAATTTCATACCTGATACATCTATCTTGTACATTCTCCTGCTATGAAAAGAAATATTAGAGACTGTGAAGCACATGGATGTGCGT
Source organism: Mustela erminea (assembly GCF_009829155.1). Classification (NCBI taxonomy): domain Eukaryota; kingdom Metazoa; phylum Chordata; class Mammalia; order Carnivora; family Mustelidae; genus Mustela; species Mustela erminea. The sequence goes on along the minus strand of NC_045635.1, from coordinate 114,153,426 downwards.
ATGGGGTTGTTGAAATGCAAATCATTGCAGCTCCTCATTCAGTGAGGTTTCCAGATGCACCTGTCGTTCACAGAATGCAGGGGGAGGGGAGGGAAAGTGGTTGATCCCCACCTGATGGCTTCTGGTCAAAATCTGATCTCCAGAGCTTTTGAATATGGCAGGAGATAGTAGTTGACACAATTAGATTCTTTGTATCGTGATGTAGCCAGAGTCAACAAGGGTGGGCTGATTCACAGACCTGGTAGTGATGCACTGGTGGGAGGAATCATTCCCAGCTGTGTCTCTGCAGATGAGCCCAAGGTCACAGCAATGTCTGTGTTGGGAGATGTGCCAGATCAACTACCGATACCAGTGAAAATCAATATGGAAATAAAGGAGCGAATAAGGAACGAAATTCAACAGTTTGGAGGAAGTAAGTAAAATAAGAATTTCTGTCCATGAAACCACAGGAAATCATTCCCATTCTATGAATCAGAATAGATTCAACTGACATCTTGAGTTTCATCCTTTGCCAGAATTTGGTTTTCCCAGTTAGAATAGTTCCTCTTCGTTTTGACTGAAATGTCCCAGTAAACCTTTTTCTCTTGTTCTTTGGTATTTCTTAATTGGTTATTGTGTACTAGATTCCATTGCTGGGTATGTTCAGATGTCTGAAAGTAAGGATGGAACGCACAGGTACTCTGTAACATTTTAGCCCTAGAATGTCTAGACTCTAGCCCTAGAGTCTCCAAGATTGAGTTCTATCTCCTCTTTGTACTTTAGAAATACTGAATTTTTTTCCTAAATATCTTCAGAATATGAAAATATCCTCAAATTGCTTGAAGGAATGCAAGGATCTCCAGAAGTGCAGAAAAAATTTGTTGTATATGCCATGAAGGAAGCGGCAAGGTGAGTGTAGGAGGAACTGTCCAGTAATGTTTCACTGCAGGGCCAGTGCACTGCTCAGTGAGGGGTGGAGTTGGGCCCTGCCTGACTTTTCTCAAACCCTGATCCTCACTCAGAGTTCGTGTTGTCTACAGTTTTTAGATTGCTATTATATGAGTCTCACTCGTTCTTCCAAGCTCAAGGAAACTTCTGGTCACACCCGAGTTTGAGGTGGGCCTTGACCTTGAACTGGCACTCTCTGTATTTACTGGATTGTCTCTTACCATGCATATGTGTTTTCGGTTCTCCTAGAAACTGAGATTCTCTTTGCATTTTCTATAGAGCGCCCTGCAACATCGGTTCTTTGGGTATCATTTGGTTAACAACTTGTCTCTTTATTTTCAGATATGAAAGACAAGACTTAATAAGTCAACTTGGGAATGCTCTAGATAAACTAGAATGTGACCAGTTTCTCAAGAAAGATATTGGTTCCCTAAACTTATAGTCCTGTTATCACAATCTTCCATGAGAAAGCAGAACCAGTTGGCTGTCTTGGAATGCAACCAGATATTGTTGACTCCTCCTAGCAAGAGTTAGCTAAGAAATTGTCTTCTTGAGGCTAAGAAAAAGCACTGCAACTTCCATGTTACAAGTTTCTGTTAGTAAATGTTGGGTTTTTGCCCTAAGCATTTTGTCTGAATGGCTAAACTGGTGTTTTTCTGTTTCTTTTCCACTGCGTTTGGGGATATTATTAAGTCACCAAGTAAATATTTTTCTTTTCATTGGCATGCTCTGGAACTCACTGGTAGTTATGACTGGGTACTGTCTAACTATTTCTTATTCCCTTTGTCTGGGACAACCTCTCAGCTGGTTCTGGTGCTTGTCTTGAGGGGACGACTCATACCTTAATTCCTGGAGGGTCTGGACCAGTAGGTGTTCTGCCTGGATTGTATTGTTGAAATATCCCATTAACTAATCACAGATACCTGGGAGTACCAAGAAGAGCTCTAGACATTTCACACATACTCCTTATTAGGCCATCTGTATTGGCAATCCAGCTTCCTTTGATAGTCACGTTCCATGTCTCCACACCACAGAGGAATGCAACGTGGTTCTTTGGGCAGTCTCAATCTGCATTTCAGGGGAGTCAGTGAGGTCACATGTTGAAAACAATTCTCCACTTGCTGATCCTAACCTTGTGGGGAAGAGAAAGAAAATTTTGCTCCTAGATACATAAGCAGCAATAATGAGCAGAAGTCTTTATGCTGTTATCTTTTGCTTGCTGAAGACAAGAGTTGTGTCTGTTACGGGAACAGCTCCATCTATCTGACCCTAAGATAGGGCTTTCCACTTCCCAGGTTATATTGTCCCCATCGCACACAGCACTGCCACCATGGTCCAACCATAACTGAGGCTTCAGAAGATCATACCACAGTTCAACTGAACCATCATTCCAGGATGATAGGAAACATAATAGCTGTGAGATCCATGAGCATGTTACCTGGGAAGCAAGTTCCATGTTTATAAGTTCCAAGTTTATAAGTTCCATGTTTATAAGTGGAATTCCATGATGTTGGGAAGGAATTTTCTAAGTCCACACATGGTGTTCTACAAAGTACCCTGGGTGAGAAAGAAAACCCCTACCCAGAATAAAGGTGTGTTCATGTACAAAGAGCTGCCCTCTCCCCAGTATTTTTGAAGCAGACCAGAATCGTCAATCTGCCACTGGTAGTTAGCTGACTGACCCCGTGGGGGTATGGTGCCATAGCAGGTGCTCAGTGTTGGTCTGTGCTGCTGGCAGATGGAGCAGTCATCAGTATCTGCAACACCATGAGTCTTGCTGAGTGGGAGTTCATGTTTATGTGCCATGCACAATCTTCATTCCTGCTTCCATGATCATGATGCACCATTACTGTGTGGAAGATGGAGGGGTGCACCTTGGGAGGTATGAGGGTGGTCCTCGGAGCTCAGAGTGGCCTCAGCTGAGAGACAGCAAGGAAGTGGGGACCTCAGTGTTACAGCCTTAAGAAACTACACCTGCCAATAACCTGAAAGGGCTTGGAAATAATTTCTCTCCATGACTCTCCAGTTAATGACCCAGCAGGGTCAACATTTTGACTTAAATTCCATGTGACCCAGTCACGAAGAGAACCTAATCAAGCCTGCCTGGACTTCTCAGCTATAGAACTGTTTGAGAATATATTTATCTAGTTCTAAGCTGCTAAATGTGTGCTGATTGATATGCAGGAATAGAAGTCTAAAATAGGTTGGGCCTGCGTATTGGGAAGTAAGAACTGGAAATCACACATGATGTTCCTTCTTTTCCAGTCAACTGGTCACTGGGAATGTACGTGAGGTCATATCAGAGAACTTTTTTTTGTTCTGGGCCCCACTCCAAGCTGGTAGGTTTTCAGGTCACTTGAAGATTGGTGTCACACTCCTGTGAGTTCTGTGTTACATTCAGCCCCTGAGGTAAGAAGTGGCTTATTGCCAGCCTTTCAAGCTGAAGCCAAACTCTGGTGGTATTTACTGATAGGGGAAAAACCATTTTCCCCCTCAATAACATATGCCGAGTGCCTTGGCAGATGTCTGATTGCTAAAACAACAAAAGCACATGTAAAACAAGCAGCTGTACTTGGAATATTCATGTGGTGAGGATTATTATAATTGCCTGTCCTTCTCCAAGGTCTGTCTGTTTCTGGACCAGACATATAGGTAGGTTGCAAGGGATGTCCTAAAATCACAACCTGCCCCTTTCAAATCTCAATGCTGTATAATCAGTCCATTCCCTCCAAGGTAATGGAGGGAATCTTCTTTTACTATCTTCTTAGGTAGGTAGTTCTCACGGCTTCTACTTGGCCTTTATGACCATAGTAGACTTCATTTCACAGGTCAGAGAGCCACCATGGGAATTCCGTCATCTTCTTATTCTAAGTATAAACTCTGAATTGGAGGAAATTAATAACCAGAAAGTGGATTTAGGGACCTATCACTGAGATGGACATGAGGTAAAACCAAATTGATTCCATGACTTACATGAGCCATTTCTGTAACCCATGAAGTTGTAGTTCTCAAATATTAATGTCAGTTCAGAGCCAGAATTTGGTTTACTAACTTTCTACCATGTGTCATCACCCTAGTACTTGGCCACAGGTCCGTTGGGGAAAAGTTGTGGTAATGATTAACAGCATAAATATTTGGCAGTGTAGCATGGTCCTTGTTTGAGGGCAATCCCACAGTCATTTCTGACCAATAGAGAAGAGAAATGCCACCACAGAGATCCTCACAGTAATTTCTGACAAACAGAAGAGAAATGCTGCCATGCAGCTCCCCGAGATGTTTGAGTTCCCCTTAGAAAGCAATTTATCACAGACTTGATGACAGTATCCTCTGGACCTCTGGAAGTGAGTGAACACCATCTTATGTGGTAAATTCACTTTAATGTTCCCATCTCCTTAAGCCTTTGGATTTCTTCCTTTGTAGTACACCAGGAAACACCTTGCATTTCTCCTTATGTCCTTTGGAACTTTCCCAGTAAACCAAGGGTGGAAGACTGAATGTTTTAGGGTTCTCCCCAGGAAACTCATGTTGAAATCCTCATGCCTGATTCGATAGCATTAGAATGTGGGACTTTTGGGAAATAATGAGGTCAGTAGGGTGGAGCCCTCATAAATGGCATTAGTGCCCTGATGAAAGAGACTCCAGAGAGTTCCCTTGCCCCTTTCAACACATGAGGACACAGCAAGAAGATGGCCGTCTGTGATCCAGGAAATGGGCCCTTGCCAGACACCAGACCTGTTGATGCTTTGATCTTGGATTTCCCAGAATCCAAATCCATGATAAATATGTTTGTTGCTTATGCCACTCAGTCTGGAGCGTTTTCTTAGAGCAGCCTTAACACACCAAGACAGCAACAAAGCAAATGATGAAAGGCTTCTCTAACCCTGAAGCAGAAGCATTTTTTTTTACATTTAATAGAAATTTTATTTTTTTAAATTTCTTTTCAGTGATCCAGAATTCACCCAATGCTCCATGCAATATGTGCCCTCCATAATATCCACCACCAGGCTCACCCAACACCCCACCCCTCTCCCCTTCAAAACCCTCAGTTTGTTTCTCATAGTCTACAGTCTCTCATGGTTTGTCTCGCCCTCCAGTTTCCCCCAAATCACTTCTCCTCTCCATCTCCCCATGTCCTCCTTGTTATTCCTTATGCTCCACAGATAAGTGAAACCATATGATAATTGACTCTCTCTGCTTGACTTATTTCACTCAGCATAATCTCTTCCAGTCCCATCCATGTCGGTACAAAAGTTAGGTATTCATCCTTTCTGATGGAGGCCTAATACTCCGTAGTATATATCGACCATATATCTTCTTTATCCATTTATCCGTTGAAGGGCGTCTTGGTTCTTTCCAGTTTGGCGACTGTGACATTGTTGCTATAAACGTTGGGGGTACAGATGGCCCTTCTTTTCACTACAGCTGTGTCTTTGGGATAAATACCCTGTAGTGCAATGAAGCAAAGAAGGGAGTTGGGGGATATTGGAGGGGGAGATGAACCATGAGAGACTATGGACTCTGAGGAACTAACTGAGGGTTTTGTTGGGTTGGGGGTGGGAGGTTGGGTGAGCCTGTGGTGGGTATTGTGGAGGGCGTGTATTGCATGAAACACTGGGTGTGGTGCATCAACAATGAATTCTGAAACACTGAAAAGAAATTTAAAAAATAAATGAAAAATGTTTAAAAGTGCATTTCATCCAGAGTCTGGGCTTAATAAGCCTTCATTGATAAATGTGGTCTGCCAACTCTGTTTTCCTTCTACCTCCATACCTCACCACAAACAACTATTTTCATGCAAATCCCCCAATATTTTGTATATATGGATTTTAAAATGTTGGAGATCTTTGGGTGACTTTTCTATCTCTGCAAGTGTCACACTTTGCTTTATACTATTTGGCCTGTAGGAATATGAGACTTATTAAGGGATTTGGAAGGAAATGGAGGCAGTGGGTGTAGCTTCTGGGGCAGATCAGTGGGGTCTCAAAAGGCTGCTACCTCAGGCAAGACCATTACTGCTTCTTCAGACCAAGGGGAAATAACCTCCTCAGAGAGGAGGAAGATTTGCTTGTACTGGCAAATCATCTCACAGAATTTAGCCGTTCAAGTTCCCCAGCTTCATCAGGGTCTGCATCTGAGTCTCACTCCGGTTTCAGGATCCCAGACATTACTTATCAGTGCCCTAACCTGAAGGCCAGAGACCTTGGGAATATGAGCATTCACATTGTGTGGTATGCCAGCCAGTCACAGGATTAGACTTTGGCTAGGGTTTGCCCACAACTTGACCCTGAAGTGACAAGAAGTAACTGGAGCCAGTTCACTGAAGCTTTCTGATCCTTATGTGGACCTTGAAGTGGGACTTTTAGGACCTGAACATATTTCATCCCTTAGTTCTCCAGGGGAGTTAGAAGCAATGATTGATCTCAGTTATGGCCCTTATTTTGACAAAATGTGTTCACAGGTATCTTCTACTTGCTTACTTGTTTTTTTTTTTTTACATATTTTAAAATTTAAATTCAATTAATTAACATGTAATATATTATTGGTTTCAACGTAGAGGCCTGTGATTCACCTCTCATATATAACACCCAGTTCTCATTACATTACATGCCCTCCATAATGTCTAACACCAGTTACCCCATTCCACCACCCCACTCCCCTCCAGCAACCCTCAGTTTGTTTCCTATGTTTAAGAGTCTCTTATGGCTGGTCTCCCTCTCTGATTTTGTCTTGATTTCTTTTTCCTCTCTTCCCCTATGATCCTCTATCTTGTTTCTTAAATTCCACATATCAGCGTGATCATATGATAATTGTCTTTCTCTGATTAACTTGTCTCACTTAGCATAGTATACCCTCTAGTTCCATCCATGTTGTAGTAAATGGCAAGATTTCCTTTTTTTTTGGTGGCTGAGTAGTATTCCATTTTATGTATATACCACATCTTCTTTACTCATTCATCTGTCCATGGACATCTGGGATCTTTCCATAGATGACTATTGTGGACATTGCTGCTATAAACATTGGGGAGTGGAGCATGTACCCTTTGGAATCACTATTTTTCTATCTTTTGGATAAATACCTAGTAGTGAAATTGATGGGTTGCAGGGTATCTACTTGCTTACCTGTTTCTTTGCCTTTTATAAGACTTCATTTTAGGTATCCAAAGATGATAATTTGAAACATTTATTTGCTGCTTGCAATAGACTACCAGTCCCCATTAAAAACTGGAATAAATGTCACCAATGACTTTATTATTGTTTTTCTACACATTCAGAGCTAACACTTCTTTTGTTTTACTTGAGTTATTTAGATTTTAATAACATTAAAAAATAAAAACAATTACATAATTTTTAAGAAGTCAAATAGTAGACACTAAAGGAGTATTCTTAGCTCATTTTCTTTCAAATCATAGCAGTGTACTTATTGCATTTCTCCTCCCAAATATTACCTTTTATAATCTCATTATTCACTTCTACCTCTTTATAACAAGCCACTTTCTTTTCTTTTCATTTTTTATTTTTGGTTTTCTTCCAAATTTTTGTTTGAATTTGAGATAGTTAATATAATGTAGGTTGGTTTCAGGAGTAGAATTTAGTGATTCACTTACATACAACACCCAGAGCTCATCACAACAATTGCCCTCCTTAATCCTGATCACACATTTAGCCATTTCCCCTACTTCCCTCCACCAACCCTCAGTTTGTTCTCTCTCATTAAGAGTCTCTTATAGTTTGCCTTTGCCTCCCCCTCTCCTTCTCTTTTCCCCCCTTGCATAGGTTCATCTGTTTTGTTCCCTAAATTCCACATACAAATGAAATCATAGGGTATTTGTCTTTCTCTGACTGACTTATTTCGCTTAACATAATACACTCTAGCTCTTTCCACATTGTTGCAAATGGTAAAATTTCATTCTTTTTATTGTCTGAGTAATATTTCATTGTGTGTATGTGTGTATAGATAGATAGATATACACATTGTATATATAAGTGGGGCAGATGAACCATGAGAGACTATTAACTCTGGGAAACAAACTGAGGGTTTTAGAGGGGAGACAGGTGGGGGGATGGTTAGCCCAGTGATGGGTATTAAGGAGGGCATGTATTGTAATGAACATTGGGTGTTATATGCAAATAGCGTGGAACACTACATCAAGAACTAATGAAGTACTATATGGTGACTAATATAACATAAAAAGAGAGAGAGAAGGGAATTCAATAATATGGACAAAGTAAGTAGCATAAGAATTTATTATCATGAAACCACAGGAATCCTTTCCCATTCTGTGATGTAAACTAGATTGAATGGACCTCTTAAATTTCATCCTTTGCCAGAATTGTGTTTTAATATAATTTAGCATGGTTCCTCTTTATTTTGACTGAAATGTCCCAATAAACCTTTTTCTGTCATTTTTCTTTTGTATTACTTAATTGGTTATTATGTACCAGAGTTCCATTGGTGGATCTGCTTGGGTATCTGATTGTAACCATGGAAAACACAGGCACTCTAACATTCTAACCTTGAGTAATTCTGGAGACACCAAGATGGAGTTCTACCTTCTATTTGTACTTTAGAAATACTGAAGTTTTTTTTCTAAATATTTCCAGAATATGAAAGAGTCTTCAAATTGCTTAAAGGCATGGAAGGATCCTTAGAACTGTGGGAAAATTTTTGTTTTATTTTCCATCAAAGAAACAGCAAGGTGGGTATAGAGAGAAACTGTAGCACAGCGGGGTCCAGTGTGGTGGGTTTGAGGGGAGAGGGTGGGCCCTGCCTGTCCTTTCTCAACCCTGGTCTTCAGATTTCCTGTTGTCTCTGTCGTTATTTAGACTGATATTATCTGAGTCTCATTTACTCTTCCAAATTCAAGGAGAATTCTGTTCACATCAGAGTTTGAGGTAGGCGTTGACCCTCAACTGACACTCTTTGTATTTTCTGGATTGTCCTTTATCATGACAGTCCATTTCCTATACCCATATAGATTGAAAGTTCCCCTTTATACCCTCCATGGAGCCTCCTACTAATGTAGGGTTCTTTGGGTGGTTCTTTGGGTTCTTTGGGTGGTTTTTGGTTATTGACTTGTCTCTTTATTTTCAAATTTAAAAGACAACACTTAATAAGGCACCTTCAAAAGGCATTAGAACCTGACCATCTCCTCAAGAAAGACAATCACACCCCAAAATTGTAATTCTGTTATTACGTTATCAATGTGCAACCTGAACCAGTTTGCTCTCCTAGAATGGAACTTGATATTGTTGATGCCTTCTAGCACATGTTAGTTAAGAAGATTGTCCTCTTGAGGCTGAAACTGTCCTCTTGAGGCATTGGATCTTTAATATTATAAATTTATGTTAGTAAAGTTGGATTTAGCAATGCATTTAAAAGCATAATTTGCTATTTGTCTTTTTGTTTTCTCCCTGAAGTAGGGGAATGCTCTGAAGTGACCAGCCCATAGTATATCCTAGCTCCTTAGCTGGTCATAGGACTATAGCTGGTATTTATGGCTGTCTTCTACAGTAGCCATTTATTTTCTTAAATTTTATATTTTAAGTAATGTGTATCCAATATGGGGCTCAAACTCACAACCTCAAAGTCAACAGTCACGTGCTCCACTGACTGAGCCAGCCAGCACCCTATACATTATCCATTTCTTTTCTTTTTGCCTGAGACAGCACCTCAGCTGGTCATGTGGCTTGGCCTGAGGGGATGACTCACAGCTTAAATACTGAGGGACCTGATGATTAGATGTCCTGCCCGAAATGAGTTGCTATAATTTCCCTTTGACTTTAATCACCAACATGAGAGTGCTGAGAAAAACCCAAACATCATGGACATAGTCCTCAGGATTTTGTGTCATGGCATCCTTGTGTTCTTACCAGTCAGGTTCCATCTCCCCACACTATTTAGCGTAAGGGCCTATTTAGCCAGAGCGAGTCCATCTTGGATTAAACAGTCATTTTGTTATTTATGCAGTAAAACTTAAACTGACCCTGCCCACCCCCCCAGGGCACTTACTCAAAAGCAAGTCTGGGGGGCGCCTGGGTGGCTCAGTGGGTTAAAGCCTCTACCTCCGACTCAGGTCATGATCCCAGGGTCCTGGGATCGAGCCCCACATCGGGCTCTCTGCTCAGCAGGGAGCCTGCTTCTCCTTCTCTCTCTGCCCACCTTTCTGCCTACTTGTGATTTCTCTCTCTGTCAAATAAATAAATAAAATCTTTAAAAAAAAAAAGCAAGTCTGGGAAACCAGTCCCAGGTAACAAAGACCCAATACAAGGGTGGTTCAGGCCAGGTGGAGGTATCCAATCAGTGGGGGCGCATACTGTCTCCCTAGTTACCAAGGAATATGGGTCCCTCCCTTTGGGTGCCTTTTGGGCGCCAATTCTGATCAAGGTGATAGGCTAGTTCAAATATCTACTATAGGGTAAATTGTAATTCAACTGGTCACTTATGTGTGACCTAGCATGACTGTGCAGCTTTCTCTGTGTGTTACAACCTCATTGGCCACCTGTGCATGGCCAGGCCCAACCACATGGCCTTTGCCCTTAAAAGCTAGTCTGTAAGGCAGAGAGAGGTCACCTCTTTGTAAGAGACAGCCCTGACTGGTCAATTTGATTCTCGATGCTTGGCGCAAAATAAAGCTTTGCTTGACCTTTGCTTTGTATCAGTCTCGTTCCTTTGACCATGGACCCAACATCAGGATCCCCATGTTTGCCTGATGATTGACAGAGAGGAACACTCCAGCCTGAGCTCTTGGCAGAGTCTGTTTGCATCTCAATGGAGTCATTGTTAGGGCTCTTGTGGAAAGAAAGCATTTATCCTTTGGATAAAGCCATCTAGTGCAGGGAAGCCCAAGGTTGTGGGGACAGGAAGCAAAATTTTACATAAGAGTAATAATAAGAGGAGCCCCTCACATTGCCATCCCTTCATTAATAAAGATGTGGATCATGTTTATGGGAGAGACATCCACATATACTGGTCAATGAGGTAGAGGATTTACATCCTCTAAAATTATATTACCCCAGCCCCTCAAGGTACTGCTGCCAAGTTAGAACCATAACTGTGGGTTTAAAAGATCATTCCAGGACATTTTTGAGACCTTCACTTCAGGATGTTGAGGTAGATAATACACCTACTGAATTCGATAAACACGTGCCCTGAGAAGCAATTTCCTTGTTTGCAAGTGATGCTTTGTGGAGTACCATAACAGTGGATAAGGCATTTTCTAAATCCATGAATGTTGGTTTTCTCAAAAATCTATGGGTGGAAAGGAAGATCCATTTCCAGTACCAGTGTCGGAGTACAAAGAGTTCTCTTTCCCTGATGGAAGGAAACCAAAATAATCCATCTGCCTACTGATATTAGCTGACTGACCACTTGGGGGTATGGTGCCATATCAGGAGCTCAGTGCTGGTCTGTGCTGCTGGCAATGGAGCAGTCAGTAGTATCGGCAACACCACCAGTCTTGCTAAGTGGAATTTTATGTTTATGGTCCTGCATAATCTGCATTCCTCTTTCCATGACTATGATGCATCATTACAGCTTGGAAGATGGAGGGGTGCACCTAGGGAGGTATGGGGGTGGTCCTAGGAGTTCAGAGTGGCCTCAGCTGAGATATAGCAAGGCAATGGGGACCTCAGTCCTACAACCTTATGAAACTAGAGGTGACACTCACCTGGAAGGGCTTGGAAGTGGTTTCACTATCCGAGTCTCCATGTAATGACCTAGTATGCACAACATCTAGAGTTCAGTTGCGTGCGACCCTAGGCAAAGAACCCAATCAAACTTGTCTGAACATTTTTAAAAAAATTTAATTTTCAGTGTTCCAAAATTCCTTCTTTGTGCACCACAACCAGTGGTCCATGCAATATGTGCCCTCTGCAATACTAACCACCAGGCTCACCCCACCCCCACCCCTCCCTCCAAAACCTATAGAACTCTTTGATCATACATTTGTGTCTATTCACACTGCTAAATATAGAGTAACTTATTCTGTACTAATAGAAAATTCATATAGACAAGTGCTTACATACTGGAATGTCCCAAGTGAAAATCAGGCATGATGCTTTTTCTTTTCCTGTGAAGTGATCCCATGGAGTTCCCCATGAGGGCATAGGTGTAGGGTCAGAGAACTTTATTCTGGGCCCTACTCCAAGCTACCCAGCTCTCAGGTCACCTGTCAGAGGGTCATGGTACCAGAAAACCATAACCATATGTGTTTTCACCAGCACCTCATAGGTCAACTTTTGCTGCATCACTTTTTAAAAAAGATTTTATTTATTTATTTGACAGAGAGATTACAAGTAGGCAGAGAGGCAGGCAGACAGAGAGAGAGGGAAGCAGACTCTCTGCTGAGCAGAGAGCCTGATGTGGGGCTGGATCCCAAGACCCTGAGATTATGAGCTAGGCCAAAGGCAGAGGCTTAACCCACTGAGCCACCCAGGCTCCCCTTCTGCATCACTTAAAAAAAAATTTTTATTCATATTTTAAATTTATTTTCAGTGTTCCAGAATTCATTGTTTATGCACCACACCCAGTGCTCCATGCAATATGTGCCCTCCATAATACCCACCACCAGGCTCACCCAACCTCCCTAACCCCTACCTCTCCAAAACCCTCAGATTGTTTTTCAGAGTCCACAGTCTCTCATGGTTCACCTCCCCCTCTAATTTCCCCTAACTCCCTTCTCCTCTCCATCTCCACATGTCCTCCATGTTATTCCTTATCCTCCACAAGTAAGAGAAACCACATGATAATTACTCTCTCTGCTTGACTTATTTCACTCAGCATAATCTCTTCCTGTCCCATCCATGTTGATACAAATTTGGGTATTCATCCTTTCTGATGGAGGCATAATACTCCATAGTATATATGGAACACATTTTCCTTATTCATTCACCCTTGAAGGGCATCTTGATTCTTTCCACAGCTTGGCGACTGTGGCCATTGCTGCTATGAACATTGGGGTACAGATGGCCCTTCTTTTCACCTTTTTAATGGTATGAAAGTTGAGATTTGTCAATTTGTCGTTCACTGTAGTAGCACAATCTTGTCCTGCCCCAGAATACTAAATCTATAAACATTTCACTAAGTTGCAAGGACTCTGATATTGTGTGGGAATTATTTTCTATGTTTTGTCTTTGAAGTGTGTTGCCAATGTGTCTATTGTTTCTACTTCTCCATCACAATAATGTCCCGAGTGCAAAAGAATAGTGTGGTATCCATTGTAAGAGAAACATGATCAAGGTCCCTAAGGAAGAGTTTATGACATTAGCTCAGAAAATTGATATAAGTCTGAGGTAGGAAATGATGGTGCCCTTTCCAGCTGAAGGCAAACTCTTTCTGGTGATATTTCCTAAAAGAGAAAAAAAATCATTTGTCCAACCAAATAGATATATCAGATGCCCAAGAATGTGTTGGTGGCTAAAACACTGGTGCCACAAGTGACACAGCCATTGTAACTGATGTCAACAACAAAGTAAGTTTATAATTGGCTGTCATTCTCCAAGATCTATATGTTCTGCACATGCCATATAGGTAAGATGTAAGGGAGGTATTCAGAATAACCACCATACATCTTCCAAATTATTGATGGTGCCACCAATTGCCTGTGGGTGGATTAAGGGAAAACTGGAGAGCACTGGTAGACTGTACTGAGGTAAAATTCCATTAATGACATGACCTCCATTGTCTCTCTATGTGCCTGATGGAATACAGTGATGCTTTAGGTCCCCTGGAATTAGTGTCATTCTGATCCAGTATTGAATAGTCTTCAAGAATTCTGATTACTATCTAAGCTCTCCATGGTGCATTGTCATGTTAGTACTTGGCCACAGGTCAGCTGGGAGAGGGGTGAGGTAACAATTAACAGCATAAACATTCAGCAGTGTAGCATGGTCCTTCCTTAAGGACAAGGCCACAGTAATTTCTGACCAACAGAGTAGAGAAGAGCCACACAGAGCTCTTTATAGATGCCTGGTCTCCCCTTGGAAAGTAGTCTAACACAGCCTCGGTGAATGTCATGTCTTCTGGAACTTCCAATCCAAGTGTTTACTTCTATGTAATGAACTCACTCTCTCTAGTCTGCTTATTGAATCTTCCTCTGCAGTCCACAAAGGAAGTTTTTTGTCATTTCTCTAATTTTCTTTTTTTAAGATTTTTAAACTTGAAAATTAAAAAAAATTATTAACATATAATGTATTATTTGTTTCAGGGGTACAGGTCTGTGAATCATCAATCTTAAACAATTCACAGCACTCACCATAGCACATACTCTCCCCAATGTCCATAACCCAGCCACCCTATCACTTCCCCCACCAAACACTCTCAGTTTGTTTCCTGAGATTAAGTCTCTTACGGTTTTTCTCCCTCCCCAATCCCATGTTGTTACATTTTCCCCTCCCTTTTACCCATGATTCCCTTGCCCTTCCTCTCAAATTCCTCATATCAGAGAGATCATATGATAACCTTCTTTTTCTGATTGACTCATTTGGTTTAGCATAATACCCTCTAGTTCTACCCACATTGTTGCAAATGGCAAGATTTCATTTTTGATGGCTGCAATATATATATATATATATATACACATATATATATATATGTGTATATATATATATATATATATCACATTTTCTTTATCCATTCATCTGTTGATGGACATCTAGGCTCTTTGCATAGTTTGGCTATTGTAGACATTGCTGCTATAATCATTCAGGTGCACGTGCCCCTTTGGATCACTACATTTGTATCTATAGGGTAAATACCCAGTAGTGTGATTGCTGGGTCATAGGGTAGCTCTGTTTTCAGCTTTTTGAGTAACCTCTATACTGTTTTCCAGAGTGGCTGCACCAGCTTGCGTACCCACCAACTACATGGGAGGGTTCCGCTTTCTCTGCATCCTCATCAACATTTGTAATTTCCTGACTGGTTAATTTTTGCCATTCTGACTGGTGTGAGGTGGTATCTCACTGTGGTTTTGATGAGAATTTTTGCATTCATGCTCATCAAGGATATTAGTCTGCAATCCTCCTTTTTTTTTTTTTAAATCTCTCCTCTTTTCATTCATAATTTTATTAATTTGGGTCCTTTCTCTTTTCTTTTTGGTAAGTCTGGCCAGGGATTTATCAATCTTATTAATTCTTTCAAAGAACCAGCTCCTAGTTTTGTTGATCTGTTCTGCTGTTTTTTGGTTTCTATTTCATTGAGTTCTGCTGTGATTTTTTTTAAAGATTTTATTTATTTATTTGTCAGAGAGAGAGCGAGAGCGAGCACAGGCAGACAGAGTGGAAGGCAGAGTCAGAGGGAGAAGCAGGCTCCCTGCAGAGCAAGGAGCCCGATGTGGGACTCGATTCCAGGATGCCGGGATCATGACCTGAGCCGAAGGCAGCTGCTTAACCAACTGAGCCACCCAGGAGTCCCTCTGCTGTGATTTTTTAAAAATTCTTTTCAGTGTTCCAGAGTTCATTTTTTATGCACCACATCCAGTGCTCCATGCAATACATGCCCTCCATAATACCCATGAGCAGGCTTACCCAAACCCCCACTCCCCTCCCCTCCAAAACCCTCAGTTTGTTTCTCAGGTCCACAGTCACTCATGGTTCATCTCCCCCTCCAATTTCCCCCAGATCACTTCTCCTCTCCATCTTTCCATGTCCTCTATGTTATTCCTTATGCTCCACAAATAAGTGAAACCATATGATAATTGACTCTCTCTCTCTGCTTGAATCATTTCACTCAGCATAATCTCTTCCAGTCCTGTCCATGTCGATACAAAAATTGGGCATTCATCCTTTCAGATGGAGGCATAATACTCCATAGTACATATGGACCATATCTTCTTTATCCATTCATGTGTTGAAGGGAATCTTGGTTCTTCCCACAGTTTGGCGACCATGGCCATTACTGCTATAAACACTGGGGTACAGATAGCCTTTCTTTTCACTACATCTGTATCTTTGGGGTAAATACCCAGGGGTGCAATGGCAGGGTCATAGGGAAGCTCTATTTTTAATTTCTTAAGGAATCTCCACACTATTTTCCAAAGTGGCTATACCAACTTGCATTCCCACCAACAGTGGAAGAGGGTTCCCCTTTCGCCACATCCTCTGCAACACATGCTGTTTACTGTCTTGTTAATTTTGGCCATTCTAATTGGTGTACAGTGGTATATCAATGTGGTCTTGATTTGAATCTCCCTGATGGCTAGTGATGATGAACATTTTTTCATGTGTCTGTTAGCCATTTGTATGTCTTTTTTGGAGAAGTGTCTGTTCATGTCTTCTGCCTATTTTTTGACATGATTATCTGTTTTGTGTGTGTTGAATTTGAGGAGTTCTTTATAGATCTTGGATATCAGCCCTTTGTCTGTACTGCCATTTGCAAATATCTTCTCCCATTCCATGGGTTGCCTGTTTGTTTTGTTGACTGTTTCCTTTGCTGTGCAGAAGATTTGACCTTGATGAAGTCCCAAAAGTTCATTTTCACTTTTTTCCCTTTGCCTTTGGGAACATAGGCAGTAACCTCTTTGACATCTGCCACAGAAACTTCCATGAATTTTTAAAATTCTTCTTTGGTTTCATGGTTGACCCATTCATTCTTTAGTAGGATGCTTTTTGGCCTCCATTTATTTGAGTTTTTTCCAACTTTCTTCTTGTGGTTTGTTCTAGTTTCAAAGTACTGTGGTCTGAAAATATGCAGGGAATGATCCCTATCTTTTGGTACTGGTTGAGATCTGATTTGAGACCCAGGATGTGATCTGTTCTGGAGAATGTTCCATGTGCACTAGAGAAGAATGTGTATTCTGTTGCTTTGGGATGGAATGTTCTGAATATATCTGTGATGTACAGCTGGTCTAGTGTGTCATTTAAAGCCTTTATTTCGGGGGAAGGAGTCAAGATGGTGGAGAAGTAGCAGGCTGAGACTACTTCAGGTAGCAGGAGATCAGCTAGATAGCTTATCTAAAGATTGCAAACACCTACAAATCCAACAGGAGATCAAAGAGAAGAAGAACAGCAATTCTAGAAACAGAAAATCAACCACTTTCTGAAAGGTAGGACTGGCGAAGTGAATCCAAAGCGATGGGAAGATAGACCGTGGGGGCAGGGGCCGGCTTCTGGCAAACGGCAGAGCAATGGCGCACAAAATCAGGACTTTTAAAAGTCTGTTCCGCTGAGGGACATTGCTCCAGAGGCTAAACCGGGGTGAAGCCCACATGGGGTCAGCGTGGCCTCAGGACACGCAGGGTCACAGAAGGATTGGGGGTGTCTGAGTGTCGCAGAGCTTGCAGGTATTAAAACGGGGTAGCCAGCTACAGAGACAGAGCCAAGGAGTGAGCTCTCACCTCGGAGTTACCTTGAACCGGTCGCAGGCTTGGTGAGCTCAGAGCACGGCCAGAGGCCAGGGAGACGAGTAATTGGGCACTGTTCTCCGAGGGCACACTGAGGAGTGGGGCCCTGGGCTCTCGGCTCTTCCGGGCCGGAGACCAGGAGGCTGCCATTTTCATTCCTGTCCTCCGGAACTCTACGGAAAGCGCTCAGGGAACAAAAGCTCCTGAAAGCAAACCAAGCAGATTACTCAGCCCAGCCCCTGGTAAGGGCAGTGCAATTCCGCCTGGGGCAAAGACACTTGAGAATCACTACAACAGGCTCCTCCCCCAGAAGATCAACAAGAAATCCAGCCAGGACCAAGTTCACCTACCAAGGAGTGCAGTTTCAATACCAAGGAGAGCAGCGGAATTCCAGAGGAGGAGAAAGCAAAGCTTGGAACTCGTGGCTTTCTCTCCATGATTCTTTAGTCTTGCAGTTAAGTTAATTTAATTTCTTTTTCTTTTTCAATTTTTTTTCTCTTCTTCTGCTAATTTTTTTTTAACTTTTACCCTTTTCTTTTTTTAACGTTTTTAACTAGTTTATCTAATATATATATATATATTTTCTTTTTTTAAATATTTTCTTTATTCGTTTTCTTTTTTTAATTATTTCTTTTCTTTTATTTTTTCTTTCTGACCTCTTTTTATCCCCTTTCTCCCCCCTCACGATTTGGGATCTCTTCTGATTTGGTTAAAGCATATTTTCCTGGGGTTGTTGCCAACCTTTTAGTATTTTACTTGCTCCTTCATATACTCTTATCTGGACAAAATGACAAGGTGGAAAAATTCACCACCAAAAAAAAAAAAAAAAAAGGAACAAGAGGCAGTACCGAAGGCTAGGGACCTAGTCAATACAGACATTGGTAATATGTCAGATCTAGAGTTCAGAATGACGATTCTCAAGGTTCTAGCTGGGCTCAAAAAAGGCATGCAAGATATTAGAGAAACCCTCTCAGGAGATATAAAAGCCCTTTCTGGAGAAATAAAAGAACTAAAATCTAACCAAGTTGAAATAAAAAAAGCTATTAATGAGGTTCAATAAAAAATGGAGGCTCTCACTGCTAGGATAAATGAGGCAGAAGAAAGAATTAGTGATATAGACCAAATGACAGAGAATAAAGAAGCTGAGCAAAAGAGGAGCAAACAGCTACTGGACCATGAGGGGAGAATTTGAGAGATAAGTGACACCATAAGACGAAACAACATTAGAATAATTGGGATTCCAGAGGAAGAAGAAAGAGAAAGGGGAGCAGAAGGTATATTGGAGAGAATTATTGGAGAGAATTTCCCCAATATGGCAAAGGGAACAAACATCAAAATCCAGGAGGTGCAGAGAACCCCCCTCAAAATCAATAAGAATAGGTCCACACCCCTAATAGTAAATACAAATAATAGTCCACACACCTAATAGTAAAATTTCCAAGTCTTAGTGACAAAGAGAAAATCCTGAAAGCAGCCCGGGAAAAGAAGTATGTAACATACAATGGTAAAAATATTAGATTGGCAGCAGAATTACCACAGAGACCTGGCAGGCCAGAAAGAGCTGGCATGATATATTCAGAGCACTAAACGAGAAAAACATGCAGCCAAGAATACTATATCCAGCTAGACTATCATTGAAAATAGAAGGAGAGATTAAAAGCTTCCAGGACAAACAAAAACTGGAAGAATTTGCCAACACCAAACCATCTCTACACGAAATATTGAAAGGGGTCCTCTAAGCAAAGAGAGAGCCTAAAAGTAGTAGATCAGAAAGGAACAGAGACAATACACAGTAACAGTCACCTTACAGGCAATACAATGGCACTAAATTCTTATCTCTCAATAGTTACCCTGAATGTAAATGGGCTAAATGCCCCAATCAAAAGACACAGGGTATCAGAATGGATTAAAAAAAAAAAAACCTTTCTATATGTTGCCTACAAGAAACTCATTTTAAACCTGAAGACACTTCCAGACTTAAAGTGAGGGTGTGGAAAACAATTTACCATGCTAATGGACATCAGAAGATAGCAGGGGTGGCAATCCTTATATCAGGTCAATTAGATTTTAAGCCAAAGACTATAATAAGAGATGAGGAAGGACACTATATCATACTCAAAGGATCTGTCCAGCAAAAAGATCTAACAATTGTAAATGTCTATGCCCCTAATGTGGGAGCAGCCAACTATGTAAACCAATTAATAACAAAATCAAAGAAACACATCAACAATAATACAATAATACTAGGGGATGTTAATACTCCCCTCACGGAAATGGACAGATCGTCCAAGCAACAAGGAAATAAAGGAAATAAAGGCCTTAAATGACACACTGGACCAGATGGACATCACAGATACATTCAGAACATTTCATCCCAAAGCAACAGAATACACATTCTTCTCTAGTGCACATGGAACATTCTCCAGAATAAATCACATCCTCGGTCCTAAATCAGGTCTCAACCAGTATCAAAAGATTGGGATCATTCCCTGCACATTTTCAGACCACAATGCTCTGAAGCTAGAACTCAATCACAAGAGGAAATTTGGAAAGAACCCAAATACATGGAGACTAAACAGCATCCTTCTAAAGAATGAATGGGTCAACCAGGAAATTAAAGTAGAATTGAAACAATTCATGGAAACAAATGATAATGAAAACACAACGGTTCAAAATCTGTGGGACACAACAAAGGCAGTCCTGAGAGGAAAATATATAGTGGTACAAGCCTTTCTCAAGAAATAAGAAAGGTCTCAGGTACACAACATAACCCCACACCTAAAGGAGCTGGAGAAAGAACAAGAAAGAAACCCTAAACCCAGCAGGAGAAGAGAAATCATAAAGATAAGAGCAGAAATCAATGAAATAGAAATTAAAAAAAACAACAGAACAAATCAATGAAACTAGGAGCTGGTTCTTTGAAAGAATTAATAAGATTGATAAACTCTGGGCCAGACTTATCAAAAAGAAAAGAGAAAGGACCTAAATAAATAAAATCATGAACGAAAGAGGAGAGATCACAACGAACACCAAGGAAATACAGACAATTATAAGAACATACTATGAGCAACTCCATGCCAACAAATTTGACAATCTGGAAGAAATGGGTGCATTTCTAGAGACATATAAACTACCACAACTGAACCAGGAAGAAATAGAAAGCCTGTACAGACCCATAACCAGTAAGGAGATTGAAACAGTCATCAAAAATCTCCAAACAAACAAAAGCCCAGGGCCAGATGGCTTCCTGGGGGAATTCTACCAAACATTTAAAGAAGAACTAATTCCTATTGTCCTGAAACTGTTCCAAAAAATAGAAATGGAAGGAAAACTTCCAAACTCATTTTATGATGCCAGCATCACCTTGATCCCAAAACCAGACAAGGATCCCATCAAAAGAGAGAACTACAGACCAATATCCTTGGTGAACACAGATGCGAAAATTCTCACCAGAATACTAGCCAACAGAATTCAACAGTACATTAAAAGGATTATTCACCACGACCAAGTGGGATTTATTCCAGGGCTGCAAGGTTGGTTCAACATCTGCAAATCAATCAATGTGATCCAACACACTAATAAAAGAAAGAACAAGAACTATATGATATTTTCAATAGATGCTGAAAAAGCATTTGACAAAGTACAGCATCCCTTCCTAATCAAAACTCTTCAAAGTGTAGGGATAAAGGGCACATACCTCAATAGTATCAGAGCCATCTATGAAAAGCCCACCGCAAATATCATTCTTAATGCAGAAAAACTGAAAGCTTTTCCGCTAAGGTCAGGAACACGGCAGGGATGTCCATTATCACCACTGCTATTCAACATAGTACTAGAGGTCCTAGCCTTAGCACTCAGACAACAAAAGGAAATTAAAGTCTCCATATCGGCAAAGAAGAAGTCAAACTATCACTCTTCACAGATGATATGATACTATATGTGGAAAACCCAAAAGACTCCACTCCAAAACTGCTAGAACTTGTACAGGAATTCAGTAAAGTGTCAGGATATAAAATCAATGCACAGAAATCAGTTGCATTTCTCTACACCAACAACAAGACAGAAGAAAGAGAAATTAAGGAGTAAATCCCATTTACAATCGCACCCAAAACCATAAGATACCTAGGAATAAACCTAACCAAAGAGGCACAGAATCTATACTCAGAAAACTATAAAGTACTCATGAAAGAAATTGAGGAAGACACAAAGAAATGGAAAAATGTTCCATGCTCCTGGATTGGAAGAATAAATATTGTGAAAATGTCTATGCTACCTAAAGCAATCTACACATTTAATGAATATCCTATCAAAGTACCATCCATATTTTTCAAATAAATGGAACAAATAATCCTCAAATTTATATGGAACCAGAAAAGACCTCGAATAGCCAAAGGAATATTAAAAAAGAAGGCCAAAGTTGGTGGCATCACAATTCCGGACTTCAAGCTCTATTACAAAGCTGTCATCATCAAGACAGCATGGTACTGGCACAAAAACAGACACATAGATCAATGGAACAGAATAGAGAGCCCAGAAATAGACCCTCAACTCTATGGTAAACTCATCTTCGACAAAGCAGGAAAGAATGTCCAATGGAAAATAGACAGCCTCTTCAATAAATGGTGTTGGGAAAATTGGACAACCACATGCAGAAAAATGAAATTGGACCATTCCCTTACACCACACACGAAAATAGACTCAAAATGGATGAACGACCTCAATGTGAGAAAGGAATCCATCAAAATCCTTGAGGAGAACACAGGCAGCAACCTCTTCGACCTCAGCCTCAGCAACATCTTCCTAGGAACATCGCCAAAGGCAAGGGAAGCAAGGGCAAAAATGAACTATTGGGATTTCATCAAGATCAAAAGCTTTTTTTGTTTGTTTGTTTGTTTTTGTTTTTGTTTTTGTGTTTTTTAAAATTTTTTATTTTTTTATTTTTATTGTTTTTTAATTTTTAATTTTTTATAAACATATATTTTTATCCCCAGGGGTACAGGTCTGTGAATCACCAGGTTTACACACTTCACAGCACTCACCAAAGCACATACCCTCCCCAATGTCCATAATCCCACCCCCTTCTCCCAAACTCCCTCCCCCCAGCAACCCTCAGTTTGTTTTGTGAGATTAAGAGTCACTTATGGTTTGTCTCCCTCCCAATCCCATCTTGTTTCATTGATTCTTCTCCTACCCACTTAAGCCCCCATGTTGCATCACCACTTCCTCATATCAGGGAGATCATATGATAGTTGTCTTTCTCTGCTTGACTTATTTCGCTAAGCATGATACGCTCTAGTTCCATCCATGTTGTCGCAAATGGCAAGATTTCATTTCTTTTGATGGCTGCATAGTATTCCATTGTGTATATATACCACATCTTCTTGAAGATCAAAAGCTTTTGCACAGCAAAGGAAACAGTTAACAAAATCAAAAGACAACTGACAGAATGGGAGAAGATATTTGCAAATGACATATCAGATAAAGGGCTAGTGTCCGAAATCTATAAAGAACTTAGCAAACTCAACACCCAAAGAACAAATAATCCAATCAAGAAATGGGCAGAAGACACGAACAGACATTTCTGCAAAGAAGACATCCAGATGGCCAACAGACACATGAAAAAGTGCTCCACATCACTCGGCATCAGGGAAATACAAATCAAAACCACAATGAGATATCACCTCACACCAGTCATAATGGCTAAAATAAACAAGTCAGGAAATGACAGATGCTGGCGAGGATGCGGAGAAAGGGGAACCCTCCTACACTGTTGGTGGGAATGCAAGCTGGTGCAACCACTCTGGAAAACAGCATGGAGTTTCCTCAAAATGTTGAAAATAGAACTACCCTATGACCCAGGAATTGCACTACTGGGAATTTACCCTAAAGATACAAACATAGTGATCCGAAGGGGCATGTGCACCCGAATGTTTATAGCAATGTCCACAATAGCCAAACTATGGAAAGAACCTAGATGTCCATCAACAGATGAATGGATAAAGAAGACGTGGTATATATACACAATGGAATACTATGCAGCCACCAAAAGCAATGAAATCTTGCCATTTGCGATGACGTGGATGGAACTAGAGGGTATGATGCTTAGCGAAGTAAGTCAATCGGAGAAAGTCAACTATCATATGATCTCCCTGATATGAGGAAGTGGAGATGCAACATGGGGTGTTAAGGGGGTAGGAGAAGAATAAATGAAACAAGATGGGATTGGAAGGGAGACAAACCATAAGTGACTCTTAATCTCACAAAACAAACTGAGGGTTTCTGGGGGGAGGGGGTTGGGGGGTGGGGTTATGGATATTGGGGAGGGTATGTGCTCTGGTGAGTGCTGTGAAGTGTGTAAACCTGGCGATTCACAGACCTGTACCCCTGGGGATAAAAATATATTGTGTGTTTATTAAAAAAATAAAGCCTTTATTTCCTTGTTGATCTTTTGCTTAGATGATCTGTCCATTTCAGTGATGGTGTTGTTAAAGTCCCCTACTATTATTTAATTATTGTTGACGTGTTTCTTTGATTTTGTTATTAATTGGTTTATATGATTGGCTGCTCCCATGTTAGGGGCATATATATTTAAAATTGTTAGATCTTCTAGTTGGACAGATCCTTTAAATATGATATAGTGTCCTTCCTCATCTCTTATTATGGTCTCTGGATTAAAATCCAATTTCTCTGATATAAGGATTGCCACCCCAGCTTTCTTTTGATGTCCATAAGCATGGTAAATTATTTTCTGTCCCCTCACTTTAAATCTGGAGGTGCCTTAATGTCTAAAATGAGTTTCTTTTTTAAAATTTTAATTCATTTTTAAAATGTATTTTTCAGTGTTCCAGAATTCATTGTTTATGCACCACACCCAGTGCTCCATGCAATATGTGTCCTCCTTAATACCCACCACCAGGCCCACCTTACCCCCCTCCCCTCCAAAACCATCAGTTTTTTTCTCAGAGTCCATAGTCTCTCATGTTTTGTCTCCCCCTTTGATTTCCTCCAATTCACTTTTCCTTCCCTTTTCTAATGTCCTCCATCTTATTCCTTATGCTCCAGAGGTAAGTGAAACCGTATGATAATTAACTCTCTCTGCTTGACTTATTTCACTCAGAATAGTCTCCTCCAGTCCCACTCATGTTGATACAAAATTTGGGTATTCATCCTTTCTGGTGGAGATATAATATTCCATTATAGATATATGGACCATATCTTCTTTTTTTAAAAAGAATTTATTAATTTGATGGAGGGAGAGCATAAGCAGGGGGTGCAGCAGAGGGAGGGGGGAAGCAGGCTCCCTGCTCAGCAGGGAACCTGATACAGTACTCGACCCCAGGACTCTGAGATCATGACCTGAGCCAAAGGCAGATGCTTAACTCACTGAGCCACCCAGGCACCCCTGGACCATATCTTCTTTATCCATTCATGTGTTGAAGGGCATCTTGGCTCTTTCCACAGTTTGGTGATTGTGGCCATTGCTACTATGGACATTGGGGGTACAGATGGCCCTTCTTTTCACTACATCTGTATCTTAGTGTAAATATCTAGTAGTGCAATTGTAGGCTCATAGGGAAGCTCTATTTTTAATTTCTTAAGGAATCTCCACACTGTTTTCCTAAGTAGCTGTACCAACTTTCATTCCCACCAACAGTGTAAGAGAATTATTTCTAATCTTCATGACCAGCCTGGGAGGTTGATGCAGTCAAGAGCTTCAGCTTGCTGGAGAGGATGTGGAAACACAGAAGTTAGGTACATAGCCTCAGGAGATGAGCAAATAAGGCAGACCTGGAGAAACTGCTCAGGGCCAGCTCTGGCTTGACGCCAGGTTCTTTTTTTAATTAATTATTTTTTATTCTTAAAATTTATTTCTTTTTTCTTCAGTTTCTTTTTTTTTCTTTTCCTTTCTTTCTTTTTTTTTTTTTTAAATTAAGTTCAGTTATCCAGCATATAGTACATCAAATGTTTCTGTTGTGGTGGTCAGAAATTCATTGTTTGGGTATAACACCTAGTGCTCATCCAAACATGTGCTTTTATTTATCCACATCACTGGGCCAAGCTCTGTCCATTCCTTCAGTGTTGCTTCCAGACTCCAAAGACTCTGGCTACCCCCGGCCACAGTCTGCTAGTGGTCCTTATTTGTCATTTGACCCTGGATTGGGGACATTATCTGCTCAGTGTCTATCTCTGACAGGAGCTCCCAGGGGAGGGAGGGCCTAGCTCTCATCTGCCTCAGCCTCTTCCTCAGCTCTTCAGTCCTGACAATTCTCAGGAAGAGCTACCCTGTCAGACATGGCTTAACTTCTGTCCCTCAGCAAATCCCTGGTCTATAAGGGGAGTCTGCTCTCTGTTTGTTTGCCACATGCATCACTAACTACCAGTGAATGACCCACCCTGTACTTCGCTCTGGCCTGGGGCCTGTAGCCGCTCCAAGGTACTGAGCCATGCCTGTCTCCTACAGGCCGCACCAAGCCTGAGCAGAACCTTTCTAGAGCACTTCAAACATGCCAGGGTGGGCTTTGGTTTCTTACCATCCTCCTCACCACAACCACCACAGCCACCTTATGAGGCAGAGGCCATGATATTCACTTAACACCTGAGTAAACTGAGCCCCCAGAGAGTCTGTCCTTGTTCCAGGTCAGCTGGGAGCTGAAGCCAGAGTGAAACCCAGTGTCCCTCACTCCATGGTGTGTGCCCTTGAGAATGGTACAGCACGATGCCTCTGCTTCACAAAGGGGAATCTGGATTCCTTACTAAACTGTCAAAATAAATAAATAAAATCTTTAAAAAAAAATAAAATAAACTGGGATCTACAGACTAACAAGTGCCAGGACTTTGCTTCCCAAGTGAAGAAGTTGTGATGACTTGCTAGTAGCCGCTGAGGACTATGAGTCATGTTTGCGGGGGATGAGAGCTCTCTTACAGACTCTGCAGGAAAAAGGTTATCAGGTGTCAGCGAAGAAAGCACAGCTCTGTCAGAGCCATGCCACTTATTTAGGCTTTGATCTCCACGAGGGAGTGCATTCACTGTCTGAGTCCAGGAAACAGGTGATC
The DNA here is from genome assembly GCF_009829155.1 of Mustela erminea. Taxonomy (NCBI): domain Eukaryota; kingdom Metazoa; phylum Chordata; class Mammalia; order Carnivora; family Mustelidae; genus Mustela; species Mustela erminea. The sequence continues at coordinate 114,127,109 of NC_045635.1, read as the reverse complement.
ACCCGATACCCCCACTCCACCATGTCCCGACAAGTGAGGGAGTTTCTTGGGATGGTGGGCTACTATAGGCTGTGGACACCGTGGTTTGCAGAGATTGCCCGACCTCTCTATGAACTGGCGAAAGGAGGGCTCACTATGATAGAGTGGACAGATGAGGCAGAAGGAGCATTTCAGGAATTACAAACAGCCTTACTGAGTGCCCCAGCATTGGCCATCCCAGATGTTAACAAGCCCTTCCACTTGTATGTGAATGAAAAAGCAGGGGTGGCCAAAGGAGTTTTAACTCAGACTCTGGGGCCTTGGCAAAGGCCAGTAGCCTATCTTAGCAAGAAGCTAGATCCAGTAGCAGCTGGGTTCCCCCCCCCGTGCCTTTGCATAATTGCTGCCACAGCCCTCCTGGTCAAGGATGCAAGTTTTGACTTTTCAAGGATGCAAATTTTGACTTTGGGTCAAAATCTCATCTTGACCACCACCCACACTATTGAGGGCCTTCTCCAGACTCCACCCGACTGATGGATGATGAACACCCAAGTGACAGGGTATCAGGCCCTCTTCCTCAAAGAGGAACCAAGGCTGGAACCTTCCAGCCCCCGGTGGTGCTAAATCCAGCCACACTGCTGCCAGAGGAGTTGGCTGACCATCCACACGACTGTGGGGTGGTCCTAACGCAAGTCACAGGAATAAGGCTGGATCTCAGAGACATTCCCCTCCCGGATGCCGAGATGATTCTGTTCACAGATGGGAGTAGCTATATGGTCAGTGGAAAGAGGTATGTGGGGGCTGCGGTGGTTTCTCCTGAGCAGGAACTCTGGACAGCAGCCCTGCCACATGGAACTTCAGCACAAAAAGGGGAACTGATTGCACTCACTAAGGCACTGCAGATGGCCAAAGGTAAAACCGCCAACGTCTATATGGACAGCAGGTATGCCTTTGCTATTCTCCATATACATGGGGCTATTTATAAAGAAAGGGGCCTATTAACAGCAGAAGGAAAAGGAACTAAAACAGAGGAGAAATATTGGCTCTCCTCCAGGCTATTTGGGACCCCAAAGAGGTGGCTGTTATGCATTGCTCAGGACACCAAAAGGGGACTGATCTGATTTCAAAAGGAAACCAATTAGCAGATCGAGCCTCAAAGCAAGCAGCCCAAGAAACAGTGCAAGAGCTGGTTACACTCCCGGCTCTAGCCCTACCAGATACACCGGACTATTCAGAGGAAGATTTAAAGTATTTACAAAAAATGGGCTAAATTAGACTACGAAGGGGACTGGGCTAAGACTAAAAGAGGAAAGTTAATTCTTCCTTGAAGACTAGGTAAGAAGTTAGTAGACCAGATACATCAGGGTACTCATTTGGGGATACGCAAACTCAAGGACCTTATAGGCAAGCAATTCCGGGTTTCTAAATTAGAAACCTGTGGTGTATGGTTCAGGATGTAGTTGATAGATGTGCTCAATGCCAGGCAGTTAATGTGGGAGGAACTAGAATGGGAAGAGGGAAAAGAGAAAGAGGTAAGGAACCAGGAATTTATTGGGAAATAGATTTTATAGAAATGAAACCCGGAAAATATGTGCACAAGTATATGTTAGTTTTTGTAGATACCTTTTCAGGCTGGGTAGAGGGTTTTTCCACCATACATGAGACGGCAGGAGTGGTAGGCAAAAAGGCTACTAGAAGAAATAATTCCTAGGTTTGGGCTGCCTCTCACGACTGGGTCAGACAATGGCCCTGCATTTGTGAGTTCAGTGTCACAGGCATTGGCCAAGGCCGTGGGCACTAATTGGAAACTACATTGTGCCTATTGGCCCCAGAGTTCTGGACAAGTAGAGAGAATGAACCAGACTCTTAAAGAGACCTTGACAAAAGTAATTCTGGAGACTGGCGTTGGGTGGGTGGATCTCCTTCACTTCGCCCTCCTCAGGGCACGATGTACACCTTATTTAAGGTGTACCCATTTGAAATAATGTTTGGGAGACCCCCCCACCCCACCCCGTCCTCGGCTACAAGAGGTTGCCCTAGCAGAAATGACAGATCAGTCTGTACCTCCAGTCACTGCAGGCATTACAGTCTGTCTTTTAAAAAAAGCCCATGCAGGGATCCAGACTGCCCACACTGGGACAGAGACAGAGGTGGAACCACATCCTTACCAACCTGGGGTCTTGGTTTGGATATGGCGCCACCAAGTGGGAAACTTTGAGCCTCACTGGAAGGGACCATTTACTGTCATCCTGACCACCCCCACAGCGATAAAAGTAGAAGGCATCAGGGCCTGCATTCATGAGGGTCATGTCAAAGGAGCCGAGGATGAAGACGCCCCCCAGAGGTGGAAGCCTCAGCCAATGGACCCCACTGACCATGGACTAAAGCTAAGACTCAAAAGACTATGAGTTTATTGTTGCTCTTATTGTTACCTGTTTATGTAAAGTATAGGTAGGAAATTAGATGAAGCGATAAATGGCTAACTCATCAGTCAACTGTGCACTAGTGTCTTTTGTACAAAAGAAAACTAGAGTGATAAAAATGTTAGGCTTACATGCTCAATATAAACTCTTACAACCAGAGAACATAGAACTGGCTGAAAAGTCAAGGATTTGACTAATCTCCAAAGAAAAGGGGGGAATGTAAGGGCCTGGTTGGCCAGAGGGAGTCATTTTGTGTTTATGTAGTGAACTTAGATTGACTCTATGCAGTAAACTTAGGTTGACCCCGCCCCTCCCAGAGGAACTTACTTGCAAAGTCTAGATACAAGGGCGGGTCAGGCCAGGTGAAGACATCCAATCAGTGGGGCACGCATATATCTACTAGGGTAAATTGAAATTCAATTGGCCACCTGTGTGTTCCTAGCATTTTTTTTTCCTGTGTGTGGCAGACTTAGCATGAGTGTGCAGTGTTCTCTGTGTATTGCAATCTCATTGGCCACCTGTGTATAGCCTGGCTAAACTACCTCTATAAAAGTTAGTCTGTGAGGCTGGGAGGGGGTCACCTCTTTGCAAGAGACGGCCCTGACCAGTCAGTTTGATTCTTGATGCTTGGGGTGAAATAAAGCTTTGCTTGACCTTCACTTTGTATCAGTCTCGTTCCTTTGATTACGGGCCCTAACAGTTGTAACTGTCTCTTTGGCTGAGCTTGACTGTTCTTCATTGGCTGGACTGTGACTTTCCCTCATTGGCTGAGCTGTAAGTATCCCTTAATGGATGGGTTGTACCGGTCCCTTATTGGCTTGGCTGTGACTGTTTCATTAAGTGCTGAGGCATGACTGATCATCATTGGCTGGGCTGTGACTGTCTCTGACTGGCTGAGTTGTAACTATCCCTTTGTGTATTGGCTGTGCCTGTCTCCTCAGGGCTTGGCTGTGACTCTCCCTCATTGGCTGAGCTGTGACTTACCCTCTTTTTGTGTACTGTGACTGTCCCTCAACGGCTAAGCTACGAATGCCCCTCATTAGTATAACTCTGACTGTCCCTTATTGGCTGAGAATGACAGTCTTTCATTGACTGGGCTATGACTCTCTCTCATTGTGGAAGCTGTAAAGGTTCCTAAGTGGCTGGGCTCTGACGGTCCCTTATTGGATGAATTGTGACTGTTCCTCATTGGCTGAGCTCTATTCTGTCCCTCACTGGCTGATCTTTGTCCATCATTGGCTGACTTGTGATTGTCCATCATTGGCAGAACTTTGACAGTCTGTCATTGGTTTGACTATGACTCTCTCTCATTGGGTAAGCTGTGAATGTCCCTCATTGGCTAGGCTCTGGCTGTTCGTCTGTGTTTGAATTGTGGCTGTCTCTCATAGGCTGAGCTGTGACTGTCCATCAGTGGCTTGGGTGTGGCTGTCCTTCATTGGCGGGTCTGCGATTCTCTTTCATTGTCTAATCTCTTTATGTCTCAATTGTCTAGACTGACTGTCTAGCTTGGATTGACTGTCATTGGCTTGGATTTGACCGTCATTCATTGGCAAAGCTGTCCATTTTCCTCTTGTCTGTGTTGTGACTGTACCATTTTGGCTATGTTGTGATTATAGCTAAAGGATAAACTGTGTCTGTCCTTCATTGGCTTGACTGTGAATCTCCCTCATTGGCTGGGCTGACTATACCTCATGGGTTGAGCATGTCTATCCCTTAGTGGATGGGCTGTGCCTGTCCCTCACTGGCCAAGTTGTGACTGTCCCTCATTGGTTGAGCATGACCATTCCTCATTGGATTGGGTGTGACTGTCCCTCATTGGCTGGGCTGTGATTGTCTCTCACTGGCTGATCTTTAACTGTCCTTCAATGGCTAAGATTTGTCTGTCCATCATTGGCTGAACTGTGATGCTCCCTTATTAGCTGAGCTGTGACTGACCATCATTTGCTGAGATGTGAGTCTCTCACTGGCTGGGCTATGACTCTCAGTCATTGGCAAAGCTGTGAATGCCCCTCATTGGTTGGGCTCTGATTGTGTGTCATTGCCTGAATTGTGCCTGGCCTTCTATGGCTGAATTGTGACTGTCCCTCATTGGCTGAGCTGTGACTGACCATCGAACTTGACTATCCCTCGTTAGCTGGGTTGTGACTGTCCATCACTGAATGGCCTGTGACAGTATCTCACTGTCTGGGCTACGACTCTTTCTTATAGGACATGCTGTGAATATCCCTCATTGTCTGATCTCTGTCTGTCATTGAATACTGACTATCACTCATTGGCTGAGCAGTGACTATCTCCCATTGGCTGAGTTGTGACTGTCCATGATTGGTTGAGCAATGACAGTCTCTCACTGGCTGTGCTATAACTTTCACTCATTGTGTAAGCTGTGAATTTCCTTCATAACTTGGACTCTGACTGTCTATCTTTGGGAAAATGGTGACTGTCTTTAATTCCTGAGCTGTGACCATCCCTCATTGGCTTAAGTAAACTGTCCTTCTTTGGCTTGGGTGTGGATATCCCCCCACTGTCTGTTCTGTGACTCTCTGTCATTCTCTACACTCCATATGTCTCACTTGTCTAGGCTGTGACTGTCCCAAATTGGCTTAGTTGTAAATGCCTCTCTTTTGCTGAGCTTGACTGTTCTTCATTGGTTGGGCTGAGAATATCCCTCATTGGTTGAGGTATGACTGTCGATCATTGGCTTAGCTGTGACAGTCTCTCATTGGCTGGGCTTTGATTTTATCTCACTGTCAAAACTGTGAATATATGGACTCTGACTGCCAATCACTGTCTGAATTAGCTATCACTTAGCGATAGACACAACCTGTCTCACATTGGTTTGGATGTGAATCTCATGCCTAGGTTTTGACTGTCCCTCACTGGGTAAGCAAGGTATATCCCTGAATGGATAGACTGAGTCTGTACCACATTGGCTGAGCTGCAACAGTCATTATTTAGCTGAGATGAGTGTCCCTCGTTAGCCTGGAAGAGGCTGTCCCTCACTGATGGAACTATGACTTAATCTCATTGACTAGGTTGTAACTGTCCTTCATTGTTGGAGCTGTGATTGTCTTTCATTGCCTAAGCTTTGAGTGTCCTTCATTGGATGAGCTGTGACTCTTCCTGAATAGGTGGGTTGTGCCTGACACTCATCGGTGAGTGTTAACTTTCCCTCAGTGCCTGAGTTCTGAATTCCAACATTGGCTGCTTTATGCCTGTCCCTCGTTGGCTTGGGTGTTGCTGTCCCTCAATAGCTGGGCTACAACTACATCTCATTGGCTGGCCTCTGACTGTCCCTCCACGTTGGCACTGGGACGGTCCTTCCTTGGCTGAGCCGTGATTATCCCTCAATGGCCGGGTTGTGTCGCACCCTCGTTGGCCTCGCAGACACTCTCCCTCATGGACTGGGCTATGACTGCCCTGGTGGGTGGGCTATGACCGCCCACGAGTGGTTCAGCTTTGACTTTCCCCCATCGGTTGAACTTGACTGCCCCTCATCGGCTGTGCCTCGACTGCCCATTGTCAGCTGAGCAGTGACGGTCCGTCATTCGCTGGGATGTGACCGTCTCTCACTGTGAAAGCTGTGAATGGTCCTCATGGCTGGGATCACCCCTGCCCCGTCCATCAGGTCCTGAACGGACCTTGTCCCTCATTGGCTGAGCTTTCTGGTCCTTTCTTGGCCCATCGGTGCCTGTCCCTCCTTGGCAGAGAGTGGTTGTCCCTCGTTGTCTTGGCTGTGGCTGTCCCTCACTGGCTGGGGTGTGACTGTCGCCCATTGGCCTGAGCTGTCCATGTCCTGCATTGGCTGTACTGTGGCTGTTCCACGTTCGCTGTGCTAGAATTCTCACTTGAGGAGAGCTTGTGCCTGGGACTCACTGGTATGGCTGTGACTCTCCTTCATTGGCTGGGCTGTGACCCTCCCTGATTGGCTGAGCATCTCTATCCATGAATGGATGGGCTGTGCCTGTCCATCCTGGGCTGAGCTGGGACCGTCCCTCGTGGGCTGAGCATGACTGTCCCTCATTGGCATGGCTGTGGCTGTCCCTCCTTGGCTGTGCTGGCACTCTATCTCCCTGACTGGGCTGTGACTGTCCCTCATTGCTGGCACTGTGCCTGTCTTTCATTGGCTGAGCTTTGAAGGCCCCTCTTTGGCTGAGCTGTGACTCTTCCTTAATGGCCGGGCTGGGCCTGACCCTCATTGGCTGGGCTGGGACTGTCCCTCACTGGCTGAGCTTTCACTTCCTTTCATTGCCTGAGATGTGAGGGGCCCTCCTTAGCTAAGCTGGGACTGTGCCTCACTGGCTGAGCTGGGACTGTGCCTCACTGGCTGAGCTATGAGAGGCTCTCCTTAGCTGGTCTCTGACCCTTTCTCATTGTCTAAGCTGGGTGTGTCCCTCGTTTCATTGGCCGGGCTGGCGCTCTGCATCATGGCTGGAATGGTGACTGCCCCTCATTGGCTGAGCTGTGCGTGTCCCTTATTGGCCCAGGTTTCCTTTCCGTCATGGGCTGGGGTGTGGCCGTCCCTCATTGGCTGGGCTGTGACAGTCACTCATTGTCTGGGTTGTGAATGTCCCTCACTGGCCGTGCACCCCCGGTTCCACATTGGCTGTCCCTCCTTTTCTGAGCTTGAGTCTTCTTCACTGGTGAAGCTGTGACCATGCCTTCCGCGATGGGCTGTGCCTGTCTTTAACTGGCTTGCTTATGACTCTCGGGCATTGGTGGAGCTGGGACTGTTCCTCATTGTCTAAGCTGCGACAATCCCTCGTTGCCTACTACATTGTGGTCCTTAATTGGTTGAGCTGTGGCTGTCCCTCACTGGCTGGGCTGAGAGTGTCCATCACTGGCTGAGCTGGGACCACCCCTCCTTGTTTGCACTGGACTGTCCCTCGTTGACTTGGGGGTGACTGTCCCTCATCAGCTGGGCTGTGACTGTCCACAATCGGCTTGGCTGTGACGGTCTCTCCATGGCTGGGTTACGACTCTCTGGCAACAGCTATGCTGTTCCTAGCCCTCATTGTCTGCTGGGTCCATCCTTGCCTGAATGGGGAGTGTTCCGCCTTGGCTGAGCTGTGACTGTCCCGCACTGGCTGAGCTGTGACAGTCTCTCACCGGCTGGGCTATGACACCCCCTCTCACTGGGTTAGCTCAGACTGTCCCCCGTGGGCTGGGCCCTGACTGCCCCTCATTGGATGAAGTGTGTCCATGTCTCCCTGCCACAGGCTTCCTCTCCACTGTGGGCTGAGCTTGGCGGGCCAGCATTGGTTCATCTAGGAAAGTGTCTCATTGGCTGGGCTTGGGCTTCCCCTCTTGGCGCAACCTGTGAATGTCCCCGTTTGGCTGGGTTCTCACGGTCCTTCATGATCTCTGTCCGTCATTGGCTGAAATCGACTGGGCCTCATTGGGGGCTTGGGGGTGGTGTCCCTCATTGGCTGATGTGGCACTGTTGCTCATGGGCGAAACTGTCATGTGGCCTCGGTGGCCTGGCTGGGACCGTAGCACGTTGGCTAGGCTGTGATCCTCCCTTTAGAATGGGCTGCGCCTGCCTCTCGTTGGCTCGGCTGGGGCTCTCCCTCCTTGCCTGGGCTGGGACTGTCCCTCGTTGTCTGAGCATACGATCCCTTAATGGATGGGCTTACCTGTCCCTTGCTCGCTTGGCTGGGACACTCCCTCATTGGCGGGGCTGTGTCTGTTTCTAATTGGCTGAGTGCGACTGTCCCTCATTGGCTGAACATTCAGCACTCATGTCCCTCAGGGACTTTGTGGTGGCTGTTCCTTATTGGCTCAGCCGTAACTGTCCCTCATTGGCTGAGTTCTGCCGGTCCATCACTGGCTCCCTTCCTGGTGACAGTCTGTCACTCTGTAGGTGGTGACTCTCTCTCATTGGCTAACCTGGGAAGGTCCCTCACTGGCTGGGCTCTGCCTGTCCATGCTTGGATGAATTGTCACTGTCCATCATTTGCTGATGTGTGCCTGTCCCTCTGTGCCTGAACTTGAGTGTGCCTCTTTGCCCGTACTGTGTCTCTTCCTCCTTGGTTTGTCTGGGGCTCTCCCTCAGCACCCCAGCTTCTGTTGCCATGCTCATGGCAGCCTGGGCCCATTTGGAAGCCTTTTCAGCTGGCCATCACTCTGCCTCTATTCTGCCTCCAAAGTCATTTCAACCTTCCCCCTCTCTCCTGAAATGACACTTCCTCAGAGAGGTGATGTATCACCCCATTTATAGTAAGACTTTTTGTAGAGTATACCACATTTCTTCTATCCATTTTTCCGAAAGGCAAATAATATATGATTTCTGTCATATGTACAATTTAAGACACAAAACAAATGAACACAGAGAAAAGAGACAAAGCAAGAACAGACACTTAAGGTTAGAGAGAAACTTGTGGGTACTATAAAGGTGTGTAGGTGAAATACGTGAAGGGTATTAAGAGTCCACTTATCATGATGAGTAGTTAGTAATATCAGAATCAAAGAATCACTGTCTAAACTTAGAACTCCTTTATCACTGTGTTAATTATATTGGAATTATGTAAGTAAAAAAAATTTAAAAAAAATATATATATCATGAAAAACCTGTTTTTAGATTTAGCCAGCTGGACTCAGTTTACATGACCCCAATTTTCTTGGCAACATCCAAAGCATCATAGTCAGGGGCCAGCCCAACGAATGCCTTCTTCTCTCCATCAGGCCTGATTAAGGTGTTGACCTTGGCGACCTCAATGTCCTGGAGCTTCTTCACAGCCTGTTTGATCTGGTGCTTGTTGGCCTTGACATCCACAATGAACATAAGTGTGTTGTTGTCTTCTATTTTCTTCATGGCTGACTCAGTAGTCAGGGGGAACTTGATGATGGCATAGTGATCTAAAGTCATTCAAAAGATATTTTGAAATTGAATTGTAGGTGTACCTTAAGTCACAATATTATTATCGATTTGAATGTTTTTGTACCCAAATAGAATTTATTGTAGTTTGACTTCCTGGCTTTCATGGTAGCAGACTCATTAATCATATTTTCTTTTTTTCTTTTTTTTTTTGATCAACCATATTTTCAAACTATACTTCTTTGCCAATGTCTTTTTTGATAGGCAAATTGCCATATGTGCCAACCTCTCCTGCCAGCTGATGATCTCTAATGATTTTTATTTAACTTCAGCTTACCGGAAGTTCTTTTGCAGGATGCTGCTGTGATTGGTGTTGTTCAATAAAAGTCGCAAGACTGGGGCGCCTGGGTGGCTCAGTGGGTTAAACCTCTGCCTTCGGCGCAGGTCATGATTTCAGGGTCCTGGCATTGAGCTCCACATCGGGCTCTCTGCTCAGCAGGGAGCCTGCTTCCCCCTTCTCTCTCTGCCTGCCTCTCTGCCTACTTGTGATCTTTCTCTCTCTCTGTCAAATAAATAAAATCTTAAAAAAAAATTGCAAGACTACTTCTACATTTCGACAAGTGTGGACAAAGGTAAATTCATGAGTCAGATTTATAAGATTCAAACACAATTCTGATGTGTTATAAAGTCCAGATACTGTCTCTGCTTTAAACAAATTGCTATCAATGAAATTTCTACAGAACATATATTGTCATCACCTTTATGAATCAGAGCAGTCGCTTCTTTTTGTAAATCAGAAGTAGTCGTACAGAGTAATGTTTTTCCTTAAAAATTCCGAGCCTTGAAGACACTTAATTTAATTTGAAATATCTCCATTTGAATGTGAAATTAGTACATTTGTAACTCCCTAATTTCTATTTTATATGTACTCCCCCCTTAAAAAATGAATCTATCATGTGGTGATTTGTGCATATCTAAGTTCTATACTCATCTTCCCTTCACTGGGTACTCAAAAGATATATTCCCATCTTTGCTATCAAACACACTTTCAAAGTTACTTTCTTTCATTAATGTAATCAAGGGAATAGACCTTCTTTTAAGCAAATGGCTTTGTATACAGTCATGGTTTATGGTTGTAGAGATTTATTACCCTTCTCTTCATTGTTCATAATATCATCCCACATATATAAGGTATGTAAGACACTGTAGTCCGTTTCATGATGTGGTTTGCTTTGGTATAATGTCTTTATGTCGTTTGATATCATACCTCTCAAAAATTTGAACAAGTCTCAGGGCACCTGGACAGCTCAGTCAGTTCAGTGTCTGACTCCTGGTTTTGGCTCAGGTTATGATCTCAGGGTTATGAGATGGAGCCCCACGATGGGCTCTGGACACAGTAGGGAGTCTGTCTTCAGATTCTCTCTCTCTTTCTCGGTGCCTCCCCATGCCTGCTAGCATGCATGATCTCTCTCTCAAATAAAGAAACATTACAAAATTTCTGTGGAAGTCTCTAATGTGTGTGCAATAGTAACTTGATTGCCTTTGGTCTGATGCTTTATCATGTCTCCATTTGCACTTAAACATAGTTTTCTCACAGACATAAAAGATATTACTTGGCCAGTTGTTTTCATCAAAAATTGAGTCTATCGAGATACAAATCTGGCACAATCATTTTTGCAGGCATAATGGCCTTATGCACAGTTGTATGTACCTGTCATACTCGGTCCCTTACTGCATCCCTGGCCAGAGCATTTTAATGCCAATGGCATCATCTCACTATCTATGAAAATTATCTGCTAGGCTATACTCAACTTTTTTCTCTTCATTTCAACCAAGTCAATAAAGCTCTTCACTATTGTGACATCATCTTTAGTGTGAACATACACAGTAATCAGAAATTTTGGTCAGGATGAGTCACATTTGGTATGCAATCAAGAGGCAAGAACATACACATTTTGCTTCTTTTATTCTCAATAATAAGTTACATTTAACATATTTTCCTAGAAGCATGTAACATTTGCTTTTAATTTTATAAGAGAAAGATGACTCAGAAGCGTTTTCTTTAATCAGTTCATTTAGCAGCTATATCAACAGTATACAATAGAAATATTGTCTCAGTTTCATAACAACCTATGAATTCAATTCAATTGCAATATTTTAAAGCATTTGGACTTTCAGTCCTTTCCTGGGATCATTTAAGAGGTATTATTTTGTGCACGAGCCCATCAACCACCAATTTCATTCCACAATACTCAACTGCTTTGTTTTCTACGTTGATCACCTCTGCTAACCAAACTGTATGAAACTAAATGTGTGAGAGAAAACAGAGTTTTGCATGGGATTAATGTGATCTGTGCCCATACCACCTTGAAGATGACAGGGCCACATGAAGGGGACCCAAGGTCAGGCTCTGAGAGGTGAGAGAGGCCTGAAGCTCATGGCCAATGAGAAAACAAAGAGGATACTCTTTTGTGGCAGGAAATGGGGGTATGCCAACAATCCTGAACCAGTGTGGAGATCACTGCTACACCAGGCCTTCCACAGAACAACTTGACATGGACACAATTGTGATGTCAGCTTTATAAGCTATGAAACAGAGACCAGTCAAGACTATCCAGAATTCCAGGCTTCAGAACTGTGAGAGAAGAAACAAGAGATGAGTGTTGTTTCACTCACCTCGTTTGGGGGAACTTTCGAAGCCACTGAATTTCGGTAATTTGTTATGCAAAATTGAAAACCAATAAACTCTGAAGCAGCACCCATGTCTTCATGTGAGTTTCACAGAACCAGCTGTCTAGAGAAGCAATCTGCAGGGCCTGGCTTACAGATAATTTTCACAGTACACAGGCACTGCCTACATTAGCTTCCTTGTAGAACAAAAAAGAAAGCAGTATAAATAATTTACACAGATGCACTGCATTTAAACCTCATTGAAAATGTAGCCTATACGAGGAGGCACAACTTGGTTTGTGGAGGAAGTGCCTGTGAAAATCGACTCCAGCATACAAGCAATGAGAACATGGGAAAACCCTGTCTAAGTAATTGGTTTCAGATTGGTGCAAATTAACCCAAGCCCGGCAACAACCAGAAGAACGTCCACTCGAGAACGATGGCTGCGTCCCAGTAGGAACAATGAGCTTTCCAATATTGTGGGGAACACTATTCTTACTGCCCTCTCCTTAGCTCCAGAGGAAACCAATGACCTCATGTCCACTGTAGCTCTGAACACTAGCGACCTTTGGAAGGTCGCTATTGGACCTTCAGCCATTGGAAGGGACTAAACTGATTGGAGCTCCCCATAAATCTCCATTTCTAGATGATGATCACTGTTGGATGTGGCTGGTGACTCCCTGAAAAGCACCATTCCTGGGACACATCCATCATGGAACAGTCTGAGAGCTTGCTCTGTGGGCACAACCCTGCTCACCATCTACGGTGCCAGGCAGGACCCCTTTAGGGAGGGATGATGATGAGCAATCTTGTCTTGCTTTCATTTCATGTGCAAGAAATACTTCAAATATTTCTCCCAGGAATATGGTGCAAAGCAGATTTGTGTAGACAAATTTTATGAAATTCATTTAATTTTTCCCTTTGATTATGAAGACTAAGTAATCCTCCTCTTTTTCTGTTAAAACAGTTGGCCAGTTTTTTACTTATCCACTCTCAGCTTCAAACTCAACTCTATGGCCTGATACGTGCTAAAAAAAAAAAAAAAAAAAAAAATCTGGTTTATAGAAATGTATTTTCCTGGGGCATGTGGCCGAGTTCTGTCTGTAGGGGGCGCCTGAGACGAGGTCCAAAAGCCTTGCTTCCTGTTTCTGGGTAGCTGGCATAGCAGGCTCCTGGGGAGACAGAAGTTTCTCCAACACCAGGTTCCACACACACAACACGCAGTTTCTCGAGAATCCTGCTGTGCCTGCGGTTTCACGTACACCTCCCTGGGGAAGGAGTAAACATGTCAGAATTCTAGCCTGACACCTTCCTCTGTGCACCTTCTCCCAGACCTCCTAGAAGCTCTATTTCCAGCAACTCCCAGGGGGCATATTTCTAGAAAGTTTCACCTGAGAGGCACCACAACTTCATTGCCATTTTGTGTGAGTTGCTTCCGGGCTCCTGGAACAAGGTCAGGATTGTAACTCTGAGAGTGTGGATTCTTTTATCTGGTGCTCTCTCTGTGCCCTAGGAGTACCTCTCCCTTGGATGTGGTATCTACCTGGGGGATCTACCTCAGCTCTCTGGAGACACTTACCTGGGTTCTGATCTCAGCACAGGGGAGGCATTTTCTGGGCAGCTTGTCTCAGCCATGTTGGAGAAGAGGCAGTCCTTGGTGGTGTCTTGAGTTCTGTGAGGGACTCTGCTTACGTAATTCTCTCAGCACTGGCGAGGGGACATGTCTTTGGGTGATCCCCTCAGTCCTACGTGAGGGACGGGGGGAGTGGTTCCTGGCTCTCGGTTCAAGCTCTGTGAGGGGATGTTTCCTGGGCTGCACCAGCTCAGCCCTCGGATTCCTGTCCCTGAGGGCTTCTACCTCAGCCTGTGAGACACTCGCCTTGGGGTGCAGTTCAGCACGAGGGGGCATTTTCCCGGGGTGCTCTGTCTCAGCCATGGTGGGGCTGGGCTTCCGTGGTGCTCTGCTGGTCGCTGGTGAGGACTCGTAGTCCTGGGGAGACTTCCGTGGGGGCTCTGTCCCCTCCTATGGGGGTGCTGTTCCTCCGATGGTTTAAGACGATGGGGAAGCTGTCCCCGGGGGGCTCCATCTGAGCCGGGCGTGGCCGGGAGGGAACTTCACCTTGGGTGCTCGCTCGGCACTGGGGGTTTGGGCTCTTTCTTGGCGCTCCCGCTGCCGTCTGGGGAGCCGAGGCTCTTCCTCGGAAGGTCCATCTCTGCCCAGAAGCGGGGTTCTCCTTGAGTGCTCCCTCCCAGCCCTGGGTGGAGGGTTCCTTGGGCACTTGGTCCCCCTTATGGACGTGGGCGGCTCTTCCTCCGCTGCCCTGTCTCAGCCGTTGCCGGGGGGCATTCTGGGGGCTCTGCTCAGGGGGTGCACTCTCCCTCGTGTGGTCTGTCTCACTCAGCCTTTGGGGTGAATTCTTACTCGGGGGCTCTCGGGCACTTTGGGTGGTTTGCTCTTACTTGGATGCTCTGTGTCAGCCTGGGGTGGGGTAGTTTCCCTGGGTTTCTGTATCTCAGTCTCTCAGGGGTTCTATCTAACCTTCTATGGGTGACCGTGGTCATCAAAGTGGGAATCTGGGGCGGACAATATATGAGAGTTGGTTGCCTTCTAGGCTCAGAAACACTTAGTATAGGGCGTCTTCAATCTCAGTGCCCTGGTGGGTGTGCAGGGGCCTCTGGTTATCTCTTCCACGTGTGCCTTTAGTACTGGTTAATGTGCTTTATTGGCCATTCATGTATGTGTTTTATGAAGAGCCTTTCCAGGACTTTCACCCACATGTGAATGAGATATTTGTATTTTTAAAATTGATTTGTAGTTCAACATATATTTACACATATTTAAGTCTATAATTGTGTGTGTCTTCTGCTGATCTCTTTTGTTTTCTCAATCTCTCTCTCTCTCTTAAAGAGAGAGTGTGCTGGTGAGTGGGGGAGGGGGAGAGGGAGAGAGAGAATCACAGGCAGTCACACCAAGTATGAGATCAAGATGGGGTTTGATCTCACAAACCTGTGATCATGACTTGAGCCAAAATGAAGAGTCAGTGCTGAACCAACCGAGCCACACAGGCGCCCCATGTCACACCCTTAATAGTGCCTTTTTAATGAACAGAAGTTTTCAGTTTAATTAAGTCTACTTAATCGATCTATTCTGCATTGTCAGTGCTTTTATTATTTTCAAAAGCTTTAGCTTTTAAAACCATGAAGGTAATGTCCTAAGTTTCTTCTAGCTCTCCTATTCATGGGAGATTCATGTTGTATGGACAGGAAGGGAATCAGAGCAGAGATGCAGTCCCCCACAGGGAGCAGGTGGACTTACTGAGTGGATAACAAAGGTTTGCAGGCCACGATGTCAGAAGTCTAGCACCTGCTATTTCCAGAGTTATGTCTAGACTCTCCATCCTGTCTCACTGGCATATCTGCCCACTCTTAATCCAACATCACAGTGTTGTCCTGGCTCCTACATCTGCTGTCTGGCCATGTGTGTCTTCCAACCTGGTGCTTTTGCTTGAAGATGTCTCAGCTCTTCTAGGCCCTTTGATATCCATATACTCCTTAGTATCAGCTCATGAATTATCTCCAATATTAACAGGATGGGATTTTTAAATTTTAAATTAAAAATACTTACATTTTAAGTACGATGCAATAATTATTCTGGGCCGAGATGACAAGAATGACTTAATAATGAGTCTTGCAATCCATGCAAAATTTCTAACTCACCACTGCTGAAGCCTTTAGCATATTTTGGTGAGGTTTTCTGTTTTACATGGAGTGCTCCAACACAACTTTCATTAGGTTTACTCCCTGGGTTTTGATGTTCTTAACATTTTTTTTCTTTTTTTAATTTTAATTTTTATTATTTTTATGTATGTATGTATTTATTTATTTTTCCTTTTTAAAATATTTTCATTTATTTTTAAAATCTCTTTTCGGCGTTCCAGAATTCATTGTTTATGCACCACACACAGTGCTCCATGCAATATGTGTCCTCCACAATACCCACCACCAGGCTCACCCAACCTCCCACCCCCCTTCCCTCCAAAACCCTCAGTTAGTTCCTCAGAGTCCACAGTCTCTCATGGTTCATCTCCCCCTCCAATTTCTCCCAACTCCCTTCTCCTCTCCATGTCCCCATGTCCTCCGTGTTATTCCCTATGCTCCACAGGTAAGTGAGACCATATGATAATTGACGCCCTCCACCCAATTTTTGTATCAACATGGATGGGACTGAAGGAGATTATGCTGAGTGAAATAAGCCAATATCTCCCGTCTTTCATTTATGATTTTATTTCTTTGGGTCGCTTCTCTTTTCTTTTTGATGTGTTGGTCAGGGCTTTATTGATCTTACTAATTCTTTCAAAGAACAAGCTCCTAGTTTTGTTGTTCCGTTCCACTTTTCTTTTGATTTCTAGCTCACTGATTTGCTCTCTAACTTTGATTATTTCTCTTCCCCTGCTGGGATTAGGCTTTCTTTGCTGTTCTTTCTCCAGCTCCTTTAGGAGAAAGGTTAGGTTGTATATTTGAGACGTTTTCCTGTTTCTTGAGAAAGGCTTGTAATGCTGTCTGCTTCCCTCTAAACTGTCTTTGCTACATCCCAAAGGGTTTGAATGACTGTGTTTTCATTTTAATTTTTTTCCATTAATTTTAAAAATTCTTCTTTAATTTCTGGGTGACCCACCCATTCTTTAGTAGGATGTTCTGTAGCCTCCATGTGTGTGAGTTCTTTCCAAATCTCTTCTTGTGGTTGAGTTCCAGTTGGAAAGCACTGTGGCCCCAAAATGTGTAGGGAATGATCCCAATCTTTTGGTACGAGTGGAGACCCGATTTGGGAACCAGTATGTGATGTATTCTGGAGAATGTTCCATGTGCAATCGAGAAGAATGTGTATTCTGATGCTTTAGGATGGAACTGAATATATCTATGACATCCATCTGGTCCACTGTGTCATTCAAAGCCCTTGTTTCCTTGTTGATCTTTTGCTTAGATGATCTGCTCATTGTACACAGCGGGGTGTTAAAGTCCCTTCTATTATCGTATTATTATTGATGTGTTTCTTTAGTTTTGTTATTAATTGGTTTATATAATTGGCTGCTCCCATGTTAAGGTCATAAATATTTATAATTGTGAGATCTTGTTGAATAGACCCTTTAATCATGATATAGTGTCCATCCTCATGTCTTATTACAGTCTTTGGTTTAAAATCTAAGTTGCCTGGTAGGGGGATTGCCACCCAAGCTTTCTTTTGATGTCCATTAGCATGATTGATGGTTTTCCAGCCCCCCTACTTTCAATCTGGAGTTGTCTTTGGATCTAAAATGAGTCTCTTACAGACAACATACTGATGGGTCTTGCTTTTCTATCCAGTCTGCTACCCTGTGTCTTTTGATTGGAGTGTTTAGCCCATTTACATTCACAGTAACTATGGAAAGATATGAATTTGGTGCCATTGTATTACCTAACATCACTGTTTCTATGTATTATCTCTATTCCTTTCTGGTATATGTTCTACTTGGGCTCCCTCAGTCCTTAAAGGACCCCTTTTAATATTTTGGTAGGGCTGGTTTAGTGGACCCCAAATCTTTTAGTTTCTGTTTTTCTGGAAGCTTTTTATCACTCCTTTTATTTTGAATGATATCCTAGCTGGATAAAATATTCTTGGCTCTATATTTTTCGCATTTAGCACCCCGAATATATCTTGCCAGTCCTTTCTGGTCTTCCGTGTCTCTGTGGACAGTTCTGCTGCCATTCCTATGTTTCTATCTTTGTAAGCTACAGAACTCTTGTCCCAAGCTGCTTTCAAGATTTTCTCCTTGTCTCTCAGATTTGCAAGTTTCACTATTATGTGTTAGGGTGTTTGCCTATTTTATTGATTTTGAGGGGGGTTTTCTGTGCTTTCTGGACTTGAATGCCTCTTTTGTTCCCCAGATTAAGGAAGTTCTCCGCTATAATTGGCTCCGATATACCTTCCTCTCCCCTCCTTTCCTCTTATTCTGGGATCCCAATTATTCTAATATTGTTTCACTTCACGGTATCACTTATCTCTTCAATTATCCTCTCATGGTTCAGTAGCTGTTTATCTCTTTTTTTTTCTCAGCTTCATTATTCTCCACCATTTTGTCTTCTGTATCACTAACTCTCTTCCGCCTCATTTACCCTAGCACTTAGAGCCTCCATGTTGATTGCCTCTCATTCATAGTCTTTTTGATTTCCACGTGGTTAAATTTAGTTCTTTTCTTTCTCCAGAATGGGATTTTCTAGTGCCTTCTGTGCTTTATCCAAGCTCAGCTAGTATCTTTATATTTGTTATTCTGAACTCCAGTTCTGACCTCTTATGTATATCCATACTGATTAGGTCCCTGGCAGTCAGTGGTACCTCTCATACTCCTTTTGGAGGTGAGTTTTTCCATCTTGTAGTCCTGTCCAGAGAATAGATGAATGAGAGAACAAAATACTAAATAGGGAGCAATGACGCTAGAGAAATATTCACTAAACACATCGGAGGACACCAGAAACTGGGGGGGGGGGGATATAAATAGGTGAACAGAACAGAGCTATATACTGGATCTTGTGTGCATTTTGATCTGCTTGTTAGAAAACTATATCTGAAAACTGTAAAGAGAAAACATATACAGATAGATACATAGATAGATAGATACAAAAATAAAATTAAATATGATGAAAGAGTAGAATGTGGCTGTAAAAATGGAAATGGCATGGAGCACTGGGTGTGGTGCATAAACAATGAATTCTGGAACACTGAAAAGAAATTAAAAATAACTTTAAAACGTTTTTAAATAAGAAATTGGTTGAAGAGTTCTTTATAGATCCTGGATATCAACCTTTTGTCTGTACTGTCATTTGCAAATATCTCCTCCCATTCCATGGGTTGCCTCTTTGTTTTCTTGACTGTTTCCTTTGCTGTGCAGAAGCTTTTGATCTTGATGAAGTCCCAAAAGTTCATCTTCGCTTTTGTTTCCTTTGCCTTTGGAGACATATCTTGAAAGAAGTTGCTGTGGCTGATATCGAAGAGATTACTGCCTATGTTCTCCTCTAGGATTCTGATGGATTCCTGTCTCACATTGAGGTATTTTATCCATTTTGAGTTTATCTTTGTGATAAGAGAATGGTCGAGTTTCCTTCTTCTACATATAGCTGTCCAGTTTTCCCGGCACCATTTATTGAAGAGACTGTCTTTTCTCCACTGCATATTTTTTCCTGTTTTGTTGAAGATTATTTGCCCATAGAGTTGAGGGTCCATATCTGGGCTCTCCACTCTGTTCCACTGGTCTATGTTTTTATGCCAGTACCATGCTGTCTTGGTGATCATAGCTTTGTAGTAAAGCTTGAAATCAGGTAACGTGATGCCACCAGTTTTATTTTTGTTTTTCAACATTTCCTTAGAGATTTGGGGTCTCTTCTGATTCCATACAAATTTTAGGATTATTTGCTCCAGCTCTTTGAAAAATACCGGTGGAATTTTGATTGGAATGGCATTAAAAGTATATATTGCTCTAGGCAGTATAGACATTTTAACAATGTTTATTCTTCCGATCTAAGAGCATGGAATGGTATTCCATCTTTTTGTGTCTTCTTCAATTTCTTTCATGAGTGTTCTGTAGTTCCTCGAGCACAGGTTGATATCCAGGATCTATAAAGACCACCTGAAACTCAACACACACAAAATAGACAATCATATCAAAAGATGGGCAGAAGATATGAACAGACAGTTCTCCAAAGAAGACATACAAATGGCTATCAGACACATGAAAAAATGTTCATCATCACTAGCCATCAGGGAGATTAAAATTAAAACCACATTGAGATACCAACTTACACCAGTTACAATGGCCAAAATTAACAAGACAGGAAGCAACATGTGTTGGAGAGGATGTGGAGAAAGGGGAACCCTCTTACACTGTTGATGGGAATGCAAGTTGGTACAGCCACTTTGGAAAACAGTGTGGAGATTCCTCAAGAAATTAAAAATAGAGCTTCCCTATGAGCCTGCCATTGCACTACTGGGTATTTACCCCAAAGATACAGATGTCATGAAAAGAAGGGCCATCTGTACCCCAATGTTTATAGCAGTAATGGCCACGGTCGCCAAACTGTGGAAAGAACCAAGATGCCCTTCAATGGATGAATGGATAAGGAAGATGTGGTCCATATATACTATGGAGTATTATGCCTCCATCAGAAAGGATGAATACCCAACTTTTGTAGCAACATGGACGGGACTGGAAGAGATTATGCTGAGTGAAATAAGTCAAGCAGTGAGAGTCAATTATCATATGGTTTCACTTATTTGTGGAGCATAATAAATACCATGTAGGACACGGGGAGTTAGAGAGGAGAAGGGGGTTGGGGGAAATTGGAAGGGGAGGTGAACCATGAGAGACTATGGACTCTGAAAAACAACCTGAGGGTTTTGAAGGGGCAGGGGTGGGAGGTTGGGGGAACCAGGTGTTGGGTATTAGGGAGGGCACAGATTGCATGGGGCACTGGGTGTGCTGCAAAAACAATGAATACTGTTACGCTGAAAAAAAAAAAGAATGGCTTTGATAAAGTAAAAAAAATAAAAAAGAAATTGGCTCAAAAGGGAAGAGAAAAAATATTAAAGTTGAAAGACTAAAGAATCTTGCGGGGAAGAAAGCGTGAATTCTACATCCTATTTTCCACTAGTGCTAGGGATTTGCAGTTCTCTATTATTGGTAAACTTTGTCTTGGCCATTGTTCTTCCTGATATTCTAGGGGGTGAGAGCTGTTGTACTGGTTTTCAAGTGTCTTTGCCTTGCGTGGAATTGTACTGCTCTTGCCTGGGGAAGACCGTCTAAGTAAGCGGCTCCATTTTGCTCTACGTGACTTTTGTTTCCTGAAGACTTTGCACATGGCCTTTATGCATGGGAATGAAACTGGCGGCCTCCCACTCTCCAGCCCCAGAGAGGAGAACATGAGGCCCCACTCCTCAGTGAGCGCTCAGGGAAAAGTAGTCAGTCAGTCCTGTCTCCCTGGTCTCCATCTGCACTCCATGCTCACCCAGCCTGTGACCGAGTATTTCTATCTCAGGCAAACAACCCCCTTTTGGGTCTCCAAACCCTGCTGGCTCCTTTGGAGTACACCTGTGCCATTCCTTCTTGGAGGATGGAGGAGGGTCCTTTTGCAGTTCTTCCATTCACTGGACCACTGCTCAGGGATCAGGTCCCCAACCATGCAGGTTCGTGGTATATGGCAACCCAGATCTGAGAGCCCACTCCTGGGCTTTCTGATTGCAGCTGGATTCCCCATTCTGATGACTGGGAACTCTGACACAGACAGGCACCCCCAGTCACCCTGTGACCCTGAGGATCCTGAGACCACACTGTGCCACCTAGGGTTCTGCTCCACCTCACCACCTGAGGCTTCCTTCCCCCATGGTTTATCTTCCCATAGATTGCCTAGGATTCACTTAACACCTCCCACCTTGCAGAAAGTGGTCGCTTTTCTATTTGTAGAGTTGCTGCTATCCTGTTCTTAGATCTCTGGTTCAGTTCCAGGTGTTCAGAAAAATGTGACAGCTATCTAGCTGAATACCTTGGATGACAAAACATCTTCTACTCCTCCACCATCTTGGACTATCTCCCCTCTGCAAGCCATCCAATGCATCATGTACAGTATTTGCTTTGGACTACACTGGTATACTCGCTTCCTCTGTTTTCCCCTACGGAGTGTTTGTGGGCATGGTAAACCTTGGCCCCTGAGAAAGCTCATATAAATGATGCAGATGCATGTTGCCTACACAAATGTGGAATACAGTTTGGGCGTGGCTACATTTTTGTTATTAATGGAACTTGTTTCCTGATGCTCCTTAGTAAGGGAAGAGTGATAAAGCAGCGGAGTTTGCTGTTGGGCCTGAAAACCAAATGAAAAGTCATGGAGAAGCCACGAGTCCTCTAGCGTCTAAGAAAATGCTGAGCATGGTGCTACTGCCATTGGAACAGGAAGGAGAAGGTGCATCCCACCCTGGGGGCTCAGCCATGTCCTTGGAAGATGGTGACGATGCCTCTCCTCCCCTCCCCTTCCTGTCCTGACTCAGTGAAACCTGCTTCTGTCTCCACTACTCCATGGTAGTAATTCCTATCACGTTCGCCAGCTATGGGGGATGCTGTCATTAATTTCTCAGCCACACTGGACCAGGTCTTCACTCTGCCCTTCATGGAGACATTCCTGGCTTCCCAAACTCCACACTCTACTGGTTTCCTTCTCCCCATGGAATATGCCTTCATTCTCCTCTCTGATCTTCCTTCTCTCCTCTTAACACTGTCATCATTCCTGAGCCCCACTGTTATACTGTCCCTCATTCCACACCGCCTCATCACTCAGCAAGCTGTTCTGCTAGATTCTGAGCTTGCATGTTGCCATACACCCAGAGTGACCATGTCCATACAGAAATTGGGTTGTGACATGCCCGTCCTGAAACCTGTCTTCAACTCCTTGAACATTAAGAACAGAGGCAGAGCTCCCAGTGCTGGTCTCTATGCCCTGCGTGACCTGGTCCTGCCATCCTCTCCTGCCATCACGTGTCCTCCCCATGTCCTTCTTCCTCTCTCTGCCTCTGACCTTTGCTCCACCGACCCAGCTCATCCCCTCCCAGGGGCCCCGCATGGCCCTCACAACAGCTGGAACTCCTCCACATGGGTGTGCATAAGCCTGCTCTAACTCCTGCTCCCGCTCCAAGCTCTTCCCAGGGGTCACCTCCTCAGAGTACCCTGCCCAGCCTCAAGTCATGGAGGCTTCCCCTCCTGCTCTCGGTCTCATCCCTGCTGACTTCCTTCCTAACACAAAGTCAACTTTATCTTTTTTATATGTACTGTCTGCCTTCCCCGTGAGGATGTGCATTCCTTAAGGTTTGGGGTTGTCTTTGTCTGTTCTATCTGTCTGGTTCCCTGCCAATCTCCCAGTTTGGGGCACATGCCTGGCACAAAGGTGGAGGAGTAAATGCAGTAGAGGTGTCGGACTTGGTGTAGAAAAAGAAGTGATCTTCTAAGACAGAAAAGCCAGATGAGGAAGCTCATTTACTGACTGGGATCTCTAGTGATTTAGTGCCAATATCAGGCATCGTGACATCAAGTGACACGTTCAACTCTTCACCTTGTAGGGTGCATCAAGGGAACATTGAATCCCAAGTGAATGTTTTTTGATTAGTTGTATTGTCCAAGTCTGTTTCTGTGTGTCTGCGTAGTGACAAGAATAGAAGAGGCTTCTCTGTTGTATTATTTTTCATGAGGTCAAATTTTCAGTACTGATACATCTAGCTGGTGTATTGTCCTGCTGCAAAAAGAAATATTAGAGACTGTGAAGCACATGGATGTGCGTATGGGGTTGCTGAAATGAACATCATTGCAGCTCCGCATCCAGTGAGGTTTCCAGGGGCACCTGCCGTTCACAGTATGCACGGGGCGGGGAGGGGAAGTGGTTGATCCCCACCTGATGGCTTCTGGTCAAAATCTGATCTCCAGAGCTTGTGAGCGTGGCAGGAGACGGTATTCCACACAATTAGATTCTTTGTGTCCTGACTTAGCCAGGGTCAACAAGGGGTGGGCTGATTCACAGACCTGATAGTGATGCCCTGGTAGGAGGAATCTTTCCCAGCTGTCTCTCTGCAGATGAGCCCATGGTCACAGCAATGCCTGTGTCAGGAGATGTGCCAGATCAACTGTCAATACCAGTGGAGATCAGTGCTGAAATGAAATACCAATTAAAGAAGGAAATTCAACAATTTAGACAAAGTAAGTAGAATAAAATTTTTATCACTGAAATCATAGGAATTCTTTCCCATTCTATGATTTAGACTAGATTCGATGGACCTGAGAGGCTCATTCTTTCCCAGATTTGTGTTTCCACATCCCCATGTCCTCTGTGTTATTACTGAAATGTCCCAGTCAAACATTTTTGTTGTTGTTGTTTTTCTTTGCATTAATTTCTTTGCATCAATTGGTTATTGTGTACCAGAGTTCCATTGGTCAATCTGTTGGGTATCTGAAAGTAACCATGGAAAACACAGGTACTCTGTTAACATTCTAGCCCTTGATTGATTGTTGAGACACCAAGATTGAGTTCTACCTCCTCTTTGTACTTTAGAAACTCTGAAGTTCCCCCGCCCCCCCCACTAAATATCACCAGAATATGAAGGAGTCTTCAGATTGCTTGAAGTAATGGAAGGATCTTTAGAGTTGCGGGAAAATTTTTGTTTGATTGTCCATCAAGGAAACAGCAAGGTGAGTATGGAGAGAAACACTGCAGCACAGTGGAGCCCAGTGTGGTGCAGGCTGAGGGGTGGGATGGGACCTGCCTGCAGTTTCTCAACCCTGGTCTTCAGAGTTCCTATTGTCCGTGTTGTTATTTAGATTGATATTACCTGAGTCTCACTCAGGCTTCCAAATTCAAGGAGACTTCTATTCACACCGGAGTTTGAGGTATAGGCATTGGTCCTGAACTGATACTCTTTGCATTTCCTGTATTGTCCCTTACCACGAGGGTCCGTTTTCTATTCCGTATAGATTGTAAGTTCCCCCTTCTACCCACTATGGAGCCTCCCACATTATGGGTTCTTTGGGAGTCTTTGGCTAATGATTTGTCTATTTATTTTCAGATTTAAAAGAGGAGACTTAATAAGGCACCTGCAGGGGCACCTGGGTGGCTCAGTGGGTTAAAGCCTCTGCCTTCGGCTTGGGTCATGATCCCAGGGTTCTGGGATCGAGCCCTGCATCAGGCTGTCTTCTCAGCAGGGAGCCTGCTTCTCTCTCTCTCTCTCTCTCTCTCTGCCTGCCTCTCTGCCTACTTGTGATCCCTGTCTGTCAAATAAATAAATAAAACCTTTTAAAGAAACTAATAAAAAAAAGGCACCTGCAGAAGGCACTAGAAAAATTAAACCTGACCTCCTCCTCAAGAAAGATAATCACACCTCAAAGTTGTAATTCTGTTATCAAGTTATCGATGTGTAACCTGAACCAGTTTGCTCTCCTAGAATGGAACCAGATAGATGGCTTCTAGCTCATGTTAGTTAAGAAAACTGTCCTCTTGAGGCTAAGGAAAAGCATTGGAACTTTAATGTTATTAATGTTATAAATTTCTGTTAGTAAAGTTTGGTTTTAGCAATGCATTGAAAGGATAATTTGTTGTTTGTTTTCCCCCTGAAGTGGGGGGAAGTGCTCTGAATCTCACAGCCTACAGTATATCCTAGCTCCCCAGCTGGTCACAGGGCTGTAGTTGGTATTTATACCCATCTTCTACACTAGCAGTTTCTTCTTCTTTTTTTAAAAAAATTTTATATTTTAAGTAATCTCTATACCCAGTGGAGGGCTCAAACTCAACCCCACAATCCAGAATCATGTGCTCCACTGACTGAGCCAGCCATCGCCCCATCCATTCTCCACTTCTTTTCCTTTTGCCTGAGACAGCCCCTCAGCTGGTCATATGGCCTGAGGGAATGATTCACAGCTTAAATACTGATGGACCCGACCCTTAGATGTCCTGCCCACACTGAGTTGCTCTAATTTTCCTTTGACTTTAATCACCAACATGAGAGTGCTGAGAAGAACCCAAACATCGTGGACATAGTCCTCCTCAGGATTTTGTGTCATGGCAGTCCCGTGTCCTTACTAGTCAGGTCCCATCTCCCCACACTGTGTAGGATCCCATCAGGATTGCCTGATGATTGAGGGAGGGGAACACTCCTGCCTGACGCCTTGGCAGAGACTGTTTCCATCTCAGTGGAGTCATTGCTAGGGCTCTTGTGGAAAGCATTTCTCCTTTGGATAAAGACGGTTCAGGGACGCCCAAGGTTGTGGGGACGAGAAGCAAAATTTGGCCACTGGATACATAAGAGTAATAGTGAGAGGAGTCCCTCACACTGCCATCCCTTCATTAGTAAAGGTGTGAATCGTGTCTATGGGAGAGACATCTGTATACACTGGCCAGTGAGGTAGAGGATTGATATCCTCTCAATCATATTATCCCAGCCCCTCAAGGTACTGCTGCCAAGTTAGAACCATAACTGTGGGTTTAAAAGATCATTCCAGGACATTCTTGAGACCTTCACGTCAGGATGTTGAGGTACACCTACTACATACACCTGCTACTACTCTAATACGCCCACTGAATTTGAGGAACACATGCCCTGAGAAGCAATTTCCTTGTTCACAAGTGATGCTTTGTGGAGTACCGTAACAGTGGATAAGGCATTTTCTAAATCCCATGAATGTTGTTGGTTTTTCTAAACAATTATGAGTGGAAAGGAAGATCCATTTCCAGTATCAGTGTCTGCTGTATGAGTACAAAGAGCTTCCTTTCCCTGATGAAAGGAGATCAAAATAACACATCTGCCTACTGATATTAGCTGATTGACCACTTGGGGGTGTGGTGCCATGTCGGGAGCTCAGTGTTGGTCTGTGCTGTTGGCAGATGGAGGAGCAGTCAGTAGTATCGGCAACACTGTCAGTCTTGCTAAGTGGAATTTCATGTTTGTGGTCCTGCATAATCTGCATCCCTGCTTTCATGATCGTGATGCCACATTACTGCTTGGAAGATGGAGGGGTGCACCTAGGGAGGTATGGGGGTGGTCCTAGGAGCTCAGAGTGGCCTCAGCTGACAGACAACAAGGAAAAAGGACCTTAGCCCTAGAGCCTTACGAAACTAGAGCTGCCAATTACCTAGAAGGGCTTGGAAGCAGTTTCTCTCTAAGTCTCCGTTTAATGACCCAGCATGCCCAACACCTAGAGTTCAATTGCGTGAGACCCTAGGCAGAGAACGCAATCGAGCCTGCCTGAACTTCTGACTTATGGAGCTCCTTGATCATATATTTGTGTCATTTCACACTGCTAAATATGGGGTAGCATATTATGTACTATTAGAAAACTAATAGGGACAAGTGCCTGCATATCGGATGGTCCCAGCTGAAAATCAGGCATGATGCTTTTTCTTTTTCAGTCACAGGGTCACAGGGCACTCCCCATGAGGCCATAGGTGTAGGGTCAGAGAACTTTATTGTTCTGGGCCCCACTCCAAGCTAGCCAGTTCTCAGGTCACTTGTCAGGGCGTCATAGTACCACAAAAGTATAACCATATGTGCTAGCACCAGCACCAGCACCAGCACCTTGTAGGTGAACTCTTTGCTGTGTCCCCTTTTTAAGGGTAAGAAAGCTGAGGTTTTTTGATTTGCTCTTCACTGTAGAAGCACAATCTTGTCCTGTCCCAGAATACTAAGTCTCTAAACATTTGACTAAGTTGCAATGCCTCTGATATTGTGTGGGAGTTATTTCCTCCATTCTGTCTTTCAAGTGTGTTGCCAACGTGTCTGTTAGTTTCTACTTCTCCATCAGAATAATGTTGAATGCAAAGGAATAATGTAGTGACCGTTGGAAGGGAAAGGTGATCAAGGTCCCTAGGGAACAGTTTCTGCCATTAGCTCAGAGATTTGATATAAGCCCGAGGTAGGAAGTGATGGTGCTCTTTCCATCTGAAGGCAAACTCTTTCTGGCGATATTTCCTATAATAGAAAAAAAAAAAAGCATTTGCTCAACCAAATAGATATACCAGATGCCAGGAATGTGTTGATGGCTAACATAACAGAGCCACAAGTGACACGGCCATTGTAAATGTAGTCAACAACCAACTAAATTTATAATTTGCTGTCATTCTCCAAGATCTAAAAGTGCTGCACATGCCAAGTAGGTAAGATGAAGGGTACGTGTTTACAATTACCACCCTGCACCTTCCAAATTCTTGATGGTGCCAGCAATCATCACAGGGTAGATTAGGGGAAAACCTGAGGCCACTGAGAGACAGTACTGAGGTAAAATTCCATTAATGACCTGACCTCCAGGGCCCTCTCTGTGCCTGACGGACCACAGTGACACTTTGGGTCTCCTGGAATCAGTGTCATTCTGATCCAGTATTGAATAATCTTCAAGAATTCTGATTACTACGCTTTCCACCATGCACTGTCATGCCAGTACTTGGCCACAGGTCAGTTGGGGGAAGGATGAGATAACAATGAACAGCATAAAACTATGGCAGTGCACCATAGTCCTTCCTCAAGGACAAGGCCACAGTAATTTCTGACCAACAGAGAAGACAAGATCCACACAGAGCTCTTTACAGATGCCTGGGCTCTCCTTAGGAAACATTGTATCACTGCCTTGGTGAATGTGGAAATTCCAACCCAGGTGAGTACTTCTCTGTGACGAACTCACGCTATCACTCTAGTCTGCTTAATGATATACTCCTCTGCAGTCCACCAAGGAAGTTTTTGGCATTTCTCCATAATTTACAATAGGCCGTATTTTTTTTTAAAGATTTTATTTATTTATTTGACACAGAGAGAGAGAGATCACAAGTAGGCAGAGAGGCAGGCAGAGAGAGGGGGGAAGCAGGCTCCCTGCTGAGCGAAGAGCCCGATGTGGGGCTCGATCCCAGGACCCTGAGATCATGACCTGAGCTGAAGGCAGAGGCCTAACCCACTGAGCCACCCAGGTGCCCCTACAATAGGCCGTCTTTGGACATCTTTCAGTCAACCGACCAAGCTAACTATGAGAGGCATCCCTAACTTCAAAAGTGAAAACTTTGAATCCATGTCCTCCCTCCAGGATCCTATATACATGTATTTGATCTCATTCACAATCATATGCCTTCTACCTTCACATACTACTCTTAAAATTTTTTCCACACAAATTCTGCATGCATTACCATAAACACTAGTAAAAATCATGTGGTTCTTTCAGTGAGTATTGCCACTCCTCAGTGGGTCACATTTTGTACTTCACTTTTGGGGCATGTGGGAACTTGAGTGTAGTTGGAGGGTTTTGAATGACTGGGAGGAGTTGGGTGTAGCTTGGGAGCGGGGTCAGCAGTGCCCCCCATGGCACTTACCTCAGGTGAGACCATCAGTGTCTGCAGACATAGGGGAAATAACCTCTTCAGACAGGACTGGAAAGAATGTTTCTCCTTGAAAAGACATCTCAGAGAATTTTGGGGTTTGGGAGACCCAGTTTCACCAGAGTCTGCACATGTGACCCTTTAGAAGTTCCAGGATCCCATTTCTTCCCAGTTGGTGCCATCGCATTAATGGAAAGGCCATGTGAAGTTGGGATAGAATGTGTGTTGTGTCTCGGCCACCGGTAGGATGAGATTTTTTTGTTGGGTTTCCCCAAATCTCAGCCCTTAAGCTACAGGAGAGAAGGCTTTGTTCTCAAGGCAATCACAGACTATTTCAGGTCCTTTCTGTGCATGTTGAGCTGGGACTTTAAGGACCTGAGCATGGGAATTTTGTCCCCCAAGTTCTTCAGCACATTTAGAAGCAACGATTCATCTCCACTATACTCCTCATTTTGACCACAATGCTCACTGCAACCACATGCTTGGTCACCCAGGCCCTTGACCTTGACTTTAGGTCTCTACATGTGATCCTTTGAGAAACTCCATTGTCATTTCTTGCCATTGGCTACCAGTGCCATTTGCCGCTGGAAGATGGGTCAATGGTGCCTTTCAATGAATCAGATTAGAGAACGAATTGCAGAAACCCAGAAACAACTCATGTTTAAGATTCTGTTTCTCTGGAACCACTCTCAGCATCAAATCTGTATCAGACAGGCTTCAGCCTGAAGAAGAAAACCGGTAGGAGACGATATGGACGTGTGTCTGTGTGTGTCCATGCACACACGTGTTGATGTGTGTGTTAGTGTGGGTTTGTTCCAGGGAAAGGATTTCATGCAATGGTCCTTTCTGTTTTGGCAGTCTCTGTCAGACCACATCCTCGTCTGATGCTGAAGCAGGGCAGGGATTCAGGAACAAGGGGCCAGGAGCAGGTTGGAAGCCATGGACATGAGCCTCATGCCCCACAATGACCTACTGATGCCCATGAGTTGTACATGTCCTTCCACCTTGGGGAAGAGGGTGTTTGGTAGAGGCCAGGACCCTCCCAAAGAACTAACTGCCAAAGCTCTTTACTCTGATTCACGTTAGATGTCTCCTCCTCAGGGAGGCCTTCCCTGACTACCCATTAATACTACTGTCCACCCATTTGCATCTCTCCATCCAACTTCTGCTTTGTGCAGAGTACTTACCACTCTGTGACAGTTGCTCTGCTTGTCTAGTGTCTAATGGAAGATCCGTGAAATGAATGTCTCATTCACTATTCTATCCCCGCCTAGATAAGCAGTGGCCACTTAGTTTCTACAGAATACAAATGAATTATTTCTAATCTTCACGACCAGCCTGGGAGGTTGATGCTGTCGGGAGCCTCAGCTTGCTGGAGAGGATGTAGAATGCGCAGAAGTTAGGTACATCGCCGCAGGTGATGGGCAAATAAGGGCGGACCTGGAGCAACCTCTCAGAGCCAGCTCTGGCTTGAAGTCAAGCTCTTCTTCTTCTTCTTCTTCTCCTTCTTCTTCTTCTTCTTCTTTTTTTCTTTCTTTCTTCCTTCTTCTTCTTCTTCTTCTTCTTCTTCTTCTTCTTCTTTTTTTCTTTCTTTCTTCTTCTTCTTCTTCTTCTTCTTCTTCTTCTTCTTCTTCAATTTATTTATTTTCTAATTAAATTTATTTTTTCTTCAATTCCTTTTTCTTTTCTTTTTTAAAAATTATGTTCGCTTAACCAGTGTATGGTACATCATGTGTTTTTGTTATAGTGTTCATCAATTCATTATTTCAGCTCATCCAAAAATGTGCCTTCCTTAATACCCATTACTGGGCCAAGCTCTTTCCACTCCTCCAGGGCTGCCCCCAGACTCCACAGCCCCTGGCTACCCCTGGCCCAAAGTCTTCTGTTGATCCTTATTTGTCATCTGACCCTGGATCTGGGGCATTCTCTGCTCACTCTCCCTCCCTGACAGGAGCTCCCAGAAGAGGGGGGTCTTGCTTTCACCTGCCTCAGGCTCTCCCTTAGCTCTTCAGCTCTGAGGATTCCCAGGAAGATCTATCCTGTCAGACTGGGCTAAACTTCTGTCCCTCCGCCAGTCCCTGGTCCACAGGGGAGTCTGCTGTCTGTGTGCTCCCCAAATGAGATCACTGGCCCCCAGTGAATGGCCCACCCTGTACTTCTCTCTGGCCCAGAGCCTGTAGCCTCTCTGAGGTACTGGGTCATGCCTGTCTCCTAGAGGCAGCACCAAGCCCGAGCAGAACCTTTCCAGAGCACCTCAAACGTGCCAGGGTGGGCTTTGGTTTCTTACCATCCTCCTCACCACAACCACCACAGCCACCTAATGAGGCAGAGGCCATGATTTCCACTTAACATCTGAGGACATCAATCCCCTAGAGAGCCTGTCCTTACTCCAGGTCTGACAGCTGGCTGGGAGCTGAAGCCAGAGGGAATCCCAGTGTCCCTCAGTCCATGGTGTGTGCCCTTGAGAACGGTACAGCACCATGCCCCTGCTTCACACAGGAAACCTGGATTCCTTGCTAAACTGAGATCTACAGACTAACAGGTGCTAGGACTTTCCCTTCCCAAGCGAAGAAGTTGTGAGCCTTAAAAATGAATCTGTCAGGCACCGAGGTTAAAGCATCTGACTATGGCCTGGGATGATCTTGGGGTCCTCGGGTCAAGCCCAGTTTAATCCATGCCTGGTGGGTAATCTGCGACTCCCTATCCCTCTGACCCTCCCGCTGCTCATGCGTATGCTCTCTCTCTCGCTCTCTCTCAAATTAATTAATAAAATCTTAAAACAAATAGAACTGTCAGTTATTGTGCCAACAAAATGCATTTATTTGGAGAAAACAGAGAATTGCAATCAAGAACAAACAAGTTGGGGCGCCTGGGTGGCTCGGTGGGTTAAAGCCTCTGCTTTCAGCTCAGGTCATGATCCCAGGGTCCTGGGATCGAGCCCCACATCGGGCTCTCTGCTCAGCAGGGAGCCTGCTTCCCCCTCTCTCTCTCTGCTTGCTTCTCTGCCTACTTGTGATCTCTCTCTGTCAAATAAATAAATAAAATCTTAAAAAAAAAAGAACAAAGAAGTTACAGCAGAACCATTGGCAAGTCTGGAGATCAAAGGAGAAGGCTCTTTTATTAGAGGAGAATGGACATTTGGAAGGCTGTTACAAAAGAAAAGTCCACTGCAGTAAACTGGGATTTGAATGTATAGCAGCTTCTCATTGGCTGAGCTGTGAGTGTTCCACTTTGTCTGGGCTGTTGCTGGGGGAGGAGGAAAATCTTTCTTCCTCCTGCTGGGATAGTAAGGGAGCAGCTGAAGTAGAATGGACTTGCATGGTAAATTCCCCCTATGGGTGTGCAATGGATAACCAGGGGTAGCGCCTCAGTGCTCCCCCTAGTGGCCCCCCTTGAATCCAGTTTGGTGACCTTATGCTTTATAGGTCTTTTTTTTTTTTTTTTTTTTTTTTTTTGTACGTTTTTATAAGTTTCATAGAGTGCATGGCAAGACCCCCCTTTCATGTCCATGTACAGCAAGATTCCCTCCACGGTTCAAGACAAGCACGTAAGGCTTCTAGAAAAAGTTGTCTATGCAGTCCGTAGTGGGCTGTATATACTTGCCTTTAAACCGTTTTAAACAGTTTAAGCTATTTCAAACAGCTTAGCCATTCAGCCAGGAAGGACTGCCAAGTGCAGTCACGCAAGGAGCGCTTGAAAAGGGCGGGTAATTGGGGGAGACGAAGCATGAGAGACTGTGGACTCTGAGAAACAAACTGAGGGTTTTGGAGGGGAGGGGCTGGGGGGTTGGGCGAGCCTGGTGGTGGGCATTAAGGAGTGCATGGATTGCATGGAGCGCTGGGTGTGGTGCATAAACAATGAATCTTGGAACACTGAGGAAATGAAATAAAAAATTTTTTAAAAAGGAAAAAGAGCTGATAGGCTGCCGCAACATTAGAAGTAAGTCTTATATGTGAACGAAAAAGGATCCCTTATGGGTCATAAGCACTTATTCTGCAAATAAATAATGTGTGTCTTTAGACTGATTTTCAATGCAAATCTTTTGAATAAACATCTGATTTTGGCCAAATAAATAAATAAATAAAAAGAAAAGGAAAAAGAAAAGAGAAAGAGAAAGAAAAGAGCGGTGTAACTGTCCAGGCACCCTTGGGACCCGCAGCGCTTCCCCCATCCCTGCTCTGCAGCCACCCCAGCTTCCGACTTCCCTGCCCTGGCAGCCGGAGCCCCAGCCCTTCCGGGGTCTTTGCAGCTGGGCTTCCTGCTGCCTCAGTTATGCTCCCCAGGTCTTGTCGCCCTTCGCCTCTCTCCTCAAATGCCACTTCCTCACTGAAGTGCCTGTCACCCCATCTAAAGTGAGAGCCTCCGTCGTTCTCCTTCCGCCCCTTTTCCGTCCGCGCTACGACGACGTGCAGACAACGGGTGCGCTCCCTGGTGCTGCGTGGGTTCTGCGTGGAGAGGGACTGCGATCCCCTCGCCCGTGTTCCTGAGCCCTTTCTTCCTCATACGCAAACCCTGCCTTCGAGGGGCCACGGGAGGCCTTTCGCAAGATGCAGGCACCGCCTCTACGAGTTTCCTTCCAGAACAAAAAAGGGAAACAGTGTAAATAGTTGACGGTCGGATACACTGGAGTGATACTTAGTATAAGACGCAGCCTATACGAGGAGGCATGTCTGGGTCGGTGGAGGCAGGGCCCGCGAGAATCCACTCCCGCGTACAGGCAAGGAGAACACGGGCCAATCCTGCCGAATCAACCGGCTGCAGAGCCGTGCATCAGTCAATCCGCGCTCGGCAAGAACCGGAAGTGCGTTCACTCCGGAAAGATGGCTCCGTCCCACTGGGGACAGTGGGCTTTGGGCCGTTGTGAGGAGCGCTATTCCTACTGCCCTGTCCTCAGCTCCGGGGTGGCCTTGAAACCAAGGACCTCACGTCCACAGTAGCTCGGAACACCAGCGACAGTCAGCCACTGGAGATGACTAAACTGATGGGAGCTCCCCGCAAATCTCTGTTCCCACACAATTGTTACTATTTAATGTGCTTGGTGACTCCCTGAAAAGCACCGCTCCTGGGACTCGACCAACACAGAACAGTCTAGAGCTCTCTCTGTGGGCACAGCCCTGTCGCCATCTTAAGGTGCCAGGCAGGAGCCCTGCAGGGAGTGTTGAATAGAAGGGATGACGGTGAGCAGTCTTGTCTTCCTTTCATTTCATGTGCAAGAAGTGCTTGAAATGTTTCTCCTCCAAGAAAAACCTGCAAAGCAGAAGTGTGTAGACAAATTTTTACCAAATGCTCTTAAGTGTTCCTCAGGATTACGATGACGAAATAATCCCCCTCCGTTTCTGTTAAAACAATGGGCCACCTTTTATTTGTGCACTCTCAGCTTTAAACACAACAAGCCTCTCACCTATTATGGGAAAAACATTCTGGTTCCGAGGCGCCTGGGTGGCTCAGTGGGTTAAGCCTCTGCCTTCGGCTCAGGTCATGATCTCAGGGTCCTGGGATCGAGCCCCACAACAGGCTCTCTGCTCAGCGGGAGTCTGCTTCCTCCTCTCTCTCTGCCTGCCTCTCTGCCTGCTCGTGATCTCTCTCTCTCTCTCTCTCTGTCAAATGAATAATGAATAAAATCTTAAAAAAAAAAATTCTGGTTCCTAGAAACGCCTTTTCTTCTGGTCTGTGTGGCCGAGTTCTGCCTGTAGGGGGCGCCTGAGCCGCGGCCCGAAAGACTTGCTTCCTGGTTCTGGGCAGCGGGCACAGCTGGCCCCTGGGGGGCAACAGGCTTCTCCAGCACCTGGTTCCGCACCGCACACAGCTTCTCGGGGGGTCGGGCTGCTGCAGGGCAGTGTGGCCAACAGCCCGCCAAGTCGTGTAAACGCCCTTACACCTCCCCGGGGCAGTAAAAATAAGTAGATCAGCCTTCTGGCCAGACAGCTGTGTGTGCGCACCGCTCCCAGGTCCCCTAGGGGGCGGATGTCCCGAGGTTTCCCAGGGGGCACCTTTCTGTACGGTCCCACCTGAGAGGCACCACGACGTCCCTGCCATTCTTGTTTCCAGGCGCCTGGAACGAGGTCAGGATTTTAACCCTGGGACAGTGGGTTCTGTCCCCTGGCGCGCTGCCTGGGCCCTGAAAGTGCCTCTCCCTTGGCTGTGGTGTCTTCCTGAGGGGATCTACCTCAGCTCTGTGGAGAGACGTGGGTGGGTTCTGACCTCAGCACAAGGGAGGCATTTTCTGGGCAGCTTGTCTCAGCCATGTTGGAGAAGAGGCAGTCCTTGGTGGTGTCTTGAGTTCTGTGAGGGACTCTGCTTACGTAATTCTCTCAGCACTGGCGAGGGGACTTGTCTTTGGGTGATCCCCTCAGTCCTACGTGAGGGACGGGGGGAGTGGTTCCTGGCTCTCGGTTCAAGCTCTGTGAGGGGATGTTTCCTGGGCTGCACCAGCTCAGCCCTCGGATTCCTGTCCCTGAGGGCTTCTACCTCAGCCTGCGAGACACTCGCCTTGGGGTGCAGTTCAGCACGAGGGGGCATTTTCCCGGGGTGCTCTGTCGCAGCCATGGTGGGCCTGGGCTTCCGTGGTGCTCTGCTGGTCCCTGGTGGGGACTCGTAGTCCTGGGGAGACTTCCGTGGGGGCTCTGTCCCCTCCTATGGGGGTGCCGTTCCTCCGATGGTTTAAGACGATGGGGAAGCTGTCCCCGGGGGGCTCCGTCTGAGCCGGGCGTGGCCGGGAGAGAACTTCACCTTGGGTGCTCGCTCGGCACTGGGGGTTTGGGCTCTTTCTTGGCGCTCCCGCTGCCGTCTGGGGAGCCGAGGCTCTTCCTCGGAAGGTCCATCTCTGCCCAGAAGGGGGGTTCTCCTTGAGTGCTCCCTCCCAGCCCTGGGTGGAGGGTTCCTTGGGCACTTGGTCCCCCTTATGGACCTGGGCGGCTCTTCCTCGGCTGCCCTGTCTCAGCCGTTGCCGGGGGGCATTCTGGGGGCTCTGCTCAGGGGCTGCACTCTCCCTCGTGTGGTCTGTCTCACTCAGCCTTTGGGGTGAATTCTTACTCGGGGGCTCTCGGGCACTTTGGGTGGTTTGCTCTTACTTGGATGCTCTGTCTCAGCCCGGGGTGGGGTAGTTTCCCTGGGTTTCTGTATCTCAGTCTCTCAGGGGTTCTATCTAACCTTCTATGCGTGACCGTGGTCATCAAAGTGGGAATCTGGGGCTGACAGTATGTAAGAGTTGGCTGCTTTCCATACTCAGAAACACTTGCTATAGGGCGTCTTCAATCTCAGTGCCCTGGTGGGTGTGCGGGGGCCTCTCGTTATCTCTTCTACATGTGCATTTTGTACTGGTTAATGTGCTTTACTGGCCATTTCTGTATGTCTTTTGAAGAGACATTCCAGGACGTGCATCCACATCTTACTGAGATATCTGTAGTTTTTTTTTTTATTATTATTTCTTTTCAGCTTAACACTATTCATTGTTTTTGCAGCACACCCAGTGCTCCATGCAATCGGTGCCCTCCCTAATACCCACCACCTGGTTCCCCCAACCTCCCACCCCCGCCCCTTCAAACCCCTCAGGTTGTTTTTCAGAGACCATAGTCTCTCATGGTTCACCTCCCCTTCCAATTTCCCTCAACTCCCTTCTCCTCTCCATCTCCCCATGTCCTCCATGTTATTTGTTATGCTCCACAAATAAGTGAAACCATATGATAATTGACTCCCTCTGCTTGAATTATGAGATATCTGTAGTTTTAAAATTGATTTGCTGTTCAACATATGTTTATATTTATACATATACTTAAAAATATAATTTTCTGTGTCTTCTGCTGATCTGTTTTGTTTTGTCACTCTCTTTTTTGAGACGGAGTGAGAAGGCATGCACACAAAAAGCAGGGAGTGACAGAGGGAGAGGGAGAGAGAGAATCATAAGCAGGTTGGCCACCCAGCACAGAGCCCCCGTTGGAGTCCAGGTTGGGGCTCAATCTCACCACCTTGAGATCATAACCTTATCCAAAGTCAAGTGTCAGATGCTTAACCAACTGAGCCACACAGGTGCCCTAAGTCGTTGCCTTCTTAGTATATTTTGGATGCACCGAAATTCTCAGTTTAATTAAGTCTAATTAGTCAACCGATTCATCATGGTCAGTGATTTCATTCTTTTTAAAAGCTTTACCTTTTAAAACCATGAACGTAATATCCTACGTGTCCTTCTATCTCTCCTATTCATGGGAGATCAATGTTATATGGACAGGAAGGGGATCAGAGCAGAATTGCTGTTCTCCGCAGGGAGCAGGTGGACTTACTGAATGGACCACAAAGGCTTGAAGGCCCCAGTGTCAGCAATCTAGCACCCGCTAGATTTCCCGAGTTATGTCTAGACTCCCTGTCCTGTCGCACTGGTGTATCCGCCCACCCTTGCTCCAACTCCACAACGTTGTCATGGCTCCTACGTCTGCTGTCTGGCCGTGTGCATCTTCCAACCTGGTGCTTTTGCCTAAATAGGGTCTCAGCTATTCTAGGCCCTTCGATATCCATATACTCTGTAGTATCAGCTCATGAGTTATCCCCAATATTAACAGGGAGATTTTAAAGTTTTAAATAAAAAATTACTTACATTTAAGCATGATGCAATAATTATTCTGGGCAGAATTGGCAACAATGACTTAATAATGCGTCTTCCCATCCACACGGTATGTATGTATCCACACGGCCCATTTACTGAGGCCTTTGATTTCTGTCCATCAGGTTTATGTTTCATGGGTAGTGCTTAGGCACACCTGTGGTTAGCTTTATTCTATAGGTTTTGATTTTTTTTTAAATTTTTTTATTTGTGAGTAATCTCTTCACCCAACATGGGGCTTGAACAGACAACCCCAAGATCAACCGTCCCACCATCCACTGACTGAGCCAACCAGGTGCCCCTAGATGTGCTTGACACTGTTCTAATGGTATTTTGAATATCTTTTTCTAATCGGATTGTTATTTCACAGAAATACACAGGTTTTTTGATTCTTGCTCTTGCATCCAGTAACTTGGCTACTGTACACTTATTAATTCTCGGTATTTTACATCCTTTTGGATATTCTACATATAGAACATGTCCACTGTGAACAATGACAGCCTCAGTCCTTCTTCTCCAAAATGTATACTTATTATTGTTTACTGACAGTTTTCAGTTCCTCCAGTATGTTCTTGAAAACACAGCGGACACCATGTCTTATTTCAAACTCAAGAAGAAAGAGTTGGGCATGTCACCATTAAATACAGCTCTTGTGTGCATTTTGCAGGGGGTGGGGGAGGGGGGGAAGATAAGCTTTCTTAGGTTAAAGAAGTTGCCTTTCATCCAAAGTTGCTGAGGATTTTTACTGTGAATAAGTATCCAGCATCAACCCACTTATTACAATGGCACTGTGCGTTTTGCCCGGTTTTTGCTGTTTATGTAGCACATTTCACGAATAAATTTCCCAGGGTGAAACCAGTCTTCCTTCCAGCAATAGACCCAACTACACCATGACCTTTAGGGTTTGATTGTTTGTTTGTTTTTAATGTCCTGTTTAATTTTACTTGCTAACGAGTTGTTTAGGAGTGGTGGGTCTATATTCAGGAGAGCGATCTGGGTCTTTTGCTTTCCTTTTCTTCCAGTGTTTTTGGTAGATGTTAGTAACACATTTATCTTGGCGTCACAAAATGAGTAGGGAACTCGCACCCTTTCTTCTCTTCTCCGAAAGCGTTTGCGTAAGACTGGTATTATATCCCCCCTGAATGTTTGAGGGACTCCCCAGGAAAGCCTTTAGAATGGAAAGGCTCATCATTTGGTACTAAACGTTGGACCACATACAGGGGTGTTCAGATTTTCTGTTTGTTCTTGGTGACTTTTGGAATGTTTCCTTGCTCTAGGACAGTGTCTATGTCGTCTCAGTTCCCAAATTTACTATAAAGTCACTCTGGGTGTTCCCACTGTCTTTCACAGAGCTCCCTTCTGGATACAGGGCTCGGTCTCCTGCTTGGTGGACAGTACTGTTATTCTGTGGCTAAGTTGTCCTTGATAATCATGCCAAGGAGCCATCTTGGTCTGTTCAGGCTGCCATAGCACCACGGCAGAAACTGGGAAGGTGACTGGGACAGAAATGTGTTGTCCAGAGCTGGGGAGGCTGGGGCACCACGACCAGGCTGCCGACACCAGGGAGATGTAGGGAGGTCCGTGGCCTAGTTCAGAGTCAGGCGCCCTCATTCTGCCCCGTGGGAGGGCTCGGGGTCTCTGCAGCCTCCTTTCTGAAGCACTAATCCAGCTCAGGAGTGGGCCACTGTCTGCACCTCAGCACCCGCCAAAGGACCCGGATGCCTCCTGATATCAGCTTCCCTGGGGGGTTGGATTTCAACACAGGCTGTTGGGGAGACACAAGTGTCAAAACACAGCATAGCTCTCACTATAGTCTTTTTGCCTCTTCCTCCAGGGACAGACCTCATTTATTTGCAGCAATGTTTCTTTTCTAACAGAATGTGAAGTTGTAAGCTGCCCCCCCCGCCATTTCATGTGTCCCACAGAATCAGTCATGTGATGTTTTCTTAGACTTCAATAGTGAGTATTGATTTAGAAGTATGTTACAAACTTTTGGAGTACCTTTTGTTGTGTTGGCAAGAAGTACTTCTTTAATTTCATTTTGTTTAGATATCATAGTCTACAAGAAATTAAGGATTGGGGTTTCGGTGTCACCATTGCCAATGTTTGCCTGCTTGAGAAGAAATTATATTCTTTTTTAAAAAAATTTATTTATTTTCAGAAAAACAGTATTCATTATTTTTTCACCACACCCAGTGCTCCATGCAATCCGTGCCCTCTATAATACCCACCACCTGGTACCCCAACCTCCCACACCCCCGCCACTTCAAACCCCTCAGATTGTTTTTCAGAGTCCATAGTCTCTCATGATTCACCTCCCCTTCCAATTTACCCCAACTCCCTTCTCCTCTCTACCACCCCTTGCCCTCCATGATATTTGTTATGCTCCACAAATAAGTGAAACCATATGATAATTGACTCTCTCTGCTTGACTTATTTCACTCAGCATAATCTCTTCCAGTCCCGTCCATGTTGCTACAAAAGTTGGGTATTCGTCCTTTCTGATGGAGGCATAATACTCCATAGTGTATATGGACCACATCTTCCTTATCCATTCATCCGTTGAAGGGCATCTTGGTTCTTTCCATAGTGTGGCGACCATGGCCATTGCTGCTATAAACATTGGCGTACAGATGGCCCTTCTTTTCACGACATCTGTATCTTTGGGGTAAATACCCAGGAGTGCAATGGCAGGGTCATAGGGAAGTTCTATTTTTAATTTCTCGAGGAATCTCCACACTGTTTTCCAAAGAGGCTGCACCAACTTGCATTCCCATCAACAGTGTAAGAGGGTGCCCCTTTCTCCACATCCTCTCCAACACATGTTGTTTCCTGTTTTGTTAATTTGGGCCATTCTAACTGGTATAAGGTGATATCTCAATGTGGTTCTAATTTGAATCTCCCTGAGGGCTAATGATGATGAACATTTTTTCATGTGTCTGATAGCCATTTGTATGTCTTGATGGGAGAAGTGTCTGTTCATAGCTTCTGCCCATTTTTTGATATGTTTGCCTGTTTCGCGTGTGTTGAGTTTGAGGAGTTCATTATAGATCCTGGATATCAACCTATTGTCTGTACTGTCATTTGCAAATATCTTCTCCCATTCCATGGGTTTCCTCTTTGTTTTGTTGACTGTTTCCTTTGCTGTGCAGAAGCTTTTGATTTCGATCAGGTGGGATTCATCCCTGGGCTACAAGGATGGTTCAACATTTGCAAATCAATCAATGTGATACAGCAAATTAATATGAGAAGAGAGAAGAACCACATGGTCCTCTCAATTGATGCAGAAAAAGCATTTGACAAAATCGAGCATCCGTTCCTGATTAAAACGCTTCAAAGTATAGGGATAGAGGGAACATTCCTGAACCTCATCAAATCTATCTATGAAAGACCCACAGCAAATATCATCCTCCATGGGAAAAAGCTTGCAGCCTTCCCGTTGAGATCAGGAACAAGACAAGGATACCC
Organism: Mustela erminea; assembly: GCF_009829155.1. Classification (NCBI taxonomy): domain Eukaryota; kingdom Metazoa; phylum Chordata; class Mammalia; order Carnivora; family Mustelidae; genus Mustela; species Mustela erminea. The sequence continues at coordinate 114,086,254 of NC_045635.1, read as the reverse complement.
ACTCTCACCACTCTTGTTCAACATAGTATTAGAAGTCCTAGCAACGGCAATCAGACAACAAAGAGAAATAAAAGGTATCCAAATTGGTAATGAAGAAGTCAAACTCTCTCTCTTCGCAGATGACATGATTCTTATATGGAAAACCCAAAAGACTCCGCCCCCAAACTACTAGAACTCATACAGCAATTCAGCAACGTGGCAGGATACAAAGTCAATGTGCAGAAATCAGTGGCTTTCTTATACCCTAACAAGGAAAATACAGAAAGGGAAATTAGAGAATCGATTCCATTTACTATAGCACCACGAACCATAAGATACCTGGGAATAAACCTAACCAAAGAGGTAAAGGATCTGTACTCGAGGAACTACAGAACACTCATGAAAGAAATTGAAGAAGACACAAAAAGATGGAAGACCATTCCATGCTCTTGGATCGGAAGAATACACATTGTTAAAATGTCTATACTGCCTAGAGCAATATATACTTTTAATGCCATTGCAATCAAAATTCCACCGGTATTCTTCAAAGAGCTGGAGCAAATAATCCAAAAATTTGTATGGAATCAGAAGAGACCCCGAATCGCTAAGGAAATGTTGAAAAACAAAAATAAAGCTGGGGGCATCACGTTACCTGATTTCAAGCTTTATTACAAAGCTGTGATCACCAAGACAGCATGGTACTGGCATAAAAACAGACGCATAGACCAGTGGAACAGAGTAGAGAGCCCAGATATGGGTCCTCAACTCTATGGTCAATTAATCTTCGACAAAACAGGAAAAAATATACAGTGGAAAAAAGATAGTCTCTTCAATAAATGGTGCTGGGAAAACTGGACAGCTATATGTAGAAGAAGGAAACTCTACCATTCTCTTACACCGTACACAAAGATAAACTCAAAATGGATAAAAGACCTCAACGTGAGACAGGAATCCATCAGAATCCTAGAGGAGAACATAGGCAGTAATCTCTTTGATATCAGCCACGGCAACTTCTTTCAAGATATGTCTCCAAAGGCAAAGGAAACAAAAGCGAAAATAAACTTTGGGGACTTCATCAAAGAAATTATATTCTGATTAATGAATACAGGATCCTATGTGAGGCCATGGTCAACCCTATCAGGGGTGGTATCTTTCGATCTATGCATTTGCTGTCTGGGGCCTGAGCCGAGGAAATTGTCACATTCTGATTGATGCCCCCCCGTAGAGCAAAATGATCGTTGGAGGCAGACATGTGCACAGAAGGATTCCATCACAGCAAACCTTAGGACTTCCTGTGGGAATGCGACAGGAGGATGTAACCTCATTCTTCTGCTACACAGGACTTGAGTAGCAGGTAGCTGAGGAGCCCTGGCATCCACTTTGCAATCATGAGGAGGAGCCAGAACTCGGATGACGTGGCTTCAAAATGCAGAAGAGAAACCTGGGGAAGGGACCAGGCCCTTGGTCATATTATTGATACAGGATTCAGCTCATTTGATGGTAACCTCCACTTAGCTGTTGGCTTCTTGTATCATTTTAGCCAAAACAGGAGAGGTTTGTGGCCCTGTGATTGAAAGCACCTTATGCAAAACAGTGTTCATGGTGGCAAGCAAAAGAGCAAAACACAAGACACATTTGGGAATGGAAGAAATTGTACCAGCTGGCAACAACCACTTTTCACATTCAGTATGCCCAAAGCTTGGCTTCTCCTCATAAAACGGCAATGTTCTTGTTAGATTTGGATCTCAGTGTGAAAAACGTCCCATTTGCCAATGCTCCCCCAGGGTGCACAGGCTCCACTTTTCACAATTCAGAGCCTGCAGAGCAGCTGTGAGAAGGAGAAGGGCTCGTTCTGCCCTTCTGTAGATGGGTACCATGGAGGATGCCAGGAGGGAAGCCTGGGAAACTAAAGGAGGGGCGGCTCCTGGGCTGGAGCGGACTCAGCTTTGAGGACGAATCAGCTTCCTGTGCTGCTCAACCCTCACGTGCTCACATTAGTCCAGGCCCCGACCATCAACATTTCTGGTTCCAGTGCAAAGAAAATGTTGCATGTAAAGGGAAATGCAATGAAACTTTTGTAGTTAAAATGTTACTGAGGAAGTTGGCAGGGGGCGATAGTTCTCAGAAAAAATGGATTCACACCCAGCAAGGTCAGAAGACACAGACAGATAAAGAAGCACTGTGGGATGAGGGAAGTAGCCTCAAGCCGACCGCACTGCTTTTCCACTGGTGGCTCCTGCTTCGTGGTTCCTTGTGAATGTGGGGGAACACAGCTGTTGGGGGCTCAGGCCACGGATTTCAGTGTCCCTCGGTCCTCCTTCTGACCCCTCTTAACGTGACCTGCCCCTCCCTCATCTCGTCGCTTTCGTGAGATGGTCCTCTGCCGAGTAAAGGCATTTTGATGAAGGATGGTACTGCAGGCTGGGGGCTAGTGAGGCGGGAGAAGGCACCTGCGCCTGGCCGCCACCCTTCATGGGAATCTTTGTGCTGGCTGATTGCTCCTGAGCCCCACACCTACCCTTCCTTAGCTTGTATCCAGTTTTTGCCAGAATTCTGCCTTGGTTGGGGGAGTTTCTGAGAGCACGTGGCCTCCTGTTGACCCCAAGTTGGCCGCGGGCTATCGGAAGGCCCTCATCCCTTCCCCTGTCCTTGAACGTAAGTTCCTCTCCGTCGTGGGAGCTGTCACACAGTTCCAGCTTCAGAGGGAGTGTTGTTGGGCCCATCTGGACAGTGCCTGGGATGAAGCCCACGCAGGCGACTATATAAACTGGAAGGGCCCTGCCTGGCAGTGCGCAGATCTCCTCGTGGGGCCGCCCGGGACCAGCCTGGTATGTATGCTCCTTGCTTCTTAGACCCGCCAGGACCCAGCAGGAGTGGCCTGCCTCCTTCGTGGTCTGTCCTTGTCTTCCCTGTCAGGGGCCAGTGGCTGATTTCGCCCAGATGCTCAGCAGCGAGCTCTCAGGGGCCAGAGGCCAGGTGAGCGGAGACATGGGTCTGGACCTTTCTACAGGGAGGCCACTCCTAGACAGCAGAGGAAGCAATCCAACTGTGGGTGTAGGCAGAGAGCCCCCAAAGGAGCCACGTGCATGCTGAAGAAATGCCTGGCTGATGGCTCAGGACACATTGTGGAGGAGGGACGGTGCAAGATTGTGAGAGCCGGTCTGGACGGGTGGAATGCTGGCATGGTTTCTCACATTTTTCTTTAAACTCCAGTTAGGTAACACAGAGATGCTATTAGTGTCAGGTGTAGAACTGAGTGATTCCACACGTCTGTACAACAGCCAGTGCTCATCACACAAGGGCCCTCCCTCATCCCTGTCACACACATGTCCCCAAGCCCACCTCCCCTCCAGGACCCTGAGTTTGTTCTCTGCGCTTAGGAGTCTGTTTTCTGGTTTGCCCTTCTTTCCCTCGCCCCGTGGTCATCTGTTTGTTTCTTAAATTCTGCATGTGAGCAAACTCGTTTGCTGTTTGCCTTTCTCTGACGGACTTACTGTGCTTAGCATTCTGCTCTCTAGCTGCACCCACATCATTGTGCATGGCAAGATTTCATTGCTTTTGACAGCAGAGTACTATTCTGCTGTAGACGTACATACACCATGTCTTCTTTTTCCATTTATCAGTCAGTCACCAGTCTGGCTCTTCCCAGAGTTCAGCTGCTGTCGGCGATGCTGCTGTAAACATCGGGGTGCAGGTACCCCTTCAAATCAGTTTTTGTGTTCTTTGGGTAAATACCTGGTACTGCAAATGTTGGGTCATCACGTAGTTCTATGGTAACGTCCTGAGATACCTCCTTCCTCTTTCAGAGTGGTTGTTTTTTTTGTCATTAATGGAACATGTTTCTTAATGCTCCTCAGGAAGTGATGAGTGATAAAGCAGAGGAGTCCGCCGTTGGGCCCAAAAGCCAAGTGAAACGTTCTGGAAAATCCATCACTCCGCCTCCATTTAAGAAAAGGCTGAGCATGCCGCTGCTGTCAGTGAGAGAGGACGGAGAGGGATCATCCCAGCCTGGGGCCTCAGCCGTGTCCTCGGAAGATGGTGAGGATGCCCTGCCCGTCCTGCCCTCCTCTCCCTGACCTGGCCCAGGGCAGCCCCGCCTCTGGCTCCTCCATGCCTCGGGGTCAGTTCTGATCAAGGTCACTGGCTTTGGGTGAGGCTGCCATTAATTTCCCAGCCACACTGGACCAGGTGATCACTCTGTCCTTCATGGAGACATTCCTGGCTCCCCAAACTCTGCATTCTACAGATGTTCTTCTCCTTTCTGATCTCCTTTCTCTCCTCTTAAGACTGTCGCAGTTCCTGAGTCCCACCGTTATACCGTCCCTCATTCCACACTGCCTCATCACTCAGCAAGGTGTTCCAGAGCTTCTGAGCTCGCGTCCTGCTTCCCCGCCTGAACGTGTGTTGCCCATTTGTTGCCGTGTACCCAGGGTGACCGTGTCCACACAGAAATCAGATCATCACATGCATATCCTGAAACCCATCATTAATTCCCCAAGCGCTCGGAACAGAGTCTCAGCTCCTGACGCTGGTCTCCAGACCGTGCACCTCCTGACCCTGCCATCCTCTCCTGCCATCTCATGTCCTCTCCGTGTCATCCTTGCTCTCTCTGCGTCTGACCCTTATTCTGTGGCCCAGGCTTGTCCCCTTGCACAGGCAGTGCATGGCCTTCATGGCAGCCAGGCCGCCTCCGCTGTGTGTGCACGGGCCGGCTCTGTCTCCTGCTCCTGGCTCTGCCCAGGGCTCACCTCTTCAGACCGCCCTGCCCGACCACGCATCATGGAGGCCTCCTCTCCCACTCTGGCTCACATCCCTGCTGACTTCTTCCTAACACAAAATCAAACCATGTTATTCCCTTTGCCCATTGTACATGTACTCTCTGATGTCCACAGTGGTTGTAACTTCTAAAAGGAAAGGGTTCTTCTGTCTGGTTCACTGCTGATCCCCACTCCTGGCTTGATGCTTGGCACAGAGGAGCATGAGTGAATGAAGTAGATGTGTCAGACTTGGAGTAAAAAAAAATATATATATATCTCCTGAGACAAAAAAAAAAGCCAGATGAGGAAGATCATTTACTGACTGGGATCTCTAGTGATTTAGTGCCAATATCAGGCATCGTGACATCAAGTGACATCAAGTGACACGTTCAGCTCTTCTCCTTGTAGAGTGCATCAAGGGAACATTGAATCCTGAGTCCCAGGGCTCTGTGAATGTTTGTTGATTAGTTGTATTGTCCAAGTCTGTTTCTGTGTGTATGCGTAGTGACCAGAATAGAAGAGGCTTCTCTGTTGTATTATTTTTCATGAGGTCAAATTTTCAGTACTGATACATCTAGCTGGTGTATTGTCCTGCTGCGAAAAGAAATATTAGAGACTGTGAAGCACATGGATGTGCGTATGGGGTTGCTGAAATGCCCATCATTGCAGCTCCTCATTCAGTGAGGCTTCCAGGGGCACCTGCCATTCACAGTATGCACGGGGCGGGGAGGGGAAGTGGTCAATCCCCACCTGATGGCTTCTGGTCAAAATCTGATCTCCAGAGCTTGTGAGCGTGGCAGGAGACGGTATTCCACACAATTAGATTCTTTGTGTCCTGACTTAGCCAGGGTCAACAAGGGGTGGGCCGATTTACAGACCTGGTAGTGATGCCCTGGTGGGAGGAATCTTTCCCAGCTGTCTCTCTGCAGATGAGCCCAAGGGCACAGCAACGTCTGTGTTGGAAGATGTGCCAGATCAACTGCCAATACCAGTGAAAATCAATATGGAAATAAAACTGCAATTGAAGAAGGAAATCCGATATTTTGAAGGAAGTAAGTCGAGTAACCATTTCTGTCCATGAAACCACAGGAAGTCTTTCCCATTCCCTGATCCAGACTAGATTCCACTGACCTCATCCTTTGCCAGAACTGGGTTTTCCCAATTAGAATCGTTCGTCTTTATTTTGACTGAAATGTCCCAGTAAACCTTTTTCTCTTGTTCTTTTGTATTTCTTAATTGGTTATTGTGTACTAGATTCCGTTGGTGGATATATTCGGATGTCTGAAAGTAAGGATGGAACGCACAGGTACTCTGTAACATTCTAGCCCTTGAATGATCACCGAGTCTCCAAGACTGAGTTCTGTCTCCTCTTTGTACTTTAGAAATACTGAAGGGTTTTTTTTTTTCTCTCTAAATATCTTCAGAATATGAAAAAATCCTCAAATTGCTTGAGGGAGTGCAAGGACCTCCGGAAGTGCACAAAAAATTTGCTGTATATGCCATGAAGGAAGCGGCAAAGTGAGTGTAGGAGGACGTGTTCAGAATGTTTCATGGCGGGGCCAGTGGGCTGCTGGGTGAGGGGTGGGTTTGGGCCCTGCCTGACTTTTCTCAAACCCTGATCCTCACTCAGAGTCCATGTTGTCTCCACTTATTTTGATTGATATTATCTGAGTCTCACTCATTCTTGCAAGCTCAAGGAACCTTCTGTTCACACCCGAGTTTGAGGTGGGCCTTGACCTTGAACTGGCACTCTGTATTTACTGGATTGTCCCATACCATGCAGATGTGTTTTCTGTTCTCCAGTAAACTGAGCTTCTCTCTGTATTTTGCACAGTGTGTCCTACAACATGGGTTCTTTGGGTATCATTCGGTTAACGGCTTGTCTCTTTATTTTCAGATTTAAAAGAGAAGGCTTAATAAGTCACCTTGAGAAGGTACTAGAGAAAATAGAACGCGACCAGTTTCTCAACAAAGGTGATGGCTCCCCAAGCTTTTAATCCCGTTATCGCAATCATCAATGAGAAAGCAGAGCCAATTGGCTGTCCTGGAATGCGACCAGATATTGTTGATGGCTCCTAGCATGATTAGCTAAGAAATCGTCTTCTTGGGGCTAAGGAAAAGCGTTGCAACTTTCATGTTATAAGTTTCTATTAGTAAAAGTTGGCCTTTTGCCCTAAGCGTTTTGTCTCAATGCATTGTTTGTTTGTTTGTTTTCCTTCTGTTTAGTCATGAGGGTACACTACATCCTAGGTTCTCTGCAGGTCACAAGTATGTATTTGGTATTTATTGTCATCTTCTATACCAGCCATTTCTTTTTCTTTCTTTCTTTTTTTCTTTCTTTTAATAGAGGGAGGGCCATGAGGAGCAGAAAGAGAGGAAAAAATATATATTTTAATTTTTTTTAATTTTTAATTTTTTCAGCGTAACTCTATTCATTATTTTTGCACCACACCCAGTGCTCCATGCAATTGGTGCCCTCCCTAATACCCACCACCTGAATCCCCCAACCTCCCACCCCTGCCCCTTCAAAACCCTCGGATTGTTTTTCAGAGTCCATATTCTCTCATGGTTCACCTCCCCTTCCACTTTCTCTCAACTCCCTTCTCCTCTCCATCTCCCCTTGTCATCCGTGATATTTGTTATGCTCCACAAATAAGTGAAACCATATGATAATTGACTTTCTCTGCTTGACGTATTTCACTCAACATAATCTCTTCTAGTCCCATCCATGTTCCTACAATAGTTTGGTATTCATCCTTTCTGGTGGAGGCATAATACTCCATAGTGTATATGGACCACATCTTCCTTATCCATTCATCCGTTGAAGGGCATCTTGGTTCTTTCCACAGTTTGGTGACCATGGCCATTGCTGCTATAAACATTGGGGTACAGATGGCCCTTCTTTTCACGACATCTGTATCTTTGGGGTAAATACCCAGGAGTGCAATGGCAGGGTCATAGGGAAGCTGTAATTTTAATTTCTTGAGGAATCTCCACACCATTTTCCCAAGTGGCTGCACCAACTTGCATTCCCACCAACAGTATAAGAGGTTCCCCTTTCTCCACATCCCCTCCAACACATGTTGTTTCCTGTCTTGCTAATTTTGGCCATTGTAACTGGTGTAAGTTGGTATCTCAATGTGGTTTTAATTTGAATCTTCCTGATGGCTAGTGATCATGAACATTGTTTCATGTGTCTGATAGCTATTTGTATGTCTTCATTGGAGAAGTGTCTGTTCATATCTTCTGCCCATCTTTTGATATGCTTGTCTGTTTTGTGTGTGTTGAGTTTGAGGAGTTCATTATAGATCCTGGATATCAACCTATTGTCTGTACTGTCATTTGCAAATATCTTCTCCCATTCCATGGGTTGCCTCATTGTTTTGTTGACTGTTTCCTTTGCTGTGCAGAAGCTTTTGTTTTTGATGAAGTCCCAAAAGTTCATGTTCGCTTTTGTTTCCTTTGCCTTTGGAGACATTTCTTGAAAGAAGTTGCTGTGGCTGATATTGAAGAGTTTACTGCTTGTGTTCTCCTCAAGGATTCTGATGGATTCCTGTCTCATGTTGAGATCTTTTATCCATTTTGAGTTTATCTTTCTGTATGGTGTAAGGGAATGGTCGAGTTTCATTCTTCTACATATAGCTGTCCAGTTTTCCCGGCACCATTTATTGAAGAGACTGTCTTTTCTCCACTGTATATTTTTTCCTGTTTTGTCGAAGATTATTTGCCCATAGAGTTGAGGGTCCATATCTGGGCTCTCTACTCTGTTCCACTGGTCTATGTGTCTGGTTTGCTGTCTTGGTGATCACAGCTTTGTAGTAAAGCTTGAAATCAGGTAACATGATGCCGCCAATTTAATTTTTGTTTTTCAACATTTCCTTAGCGATTCGGGGTCTCTTCTGATTCCATACAAATTTTTGGATTATTTGCTCCAGCTCTTTGAAAAATACTGGTGGAATTTTGATTGGAATGGCATTAAAAGTATATATTGCTCTAGGCAGTATAGACATTTTAACAATGTGTATTCTTCCGATCCAAGAGCATGGAATGGTCTTCCATCTTTTTGTGTCTTCTTCAATTTCTTTCATGAGTGTTCTGTAGTTCCTCGAGTACAGATCCTTCACCTCTTTGGTTAGGTTTATTCCCAGGTATCTTATGGTTCTTGGTGCTATAGTAAATGGAATCGATTCTCTAATTTCCCTTTCTGTATTTTCATTGTTAGTGTATAAGAAAGCCACTGATTTCTGTACGTTGACTTTGTATCCTGCCACGTTACTGAATTGCTGTATGAGTTCTAGTACTTTGGGCGTGGGGTCTTTTGGGTTTTTCATGTAAAGAATTATGTCATCTGCGAAGAGAGAGAGTTTGACTTCTTCATTGCCAATTTGAGTACCTTTTATTTCTCTTTGTTGTCTGATTGCCGTTGCTAGGACTTCTAATACTATGTTGAACAAGAGTGATGAGAGTGGGCTTCCTTGTCTTGTTCCTGATCTCAACGCGAAGGCTGCACGTTTTTTCCCATTGTGGATGATATTTGCTGTGGGTCTTTCATAGATAGATTATGAAGTTCAGGAATGTTCCCTCTATTCCTATACTTTGAAGCGTTTTAATCAGGAACGGATGCTCGATTTTGTCAAATGCTTTTTCTGCATCAATTGAGAGGACCATGTGGTTCTTCTCTCTTCTCTTATTGATTTGTTCTATCACATTGATTGATTTGCGAATGTTGAACCATCCTTGTAGCCCAGGAATGAATCCCACCTGGTCATGGTGGATAATCTTTTTAATGTGCTGTTGGATCCTGTTTGCTAGGATCTTGTTTAGAATCCTAGCATCCATATTCATCAGTGATATTGGTCTGAAATTCTCCTTTCTGGTAGGGTCTTTGCCTGGTTTGGGGATCAGGGTAATGCTGGCTTCATACAAAGAGTCTGGCAGTTTTACTTCTGCTTCAATTTTTTGAAACAGCTTCAGGAGAATAGGTGTTATTTCTTCTTTGACAGCTTCAGGAGAATAGGTTTATTTCTTCTTCTTTGACAGATTCCCCAGGGAATCCCTCAGGTCCTGGGCTCTTGTTTTTTGGAAGGTTTTTTTTTTTTAATTTTTTTATTTTTTATAAACATATATTTTTATCCCCAGGGGTACAGGTCTGTGAATCACCAGGTTTACACACTTCACAGCACTCACCAAAGCACATACCCTCCCCAATGTCCATAACCCTACCCCCCTTCTCCCAACCCCCTTCCCCCCCAGCAACCCACAGTTTGTTTTGTGAGATTAAGAGTCACTTATGGTTTGTCTCCCTCCCAATCTCATCTTGTTTCATTTATGCTTCTCCTACCCACTTAGGCCCCCATGTTGCATCCCCACTTCCTCATATCAGAGAGATCATATGATAGTTGTCTTTCTCTGCTTGACTTATTTCGCTAAGCATGATACGCTCTAGTTCCATCCATGTTGTCGCAAATGGCAAGATTTCATTGCTTTTGATGGCTGCATAGTATTCCATTTTGTATATATACCACATCTTCTTGATCCATTCATCTGTTGATGGACATCTAGGTTCTTTCCATAGTTTGGCTATTGTGGACATTGCTGCTATAAACATTCGGGTGCACGTGCCCCTTTGGATCACTACGTTTGTATCTTTAGGGTAAATACCCAATAGTGCAATTGCTGGGTCATAGGGCAGTTCTATTTTCAACATTTTGAGGAACCTCCATTCTGTTTTCCAGAGTGGTTGCACCAGCTTGCATTCCCACCAAGAGTGTAGGAGGGTTCCCCTTTCTCTGCATCCTCGCCAGCATCTGTCATTTCCTGACTTGTTGATTTTAGCCATTCTGACTGGTGTGAGGTGATATCTCATTGTGGTTTTGATTTGTATTTCCCTGATGCCGAGTGATATGGAGCACTTTTTCATGTGTCTGTTGGCCATCTGGATGTCTTCTTTGCAGAAATGTCTGTTCATGTCCTCTGCCCATTTCTTGACTGGATTATTTGTTCTTTGGGTGTTGAGTTTGCTAAGTTCTTTATAGATTCTGGACACTAATCCTTTATCTGATATGTCGTTTGCAAATATCTTCTCCCATTCTGTCAGTTGTCTTTTGATTTTGTTAATTGTTTCCTTTGCTGTGCAAAAGCTTTTGATCTTGATGAAGTCCCAATAGTTCATTTTTTCCCTTGCTTCCCTTGCCTTTGGCGTTGTTCCTAGGAAGATGTTGCTGTGGCTGAGGTCGAAGAGGTTGCTGCCTGTGTTCTCCTCAAGGATTTTGATGGATTCCTTTCGCACATTGAGGTCCTTCATCCATTTTGAGTCTATTTTTTGTGTGGTGTAAGGGAATGGTCCAATTTCATTTTTCTGCATGTGGCTGTCCAATTTTCCCAACACCATTTGTTGAAGAGGCTGTCTTTTTTACATTGGACATTCTTTCCTGCTTTGTCGAAGATGAGTTGACCATAGAGTTGAGGGTCTATTTCTGGGCTCTCTATTCTGTTCCATTGATCTATGTGTCTGTTTTTGTGCCAGTACCATGCTGTCTTGATGATGACAGCTTTGTAATAGAGCTTGAAGTCCGGAATTGTGATGCCACCAACTTTGGCTTTCTTTTTCAATATCCCTTTGGCTATTCTAGGTCTTTTATGGTTCCATATAAATTTGAGGATTATTTGTTCCATTTCTTTAAAAAAGATGGATGGTACTTTGATAGGAATTGCATTAAATATGTAGATTCCTTTAGGTAGCATAGACATTTTCACAATATTTATTCTTTCAATCCAGGAGCATGGAACATTTTTCCATTTCTTTGTGTCTTCCTCAATTTTTTTCATGAGTACTTTATAGTTTTCTGAGTATAGATTCTGTGCCTCTTTGGTTAGGTTTATTCCTAGGTATCTTATGGTTTTGGGTGCGATTGTAAATGGGATTGACTCCTTAATTTCTCTTTCTTCTGTCTTGCTGTTGGTGTAGAGAAATGCAACTGATTTTTGTGCATTGATTTTATATCCTGACACTTTACTGAATTCCTGTACAAGTTCTAGCAGTTTTGGAGTGGAGTCTTTTGGGTTTTCCACACATAGTATCATATCATCTGCGAAGAGTGATAATTTGACTTCTTCTTTGCCGATTTGGATGCCTTTAATTTCCTTTTGTTGTCTGATTGCTGAGGCTAGGACCTCTAGTACTATGTTGAATAGCAGTGGTGATAATGGACATCCCTGCCGTGTTCCTGACCTTAGCGGAAAAGTTTTCAGTTTTTCTCCATTGAGAATGATATTTGCGGTGGGTTTTTCATAGATGGCTTTGATGATATTGAGGTATGTGCCCTCTATCCCTACACTTTGAAGAGTTTTGATCAGGAAGGGATGCTGTACTTTGTCAAATGCTTTTTCAGCCTCTATTGAGAGTATCATATGGTTCTTGTTCTTTCTTTTATTGATGTGTTGTATCACATTGACTGATTTGCGGATGTTGAACCAACCTTGCAGCCCTGGAATAAATCCCACTTGGTCGTGGTGAATAATCCTTTTAATGTACTGATGAATCCTATTGGCTAGTATTTTGTTGAGTATTTTCGCATCTGTGTTCATCAAGGATATTGGTCTATAGCTCTCTTTTTTGATGGGATCCTTGTCTGGTTTTGGGATCAAGGTGATGCTGGCCTCATAAAATGAGTTTGGAAGTTTCCCTTGCATTTCTATTTTTTGGAACAGTTTCAGGAGAATAGGAATTAGTTCTTCTTTAAATGTTTGGTAGAATTCCCCCGGGAAGCCGTCTGTCCCTGGGCTTTTGTTTGTTTGGAGATTTTTAATGACTCTCTCAATCTCCTTACTGGTTATGGGTCTGTTCAGGCTTTCTATTTCTTCCTGGTTCAGTTGTGGTAGTTTATATGTTTCTAGGAATGCATCCATTTCTTCCAGATTGTCAAATTTGTTGGCGTAGAGTTGCTCATAGTATGTTCTTATAATAGTTTGTATTTCTTTGGTGTTAGTTGTGATCTCTCCTCTTTCATTCATGATTTTATTTATTTGGGTCCTTTCTCTTTTCTTTTTGATAAGTCTGGCCAGGGGTTTATCAATTTTACTAATTCTTTCAAAGAACCAGCTCCTAGTTTCATTGATTTGTTCTATTGCTTTTTGGTTTCTATTTCATTGATTTCTGCTCTGATCTTTATGATTTCTATTCTCCTGCTGGGTTTAGGGTTTCTTTCTTGTTCTTTCTCCAGCTCCTTTAGGTGTAGGGTGAGGTTGTGTACCTGAGACCTTTCTTGTTTCTTGAGAAAGGCTTGTACTGCTATATATTTTCCTCTCAGGACTGCCTTTTGTTGTGTCCCACAGATTTTGAACCGTTGTATTTTCATTATCATTTGTTTCCATGATTTTTTTAATTCTTCTTAATTTCCCGGTTGACCCATTCATTCTTTAGAAGGATGCTGTTTAGTCTCCATGTATTTGGGTTCTTTCCAAACTTCCTTTTGTGGTTGAGTTCTAGCTTTAGAGCATTGTGGTCTGAAAATATGCAGGGAATGATCCCAATCTTTTGATACCGGTTGAGTCCTGATTTAGGACCGAGGATGTGATCTATTCTGGAGAATGTTCCATGTGCACTAGAGAAGAATGTGTATTCTGTTGCTTTGGGATGAAATGTTCTGAATATATCTGTGATGTCCATCTGGTCCAGTGTGTCGTTTAAGGCCTTTATTTCCTTGCTGATCTTTTGCTTGGATGATTTGTCCATTTCAGTGAGGGGAGTGTTAATGTCCCCTACTATTATTGTATTATTGTTTATGTGTTTCTTTGAGTTTGTTATTAATTGGTTTATATAGTTGGCTGCTCCCACGTTGGGGGTATAGATATTTAAAATTGTTAAATCTTCTTGTTGGACAGACCCTTTGAGTATGATATAGTGTCCTTCCTCATCTCTTATTATAGTCTTTGGCTTAAAATCTAATTGATCTGATATAAGGATTGCCACTCCTGCTTTCTTCTGATGTCCATTAGCATGGTAAATTCTTTTCCACCCCCTCACTTTAAATCTGGAGGTGTCTTCGGGCTTAAAATGAGTTTCTTGGAGGCAACATATAGATGGGTTTTGTTTTTATATCCATTCTGATACCCTGTGTCCTTTGACAGGGGCATTTAGCCCATTAACATTCAGGGTAACTATTGAGAGATATGAATTTAGTGCCATTGTATTGCCCGTGAGGTGACTGTTACTGTATATGGTCTCTGTTCCTTTCTGATCTACCACTTGTAGGCTCTCTCTTTGCTTAGAGGACCCCTTTCAAGATTTCCTGTAAAGCTGGTTTGGTGTTTGCAAATTCTTTCAGTTTTTGTTTGTCCTGGAAGCTTTTAATCTCTCCTTCTATTTTCAATGATAGCCTAGCTGGATATTGTATTCTTGGCTGCATGTTTTTCTCGTTTAGTGCTCTGAAAATATCATGCCAGCTCTTTCTGGCCTGCCAGGTCTCTGTGGATAAGTCAGCTGCCAATCTAATATTTTTACCATTGTATGTTACAGACTTCTTTTCCCGGGCTGCTTTCAGGATTTTCTCTTTGTCACTGAGACTTGTAAATTTTACTATTAGGTGACGGGGTGTGGGCCTATTCTTATTGATTTTGAGGGGCGTTCTCTGAACCTCCTGAATTTTGATGCTCGTTCCCTTTGCCATATTGGGGAAATTCTCCCCAATAATTCTCTCCAGTATACCTTCTGCTCCCCTCTCTCTTTCTTCTTCTTCTGGAATCCCAATTATTCTATTGTTGTTTCGTCTTATGGTGTCACTTATCTCTCTAATTCTCTCCTTGTGGTCCAGTAGCTGTTTGTCCCTCTTTTGCTCAGCTTCTTTATTCTCTGTCATTTGGTCTTCTATATCACTAATTCTTTCTTCTGCCTCATTTATCCTAGCAGTGAAAGCCTCCATTTTTGATTGCACCTCATTAATAGCTTTTTTGATTTCAACTTGGTTAGATTTTAGTTCTTTTATTTCTCCAGAAAGGGCTTTTATATCTCCCGAGAGGGTTTCTCTAATATCTTCCATGCCTTTTTTGAGCCCGGCTAGAACCTTGAGAATTGTCATTCTGAACTCTAGATCGGACATATTATCAATGTCTGTATTGATTAGGTCCCTAGCCTTCGGTACTGCCTCTTGTTCTTGTTTTTGTGGTGAATTTTTCAGTCTTGTCATTTTGTCCAGATAAGAGTATATGAAGGAGCAAGTAAAATACTAAAAGGGTGGCAACAACCCCAGGAAAATATGCTTTAACCAAATTAGAAGAGATCCCAAATCGTGAGGGGGGATAAAGGGGATAAAAAGAAGTTCAAAAAGGAAGAAAGGAAAAAAAAAGAAAAAAGAAAAAAAGAAAAGAATTAAAATAAAGAAAAATAAAGAAAAATATAAAAAAGAAAAAATATATATATTAGATAAACTAGTTAAAAAACGTTAAAAAAGAAAAAGGTAAAAGTTAAAAAAAAATTTACCAGAAGGCGAGAAAAAAAACAAAAAATGAAAAAGAAAAAAATTAAATTAACTCCAAGACTAAAAAAAAATCACAGGGAAAAAGCCATGAGTTCCGTGCTTTGCTTTCTCCTCCTCTGGAATTCTGCTGCTCTCCTTCGTATTGAAACCACACTCCTTGGTAGGTGAACTTGGTATCGGCTGGATTTCTTGTTGATCTTCTGGGGGAGGGGCCTGGTGTAGTGATTCTCAAGTGTCTTTGCCCCAGGCGGAATTGCACCGCCCTTACCAGGGGCCGGGGTGAATAATCCGCTCGGGTTTGCTTTCAGGAGCTTTTGTTCCCTGAGCGCTTTCCGTAGAGTTCCGGAGGACGGGAATACAAATGGCGGCCTCCTGGTCTCCGGCCCAGAGGAGCCGAGAGCCCAGGGCCCCACTCCTCAGTGCGCCCTCAGAGAACAGCGCCCAGTTACTCCCGTCTGCCTGACCTCCGGCCGCGCTCCGAACTCACCGAGCCTGCGACCGGTTCAAGGTAACCCCAAGCTGTGAGCTTACTGTCGGCTCTGTCTCTGTAGCCGGCTTTCCTGTTCCAATACCCGCAATCTCTGCGACACTCAGACACCCCCGATCCTTCTGTGACCCTGCGGGACCTGAGGCCACGCTGACCCCGCGTGGGCTTCGCTCTGGTTTAGCCTCTGGCGCGATGTCCCTCAGCGGAACAGACTTTTAAAAGTCCTGATTTTGTGCGCCGTTTCTCCGCCGCTTTCCGGGAGCCGGCCCCTCCCCCCGGGGTCTATCTTCCCGTCGCTTTGGATTCACTTCTCCGCCGGTCCTACCTTTCAGAAAGTGGTTGTTTTTCTGTTTCCAGAATTGCTGTTCTTCTTCTCTTCGATCTGCCGATGGATTTGCAGGTGTTTGCAATCTTTAGATAAGCTATCTAGCTGATCTCCGGCTAGCTGAAGTAGTCTCAGCCTGCTACTTCTCCGCCATCTTGACTCCTCTTGGGAGGTTTTTGATGACTGCTTCAATCTCGTTACTAGATATTGGTCTGTTCAGGTTGTCAATTTCTTCCTGGTTCAATTTTGGGAGTTTAGAGTTTTCCAGGAATGCATCCATTTCATCTAGGTTGCTTAGCTTATTGGCATATAACTGTTGATAATAACTTCTGATGATTGTTTCTACTTCCTTGGTGTAACTTTTACGCACCACACCCAGTGCTCCATGCATTACATGCCCTCCATAATATCCACCACCAGGCTCACCCAACCTCCCACCCCCCTCCCCTCACGTTGTGGCCTTTTATCCATTTTGAGTTTATCTTTGTGTATGGTGTAAGAGAATGGTCGAATTTCATTCTTCTACATATAGCTGTCCAGTTTTCCCAGCACCATTTATTTTCCCAGCACCAAGTTGTCCTTAAACGGATGAGTGGATAAAGAAGATATGGTCCATATATACTATGGACTATTGTGCCTCCATCAGAAAGGATGAATACCCGACTTTTGTATCAACATGGACAGGACTGGAAGAGATTATGCTGAGTGAAGTAAATCAAGCATAGTCAATTATATGGTTTTGCTTATTTGTGGAGCATAAGGAATAACACAGAGGACATGGGGAAATGGAGAGGAGAAGGGAGTTGGGGAAATTGGAGGGGGAGATGAACCATGAGAGACTCTGGACTCTGAGAAAGGAACTGAGGGTTTTAGAGGGGAGGGGGGTGGGAGGTTGGGTGAGACTGGTGGTGGGTATTATGGAGGGCATGTATTGCACGGAGCACTGGGTGTGGTGCATAAACAATGAATTCTGGAACACTGAAAAGAAATTTTTAAAAAAGAAAAAAGAAAGAAAAATAAATATCTTAGAAATCATTATAGTTCATCACTTGGCAAAATTTGTCTCAGGTGGCAATTCTCTCATCAAAAATGAGACGTGTGACTCAGTTGGATGAGCTACCGACTCTTGATCTCTTGATCTTTATCTTGGGGTTGTGAGTTCAAGCCCCACATTAGGCTCTGCACTGGGTGTGGATCCTACTTTAAAAAATGAGATGGACAAAGTATATGTTGAAAATACTATGAAAATCAGAACGTAAAATTGGAATCAATTCTGTTTAGGGTACAAAAAATATTTAAATTGAAAATAATAATGTGAATTTAGGTACACCTAATTTTCAACTTTTCCAATGTATTTTCAACAACTTTGATGTTGTGGGAAAAAATAATTATGATAAAATTTCATAAAACATGTACATAGGGGCACATACCTTCTCTGAGCCTCAGGCTGTGATATGACCGGCTCACGGGGAATTCGGGCTCTCCACTTCCAGATACCCGGACTCCTCCATGGAAATAGGCAGATGTAAGCTCTGAAAGCAGAGATTGCCCTGACCATTCTCAGCTGACATCTTATTGTCCAGAACAGTGTCAAAGGGCCATCTCTCAAAGGAAAGAAGTCTGAGAAGGGGCGTATTTATTGAAGGACAGACACCCACAATAGGGTGAAGGATGGCCACCCATGACAAAGTCAGGATTCCGTCAGTGAGGAGGAGACGGAAGTGCGCATGCGTGGACAGGTGGCTGTCCCTCCCCACGCAGAACCCACGCAGAACCAGGAAGTGGACCCGTTGTCTGCATGTTGTCATATCACTGACAGAAAAAGGGCGGAGGGGGGAACTACAGAGACTTTTACTTTAGATGGGGTGACACAGCACCTCAATGAGGAGGTGGCATTTAGGGAGAGAGGGGAAAGGTGACAGGACGTGGGAAGGGGAGTTGAAGCAGTGGGAAGTCCAGCTGCAAAGGCTCCCGAATGGGCATGGGCTGCCCCGTGCAGGGAAACAGGAGGCCGGGATGGCGGCAGCACGGGGATGGGGGGAGCGCTGGGGTCCTGAGTATGCTTGGACACATGCATGGCTCTTTTCAACTGCCCCTTCTGTGATTGCACTTGTCAGTCTGTCGTAGCTGAATGGTTCATGGGTATGTTTTTTGGGCTCTACCCACAGTGTTCTCCCTGCCCATCCTAGAGGCAGGCCTGATCAGGGCAGAGGCCCATGATCCCTTCCAGTTTCTCCAGCATCTGCCGCATGGGGTGGGTCTTGCAGCCTAACCTACTCCCAGCAGTCCCTAAAGACTCTTTTTCTGGAAATGGTCCAGGTCTATGTTACTGCCCTTCTGATTCAGTTTCCCTGCCCAGCACTCAGGGCCCTATGAAACATGGAGTCTACGAAACCTTGCATGTATTTTTCCATAAAAGACCCAAACCTGCTTTTTATATGTCATATTCTCTTCCCTCTTTTTTGGAAGGGACTGGCCCAGGGTCACCAACTGTATTGGACTCCCCCAGCAAGTCCACTTTTGGGGCCCTTAGCGATCTACTTAGGAAACTGTGTGGCCATTGCTGACACCCCAAGGGTCCACAGGCTAGCAACCTCAGTCCTGTTAGATGGCAGGTCACTGGGTCCTGGGCACACTTATCCATCCTAAGTCCTTCCCAGTCCTGCTAACATCTCTTGTGGCTAAGATAGTTCGGATGTGATCAGCACCTTGGTGGGCATGGCTCCGGGTAGGATATATTTTCTTGATCTTCTCATTTTAGAGAGAACAGAGCCATGATGGGGGGCTAAGTTTCCCATGACCCTCCCGGGGCTCTGAATTTCCACAGACATGTTGCAAGAGGAGCATCCTGGAGGCAGCTTTCTGTCTGGTTTGCATGTGACACATGGCCTGGTGCACGGACAGCACCTAAGAAACATTTGCCCAAATGAATGAGGACAGAAGGAATAAAAGAACACAGTGATGCTTCTGCCTTTCTGGTCATTTTTCACTATAAACTCAGGCATGCAAGGGCCCTGTGGGAGCAGTTCCAGGTTACTGTGTTTCCCGGAAAACCAAGACAGCAAACAACTCACTGGAGACTGGGGAGTGAGAGCTTGGTGACTGGTAGCAATAACCCTCTCTTTCCAGCAGCTGCAGGTGTTAACAAGATATGGCAGTAACTCTTATTCTGCACAAAGCATGAGAGAATGATTTCATAGATTTTCCTGCTTCTGACAGTTCACAAGATGGAGTAAAGCTCATCTGGTCTGGGCCAAGAAAAGGCACTTCAGACTTCCATAACATACCTGTCTAATGTCCAGCAAATGCTGGCTGCCTGGTCCCCTGGGAACCAAAGAATGGTTCTCCACATTCCAAAGACCAGGATTCCTCCTGTGCACCAAGCTCTCCTCTCAGCCCAGGCTAGGGAGTTTGAGCTGGGTTCCTTTTTGGGCATAGATATGCCAAAAAGTCTCCATCAGCTCTTCTCCAAATTCAGAGTGCATCAGAATTATTAGAGGGTGAGGGGGCTACATTGTTGAAACACAGTTTGGGTCACACTAGTCTATAAAACCTTGCCAGTCAAAACATAGTCCTCATATGAGCAGTATCAAAATCACCTGGGAACCTTCCAGGGATGCATATTCTCAGGCCCTGCACCCAGACTGCCAGAATATAGTCTCCGTGGGTGTGATCTGAAAATCTGGACTCCCTGCCCCCAAAAGCCCTCCAGGTGATCTGGCATACACGGGTTTCTGAGAAGCGCAGTTTTAAACCTTCACTGCACACTAGCATTTCCTGGGGAGCAGTCTAATTTCTGGGGGTGAGGTTCAGCCCTGTCATTGTTTTTTAAGTCATGGTAAAAAATAGGTAACATAAAACGGACCATTTCAACTATTTCTAACATACCACTCAGTGGTGCTAAGTTTGCACCTTTCAGTTGTGCAACCCACAGTTGTGCAAACTGTCTTCAGAGCTTTTCCATCTTGTAAAACTGAAACTCTATATCCATTAAACAATTTCCCTTGATATATACAAAAGACCATCGAGCATATGAGAAGATGTTCAACATCACTAATAATTACGTAAATGCAAATTAAAACCATACTGAGATACAGCATCCTTCTAAAGAATGAATGGGTCAACCAGGAAATTAAAGAAGAATTGAAAAAAAAATCATGGAAACAAATGATAATGAAAATACAATGGTTCAAAATCTGTGGGACACAACAAAGGCAGTCCTGAGAGGAAAATATATAGCGGTACAAGCCTTTCTCAAGAAACAAGAAAGGTCTCAGGTACACAACCTCACCCTACACCTAAAGGAGCTGGAGAAAGAACAAGAAAGAAACCCTAAACCCAGCAGGAGAAGAGAAATCATAAAGATCAGAGCAGAAATCAATGAAATAGAAACCAAAAAAACAATAGAACAAATCAATGAAACTAGGAGCTGGTTCTTTGAAAGAATTAGTAAAATTGATAAACCCCTGGCCAGACTTATCAAAAAGAAAAGAGAAAGGACCCAAATAAATAAAATCATGAATGAAAGAGGAGAGATCACAACTAACACCAAAGAAATACAAACTATTATAAGAACATACTATGAGCAACTCTACGCCAACAAATTTGACAATCTGGAAGAAATGGATGCATTCCTAGAAACATATAAACTACCACAACTGAACCAGGAAGAAATAGAAAGCCTGAACAGACCCATAACCAGTAAGGAGATTGAGAGAGTCATTAAAAATCTCCAAACAAACAAAAGCCCAGGGACAGACGGCTTCCCGGGGGAATTCTACCAAACATTTAAAGAAGAACTAATTCCTATTCTCCTGAAACTGTTCCAAAAAATAGAAATGGAAGGAAAACTTCCAAACTCATTTTATGAGGCCAGCATCACCTTGATCCCAAAACCAGACAAGGATCCCATCAAAAAAGAGAGCTATAGACCAATATCCTTGATGAACACAGATGCGAAAATACTCAACAAAATACTAGCCAATAGGATTCAACAGTACATTAAAAGGATTATTCACCACGACCAAGTGGGATTTATTCCAGGGCTGCAAGGTTGATTCAACATCAGCAAATCAGTCAATGTGATACAACACATCAATAAAAGAAAGAACAAGAACCATATGATACTCTCAATAGATGCTGAAAAAGCATTTGACAAAGTACAGCATCCCTTCCTGATCAAACTCTTCAAAGTGTAGGGATAGAGGGCACATACCTCAATATCATCAAAGCCATCTATGAAAAACCCACCGCAAATATCATTCTCAATGGAGAAAAACTGAAAACTTTTCCGCTAAGGTCAGGAACACGGCAGGGATGTCCATTATCACCACTGCTATTCAACATAGTACTAGAGGTCCTAGCCTCAGCAATCAGACAACAAAAGGAAATTAAAGGCATCCAAATTGGCAAAGAAGAAGTCAAATTATCACTCTTCGCAGATGATATGATACTATATGTGGAAAACCCAAAAGACTCCACTCCAAAACTTCTAGAATTTGTACAGGAATTCAGTAAAGTGTCAGGATATAAAATCAATGCACAGAAATCAGTTGCATTTCTCTACACCAACAGCAAGACAGAAGAAAGAGAAATTAAGGAGCCAATCCCATTTACAATCGCACCCAAAACCATAAGATATCTAGGAATAAACCTAACCAAAGAGGCACAGAATCTATACTCAGAAAACTATAAAGTACTCATGAAAGAAATTGAGGAAGACACAAAGAAATGGAAAAATGTTCCATGCTCCTGGATTGGAAGAATAAATATTGTGAAAATGTCTATGCTACCTAAAGCAATCTACATATTTAATGCAATTCCTATCAAAATACCATCCTTTTTTTTTTCAAAGAAATGGAACAAATAATTCTAAAATTTATATGGAAGCAGAAAAGACCTCGAATAGCCAAAGGAATATTGAAAAAGAAAGTCAAAGTTGGTGGCATCACAATTCCGGACTTCAAGCTCTATTACAAAGCTGTCATCATCAAGACAGCATGGTACTGGCACAAAAACAGACACATAGATCAATGGAACAGAATAGAGAGCCCAGAAATAGACCCTCAACTCTATGGTCAACTCATCTTCGACAAAGCAGGAAAGAATGTCCAATGTAAAAAAGACAGCCTCTTCAACAAATGGTGTTGGGAAAATTGGACAGCCACATGCAGAAAAATGAAATTGGACCATTTCCATACACCACACATGAAAATAGACTCAAAATGGATGAAGGACCTCAATGTGAGAAAGGAATCCATCAAAATCCTTGAGGAGAACACAGGCAGCAACCTCTTCGACCTCAGCCACAGCAACATCTTCCTAGGAACATCGCCAAAGGCAAGGGAAGCAAGGGAAAAAATGAACTATTGGGATTTCATCAAGATCAAAAGCTTTTGCACAGCAAAGGAAACAGTTAACACAATCAAACGACAACTGACAGAATGGGAGAAGATATTTGCAAACGACATATCAGATAAAGGACTAGTGTCCAGAATCTATAAAGAACTTAGCAAACTCAACACCCAAAGAACAAATAATCCAGTCAAGAAATGGGCAGAGGACATGAACAGACATTTCTGCAAAGAAGACATCCAGATGGCCAACAGACACATGAAAAAGTGCTCCATATCACTCGGCATCAGGGAAATACAAATCAAAACCACAATGAGATATCACCTCACACCAGTCAGAATGGCTAAAATCAACAAGTCAGGAAATGACAGATGCTGGCGAGGATGCAGAGAAAGGGGAACCCTCCTACACTCTTGGTGGGAATGCAAGCTGGTGCAACCACTCTGGAAAACAGAATGGAGGTTCCTCAAAATGTTGAAAATAGAACTGCCCTATGACCCAGCAATTGCACTATTGGGTATTTACCCTAAAGATACAAACGTAGTGATCCGAAGGGGCACGTGCACCCGAATGTTTATAGCAGCAATGTCCACAATAGCCAAACTATGGAAAGAACCTAGATGTCCATCAACAGATGAATGGATCAAGAAGATGTGGTATATATACAAAATGGAATACTATGCAGCCATCAAAAGCAATGAAATCTTGCCATTTGCGACAACATGGATGGAACTAGAGCGTATCATGCTTAGCGAAATAAGTCAAGCAGAGAAAGACAACTATCATATGATCTCTCTGATATGAGGAAGTGGGGATGCAACATGGGGGCCTAAGTGGGTAGGAGAAGAATCAATGAAACAAGATGGGATTGGGAGGGAGACAAACCATAAGTGACTCTTAATCTCACAAAACAAACTGAGGGTTGCTGGGAGGAGGGGGGTTGGGAGAAGGTGGGGGTCATGGACATGGGGTGTGTGCTTTGGTGAGTGCTGTGGGGGTGTGTGGACCTGGCGATTCATGGACCTGTACCCCTGGGGATAAAAATATAAGTTTATAAAAAATAAAAAAATTAAAAAAAAAACCATACTGAGATATCACCTCACACCCGTTAGGATGGCTATCATAAAAAAAAAAAAAAAAAAAAAAAAAAGAGGAGTGCCTGGATGGGAGTCAGTTAAGTATCTACCTCTTGGTTTCAGCTCAGGTCATGATCTCAGGGTTGTGAGATCAAGCCCTACATCAGGCTCCACGCTGAGTGCTGAGTTAGATTGAGATTATGTCTCCCTCTCCCTGTGCCCCTCGTGCTCATGTTCTCTCTGTGTCTCTAAAATAGATAAATAAATCTTTAAACAAAAACAAAACAAAAAGAACAAGTGTTGTTGAGGAAGTGGAGAAATTAGAACACTTAGAAATTAGAACAATAATGCACACTTGTGCATTATTGGTGTGAAATAGCATGGTGCAGCTGCTATGGGAAACGGTATCTTAATTCCTCAAAAAATTCCAAAAATAAAACTGCCAGATGATCCAGAATCCTGCTTCTGGGCAGACATCTCAAAGAATTTAAATCAGGATTTCAAAGAGATATTTGTACACCCATGCTCATAGCATTATTCAAAATAGCCAAAAGATAGAAGACACTCAAGTGTCCATCGATAGATGAACTGGGCAAAAAAAAAAAAAAAAAATGCAGTATAAGCATACAAGGCATATTATTCAGCCGTAGGAAAAGAGGAAATTTTGACACGTGCTACAACTCTACAAATTACTAGAGTAGTCAAATTTATAAAAACAGAAAGCAGAAATGTGGTTGCCAGGGGCTGGGTTAAGTGTATGTTTAAAGGGGCTCAAACTACAGGCTTGTGCAGCCCACTTCTGACTTCACAATGGACATTGGTAGAAGGGAACAAACATACTGTCTGCTTTGCATTTCCTTGGGAAACGCTTTTCATAATCTGTGTCACAAGCATGCAGAACATATGGAACTGTCTCAGATGGAAAGACCAGTGTCTACATAATTTTATATTCCATAACATCTGGCTCACAAACTCCTTAATTCTGATTCAGAGATTAAACATTGCATCAATTACATAAACATTTGTGAAATATGGCTTGAAGCAGAACATCAGGTATAAACAGGAACCTGCTTCACATCTCTGGGCAAAGCTGTGTGGGGGTCTTTTTGACCTTTGGAGAAAATCTGTTTTTCATGTAAAAGCTCTTTTTGGCATGGAGACAGAATGGCGAGATTACCACTTACTGAGAGTGCCACCTTGATTGTGCTCTCCCCTTCCTTGGCCTGAATTTTGTCACAACAGAAGGGCTGAATAATCTCTCCTCCATGGACATTAAGAAGGAGTAGAAGAGGTTGAACATTCCGAGTGTGTTCAGGGCCTGGACTCAGTGGCACCCAGAAATGTGTGGGTTCATGTTGAGGGTGAAGAGAAGTGATCACTGGGCTCCTTAATGCTGTGTGATCACTACATGGAGACCGACTCTGGGGAACCTAAAGCACAGGGGAGACACTCTCAATGTGCAGAGAGCTAGCCATAAGCTGGCATGCTCTTGGTGGGGAGGAAACACCATCCCTAAGGGGATGTGGGCTTTAGCTTTCAGCAGACCTTCTCCCTTCATCCACTCCATGTTGCAGAAATTGTCTGTCTAGGAGCACTCAGCCTTCTGTGCTGATCTCTTAAATCGGAGAGGCCTCCTGCTGTACTTGCAGATGAAAGGGGGTCTTGCCGTGCCCTTCTTCCCTTGGAAAGGCCAAGTCCTCAAACTTTTCAGTGTTTAGATATCAACTTAATAAGGAACCCAGGTTCCCTTTTTTGAAGCATAGGTGTGGTACTGCACCATTTTCAAGATCCTTGGAAATAGAATGATGGACAGCTAGTACAATGTAATAATTGATAATGGATATATATTTGGTCATTCCAGTGACTAAAATATATTTCTCAGATATAGTTGGTCCTCATCCACAGTTCCTAAGAACACTTCAGAGCCATAAGGAGAAATGTGTCTTATTAATGAAGGTGACTTTTGGACTCTACCCAAGGGCAGAGGCTGATTGCCAGGAGGACTAACCACACAATTAGAGGGTTGAAACTTATGACTGTTTCGCTGAATTGTGTGAGCTGCTCTAACAAATTAACCAGACCTAAGGAGGTCATTGGAATCTCCAGTCCATAGCCAGTCAGAAGCATAGATAACAGCCTGGAGCTTGCAACTCCTGTCTGAATTGGGGGTTGGAGCAGTCTTGGAGGACAGAACCCTTAACTTGCGGAATCTGATTCTAGCTCTGGGTGGATTGTGTCAGCGTTGAGTTGAATTCTCAGATCCCCTGCTGGTGTATGTGAATGACTTGGTGCCGGGAGGAGAGGATCCCTCCCAAATGTTCAATTGCAGTACAGGAAATCAAAAAGGCCTAGGGTCAACCCTGACTTCAGCTTCCAACCAGCTATCTGACCTGGACAAAGGGCATGCTCTCTGGGGGCTCAGTTTCTTCAGGTGTTAACTGGGTGTTGTGGCTGCTGCCGCATAACGTGGCTGTGGGGTTGAGGTGAGAAGGATGGTAAGAAGCCAAAGCCAACCCTGGCGCATCTGAAGTGCTTGGCAACATGTTCCCCCCAGTAGCACTGCTTATAGGAAACACTCATGATCCACTACTCAGGAGAAGCTACAAGCTCTGGGGCACCAAGAATTTCAAGATGGGTCATTCACTGACTGTCAGCAATCTAGTGACAGCGAAACTGCCAAGGGTTCAGGCTGGATTGCTCCTCTCCCTCAGTCATCAGGCAAACATGGGGGTCCTGCACAGTGTGGGGAAATGGAACCTGACTGGTAAGGACACAGGGCTGCCATGACGCAAGACCCAGAGGAGGACTGTCTACGATGTTTAGGTTTTTCTCAGCACTGTCATGTTGGTGACTGAAGTCAAAGGAATATTGTAACAACTCAGTTCAGGCAGGACATCTAATGGTCAGGTACATTAGTAAGTAAGTGGTGAATCATTGTGCCCTCAGGCCAAGCCATGTGACCAGCTGAGGGGCTGTCTCAGGTAAAACAAATAAGAAATGGAGAGTGTATGGGGTGCTGGCTGGATCAGTCAGTGGAGCACAGGACTCTTGATCTCAGGGTTATGAGATGCAGCCCCACACTAGGGGTACACATTACTTAAATAAAATAAAAAAAAAAACCAGGGTGCCCAGGTGATTCAGTCAGTTAAGCAACTGACTCTTGATTTAGGCTCAGGTCATTATCTTAGGTTTGTGAGATCAAGCTCTACCTTAGGATGTGTGTTACATGTGGAACCTGCTTAAAAATATACTTTTTCCTCTCCTTCTGCTCCTCATGGCCCTCCCTCTATTAAAAGAAAGAAAAAAAGAAAGAAAGAAAAAGAAATGGCTGGTATAGAAGATGACAATAAATACCAAATACATACTTGTGACCTGCAGAGAACCTAGGATGTAGTGTACCCTCATGACTAAACAGAAGGAAAACAAACAAACAAACAATGCATTGAGACAAAACGCTTAGGGCAAAAGGCCAACTTTTACTAATAGAAACTTATAACATGAAAGTTGCAACGCTTTTCCTTAGCCCCAAGAAGACGATTTCTTAGCTAATCATGCTAGGAGCCATCAACAATATCTGGTCGCATTCCAGGACAGCCAATTGGCTCTGCTTTCTCATTGATGATTGCGATAACGGGATTAAAAGCTTGGGGAGCCATCACCTTTGTTGAGAAACTGGTCGCGTTCTATTTTCTCTAGTACCTTCTCAAGGTGACTTATTAAGCCTTCTCTTTTAAATCTGAAAATAAAGAGACAAGCCGTTAACCGAATGATACCCAAAGAACCCATGTTGTAGGACACACTGTGCAAAATACAGAGAGAAGCTCAGTTTACTGGAGAACAGAAAACACATCTGCATGGTATGGGACAATCCAGTAAATACAGAGTGCCAGTTCAAGGTCAAGGCCCACCTCAAACTCGGGTGTGAACAGAAGGTTCCTTGAGCTTGCAAGAATGAGTGAGACTCAGATAATATCAATCAAAATAAGTGGAGACAACATGGACTCTGAGTGAGGATCAGGGTTTGAGAAAAGTCAGGCAGGGCCCAAACCCACCCCTCACCCAGCAGCCCACTGGCCCCGCCATGAAACATTCTGAACACGTCCTCCTACACTCACTTTGCCGCTTCCTTCATGGCATATACAGCAAATTTTTTGTGCACTTCCGGAGGTCCTTGCACTCCCTCAAGCAATTTGAGGATTTTTTCATATTCTGAAGATATTTAGAGAGAAAAAAAAAAACCCTTCAGTATTTCTAAAGTACAAAGAGGAGACAGAACTCAGTCTTGGAGACTCGGTGATCATTCAAGGGCTAGAATGTTACAGAGTACCTGTGCGTTCCATCCTTACTTTCAGACATCCGAATATATCCACCAACGGAATCTAGTACACAATAACCAATTAAGAAATACAAAAGAACAAGAGAAAAAGGTTTACTGGGACATTTCAGTCAAAATAAAGACGAACGATTCTAATTGGGAAAACCCAGTTCTGGCAAAGGATGAGGTCAGTGGAATCTAGTCTGGATCAGGGAATGGGAAAGACTTCCTGTGGTTTCATGGACAGAAATGGTTACTCGACTTACTTCCTTCAAAATATCGGATTTCCTTCTTCAATTGCAGTTTTATTTCCATATTGATTTTCACTGGTATTGGCAGTTGATCTGGCACATCTTCCAACACAGACGTTGCTGTGCCCTTGGGCTCATCTGCAGAGAGACAGCTGGGAAAGATTCCTCCCACCAGGGCATCACTACCAGGTCTGTAAATCGGCCCACCCCTTGTTGACCCTGGCTAAGTCAGGACACAAAGAATCTAATTGTGTGGAATACCGTCTCCTGCCACGCTCACAAGCTCTGGAGATCAGATTTTGACCAGAAGCCATCAGGTGGGGATTGACCACTTCCCCTCCCCGCCCCGTGCATACTGTGAATGGCAGGTGCCCCTGGAAGCCTCACTGAATGAGGAGCTGCAATGATGGGCATTTCAGCAACCCCATACGCACATCCATGTGCTTCACAGTCTCTAATATTTCTTTTCGCAGCAGGACAATACACCAGCTAGATGTATCAGTACTGAAAATTTGACCTCATGAAAAATAATACAACAGAGAAGCCTCTTCTATTCTGGTCACTACGCATACACACAGAAACAGACTTGGACAATACAACTAATCAACAAACATTCACAGAGCCCTGGGACTCAGGATTCAATGTTCCCTTGATGCACTCTACAAGGAGAAGAGCTGAACGTGTCACTTGATGTCACTTGATGTCACGATGCCTGATATTGGCACTAAATCACTAGAGATCCCAGTCAGTAAATGATCTTCCTCATCTGGCTTTTTTTTTTGTCTCAGGAGATATATATATATTTTTTTTTACTCCAAGTCTGACACATCTACTTCATTCACTCATGCTCCTCTGTGCCAAGCATCAAGCCAGGAGTGGGGATCAGCAGTGAACCAGACAGAAGAACCCTTTCCTTTTAGAAGTTACAACCACTGTGGACATCAGAGAGTACATGTACAATGGGCAAAGGGAATAACATGGTTTGATTTTGTGTTAGGAAGAAGTCAGCAGGGATGTGAGCCAGAGTGGGAGAGGAGGCCTCCATGATGCGTGGTCGGGCAGGGCGGTCTGAAGAGGTGAGCCCTGGGCAGAGCCAGGAGCAGGAGACAGAGCCGGCCCGTGCACACACAGCGGAGGCGGCCTGGCTGCCATGAAGGCCATGCACTGCCTGTGCAAGGGGACAAGCCTGGGCCACAGAATAAGGGTCAGACGCAGAGAGAGCAAGGATGACACGGAGAGGACATGAGATGGCAGGAGAGGATGGCAGGGTCAGGAGGTGCACGGTCTGGAGACCAGCGTCAGGAGCTGAGACTCTGTTCCGAGCGCTTGGGGAATTAATGATGGGTTTCAGGATATGCATGTGATGATCTGATTTCTGTGTGGACACGGTCACCCTGGGTACACGGCAACAAATGGGCAACACACGTTCAGGCGGGGAAGCAGGACGCGAGCTCAGAAGCTCTGGAACACCTTGCTGAGTGATGAGGCAGTGTGGAATGAGGGACGGTATAACGGTGGGACTCAGGAACTGCGACAGTCTTAAGAGGAGAGAAAGGAGATCAGAAAGGAGAAGAACATCTGTAGAATGCAGAGTTTGGGGAGCCAGGAATGTCTCCATGAAGGACAGAGTGATCACCTGGTCCAGTGTGGCTGGGAAATTAATGGCAGCCTCACCCAAAGCCAGTGACCTTGATCAGAACTGACCCCGAGGCATGGAGGAGCCAGAGGCGGGGCTGCCCTGGGCCAGGTCAGGGAGAGGAGGGCAGGACGGGCAGGGCATCCTCACCATCTTCCGAGGACACGGCTGAGGCCCCAGGCTGGGATGATCCCTCTCCGTCCTCTCTCACTGACAGCAGCGGCATGCTCAGCCTTTTCTTAAATGGAGGCGGAGTGATGGATTTTCCAGAACGTTTCACTTGGCTTTTGGGCCCAACGGCGGACTCCTCTGCTTTATCACTCATCACTTCCTGAGGAGCATTAAGAAACATGTTCCATTAATGACAAAAAAAACAACCACTCTGAAAGAGGAAGGAGGTATCTCAGGACGTTACCATAGAACTACGTGATGACCCAACATTTGCAGTACCAGGTATTTACCCAAAGAACACAAAAACTGATTTGAAGGGGTACCTGCACCCCGATGTTTACAGCAGCATCGCCGACAGCAGCTGAACTCTGGGAAGAGCCAGACTGGTGACTGACTGATAAATGGAAAAAGAAGACATGGTGTATGTACGTCTACAGCAGAATAGTACTCTGCTGTCAAAAGCAATGAAATCTTGCCATGCAAAATGATGTGGGTGCAGCTAGAGAGCAGAATGCTAAGCACAGTAAGTCCGTCAGAGAAAGGCAAACAGCAAACGAGTTTGCTCACATGCAGAATTTAAGAAACAAACAGATGACCACGGGGCGAGGGAAAGAAGGGCAAACCAGAAAACAGACTCCTAAGCGCAGAGAACAAACTCAGGGTCCTGGAGGGGAGGTGGGCTTGGGGACATGTGTGTGACAGGGATGAGGGAGGGCCCTTGTGTGATGAGCACTGGCTGTTGTACAGACGTGTGGAATCACTCAGTTCTACACCTGACACTAATAGCATCTCTGTGTTACCTAACTGGAGTTTAAAGAAAAATGTGAGAAACCATGCCAGCATTCCACCCGTCCAGACCGGCTCTCACAATCTTGCACCGTCCCTCCTCCACAATGTGTCCTGAGCCATCAGCCAGGCATTTCTTCAGCATGCACGTGGCTCCTTTGGGGGCTCTCTGCCTACACCCACAGTTGGATTGCTTCCTCTGCTGTCTAGGAGTGGCCTCCCTGTAGAAAGGTCCAGACCCATGTCTCCGCTCACCTGGCCTCTGGCCCCTGAGAGCTCGCTGCTGAGCATCTGGGCGAAATCAGCCACTGGCCCCTGACAGGGAAGACAAGGACAGACCACGAAGGAGGCAGGCCACTCCTGCTGGGTCCTGGCGGGTCTAAGAAGCAAGGAGCATACATACCAGGCTGGTCCCGGGCGGCCCCACGAGGAGATCTGCGCACTGCCAGGCAGGGCCCTTCCAGTTTATATAGTCGCCTGCGTGGGCTTCATCCCAGGCACTGTCCAGATGGGCCCAACAACACTCCCTCTGAAGCTGGAACTGTGTGACAGCTCCCACGACGGAGAGGAACTTACGTTCAAGGACAGGGGAAGGGATGAGGGCCTTCCGATAGCCCGCGGCCAACTTGGGGTCAACAGGAGGCCACGTGCTCTCAGAAACTCCCCCAACCAAGGCAGAATTCTGGCAAAAACTGGATACAAGCTAAGGAAGGGTAGGTGTGGGGCTCAGGAGCAATCAGCCAGCACAAAGATTCCCATGAAGGGTGGCGGCCAGGCGCAGGTGCCTTCTCCCGCCTCACTAGCCCCCAGCCTGCAGTACCATCCTTCATCAAAATGCCTTTACTCGGCAGAGGACCATCTCACGAAAGCGACGAGATGAGGGAGGGGCAGGTCACGTTAAGAGGGGTCAGAAGGAGGACCGAGGGACACTGAAATCCGTGGCCTGAGCCCCCAACAGCTGTGTTCCCCCACATTCACAAGGAACCACGAAGCAGGAGCCACCAGTGGAAAAGCAGTGCGGTCGGCTTGAGGCTACTTCCCTCATCCCACAGTGCTTCTTTATCTGTCTGTGTCTTCTGACCTTGCTGGGTGTGAATCCATTTTTTCTGAGAACTATCGCCCCCTGCCAACTTCCTCAGTAACATTTTAACTACAAAAGTTTCATTGCATTTCCCTTTACATGCAACATTTTCTTTGCACTGGAACCAGAAATGTTGATGGTCGGGGCCTGGACTAATGTGAGCACGTGAGGGTTGAGCAGCACAGGAAGCTGATTCGTCCTCAAAGCTGAGTCCGCTCCAGCCCAGGAGCCGCCCCTCCTTTAGTTTCCCAGGCTTCCCTCCTGGCATCCTCCATGGTACCCATCTACAGAAGGGCAGAACGAGCCCTTCTCCTTCTCACAGCTGCTCTGCAGGCTCTGAATTGTGAAAAGTGGAGCCTGTGCACCCTGGGGGAGCATTGGCAAATGGGACGTTTTTCACACTGAGATCCAAATCTAACAAGAACATTGCCGTTTTATGAGGAGAAGCCAAGCTTTGGGCATACTGAATGTGAAAAGTGGTTGTTGCCAGCTGGTACAATTTCTTCCATTCCCAAATGTGTCTTGTGTTTTGCTCTTTTGCTTGCCACCATGAACACTGTTTTGCATAAGGTGCTTTCAATCACAGGGCCACAAACCTCTCCTGTTTTGGCTAAAATGATACAAGAAGCCAACAGCTAAGTGGAGGTTACCATCAAATGAGCTGAATCCTGTATCAATAATATGACCAAGGGCCTGGTCCCTTCCCCAGGTTTCTCTTCTGCATTTTGAAGCCACGTCATCCGAGTTCTGGCTCCTCCTCATGATTGCAAAGTGGATGCCAGGGCTCCTCAGCTACCTGCTACTCAAGTCCTGTGTAGCAGAAGAATGAGGTTACATCCTCCTGTCGCATTCCCACAGGAAGTCCTAAGGTTTGCTGTGATGGAATCCTTCTGTGCACATGTCTGCCTCCAACGATCATTTTGCTCTACGGGGGGGCATCAATCAGAATGTGACAATTTCCTCGGCTCAGGCCCCAGACAGCAAATGCATAGATCGAAAGATACCACCCCTGATAGGGTTGACCATGGCCTCACATAGGATCCTGTATTCATTAATCAGAATATAATTTCTTTGATGAAGTCCCCAAAGTTTATTTTCGCTTTTGTTTCCTTTGCCTTTGGAGACATATCTTGAAAGAAGTTGCCGTGGCTGATATCAAAGAGATTACTGCCTATGTTCTCCTCTAGGATTCTGATGGATTCCTGTCTCACGTTGAGGTCTTTTATCCATTTTGAGTTTATCTTTGTGTACGGTGTAAGAGAATGGTAGAGTTTCCTTCTTCTACATATAGCTGTCCAGTTTTCCCAGCACCATTTATTGAAGAGACTATCTTTTTTCCACTGTATATTTTTTCCTGTTTTGTCGAAGATTAATTGACCATAGAGTTGAGGACCCATATCTGGGCTCTCTACTCTGTTCCACTGGTCTATGCGTCTGTTTTTATGCCAGTACCATGCTGTCTTGGTGATCACAGCTTTGTAATAAAGCTTGAAATCAGGTAACGTGATGCCCCCAGCTTTATTTTTGTTTTTCAACATTTCCTTAGCGATTCGGGGTCTCTTCTGATTCCATACAAATTTTTGGATTATTTGCTCCAGCTCTTTGAAGAATACCGGTGGAATTTTGATTGCAATGGCATTAAAAGTATATATTGCTCTAGGCAGTATAGACATTTTAACAATGTGTATTCTTCCGATCCAAGAGCATGGAATGGTCTTCCATCTTTTTGTGTCTTCTTCAATTTCTTTCATGAGTGTTCTGTAGTTCCTCGAGTACAGATCCTTTACCTCTTTGGTTAGGTTTATTCCCAGGTATCTTATGGTTCGTGGTGCTATAGTAAATGGAATCGATTCTCTAATTTCCCTTTCTGTATTTTCCTTGTTAGGGTATAAGAAAGCCACTGATTTCTGCACATTGACTTTGTATCCTGCCACGTTGCTGAATTGCTGTATGAGTTCTAGTAGTTTGGGGGCGGAGTCTTTTGGGTTTTCCATATAAAGAATCATGTCATCTGCGAAGAGAGAGAGTTTGACTTCTTCATTACCAATTTGGATACCTTTTATTTCTCTTTGTTGTCTGATTGCCGTTGCTAGGACTTCTAATACTATGTTGAACAAGAGTGGTGAGAGTGGGTATCCTTGTCTTGTTCCTGATCTCAACGGGAAGGCTGCAAGCTTTTTCCCATGGAGGATGATATTTGCTGTGGGTCTTTCATAGATAGATTTGATGAGGTTCAGGAATGTTCCCTCTATCCCTATACTTTGAAGCGTTTTAATCAGGAACGGATGCTCGATTTTGTCAAATGCTTTTTCTGCATCAATTGAGAGGACCATGTGGTTCTTCTCTCTTCTCATATTAATTTGCTGTATCACATTGATTGATTTGCAAATGTTGAACCATCCTTGTAGCCCAGGGATGAATCCCACCTGATCGAAATCAAAAGCTTCTGCACAGCAAAGGAAACAGTCAACAAAACAAAGAGGAAACCCATGGAATGGGAGAAGATATTTGCAAATGACAGTACAGACAATAGGTTGATATCCAGGATCTATAATGAACTCCTCAAACTCAACACACGCGAAACAGGCAAACATATCAAAAAATGGGCAGAAGCTATGAACAGACACTTCTCCCATCAAGACATACAAATGGCTATCAGACACATGAAAAAATGTTCATCATCATTAGCCCTCAGGGAGATTCAAATTAGAACCACATTGAGATATCACCTTATACCAGTTAGAATGGCCCAAATTAACAAAACAGGAAACAACATGTGTTGGAGAGGATGTGGAGAAAGGGGCACCCTCTTACACTGTTGATGGGAATGCAAGTTGGTGCAGCCTCTTTGGAAAACAGTGTGGAGATTCCTCGAGAAATTAAAAATAGAACTTCCCTATGACCCTGCCATTGCACTCCTGGGTATTTACCCCAAAGATACAGATGTCGTGAAAAGAAGGGCCATCTGTACGCCAATGTTTATAGCAGCAATGGCCATGGTCGCCACACTATGGAAAGAACCAAGATGCCCTTCAACGGATGAATGGATAAGGAAGATGTGGTCCATATACACTATGGAGTATTATGCCTCCATCAGAAAGGACGAATACCCAACTTTTGTAGCAACATGGACGGGACTGGAAGAGATTATGCTGAGTGAAATAAGTCAAGCAGAGAGAGTCAATTATCATATGGTTTCACTTATTTGTGGAGCATAACAAATATCATGGAGGGCAAGGGGTGGTAGAGAGGAGAAGGGAGTTGGGGTAAATTGGAAGGGGAGGTGAATCATGAGAGACTATGGACTCTGAAAAACAATCTGAGGGGTTTGAAGTGGCGGGGGTGTGGGAGGTTGGGGTACCAGGTGGTGGGTATTATAGAGGGCACGGATTGCATGGAGCACTGGGTGTGGTGAAAAAATAATGAATACTGTTTTTCTGAAAATAAATAAATTTTTTTAAAAAAGAATATAATTTCTTCTCAAGCAGGCAAACATTGGCAATGGTGACACCGAAACCCCAATCCTTAATTTCTTGTAGACTATGATATCTAAACAAAATGAAATTAAAGAAGTACTTCTTGCCAACACAACAAAAGGTACTCCAAAAGTTTGTAACATACTTCTAAATCAATACTCACTATTGAAGTCTAAGAAAACATCACATGACTGATTCTGTGGGACACATGAAATGGCGGGGGGGGGAGCTTACAACTTCACATTCTGTTAGAAAAGAAACATTGCTGCAAATGAATGAGGTCTGTCCCTGGAGGAAGAGGCAAAAAGACTATAGTGAGAGCTATGCTGTGTTTTGACACTTGTGTCTCCCCAACAGCCTGTGTTGAAATCCAACCCCCCAGGGAAGCTGATATCAGGAGGCATCCGGGTCCTTTGGCGGGTGCTGAGGTGCAGACAGTGGCCCACTCCTGAGCTGGATTAGTGCTTCAGAAAGGAGGCTGCAGAGACCCCGAGCCCTCCCACGGGGCAGAATGAGGGCGCCTGACTCTGAACTAGGCCACGGACCTCCCTACATCTCCCTGGTGTCGGCAGCCTGGTC
This sequence comes from Mustela erminea, assembly GCF_009829155.1. Classification (NCBI taxonomy): domain Eukaryota; kingdom Metazoa; phylum Chordata; class Mammalia; order Carnivora; family Mustelidae; genus Mustela; species Mustela erminea. Next base: position 114,050,506 of record NC_045635.1, on the reverse strand, counting down.
GTGGTGCCCCAGCCTCCCCAGCTCTGGACAACACATTTCTGTCCCAGTCACCTTCCCAGTTTCTGCCGTGGTGCTATGGCAGCCTGAACAGACCAAGATGGCTCCTTGGCATGATTATCAAGGACAACTTAGCCACAGAATAACAGTACTGTCCACCAAGCAGGAGACCGAGCCCTGTATCCAGAAGGGAGCTCTGTGAAAGACAGTGGGAACACCCAGAGTGACTTTATAGTAAATTTGGGAACTGAGACGACATAGACACTGTCCTAGAGCAAGGAAACATTCCAAAAGTCACCAAGAACAAACAGAAAATCTGAACACCCCTGTATGTGGTCCAACGTTTAGTACCAAATGATGAGCCTTTCCATTCTAAAGGCTTTCCTGGGGAGTCCCTCAAACATTCAGGGGGGATATAATACCAGTCTTACGCAAACGCTTTCGGAGAAGAGAAGAAAGGGTGCGAGTTCCCTACTCATTTTGTGACGCCAAGATAAATGTGTTACTAACATCTACCAAAAACACTGGAAGAAAAGGAAAGCAAAAGACCCAGTTCGCTCTCCTGAATATAGACCCACCACTCCTAAACAACTCGTTAGCAAGTAAAATTAAACAGGACATTAAAAAACAAACAAACAATCAAACCCTAAAGGTCATGGTGTAGTTGGGTCTATTGCTGGAAGGAAGACTGGTTTCACCCTGGGAAATTTATTCGTGAAATGTGCTACATAAACAGCAAAAACCGGGCAAAACGCACAGTGCCATTGTAATAAGTGGGTTGATGCTGGATACTTATTCACAGTAAAAATCCTCAGCAACTTTGGATGAAAGGCAACTTCTTTAACCTAAGAAAGCTTATCTTCCCCCCCTCCCCCACCCCCTGCAAAATGCACACAAGAGCTGTATTTAATGGTGACATGCCCAACTCTTTCTTCTTGAGTTTGAAATAAGACATGGTGTCCGCTGTGTTTTCAAGAACATACTGGAGGAACTGAAAACTGTCAGTAAACAATAATAAGTATACATTTTGGAGAAGAAGGACTGAGGCTGTCATTGTTCACAGTGGACATGTTCTATATGTAGAATATCCAAAAGGATGTAAAATACCGAGAATTAATAAGTGTACAGTAGCCAAGTTACTGGATGCAAGAGCAAGAATCAAAAACCTGTGTATTTCTGTGAAATAACAATCCGATTAGAAAAAGATATTCAAAATACCATTAGAACAGTGTCAAGCACATCTAGGGGCACCTGGTTGGCTCAGTCAGTGGATGGTGGGACGGTTGATCTTGGGGTTGTCTGTTCAAGCCCCATGTTGGGTGAAGAGATTACTCACAAATAAAAAAATTTAAAAAAAAATCAAAACCTATAGAATAAAGCTAACCACAGGTGTGCCTAAGCACTACCCATGAAACATAAACCTGATGGACAGAAATCAAAGGCCTCAGTAAATGGGCCGTGTGGATACATACATACCGTGTGGATGGGAAGACGCATTATTAAGTCATTGTTGCCAATTCTGCCCAGAATAATTATTGCATCATGCTTAAATGTAAGTAATTTTTTATTTAAAACTTTAAAATCTCCCTGTTAATATTGGGGATAACTCATGAGCTGATACTACAGAGTATATGGATATCGAAGGGCCTAGAATAGCTGAGACCCTATTTAGGCAAAAGCACCAGGTTGGAAGATGCACACGGCCAGACAGCAGACGTAGGAGCCATGACAACGTTGTGGAGTTGGAGCAAGGGTGGGCGGATACACCAGTGCGACAGGACAGGGAGTCTAGACATAACTCGGGAAATCTAGCGGGTGCTAGATTGCTGACACTGGGGCCTTCAAGCCTTTGTGGTCCATTCAGTAAGTCCACCTGCTCCCTGCGGAGAACAGCAATTCTGCTCTGATCCCCTTCCTGTCCATATAACATTGATCTCCCATGAATAGGAGAGATAGAAGGACACGTAGGATATTACGTTCATGGTTTTAAAAGGTAAAGCTTTTAAAAAGAATGAAATCACTGACCATGATGAATCGGTTGACTAATTAGACTTAATTAAACTGAGAATTTCGGTGCATCCAAAATATACTAAGAAGGCAACGACTTAGGGCACCTGTGTGGCTCAGTTGGTTAAGCATCTGACACTTGACTTTGGATAAGGTTATGATCTCAAGGTGGTGAGATTGAGCCCCAACCTGGACTCCAACGGGGGCTCTGTGCTGGGTGGCCAACCTGCTTATGATTCTCTCTCTCCCTCTCCCTCTGTCACTCCCTGCTTTTTGTGTGCATGCCTTCTCACTCCGTCTCAAAAAAGAGAGTGACAAAACAAAACAGATCAGCAGAAGACACAGAAAATTATATTTTTAAGTATATGTATAAATATAAACATATGTTGAACAGCAAATCAATTTTAAAACTACAGATATCTCATAATTCAAGCAGAGGGAGTCAATTATCATATGGTTTCACTTATTTGTGGAGCATAACAAATAACATGGAGGACATGGGGAGATGGAGAGGAGAAGGGAGTTGAGGGAAATTGGAAGGGGAGGTGAACCATGAGAGACTATGGTCTCTGAAAAACAACCTGAGGGGTTTGAAGGGGCGGGGGTGGGAGGTTGGGGGAACCAGGTGGTGGGTATTAGGGAGGGCACCGATTGCATGGAGCACTGGGTGTGCTGCAAAAACAATGAATAGTGTTAAGCTGAAAAGAAATAATAATAAAAAAAAAAACTACAGATATCTCAGTAAGATGTGGATGCACGTCCTGGAATGTCTCTTCAAAAGACATACAGAAATGGCCAGTAAAGCACATTAACCAGTACAAAATGCACATGTAGAAGAGATAACGAGAGGCCCCCGCACACCCACCAGGGCACTGAGATTGAAGACGCCCTATAGCAAGTGTTTCTGAGTATGGAAAGCAGCCAACTCTTACATACTGTCAGCCCCAGATTCCCACTTTGATGACCACGGTCACGCATAGAAGGTTAGATAGAACCCCTGAGAGACTGAGATACAGAAACCCAGGGAAACTACCCCACCCCGGGCTGAGACAGAGCATCCAAGTAAGAGCAAACCACCCAAAGTGCCCGAGAGCCCCCGAGTAAGAATTCACCCCAAAGGCTGAGTGAGACAGACCACACGAGGGAGAGTGCAGCCCCTGAGCAGAGCCCCCAGAATGCCCCCCGGCAACGGCTGAGACAGGGCAGCCGAGGAAGAGCCGCCCAGGTCCATAAGGGGGACCAAGTGCCCAAGGAACCCTCCACCCAGGGCTGGGAGGGAGCACTCAAGGAGAACCCCCCTTCTGGGCAGAGATGGACCTTCCGAGGAAGAGCCTCGGCTCCCCAGACGGCAGCGGGAGCGCCAAGAAAGAGCCCAAACCCCCAGTGCCGAGCGAGCACCCAAGGTGAAGTTCTCTCCCGGCCACGCCCGGCTCAGACGGAGCCCCCCGGGGACAGCTTCCCCATCGTCTTAAACCATCGGAGGAACGGCACCCCCATAGGAGGGGACAGAGCCCCCACGGAAGTCTCCCCAGGACTACGAGTCCCCACCAGGGACCAGCAGAGCACCACGGAAGCCCAGGCCCACCATGGCTGCGACAGAGCACCCCGGGAAAATGCCCCCTCGTGCTGAACTGCACCCCAAGGCGAGTGTCTCGCAGGCTGAGGTAGAAGCCCTCAGGGACAGGAATCCGAGGGCTGAGCTGGTGCAGCCCAGGAAACATCCCCTCACAGAGCTTGAACCGAGAGCCAGGAACCACTCCCCCCGTCCCTCACGTAGGACTGAGGGGATCACCCAAAGACAAGTCCCCTCGCCAGTGCTGAGAGAATTACGTAAGCAGAGTCCCTCACAGAACTCAAGACACCACCAAGGACTGCCTCTTCTCCAACATGGCTGAGACAAGCTGCCCAGAAAATGCCTCCCTTGTGCTGAGGTCAGAACCCACCCACGTCTCTCCACAGAGCTGAGGTAGATCCCCTCAGGAAGACACCACAGCCAAGGGAGAGGCACTTTCAGGGCCCAGGCAGCGCGCCAGGGGACAGAACCCACTGTCCCAGGGTTAAAATCCTGACCTCGTTCCAGGCGCCTGGAAACAAGAATGGCAGGGACGTCGTGGTGCCTCTCAGGTGGGACCGTACAGAAAGGTGCCCCCTGGGAAACCTCGGGACATCCGCCCCCTAGGGGACCTGGGAGCGGTGCGCACACACAGCTGTCTGGCCAGAAGGCTGATCTACTTATTTTTACTGCCCCGGGGAGGTGTAAGGGCGTTTACACGACTTGGCGGGCTGTTGGCCACACTGCCCTGCAGCAGCCCGACCCCCCGAGAAGCTGTGTGCGGTGCGGAACCAGGTGCTGGAGAAGCCTGTTGCCCCCCAGGGGCCAGCTGTGCCCGCTGCCCAGAACCAGGAAGCAAGTCTTTCGGGCCGCGGCTCAGGCGCCCCCTACAGGCAGAACTCGGCCACACAGACCAGAAGAAAAGGCGTTTCTAGGAACCAGAATTTTTTTTTTTAAGATTTTATTCATTATTCATTTGACAGAGAGAGAGAGAGAGAGAGATCACGAGCAGGCAGAGAGGCAGGCAGAGAGAGAGGAGGAAGCAGACTCCCGCTGAGCAGAGAGCCTGTTGTGGGGCTCGATCCCAGGACCCTGAGATCATGACCTGAGCCGAAGGCAGAGGCTTAACCCACTGAGCCACCCAGGCGCCTCGGAACCAGAATGTTTTTCCCATAATAGGTGAGAGGCTTGTTGTGTTTAAAGCTGAGAGTGCACAAATAAAAAGGTGGCCCATTGTTTTAACAGAAACGGAGGGGGATTATTTCGTCATCGTAATCCTGAGGAACACTTAAGAGCATTTGGTAAAAATTTGTCTACACACTTCTGCTTTGCAGGTTTTTCTTGGAGGAGAAACATTTCAAGCACTTCTTGCACATGAAATGAAAGGAAGACAAGACTGCTCACCGTCATCCCTTCTATTCAACACTCCCTGCAGGGCTCCTGCCTGGCACCTTAAGATGGCGACAGGGCTGTGCCCACAGAGAGAGCTCTAGACTGTTCTGTGTTGGTCGAGTCCCAGGAGCGGTGCTTTTCAGGGAGTCACCAAGCACATTAAATAGTAACAATTGTGTGGGAACAGAGATTTGCGGGGAGCTCCCATCAGTTTAGTCATCTCCAGTGGCTGACTGTCGCTGGTGTTCCGAGCTACTGTGGACGTGAGGTCCTTGGTTTCAAGGCCACCCCGGAGCTGAGGACAGGGCAGTAGGAATAGCGCTCCTCACAACGGCCCAAAGCCCACTGTCCCCAGTGGGACGGAGCCATCTTTCCGGAGTGAACGCACTTCCGGTTCTTGCCGAGCGCGGATTGACTGATGCACGGCTCTGCAGCCGGTTGATTCGGCAGGATTGGCCCGTGTTCTCCTTGCCTGTACGCGGGAGTGGATTCTCGCGGGCCCTGCCTCCACCGACCCAGACATGCCTCCTCGTATAGGCTGCGTCTTATACTAAGTATCACTCCAGTGTATCCGACCGTCAACTATTTACACTGTTTCCCTTTTTTGTTCTGGAAGGAAACTCGTAGAGGCGGTGCCTGCATCTTGCGAAAGGCCTCCCGTGGCCCCTCGAAGGCAGGGTTTGCGTATGAGGAAGAAAGGGCTCAGGAACACGGGCGAGGGGATCGCAGTCCCTCTCCACGCAGAACCCACGCAGCACCAGGGAGCGCACCCGTTGTCTGCACGTCGTCGTAGCGCGGACGGAAAAGGGGCGGAAGGAGAACGACGGAGGCTCTCACTTTAGATGGGGTGACAGGCACTTCAGTGAGGAAGTGGCATTTGAGGAGAGAGGCGAAGGGCGACAAGACCTGGGGAGCATAACTGAGGCAGCAGGAAGCCCAGCTGCAAAGACCCCGGAAGGGCTGGGGCTCCGGCTGCCAGGGCAGGGAAGTCGGAAGCTGGGGTGGCTGCAGAGCAGGGATGGGGGAAGCGCTGCGGGTCCCAAGGGTGCCTGGACAGTTACACCGCTCTTTTCTTTCTCTTTCTCTTTTCTTTTTCCTTTTCTTTTTATTTATTTATTTATTTGGCCAAAATCAGATGTTTATTCAAAAGATTTGCATTGAAAATCAGTCTAAAGACACACATTATTTATTTGCAGAATAAGTGCTTATGACCCATAAGGGATCCTTTTTCGTTCACATATAAGACTTACTTCTAATGTTGCGGCAGCCTATCAGCTCTTTTTCCTTTTTAAAAAATTTTTTATTTCATTTCCTCAGTGTTCCAAGATTCATTGTTTATGCACCACACCCAGCGCTCCATGCAATCCATGCACTCCTTAATGCCCACCACCAGGCTCGCCCAACCCCCCAGCCCCTCCCCTCCAAAACCCTCAGTTTGTTTCTCAGAGTCCACAGTCTCTCATGCTTCGTCTCCCCCAATTACCCGCCCTTTTCAAGCGCTCCTTGCGTGACTGCACTTGGCAGTCCTTCCTGGCTGAATGGCTAAGCTGTTTGAAATAGCTTAAACTGTTTAAAACGGTTTAAAGGCAAGTATATACAGCCCACTACGGACTGCATAGACAACTTTTTCTAGAAGCCTTACGTGCTTGTCTTGAACCGTGGAGGGAATCTTGCTGTACATGGACATGAAAGGGGGGTCTTGCCATGCACTCTATGAAACTTATAAAAACGTACAAAAAAAAAAAAAAAAAAAAAAAAAAGACCTATAAAGCATAAGGTCACCAAACTGGATTCAAGGGGGGCCACTAGGGGGAGCACTGAGGCGCTACCCCTGGTTATCCATTGCACACCCATAGGGGGAATTTACCATGCAAGTCCATTCTACTTCAGCTGCTCCCTTACTATCCCAGCAGGAGGAAGAAAGATTTTCCTCCTCCCCCAGCAACAGCCCAGACAAAGTGGAACACTCACAGCTCAGCCAATGAGAAGCTGCTATACATTCAAATCCCAGTTTACTGCAGTGGACTTTTCTTTTGTAACAGCCTTCCAAATGTCCATTCTCCTCTAATAAAAGAGCCTTCTCCTTTGATCTCCAGACTTGCCAATGGTTCTGCTGTAACTTGTTTGTTCTTTTTTTTTTTAAGATTTTATTTATTTATTTGACAGAGAGAGATCACAAGTAGGCAGAGAAGCAAGCAGAGAGAGAGAGGGGGAAGCAGGCTCCCTGCTGAGCAGAGAGCCCGATGTGGGGCTCGATCCCAGGACCCTGGGATCATGACCTGAGCTGAAAGCAGAGGCTTTAACCCACCGAGCCACCCAGGCGCCCCAACTTGTTTGTTCTTGATTGCAATTCTCTGTTTTCTCCAAATAAATGCATTTTGTTGGCACAATAACTGACAGTTTTATTTGTTTTAAGATTTTATTAATTAATATGAGAAAGGGAGAGCATGAACAGGGGGAGTATCAGAGGGCTAGGGAATTGCAGACTCCCCATTGAGCATAGATCAAACTGGGCTTGATCCAAGAGCCCTGAAATCATGACACAAACCAAAGTCAGATGCTTAACCAACTGAGCCACCTCGGTGGCCCAACAGATTTATTTTTAAGGTTCACAACTTCTTCACTTGGGAAACAAAGTCCTGGCACTCGTTAGTCTGTAGATCTCAGTTTAGTAAGGAATCCATGTTCCCTTTTGTGAAGCAGGGGCAAGGTGCTGTACACGCACCGTGAGCACACGCTATGGCCTGAGGGACACTGGGAATCACTCTGGTGTCAGCTCCCAGCCAGATCTTAGACCTGGAGAAAGGACAGACTCTCTGCAGGGTCAGTGTCTTCAGGTGTTAAGTGGAAATTGTGACCTCTGCCTCATTAGGTGGCTGTGGGGTTGTGGTGAGGAGGATAGTAAGAAACCAAAGTCTACCCTGGCATGTTTGAGGTGCTTGGGAAAGGTTCTGCTCAGGCTTGGTGCTGCCTATAGGAGACAAGCATGGCCCAATACCTCAGAGAGGCTACAGGCTCTGGGCCAGAGAAAAGTACAGCGTGGGCCATTCACTGGGGGTCAGTGTTCTCATTTGGAGAGCATACAGACAGCAGACTCCCCTGTGGGCCAGGGATTTGCTGAGGGACCGAAGTTTAGCCCTGTCTGACAGGGTAGCTCTTCCTGAAAGCCCTCAGGGCTGAAGAGCTAAGGGAGAGCTTGAGGCAGGTGAAAGCAAGACCCCCCCTCTTCTGGGAGCTCCTGTCAGGGAGGGAGAGTGAGCAGAGAATGTTCCAGAGCCAGGGTCAGATGACAAATAAGGACCAATGGCAGACTGTGGGTCAGGAGTAGCTGGAGGCTGTGAAGTCTGGGGGCAGCCCTGGAGCAGTGGGAAGAGCTTGGCTTCAAGCCAGCCCTGGTTCTGCATGACTGCTCCAGGTCCGCCCATGAGCATGTATTGCTCATGACCTGGGGTTATATGCCGAACCTTTCTGTGTTTCCACATCCCCTCCTACAAACCGAGGCCCCTGACAGCATCAACCTCCCAGACTGGTTGTGAGGGTCAAAAGTAATTCATTCGGTATTTGCTCTAAACCATCTAAGTGGCAGCTGCTTATCTAGGTGTGAAAGAACAGTGAACTGGACACTCTTCTAGTGGTTCTTCCATTCCAGTTGGGAGATAACACCAAACAATCAGAGGGACTCTAACATGATGTAAGTGCATTGAAAAATGTTGAAGTCAGGTGAAGAGAAGGAACACAAGTAGATGGTACTTTGAATTTGGTGGTCAGGGAAGGTCTCTCTGAAGGTCAGTCATGTAACCTGAATCAGAGGAAAGGGCTTTGTATTGTGAAAGGCTCAGGTTTCTGCAGAATATCCTTTTTCTCAAGGTGAAAGCAAAAGACAAGACATGAGTTTCAGTTAAATCTTTGTGGGGGTTCCAACTCATACCTTCGGGTTTAGGCCTGAGTGTGATCTTTTCTTCCTGAATGTCTGAGCTGCTCTGGTGTCCAACAGGGAGACACCAACCTTATAGACTGTTCAATGAGTTACAACTTTGCATAAGACCACTTCTTTATGAAGTTTCAAATCCATGAAACACACATATATGTACACACACACACACACACACACACACACACACACACATAAATATACTGACAGTTTCTAGAGAACAAAGAACAAATATAAGGATGACTTCTGTGGAATTGTTCTGGGTTCTGGAATTCTTTCTTTAATCTGATTAGATTTAAAGCCAGTAATCTCCAGAAATCAGCATGGAGGTTCCTCAAAAAGTTAAAAATAGCTATCCCACAATTAAGAAATTGCACTATTACGTATTTACCCAAAGGTTAGAAAAGTACATATTCTAAGGGGTAAATGCACCCTTATGTTTATAGTAGCATTATCAACAACAGCCAAACTATGGAGAATATCCAAATGTGCATTGACTGATAAGTGGATATAAGAAGTTCTCTCTCTCTCTCTCTGTATGTGTGTGTATACACACACACACACACACACACATATATATATAATGGAATATTACTCAGCCATGAAAAAGAACAAAATCTTCTCATTTGCAACAATTTGGACAGAGCTAGAGCATATTGTGTAAGCGAAATATGTCAGTCAGAGAAAGACAAATACCATATGATTTCATTTACATGTGCAATTTGGGAAACAAAGCAGATAAATATATTCAAGGGAAAAAAAGAGGAGTTGGGAGGCAAACCATAGGAGACTCTTAACGATAGAGAACAAACTGAGAATTGATGGAGGGAAGTGGGTAGGGGACAGGGTAAATAGGTGATGGGGATTAAGGAGGGCACTTGTTGTGTTGAGCACTGGGTGTTATATGTAAGTGATAAATCACTAAATTCTACTCCTGAAACCACTATTAAACTATGGGTTAGCAAAATAAGAATTTTAATAAAAATTTGGAAGAAAAAACACATCAAAAACAGAGAGGAAAAAAATAAAGGAAATGACTTGTTATAAAGAGGTGGAGGTAGAGGTAGATAATCAGATTATAAAAGATAACATTTGGCAGCTGAAATGCAATACTTATAGTGCTATGATCTGAGAGAAAATGAACTAATAATACTCCTACAGTGTCCACTATTTGATTTCCTTTAAAAAAATCCTAATTGTTTCTATTTTTAAATGTTACTAAAATCTAAATAACTCAAGTAAAACAAAAGAAGTGTTAGCTGTGAACATGTAGGAAAAAATAAAGCCCTTAGTGACGTTTATTCCAGTTTTTAATGGGGATTGATAGTCCATTGCAGGCAGCAAATAAGTGTCTCAAATTATCACATTTTGGGTACCTATAATGAAGTCCCTATAAAAGGCAAAGGTACAAGTGAGCAACTAGAAGCTACCTGTGAACACACTTGTCAAATAAGGGGTATAACTGAAATCAATGATTGCTCCTAAATCCACTGGGGAACTAAGGGATGAAATACGCACAGGTCCTGAAAGTCCCACTTCAAGGTCCACATAAGGATCAGAAAGCTTCAGTGAACTGGCTCCAGTTATCTCTTGTCACTTCAGGGTCAAGATGTGGGCAAACCCTAGCCAAAGTCTAGTCCTGTGACTGGCTGGCTTACCACACAATGTGAATGCTCATATTCCCAAGGTCTCTGGCCTTCAGATTAGGGCACTGATAAGTAATGGCTGGGATCCTGACACCTGGAGTGGGACCCAGATGCCGACTCTGAGGAAGCTGAGGAATTTGAACGGCTAAATTCTGTGAGATAATTTGCCAGTAGAAGCAAATCTTCCTCCTGTCTGAGGAGGTTATTTCCCCTTAGCCTGAAGAAGCAGTGATGGTCCTGCCTGAGGTAGCACCCTTGCGGGGCCCTGCTGATCTGCCCCAGAAGCTACACCCACTGCTTCACTTTCCTTCCAATTCCCAAGTCTCATATTCCCACAGGCCATGTATTATAAAGCAAAATGTGACACTTGCAGAGATAGAAAAGTCACGCAAAGATCTCCATCATTTTAAAATCCATATACACAAAATACTGGGGATTTGCATGAGCATCATTCCTTGAAGTGGGGTGTGGAGGTAGAAGGAAAATAGAGTTGAATCAGACCACAGTTACTGATGCAGGTGTATTAAGCCCAGACTCTGGATGAAATGCTTTTGCTTCAGGGTTAAGCAAGCCTCTCATTGTTTGCTTCATTGCTGTCTTGGTGTATTCAGGCTGCACTAAGAAAACAACTCCAGACTGGGTGGCATAAGAAACAAACATGTATTTATCATGGATCTGGAGTCTGGGAAGTCTAAGATCAAAGCATCTGCAGATCTGATGTCTGAAGAGGGCCCATTTCCTGGTCACAGATGGCCATCTTCTTGCTGTGTCCTCACATGTTGGAAGGGGCAAGGGAACTCTCCAGGTTCTCTTTCATAAGGGCACTAATGCCATTTATGAGGGCTCCACCCTACTGACCCCATCATTTCCCAAAGGTCCCACATTCTAATACTATTGAATCAGGCGTGAGGATTTCAACATGAATTTGTTGGGGGGGACCCCTAAAACATTTAGTCTTCCACCCTTGGTTTACTAGGAAAGTCCCAAAGGACTTAAGAAGAAATGCAAGATCTTTCCTGGTGTACTACAAAGGAAGAAAGCGAAAGGCTTAAGGAGATTGGAACATCAGAGTGAATTTATCATATAAGATGGTGTTCACTCACTTTGGGAGATCTGGAGGATGCTGTCACCAAGTCTGTGGTAAATTGCTTTCTAAGGGGAGCCCAGACATCTGTGAAGAGCTCTGTGGTGGCATTTCTCTTCTCTGTTGGTCAGAAGTCACTGTGGGCTTGCCCTCAAGGAAGGACCATACTACACTGCCAAATATTTATGCTGTTAATCATTATTGCAACCTTACCCCAACAGACCTGTGGCCAATTAATAGGGTGACAATTCATGATAGAAAGTTAGTAATCCAAATTGTAAGAGAAGATTTGATACTGGCTCTGAACTGACACTAATATTTGAGAGCTAAAACTTCATGGGTTACAGAAATGGCTCATGGAAATCATTGAATCAATATGGTTTTACCTCAAGCCCATCTCAGCAATTGGTCCCTGAATCCACTGTCTGGTTATTAATTTCCTCTAATTCAGAGTGTATAGTTAGAAGAGTCAGAAGATGATAGAATTCCCATGTTGGCTCTCTGACCTGTGAAATGAAGGCTGCTATGGTTGGAAAGGCCAAGTAGAAGCCATGAGAACTACTTACCTATGAAGATAGTAAAAGAAAATGCAACATTTCACCTTGGAGGGAATGGACTGATTATATAGCATTGAGATTTGAAAGGGGCAGGTCGTGATTCTAGGACATCCCTTACAACCTACCTGTATGTCTGGTCCAGAAACAGACAGACCTTGGAGAAGGAAAGGCAATTATAATAACCCTCACCACATGAATATTCCAAGTACAGCTGCTTGTTTTACATGTGCTTTTGTTGTTTTAGCAATCAAACATCTGCCAAGGTACCAGGCATATGTTACTGATGGGGGAAAATGGTTTTTCCCCTATCAGTAAATACCACCAGAGTTTGGCTTCAGCTTGAAAGGCTGGCAATAAGCCACTTCTTACCTCAGGGGCTGAATGTAACACAGAACTCACAGGAGTGTGGCATGCATCTTCAAGTGACCTGAAAACCTACCAGCTTGGAGTGGGGCCCAGAACAAGAAAAAGTTCTCTAATATGACCTCACATACATTCCAGTGACCACTTGACTGGAAAAGAAGGAATATCATGTGTGATTTCCAGTTCTTACTTCCCAATATGCAGGCCCAACCTATTTTAGACCTCTATTCCTACATATCAATCAGCACACATTTAACAGCTTAGAACTAGATAAATATATTCTCAAACAGTTCTATAGCTGAGAAGTCCAGGCAGGCTTGATTAGGTTCTCTTCGTGACTGGGTCACATGGAATTGAAGTCAAAATGTTGACCATGCTGGGTCATTAACTGGATAGTCATGGAGAGAAACAACTTCCAAGCCCTTTCAGGTTATTGTCAGGTGTAGTTTCTTAAGGCTGTAACACTGAGGTCCCCATTTCCTTGCTGTCTCTCAGCTGAGGCCACTCTGAGCTCCGAGGACCACCCTCATACCTCCCGAGGTGCACCCCTCTATCTTCCACGCAGTAATGATGCATCATGATCATGGAAGCAGGAATGAAGATTGTGCATGGAACATAAACATGAACTCCCACTCAGCAAGACTCATGGTGTTGCAGATACTGATGACTGCTCCATCTGCCAGCAGCACAGACCACACTGAGCACCTGCTATGGCACCATACCCCCACGGGGTCAGTCAGCTAACTACCAGTGGCAGATTGACGATTCTGGTCTGCTTCAAAAATACTGGGGAGAGGGCAGCTCTTTGTACATGAACACACCTTTATTCTGGGTAGGGGTTTTCTTTCTCACCCAGGGTACTTTGTAGAACACCATGTGTGGACTTAGAAAATTCCTTCCCAACATCATGGAATTCCACTTATAAACATGGAACTTATAAACTTGGAACTTATAAACATGGAACTTGCTTCCCAGGTAACATGCTCATGGATCTCACAGCTATTATGTTTCCTATCATCCTGAAATGATGGTTCAGTTGAACTGTGGTATGATCTTCTGAAGCCTCAGTTATGGTTGGACCATGGTGGCAGTGCTGTGTGCGATGGGGACAATATAACCTGGAAAGTGGAAAGCCCTATCTTAGGGTCAGATAGATGGAGCTGTTCCCGTAACAGACACAACTCTTGTCTTCAGCAAGCAAAAGATAACAGCATAAAGACTTCTGCTCATTATTGCTGCTTATGTATCTAGGAGCAAAATTTTCTTTCTCTTCCCCACAAGGTTAGGATCAGCAAGTGGAGAATTGTTTTCAACATGTGACCTCACTGACTCCCCTGAAATGCAGATTGAGACTGCCCAAAGAACCACGTTGCATTCCTCTGTGGTGTGGAGACATGGAACGTGACTATCAAAGGAAGCTGGATTGCCAATACAGATGGCCTAATAAGGAGTATGTGTGAAATGTCTAGAGCTCTTCTTGGTACTCCCAGGTATCTGTGATTAGTTAATGGGATATTTCAACAATACAATCCAGGCAGAACACCTACTGGTCCAGACCCTCCAGGAATTAAGGTATGAGTCGTCCCCTCAAGACAAGCACCAGAACCAGCTGAGAGGTTGTCCCAGACAAAGGGAATAAGAAATAGTTAGACAGTACCCAGTCATAACTACCAGTGAGTTCCAGAGCATGCCAATGAAAAGAAAAGTATTTACTTGATGGCTTAAAAATATCCCCAAACTCAGTGGAAAACAAACAGAAAAACTCCAGTTTAGCCATTTAGACAAAATGTTTAGGGCAAAAGCTCAACTTTTACTACAGAAACTTGTAACATGAAAGTTGCAGTGCTTTTTCTTAGCCTCAAGAAGACAATTTCTTAGCAAACTCATGCTAGAGGCATCAACAATATCTGGTCACACTCCAGGACAGCCAACTGGATCTGCCTTCTCACTGATGATTGTGATAACAGGATTATAAGTTTGGAGTGTCATTATCTTTTTTGAGAAACCGGTCAGATTACAATTTTTTTGGTACCTTCTTCAGGTGCCTTATTAAGTCTCGTCTTTTAAATCTGAAAATAAAGAGACAAGTCATTAACCAAATGATACCCAAAGAACCTATGTTGCAGGATGTTCTATAGAAAAATGCGAAGAGAAGCTCAGTTTACAGCACAAAAGAAAACACTCCTACACAGTAAGGGACAATCCAGTAGATACAGAGAGTGCCAGTTCAAGGTCAAGGCCCACCTCAAACTTGGGTGTGAACAGAAGGTTCCTTGAGCTTGCAAGAACTAGTGAGACTCAGATAATATCAATCTAAATAAGTGGAGACAGCATGAACTCTGAGTGAGGATCAGGGTTTGAGAAAAGTCAGGCAGGGCCCAAATCCACCCCTTGCCCAGCAGCCCACTGGCCCTGCTGTGAAAGATTCTGGACAGTTCCTCCTGCACTCACCTTGCCGCTTCCTTCATGGCATATACAACAAATTTTTTCTGTACTTCTGGAGGTCCTTGCACTCCTTCAAGCAATTTGGAGACTATTTCATATTCTGTAGATATTAGAAAAACAATATCATCAACATTTCTGAAGAACAAAGAAAAGGTAGAACTCAATCTTGAAGTTTCAGTGATCATTCAAGGGCTAGAACGTTAGAGAGTACCTGTGCATTCCATCCTTACTTTCAGGTCTCTCAACATATCCACCAATAGAATAACAAATTAAGAAATACAAAAGAACAAAAAAAATTTACTGAGACATTTCAGTCAAGATAATTGGGAAAACCCAGTTCTGGCAAGGGATGAGCCTCAAGAAGTGAGTGGAATCTAGTCTGGATCATAGAATGGAAAAGACTTCCTGTGGTTTCACTGAGAAAAATTCTTATCCTACTTACTTCCTCCAAAATGTCGAATTTCCTTCTTTAATTGATCTTTTATTTCCATATTGATTTTCACTGGTATTGGCAGTTGATCTGGCACATCTTCCCACACAGACGTTGCTGTGCCCTTGGGCTCATCTGCAGAGAGACAGCTGGGAAAGGTTCCTCCCACCAGGGCATCACTACCAGGTCTGTAAATCGGCCCACCCCTTGTTGACCCTGGCTAAGTCAGGACACAAAGAATCTAATTGTGTGGAATACTGTCTCCTGCCACGCTCACAAGCTCTGGAGATCAGATTTTGACCAGAAGCCATCAGGTGGGGATCGACCACTTCCCCTCCCCGCCCCGTGCATACTGTGAATGGCAGGTGCCCCTGGAAACCTCACTGAATGAGGAGCTGCAATGATGGGCATTTCAGCAACCCCATACGCACATCCATGTGCTTCACAGTCTCTAATATTTCTTTTCGCAGCAGGAGAATACACCAGCTAGATGTATCAGTACTGAATATTTGACCTCATGAAAATAATACAACAAAGAAGCCTCTTCTATTCTTGTCACTACGCATACACACAGAAACAGACTTGGACAATACAACTAATCAACAAACATTCACAGAGCCCTGGGACTCAGGATTCAATGTTCCCTTGATGCACTCTACAAGGAGAAGAGCTGAACGTGTCACTTGATGTCAGGATGCCTGATACTGGCACTGAATCACTAGAGATCCCAGTCAATAAATGAGCTTCCTCACCTGGCTTTTCTGTCTCAGGAGGCCAATTTCTTTCTACACCAAGTCTGACACCAGTACAGCCTTTACTCCTCCTCCTTTATGCCAGGCATGTGCCAAAAACTGGGAGATCAGCAAGGACCCAGACAGACAGAACAGACAAAGACAATCACAAACCTTATGAAACTTAACATCCTCATGGGGAAGGCAGACAAGCACACAATGGACAAAGGGAACAAAACACTTTGACTTGGTGTTAGGAGGGAAGCCAGCAAGGATGTGAGCAAGAGCAGGAGGAGAAGCCTCCATGAAGCCTTACTTAAACAGGACCCTCTGAAGAGCTGACCCCTGGGCAGAGCCAGGAGCAGGAGACAGAGCCGGCCCGTGCACACACACAGGAGGAGGCCTGGCTGCCATGAAGGCCGTGCACAGCCCATACAAGGGAACAAGCCTGGGCCATGGAACAAAGGTCAGAGTTAGAGAGAGCAAGGATGAAACAGAGAGGACATGAGTTGGCAGGAGAGGATGGCAAGGTCAGGTCGTGCATGGCATGGAGACCAGTGTTGGGAGCTCAGACTCTGTTCTGAGTGCTTGTGGAATTAATGATGGGTTTCAGGATATGCATGTAATGATCTGATTTCTGTGTGGACATGGTCACCCTGGGTGCATGGAAACAAATGGGCTATACAAGGTCAAGTGGGAAGCAGGACCTGAGCTCAGAAGCTCCTGGAGAAACTTGCTGAGTGATGAGGCAGTGTGGAATGAGGGACAGTGTAACAGTGGGACTCAAGAGCAATGATATTGTTAAAGGAGAGAAAGGAGATCAGAAAAGAAAAGGAAACCAGTAGAGTTTGGAGTTTGGGAAGCCAAGAATGGCTCCATGAAGGACAGAGTGAACACCTGGTCCAGTGTGGCTGAGAAATTAATGGCAGCCTCACCCAAAGCCAGTGACCTTGATCAGAACTGACCCTGAGGCATGGAGGAGCAGGAGGTAGTGCTGCCCTGGGTCTGGTCATAGAGGGGTGTGGAGGACGGGCATCCTCACCATCTTCCAAAGACATGGCTGAGCCCTCAGGCTGGGATGATCTCTCTACTTCCTCTCTCATTGAAAGCAGCACCATGGTCAGCCTTTTCTTGAATGGAAGTTCAGTGATGGGTTTTCCACAATGTTTCATTTGGCTTTTGGGCCCAACAGCGGACTCCTCTGCTTTATCACTCATCACTTCCTGAGGAGGATTAAGAAACATGTTCCATTAAAGACAAAAAAGCAACCACTCTGAAAGAGGACAGAGGTCTCTCGGGATGTTACCATAGAACTACGTTATGACCCAACATTTGCAGTACCAGGTATTTACCAAAAGAACACAAAAATACTGATTTGAAGGGGTACCTGCACCCCGATGTTTACAGCAGCATCACCGACAGCAGCTGAACTCTGGGAAGAGCCAGACTGGTGACTGACTGATAAATGGAAAAAGAAGACATGGTGTATGTACGTCTACAGCAGAATAGTACTCTGCTGTCAAAAACAATGAAATCTTGCCATGCGCAATGATGTGGGTGCAGCTAGAGAGCAGAATGCTAAGCACAGTAAGTCCGTCAGAGAAAGGCAAACAGCAAACGAGTTTGCTCACATGCAGAATTTAAGAAACAAACAGATGACCACGGGGCGAGGGAAAGAAGGGCAAACCAGAAAACAGACTCCTAAGCGCAGAGAACAAACTCAGGGTCCTGGAGGGGAGGTGGGCTTGGGGACATGTGTGTGACAGGGATGAGGGAGGGCCCTTGTGTGATGAGCACTGGCTGTTGTACAGACACGTGTGGAATCACTCAGTTCTACACCTGACACTAATAGCATCTCTGTGTTACCTAACTGGAGTTTAAAGAAAAACGTGAGAAACCATGCCAGCATTCCACCCGTCCAGACCGGCTCTTACAATCTTGCACCTTCCCTCCTCCACAATGCGTCCTGAGCCATCAGCCAGGCATTTCTTCAGCATGCACGTGGCTCCTCTGGGGGCTCTCTGCCTACACCCACAGTTGGATTGCTTCCTCTGCTGACTAGGAGTGACCACCCTGTAGAAAGGTCTTTGCATCTGGGGCCCATTCTGTCACCAGACACCAGAGAAGTTGTAGAAGTCCAAGGCAGAAAGGCAGGTGAGCCAGAGCTTGAATGGGAAGGGACTCCCCTTGTGCAAGATTAGCACTTGTGGCCTGGCTTGTTCATGTTAATGTGGCTACAGCATCAGGAACTTGACCTGCTTGTGCATCTCACACAGGCTGGTCAGGGAAGGCAGCACAGTCAGGCAAGAGGAGAAGGACCAGAAGTGGGATCCGCCAGAGCAGGACCCCACCTTCTCCCCTCTAACAGTGGTGTGTGCTCCAGTCCAGGTATGGCACATCTCAGCAGGCCAGCAGGACCCCAGAGGGCGTGGAGCCGTTTCCCCTCACCCACAGCTGGGAAGAAACACACCCCATCCTAGCTATACATCCCTTGGCAAATTCTGGAAGATCATGCCTCTCTCGCCCCCTATGGGGCTTGGTGTGCTGAGCAGCAAAGCACAGGAATCCACATAGAGAAGCAGGAAAATGGCTGTGTCCTAAGACTTCCATAGCCTTCTTGGGTGGGTGTCTCAGCAGGGGACACCAGCTGGGGGATGGGGTAACAAATAGACCTTACTGTGTGGTCATTCAAGGGTATTCAAACCTAGGACAGTACTGAAGTCCACCAGACCAAGGTGGTTCTACTGTTGGGAATGTAATCTGCTGCTTATATCTGCCAATCTTACATTCTACTATCCTGCTTCCCACAGGTTGCTAGAGGTTGGGAACCTCCACTCCATGTCATGTTCCTTTGCCCAGTTCCTAAAACCATCAATAATATGGCCCAGGGACTGGTCCCTTCCCCAGGTTTCTCTTCTGCATTTTGAAGCCACGTCATCTGAGTTCTGGCTCCTCCTCATGATTGCAAAATGGCTGCCAGAGCTCCTCAGTTACCTGCTACTCAAGTCCTGTGTAGCAGAAGAATGAGGTTACATCCTTCTGTAGCACTCCCACAAGAAGTCCTAAGGTTTGCTGTGATGGAATCCTTCTGTGCACATGTCCGCCTCCAACAATCATTTTGCTCTACGGGGGGCATCAATCAGAATGTGACAATTTCCTCGGCTCAGGCCCCAGACAGCAAATGCATAGATTGAAAGGTACCACCCCCAATATGTTTGACCATGGCCTCACATAGAATCCTGTATTCATTAATCAGAACATAATTTCTTCTCAAGCAGGCAAACATTGGCAATGGTGACACCGAAACCCCAATCCTTAATTTCTTGTAGACTATGATATCTAAACAAAATGAAATTAAAGAAGTACTTCTTGCCAACACAACAAAAGGTACTCCAAAAGTTTGTAACATACTTCTAAATCAATACTCACTATTGAAGTCTAAGAAAACATCACATGACTGATTCTGTGGGACACATGAAATGGGGAGGGGGAGCTTACAACTTCACATTCTGTTAGAAAAGAAACATTGCTGCAAATGAATGAGGTCTGTCCCTGGAGGAAGAGGCAAAAAGACTATAGTGAGAGCTATGCTGTGTTTTGACACTTGTGTCTCCCCAACAGCCTGTGTTGAAATCCAAACCCCCAGGGAAGCTGATATCAGGAGGCATCCACGTCCTTTGGTGGGTGCTGAGGTGCAGACAGTGGCCCACTCCTGAACCAGAAAGGAGGCTGCAGAGACACCAAGCCTTCCAACAGGGCAAAATGAGGGCGCCTGACCCTGAACTAGTACATGGACCTCCCTAGATCGCCCTGGTGCCAGCAGACTGGTTTTGGTTTCCCAGCTTCCCCAGCCCTAGGCAACACATTTCTGTTCCTGTCACCTTTCCAGTTTCTGCCATGGTGCTAGGGCAGCCTGAACAGACCAAGATGGCTCTTTCGCATCATTATCGAGGACAATTTAGCCACAGATAAACAATACTAGCCACCAAGCAGGAGTCTGAATCCTGCATTCAGAAGGGAGCTCTGTGAAAGACAGCGGGAACACCCAGAGTGACTTTATAGTAAATCTGGGAACTGAGATGACATAGACACTTTCCTAGAACAAGGAAACATTCCAAAAGTCACCAAGAAGAAACAGAAAATCTGAACACCTAAAGGCTCTCTTGAAGAGTGCTTCAGACATTCCGGATGGATATAATACCAGTATGCAAACTGTTTCAGAAAAGGGAAGAAAGGGTGTGAGTTCCCTACTCATTTTGTGATGCCAATATAAATGTGTTACTAACATCTACCAAAAGCACTGGAAGAAAAGGAAAACGAGAGACCCAGATCTCTTTCCTGAATACAGAGACACAACTCCTCAACAATTGGTTAGCAAATGAAATTACACAGGACATTAAAAAAAAAAAAACACCCAAAGGTCATGGGGTTGTTGGGTCTATTGCTTGAAGGAAGATTGGTTTCACCCTGGAAAATTTGTCAGTGAAATGTGCTACATAAACAGCAAAAACTGGGGAAAATGCACAGCGACATTGCAATAAATGGGTTGATGCCGAATACTTACTCATGGTAAAAATCTTCAGCAAATTCGGATGAAAGGCAACTTCTTTAAACTAAGAAAGCTTATCTCCCCCCCCCCACGCAAAATGTACACAAATGTTCTATTTAATGATGACTCAACTCTTTTTTCTTGAGTTTTAAATAAGACATGGTGTCTGCTGTGTTTTCAAGAACATATTGGAAGAACTGAAAACTGTCAGTAAACTATAATAAGTATACATTTTGGAGAAGAAGGACTGAGGCTGTCATTGTTCACAGTGGACATGTTCTATATGTAGAATATCCAAAAGGATGTAAAATACCGAGAATTAATAAGTGTACAGTAGCCAAGTTACTGGATGCAAGAGCAAGAATAAAAAACGTGTATTTCTGTATAATAAAAATCCAATTAGAAAAAGATATTTAAAATACCATTAGAACAGTGAAAAGCACATCAAGGGGCAACTGGTTGGCTCAGTGGATGGTGGGACTGTTGATCCTGGGGTTGTGTGTTCAAGCCCAATGTTGGATGAAGAGATTACTTACAAATGAAAAAAAATTTTAATCAAAACCCATACTTTTAATTTCTTGAGGAATCTCCACACTGTTCTACAAAGTGGCTGCACCAACTTGCATTCCCACCAACAATGTAAGAGGGTTCCCCTTTCTCCACATCCTCTCCAACACATGTTGTTTCCTGTCTTGTTAATTTTGGCCATTCTAACTGGTGTAAGGTGGTATGTCAATGTGATTTTAATTTGAATCTCCCTGATGGCTAGTGATGATGAACATTTTTTCATGTGTCTGATAGCCATTTGTATGTCTTCATTGGAGAAGTGTCTGTTCATATCTTCTGCCCATTTTTTGATATGATTATCTGTTTTTTGTGTGTGGAATTTGAGAAGTACTTTATAGATCCTGGATATCAACCTTTTGTCTGTACTGTCACTTGCAACTATCTTCTCCCATTCCGTGGGTTGCTTCTTTGTTTTCTTAACTGTTTCCTTCACTGTGCAGAAGCTTTTGATCTTGATGAAGTCCCAAAAGTTTATTTTTGCTTTTGTTTCCTTTGCCTTTGGAGACATATCTGGAAAGAAGTTGCTGTGGCTGATATCGAAGAGGTTACTGCCTATGTTCTCCTCTAGGATTCTGATGGATTCCTGTCTCATGTTGAGGTCTTTTATCCATTTCGAGTTTATCTTTGTGTATGGTGTAAGAGAATGGTAGAGGTTCCTTCTTCTACATATAGCTGTCCAGTTTTCCCAGCACCATTTATTGAAGAGACTGTCTTTTTTCCACTGTATATTTTTTCCTGTTTTGTCGAAGATCACTTACCCATAGTGTTGAGGGACCATATCTGGGCTCTCTACTCCGTTCCACTGGTCCATGTGTCTGTTTTTATGCCAGTACCATGCTGTCTTGGTGATCACAGCTTTGTAGTAAAGCTTGAAATCAGGTAACGTTATACTGCCAGTTTAGTTTTTGTTTTTCAACATTTCCTTAGCAATTCAGGGTCTTTTCTGATTCCATACAAATTTTTGGATTATTGCCCCAGCTCTTTGAAAAATACTGGTGGAATTTTATTGGAATGGCATTAAAGATATAGATTGCTCTAGGCAGCATAGACATTTTAACAATGTTTATTCTTCTGATCCAAGAGCATGGAATGTTTTTCCATCTTTTTGTGTCTTCTTCAATTTCTTTCATGAGTGTTCTGTAGTTCCTTTAGTACAGATCCTTCACCTCTTTGGTTAGGTTTATTCCCAGGTATCTGGGAATCTGGTTCTTGGTGCTATAGTAAATGGAATCGATTCTCTAATTTCCCTTTCTGTATTTTCATTGTTAGTGTATAAGAAAGCCACTGATTTCTGTACATTGACTTTGTATCCTGCCA
The DNA here is from genome assembly GCF_009829155.1 of Mustela erminea. Lineage (NCBI taxonomy): Eukaryota > Metazoa > Chordata > Mammalia > Carnivora > Mustelidae > Mustela > Mustela erminea. The sequence continues at coordinate 114,027,938 of NC_045635.1, read as the reverse complement.
CGTTACTGAATTGCTGTATGAGTTCTAGTAGTTTGGGGGTGGAGTCTTTTGGATTTTCCATATAAAGAATCATGTCATTTGCGAAGAGAGAGAGTTTGACTTCTTTATTGCCAATTTGGCTATCTTTAATTTCTCTTTGTTGTCTTATTGCCGTTGCTAGGACTTCTAATACTATGTTGAACAAGAGTGGTGAGAGTGGGCATCCTTGTCATGTTCCTGATCTCAACGGTAAGGCTGCAAGCTTTTTCCCATTGAGGATGATATTTGCTGTGGGTCTTTCATAGATAGATTTTATGAAGTTCAGGAATGTTCCCTCTATCCCTATCCTTTGAAGTGTTTTAATCAGGAAGGGATGCTGGATTTTGTCAAATGCTTTTTCTGTATCAATTGAGAGGACCATGTGGTTCTTCTCTCTTCCTTATTGATTTATCCTATCACATTTATTGATTTGTGAATGTTGAACCCCTCTTGTAACCCAGAGAACAGTGTGAGATTCCTCAAGAAATTAAAAATAGAGCTTCCCTATGGCCCTGCAATTGCACTAATGGGGATTTACCCCAAAGATACGGATGTAATGAAAAGAAAGGCCATCTGTACCCCAATGTTTATAGTAGCAATGGCCACGGTCACCAAACTGTGGAAAGAACCAAGATGCCCTTCAATGACGAATGGATAAGGGAGATGTGGTCCATATACACTATGGAGTATTATGCCTCCATCAGAAAGGATGAATACCCAACTTTTGTAGCAACATGGACAGGACTGGAAGAGATTATTCTGAGTGAAATAAGTCAAGCAGAGAAAGTCAATTATCATATGGTTTCACTTATTTGTGGAGCATAGCAAATAACATGGAGGACAAGGGGAGATGGAGAGAAGGGAGTTGAGGGAAATTGGAAGGGGAGGTGAACCATGATAGACTATGGTCTCTGAAAAACAATCTGAGGGTTTTGAAGGGGCGGGGGGTGGGTGGTTGAGGGAACCAGGTGGTGGGTATTAGGGAGGGCATGTTTTTCATGGAGCACTGGGTGTGGTGCAAAAACAATGAATACTGCTAGGCTGAAAAGAAATTTTTAAAAAATCAAAACCCATAGAATAAAGCTAACCACGGGTGTGCTGAAGCACTACCCATGAAACATAAACCTGATGGAAAGAAATCAAAAGCCTCAGTAAATGGGGAGAAATACATACCGTGTGGATGGGAAGACTCGTTATTAAGTCATTATTGCCATTTCTGCCCAGAATAATTATTGCATCATGCTTAAATGTAAATATTTTTATTTAAAATTTTAAAATCTCCCTGTTAATACTGGGGATAATTCATGAGCTGATATTAAAGAGTATATGGATATCAAAGGGCCCAAAAGAGCTGAGACCCTATTTAGGCAAAAGCACCAAGTTGGAAGATGCACATGGAAAGAGAGCAGACATAGGAGCCATGACAATGCTGTGGGGTTGGAGCAAGGGTGAGCGAATAAACCAGTGAGACAGGACAGGGAGTCTAGACATAATTCAGGAAACAGCAGGTGCTAGATCATTGACAATGGGGCAGGCAAAACTTTGTGGTCCATTCAGTAAGTCCACCTGCTCCCTGCGGGGAATGGCAACTCTGCTCTGATCCCTTCTTGTCCATATAACACTGATCTCCCATGAATAGGAGAGCTAGACGGACATGTAGGATATTACCTTCATGGTTTTAAAAGGTAAAGCTTTTGAAAAGAATGAAAGCACTGACCATGATGAATAAATTGACTAATTAGACTTAACTATACTGAGAATTTCGGTGCATCAAAAATATACTAAGAAGGCAATGACTTAGGGCACTTAAGCATCTGACACTTGACTTTGGATAAGGTCCTGATATCAAGGTGGTGAGATTGAGCCCCAACCTGGGCTCCAAGCTGGGCTCTCTGCTGGGTGGGGAACCTGCTTACGATTTTCTCTCTCCCTCTCCCTCTGTCACTCCCTGCTTCTTGTGTGCATGCCTTCTCTCTCCCTCTCAAAAAAGAGAGTGACAAAACAAAACAGATCAGCAGAGACACAGAAAATGTTATTTTAAGTTATATATATAAATATAAATATATGTTGAACAGCAAATCAATTTTAAAACTACAGATATCTCAGTAAGATGTGGATGCAAGTCCTGGAATGTCTCTTCAAAAGACATACAGAAATGGCCAGTAAAGCACATTAACCAGTACAAAATGCACATGTAGAAGAGATAATGAGAGGCCCCTGCACACCCACCAGGGCACTGAGATTAAAGATGCCCTATAGCAAGTGTTTCTGAGTATAGAAGGCAGCCAACTCTCATATGTTGTCCGCCCCAGATTCCCACTTTGATGACCACGGTCACGCATAGAAGGTTAGATAAAACCCCTGAGAGACTGAGATATAGAAACCCAGGGAAACTACCCCACCGCGGGCTGAGACAGAGCATCCAAGCAAGAGCAAACCACCCCAAAGTGCCCGAGAGCCCCCGAGTAAGAATTCACCCCAAAGGCTGAGTGAGACAGACCACACGAGGGAGAGTGCACCCCCTGAGCAGAGCCCCCAGAATGCCCCCCGGCAACGGCTGAGACAGGGCAGCCGAGGAAGAGCCGCCCACGTCCATAAGGGGGACCAAGTGCCCAAGGAACCCTCCACCCAGGGCTGGGAGGGAGCACTCAAGGAGAACCCCCCTTCTGGGCAGAGATGGACCTTCCGAGGAAGAGCCTCGGCTCCCCAGACGGCAGCGGGAGCGCCAAGAAAGAGCCCAAACCCCCAGTGCCGAGCGAGCACCCAAGGTGAAGTTCCCTCCCGGCCACGCCCGGCTCAGACGGAGCCCCCCGGGGACAGCTTCCCCATCGTCTTAAACCATCAGAGGAACGGCACCCCCATAGGAGGGGACAGAGCCCCCACGAAAGTCTCCCAAGGACTACGAGTCCCCACCAGGGACCAGCAGAGCACCACGGAAGCCCAGGCCCACCATGGCTGCGACAGAGCACCCCGGGAAAATGCCCCCTCGTGCTGAACTGCACCCCAAGGCGAGTGTCTCGCAGGCTGAGGTAGAAGCCCTCAGGGACAGGAATCCGAGAGCTGAGCTGGTGCAGCCCAGGAAACATCCCCTCACAGAGCTTGAACCGAGAGCCAGGAACCACTCCCCCCGTCCCTCACGTAGGACTGAGGGGATCACCCAAAGACATGTCCCCTCGCCAGTGCTGAGAGAATTACGTAAGCAGAGTCCCTCTCAGAACTCAAGACACCACCAAGGACTGCCTCTTCTCCAACATGGCTGAGACAAGCTGCCCAGAAAATGCCTCCCCCGTGCTGAGGTCAGAACCCACCCACGTCTCTCCACAGAGCTGAGGTAGATCCCCCCCAAGAAGACACCACAGCCAAGGGAGAGGCACTTTCAGGGCCCAGGGAGAGCACCAGGGGAAAGAATCCCCTCTCCCAGGGTTAAAATCCTGACCTTGTTCCAGGATCCTGGAAGCAGCTCACACGATGGCAGTAAAGTTGTGGTGCCTCTCACGTGGAACTTTCTAGAAATGTGCCCCCTGGGAGTTGCTGGAAATACGCCCCCTAGGGGGTCTGGAAATGGTGTGCACAGAGAGCTACCTGGCCAGTAGACTGATCTATTATTATTGCCCCAGCGAGGTGTAAGGGCATCTACAGGACTTGGGGTGCTGTTGGCCACACTGCCCTGCAGCAGCGCGACTCCCAAGAAGCTGTGTGAGGTGCTGTTCTCCTTCCTGGAAAAGCCTCATGCGCCCCAGGAGCCTGCAGTGCCTGCTGCCCAGAATAGGGAATCAAGTGGTCCCGGCCACGTCTCAGGCGCCCCCTGGAGGCAGAACTCGGTCACACAGGCCACAGGAAAAAACATTTCCAGGAACCAGAATTTTTTTTTTATGTACCAGGCGAAAAGTTTCTGTTCGAAGCTGAGATTGAATAAATCAAAAACTGCTCCTTGTTTTAACAGAGAAAGAGGAGGAATACTTGGTGATCATAAACCTGAGGAAAAATTAAAAACATTTCATAAAATTTTCTTATACAAATCTGCTTTGCCCATTATTCCTGGGGAGAAATATATGAAATATTTCTTGCTCATAAAATGAAAGAAAGACAAGATGCTCACTGTCGTCCCTTATATTCAACACTCCTTACAAGTGTTCTGCCTGGCACCTTAAGATAGTGAACAGGGCTGTGCCTACAGAGCAAGCTCTCAGACTGTTCCAAGATGAACGAGCCCAGGAGCAGTCCTTTTCAGGAAGTCACCAGGCACATCAAATAATGACAATTGTCTGGGAATCAGTTTAGTCCCCTCCAGTGGCTGACAGGTCACTGGTGTTCCGAGTACTGTGGACATGAGGTCATTGGTTTCAAGGCCAGCACAGATCTGAGGAGGGGGCAGTAGGAACAGTGCTGGCGACAACAACCCAAAGCTCACTCTCCCTACTGGGATGGAGTCATCTTTCTTGATGGGACACTCTTCCGGTTTTCGCTGGGCTTGGGTTAATTTTCATGGTTCTGAAACCAGTTAATTATACAGGATTTGCTGGCATTCTCATTGCCTGTATGCTGGAGTGGATTTTCACAGGCCCTGCCTCCACCAACCCAGATATGCCTCCTCATATAGGTTACATCTTAAATGAGGTTTAACTCCACTTCATCTGACTGTAAATCATTTATATTGCTTTCCTTTTTGTTCTGGAAGGAAACTAGTATAGGTAGTGTCTGCATATTATGAAAACTACCTGTAAACCAAACCTCCTGAGTTGCTTCTCTAGACAACTGGTTCTGTGAAATGCACATGAGGACAAGGGTGCAGATTCAGAGAGTGTACTGGTTTTTAATTTTGTGTAACAAATTACCCAAATTCAGTGGCTTCAAAAGTTCTCCCAAATATGGTGGGTGAAACCCATTTCTTCCTTCTCTCATTATTCTGTAGCTCGGAATTCAGGATCATCTTGACTGGGGTCTCTGCTTCAGGGCTTAAAAAGCTGACATCATGACTGTGGTCAAGCCAAGTCATACTGTGGAAGGCCTGCGGGGACACTGGCCTCCACACTCAGTCAGGATTGTAAGCACAACCCTGTTTCCTGCCACGTGAGAGTATCATCCTTGTTTTCTAGATGACCATGAGCTGCAAGCCACTCTCACCTCTCAGAGCCTGCCATCAGGTCCCCCTCCTGGGACATCTTAGAGGTGGCATGGGCACTGGCCACATTGTCCCCATTCAAAACTGTGCTTTCTTGCAAATGTTCAGTTTCATACAGGATACAGGACGATTGGCAGAAGGTGATCAGGGTAGAAGACAAAGAAAGCAGTTGAGTATTGTGGAATGAAATCAGAGGTTGATGCGTTGTGCACAAAATAATTGATTCTCCTAAAAGATCCCAGGAAATGACTAAAAGTCCAAATGCTTTAGAATATTACAATTGATTTGAACTCATAGGTCATTATAACATTGACACTATATTTCTATTGTATACTGTTGATATAACTGCTAAATTAGCTGACTATAAAAAACACTTCTGGTGGAGATGCAACATGGGGGGTTAGGGGTAGGAAAAGAATAAATGAAACAAGATGGGATCAGGAGGGAGACAAACCATAAGAGACTCTTATCTCACAAAACAAACTGAGGGTTGCTTAGGGTTGGGGGGTTGGGAGAGGGTGGTGGGGTTATGGACATTGGGGATTGTATGTGCTATAGTGATGCTGTGAAGTGTGTAAACCTGGTGATTCACAGACCTGTACCCCTGGGGCTAATAATATATTATTTGTTTATTTAAAAATTTAAAAATTTAATAAAAAAAACTTCTGTATCATCTTTCTCTTATGAAATTAAAAACAAATGTTTCACACTTCTAGGAAAACATTTTAAATGTGGCATGTTATTGAGAATAAAAGAAGCAAAATGTGTATGTTCTTGCCTCTTGATTGTACACCAGATTTTATTCATCCCAACCAAAATTTCTGATTATTATGTATGTTCACACTAATAATAATGTCACAACAGTAAATAGTTTTGTTGACTTGGTTGAAATGAAGAGGAGCTGATCACAGGGGGGCCTGAGTGGCTCAATCTTTTGGGCATCTCCCTTCAGCTCGGGTCATGATTCCCAGCTCCTGGGATGGAGCCCCAAAAGCAGATTCCCTGCTCGGAGAGGAGTCTGCTTCTCCCTCTCCCTCTGCTGCTCCTCCTGCTTGTGTGCACGCTCTCTCTCTCTCTCTCTCTCAAATAAATAAATAAATTTTTTTTTAAAAAAGCTGACCACAGCCTAGGAGATAAAAATTTTCATACACTGTAATATGATGACAATGGCATTAAAATGCACAGGACAGAGACATGATAAGGAACCAAGTATTATGACAGGCATGTACAAGTGTGCATAGAGGCCATTATGCCCACTGAAATGATTGTGTCAAATTTGTATCTTGATGGGCTCAATTTTTGATGAAAACAACTGGCTGAGTAATATTCTTTCTGTCTGTAAGATAAAGTGTATTTGAGTACAAATGGAGACATGATAAGACATCAGACCAAAGGCAATCAAGATACTATTGCACACACATTAGGGACTGCCACAAAAGTTTTGTAATTTTTATTTATTTATTTGAGAGAGAGAATGCATGCATGCTAGCAGGGCATGGGGAGGTGCAGAAAGAGAGAGAGAATCTGAAGCAGACTCTCTACTGAGTCCAGAGCCCATTGCAGGGCTGCATCTCATGACCCTGAGATCATAACCTGAACCCAAACCAGGAGTCAGACACTCAACTGACCGAGCTGCTCAGGTGCCCTGAGACTTGTACAAAGTTCTAAAAGGCATGATATCAGATGACATAAAGACATTATACCAAAGCAAAAGCATATCGTCAAATGGACTATGATTTCTTACATAACTTGTATAAGCAGGATCATATTATGAAAAAAATTGAGAAGGTTAATAAAGCTCTACAATCATAAACTATGGCTGTATATAAAGCCATTTCCTTTTAAAAAGAAAAGGTCTATTCCCTTGATTTCATGAATGAAAGTAACTTTGAAAGTATGTTTGATGCTTATGTAGCCATAGCAAAGATGGGAATATATTTCCTGAGTACTCAGTGAAGGGAAGATAAGTATAGAACTTAGAAATGCACAAATCACCACATGATAGATTCAATTTTTAAGGGGGGGTGCATATCAAGTAGAAATTAGGAAGTTACAAATGTACTAATTTCACATTCAAATGGAGATATTTCAAATTAAATGAAGTGTTCTCAAGGCTTGGAATTTTTAACAGAAAAACACTCTGTATGACTACATCTGTTTTACAAAAAGAAATAACTGCTATGATTCATAAATGTGATGACAATGTAAGTTCTGTAGAAATTTCATTGATAGCAATTAGTTTAAAGCAAGGATAGTATCTGGACTTTGTAACACATCAGAATTGTGTTTGGATCTTATAAATCTGACTTATGAATTTTCCTTTGTCTACTCTTGTCAAAATGTAGAACTAGCCTTGAAATTTGTACTGAACACCAATCACAGCAGCATCCTGCAAAAGAACTTCCAGTAAGCTGAAGTTAAATAAAAATCATTAGAGATCATCAGTTGGCAGGAGAGGTTGGCACACATGGCAATTTGGTCATCAAAAAGGACATTGGACAAGAAGTATAGGTTGAAAATATGATTGATGAGGCTACCATGAAAGCCAGAAAACCAAATTATAACAAATTCTATTTGGGTACAAAAATATTCAAATTGAAAATAGTATTGTGAGTTAGGGTACACATATCTTTCAATTTTACAATATCTTTTCAATGACTTTCAAAAATATATTTTTACTTCCTTAATTCCAATATAATTAACATAGTGATAAATGAGTTCTAGGTTTATATAGTGATTCTTTGATTCTGTACATTACTCACTGCTCATCATGATAAGTGGACTCTTAATCCCCTTCACCTATTTCACCTACCCCCCTCCTTTTGGTACCCACCAGGTTGTTCTCTATTCTTAAGTGTCTGTTCTTGGTTTGTCTCTTTTTTTCTTTGTTCATTTGTTTTGTGTCTTAAATTGAACATATGGGGGAAATCGTGTTATCTGACTTTTTTTTGACAAATGGATAGAGAAGATGTGGTATATACAACTGAGGGTTTTACTTTAGATGGGACGACACAGTGCCTCTCTGAGGAGGTGACATTTAAGGAGAGAGAGGAAGGATGACAAGACATTGGAAGGGAGACTGAGGCAGTGGGAAGTCCACTGCAAAGACCCCCAGTGGGCGCAGGCTGCCACATGCTGAGAAGCTACAGGCCAGGGTGGCTGTAGTGCAGGGACGGCGGGGAGGTGGGGGCCCAAAGTGTGCTTGGACACAGGCATGAATCTTTTCAACTGGCCCTTCCATGATTGCACTTGCCAGTCCTTCATGGCCAAATGGTTCAAGATCATGGTTAAAACAGTTTAAACACAGGTCTGTGCAGCCCACAGCTCCCCACAAAATGGACTTTTGATAGAAGGGGATAACTCTATTCCCCTTTTATGTTCCCTGACCATCACTTTTAATGATTACACGAATTGGATAATGACATCATGGAAAGTCGACTTAAAGCAGGCGACCAGCTGTAAGTGGAGGCCTGCTGCACATCCAGGGGCACAATCATGTGGGACCCTGATTTTTGATCTTCAGAGATGACCTACTCATGTGCAAGCTCTTTCCTGAACCATCAGGGTAAGTTGTCATGGAAGCAGGGTGGGAAGATGAGCATCCAGGGTTAATCACACCCCCCTCATCAAGGCTCCTAAAAACATTCCCGGCCTCCAGAGACCCTGCTGCTTCTCTGTCCCTAATCAGTAAGAGTTGGCTTTATCACTTCCTGAGAGAGCCACCTTGCCTGTGCCTTCAGCTATCTTGGCTTGAACTCCTCCTCACAACAGAAGAGCCGAATCATCTCTACTCCACAGATGGTAAGAAGGAATAGAAGAGGTTGCACATTCTGAGTGTGTTGCTGGACTCAGTGGCACCCAGAAATCTGTGGGTTCGTGCTGAGGGTGATGAGGAGTGATCGCTGGGCTCCCTAATGCTGTGTGATCACTACATGGAGATGGACTCTGGGGAACCCAGAGACACTCTAAATGGGAGACACTAAATGTGCAGAGAGCTAGCCACAGGTTGACATGCTCTTGGGGGGCAGGAACACCCTCCCTAAGGGGATGTGGGCTTTAGATTTCAACAGGCTCTCCACTGTTAATGTGAACTTGTTTTCAGTTCACATCAGTCCCCTTGAGGGAAGAATCTGTTGGTCCAGGTGCAGGCTTTCAGAATTAAAGCCATCCTTTCTTCCTTGATCCACTCCATGTTGCAGAAACTGCCTAGAGGCACTCAAACTTCTGTCCTGGTCTCTTGAACCCAGGAAGTCTCCTGCTATACTTGAAGATCAAAGGAGGTCTTGTCATGCACTTTATGAAAATTAATAAAGGGAAACTTCACTAAACCAGGGTCAAGAGGCGAGAATGGGGAGCTCTCACACCCTACTATCTGTAGCCAATTGGGAATCCAACAGGAAGACAGGAAATTTGCAAGTCCATACTAACTCAACTACTGCTTTACTGTCCCAGCAGGAGGAAGAAAGATTTTCCTGCTCCATCCAGCAAGAGCCCAACCAGTGAAGGACAGTCACAGCCCAACCAATGAGAAGCTGCTGTACTTCCAAATCCCAGTTTCTTCCAGTGGACTCTTGTTTACAACTGCCCCCTCTAATCTACAAAAGAGCTTCCTCTCCTTTGTTCTCTGGGACCTGCTTATGATTTTGCTGTAATTTGCTTGTCCTAGATTGCAAGTCTCTGCTTTTCCCAAATAAATTTTGCTGGCAAAATGACTGACAGTTTTATTTTTAAGGCTCATAACTTTTTCACTTGGGAAGGCAAAGTCCTGACACTTGTTAGTCTATAGATCTAAATATACTAAGGACTATAGGTTCCCCTTTTTGAAGCAGGGGAACGGTGCTCTACAGTTCTCAAGAGCACACGCTATGGCCTGAGGGACACTGGGAATCACTCTGGCGTCAGCTCCCAGCCAGCTCTTAGACCTGGAGAAAGGACTGGCTCTTTGTGTGGTCAGTGTCTTTAGGTGTTAAGTGGAAATTGTGACCTCTGCCTCATTAGGTGGCTGTGGGGTTGTGGTGAGGAGGATGGTAAGGAACCAAAGTCTACCCTGGCATGTTTGAGGTGCTTGGGAAAGGTTCTGCTCAGGCTTGGTGCTGCCTATAGGAGAAAAGCATGGCCCAATACCTCAGAGAGGCTACAGGCTCTGGGCCAGAGAAAAGTACAGCGTGGGCCATTCATTGGGGGCCAGTGATCTCATTTTGGGAGCACACAGACCGCAGACTCCCCCTTGGGAAAGGTATTTGCTGAGGGACCGAAGTTTAGCCCTGTCTGACAGGGTAGCTCTTCCTGAAAGCCCTCAGGGCTGAAGAGCTAAGGGAGAGCTTGAGGCAGGTGAAAGCAAGACCCCCCTCTTCTGGGAGCTCCTGTCAGGGAGGGAGAGTGAGCAGAGAATGTTCCAGAGCCAGGGTCAGATGACAAATAAGGACCAATGGCAGACTGTGGGTCAGGAGTAGCTGGAGGCTGTGAAGTCTGGGGGCAGCCCTGGAGCAGTGGGAAGAGCTTGGCTTCAAGCCAGCCCTGGTTCTGCATGACTGCTCCAGGTCCGCCCATGAGCATGTATTGCTCATGACCTGGGGTTATATGCCGAACCTTTCTGTTTCCACATCCCCTCCTACAAACCGAGGCCCCTGACAGCATCAACCTCCCAGACTGGTTGTGAGGGTCAAAAGTAATTCATTCAGTATTTGCTCTAAACCATCTAAGTGGCAGCTGCTTATCTAGGTGTGAAAGAACAGTGAACTGGACACTCTTCTCGTGGTTCTTCCATTCCAGCTTGGAGATAACAATACTACACAAGCAGAGTGACTGTCAATTAATATCAGCACAATGTAAAAAAGTTGAAATTGGAGAAGAGATGTGAAATGAGTGGTGTGGAGCATGTCCAATGGTGAGCAACAATGTGTGACAGCTACTCTTTCCTACCATTATAATGGGCTGGAAGAAGAAATGGGACTTGTTGGTTCTAGTGGTAATGTATTCCTCATTATTGTGTATTAGGAACCCTTTGTCAAGTAACCTGAAAACCCACTAGTTTTGAGTGGGCCCTAGGACATGAAAAAGTCCTCTGCTCCTACACCTATGACATCCAGAGGAGTCTTCTATGAACAGGTGGCTGGAGAACAAAACTAAACACCTCTGGCCTAGATTATTGGTATTCCTTCACTGTAGGCAGCAACACTATATTGATTTTATATTGCTACACAAGAAATCATCACAAGCAGAACATCTTAGAACACCACACATCATGGCCTCACAGTTCTGGACGTGGAAAGACCCAGAAGGTTCATCTAGCATCTCTGCTGGATGACTCACAAACTCAAGTGAAAGCCTTAGCTCATTTGGTGCTTATCTAGAAGCTCTGGAATCATCCACTTCAACTCACTGAGGGTGTTGACAAGTCTACCTTCTGAAGGGTGGAGAACGAGGTCCCCAGTTCCTTGCAGCTGTCAGCCAACAGGAACAAGGTCCCCATTTCCTTGCAGCTGTCAGGCAAGAGGTGCTATACAGTCCTACAGCCATCTTCATGCCTTCTTAGGAGTGCTTCTTTATCCTCACCTTGGTCATTGTGTGCCACATGCTTTTTGTGCTTTGAGTCTCTCTGACCTCCTCCTCCATTCCTTGATGGGGAAAACTCTGAAAGGATCCCCTGAGTGGGTCAGGCCCATCCATATTCTCTCTATATCTCAGGGTCAACTGACTTGGGATCTTAATTACATCAGCAAAATCCCACCAGAATGGTACTCACACGTGGTATTTCTGTGTTTGATAGAAGAGATGGGAATATGGGAGGGCATGATTAAAATCTTGCTGTGTTAGTCTGCTCATGCTGCTTTAACAAAATATAGTAGACTGGGAGGCTTCAACCACAGAAATCAATTTCTCACTGTTCTGGAGGCTGGGAAGTCCAAGATCAAGGTTGTGGCAGGTTCACTTTCAGACGAGGGCTCTTTTCCTGGCTTGCAGACAACTGCTACTGCCATGGTCTGAATGTTTATGTCCCCCACCCCAAATTCATATGTTGAAATCTTAATCCCCCAATGTGATGGTACTTTGAGGTAGGTGCCTGTCTTTCTGGGCTCAGTGGCTGGGAGGGACTGTCCCTTGCTGATGCTTGGAGTCAGGCAGGGAGTCAGTAGACGAAAGGGGTGGCTACTCCTCTCTACATCAACATCATGTACTTTGAAATGGGGTCTTCAGCAGATATACATGAACAGGATTTTTGCCCTTCTAAAAGAGGTTCCAGAGGTGCCTGGGTGGCTCAGTTGGTTGGGCATCCAACTCTTAATTTCAGCTTAGGTCACGATTTCAGAGCCTGTGATCAAACCCTGCCTAGGGCTCCACTCTCAACAGGGAGTCTGCTTGAGATTCTCTCTCTCCCTCTGCCCCCACTCATGGATCTCTCTCTCCCTTTCTCTCTCTCAAATAAATAAATCTTTTAAAAAAATAAAAGAGGCTCTAGAGTATTCCCTCATTCCTTCAGCCTTGTGAGGACACAGTGAAAAGACAGCTGTTTGTGAACCAAGAAGCAAGTTCTCACCACACACTGAATCTGCCCGTGCCTGATCATGGACTTCCCAGCCTCCAGAATGGTGAAAAATACATTTCTGTTGCTTTCAAGTTACCCAGTCTATGATGTTTTGTTATACCTGCCCTAATAGACTAAGATAGGTGCCATCTTGCTGTGTTCTCACATCGTGAAGGAAGAGACCAAGCTCTCTGGTTTCTTCTTATAAGAGCAGTAATATCATCATGAGGGCTCCACCCCCATGACCTCATCTAAACCTAATTACTTCCCAAAGGCCCACTTCCAAATACCCTCACATTGTGGGTTAGGACTTCAACATATGAATTAGGGGAAAGACACAAACATTTAGTCATAACACTTGCCTACCACACAGGCCAAATGTGGACAACATCCGTACTACAGTCTCACCTGGGACTTCCCTGAAGGAGACCGGTGAAGGGTAAGCCAGAGGGTAGATTTGAGCAGAAGTACAAGTGTATGGTACTGTACAAGCTGTGTTCAAGTCATTCGCTGAATGGTCAGGGACTTTGATGGTATGTGACTGATAATTTGTGACAAGGAGGCCTGAGAAGGAGGTATGTGGATACACCCATCCATCCAGACATACGAAGATAAGTGTGTCAAAGGGGAGGAGTCAAGATGACAGAGAAGTAGCAGGCTGAGACTACTTCAGGTAGCAGTAGATCAGCTAGATAGCTTATCTAAAGATTGCAAACACCTGCAAATCCATCGGCAGATCGAAGAGAAGAAGAACAGCAATTCTGGAAACAGAAAAACAACCACTTTCTGAAAGGTAGGACCGGCGGAGAAGTGAATCCAAAGCGACGGGAAGATAGACCCCGGGGGGAGGGGCCGGCTCCCGGCAAGCGGCGGAGCAACGGCGCACAAAATCAGGACTTTTAAAAGTCTGTTCCGCTGAGGGACATCGCTCCAGAGGCTAAATCGGGACAAAGCCCACGCCAGGTCAGCGTGGCCTCAGGTCCCGCAGGGTCACAGAAGGATCGGGGGTGTCTGAGTGTCGCGGAGCTTGCGGGTATTGGAACGGGGAAGCCGGCTACAGAGACAGAGCTGACAGTAAGCTCACAGCTCGGGGTTACCTTGAACCGGTCGCAGGCTCGGTGAGCTCAGAGCGCGGCCCGGAGGTCAGGCAGACGGGAGTAACTGGGCGCTGTTCTCTGAGGGCGCACTGAGGAGTGGGGCCCTGGGCTCTCGGCTCCTCTGGGCCGGAGACCAGGAGGCCGCCATTTGTATTCCCGTCCTCCGGAACTCTACGGAAAGCGCTCAGGGAATAAAAGCTCCTGAAAGCAAACCCGAGCGGATTACTCGTCCCGGCCCCTGGTTTGTGTGGGCAATTCCGCCTGGGGCAAAGACACTTGAGAATCACTACACCAGGCCCCTCCCCCAGAAGATCAACAAGAAATCCAGCCAAGACCAAGTTCACCTACCAAGGAGCGCAGGTTCAATACCAAGGAGAGCGGCGGAATTCCAGAGGAGGAGAAAGCAAAGCACGGAACTCATGGCTTTCTCCCCATGATTCCTTAGTCTTGCAGTTAATTTTATTTTTTTAATTTTTTTCTTCTTTTTCAATTTTTTTTCTTCTTCTGCTAAATTTTTTTTTAACTTTTACCCTTTTCTAACTTTTTAACTAGTTTATCTAATATATATATATTTTTTTCTTTTTTATATTTTTTCTTTATTCGTTTTCTTTTTTTAATTGTTTCTTTTTTTTTCTTTTTTTTTTTCTCTGAACCTCTTTTTATCCCCTTTCTCCCCGCCACGATTTAGGATATCTTCTGATTTGGTTAAAGCATATTTTCCTGGGGTCTTTGCCACCCTTTTAGTATTTTACTTGCTCCTTCATATACTCTTACATGGACAAAATGACAAGGTGGAAAAATTCACCACAAAAAAAGGAACAAGAGGCAGTACTGAAGACTAGGGACCTAATCAATACAGACATTAGTAATATGTCAGATATAGAGTTCAGAGGACAATTCTCAAGGTTCTAGCCAGGCTCGAAAAAGGCATGCAAGATATTAGAGAAACCTCTCAGGAGATATAAAAGCCCTTTCTGGAGAAATAAAAGAACTAAAATCTAACCAAGTTGAAATCAAAAAAGCTATTAATGAGGTGCAATAAAAAATGGAGGCTCTCACTGCTAGGATAAATGAGGCAGAAGGAAGAATTAGTGATATAGAAGACCAAATGACAAAGAATAAAGAAGCTGAGCAAAAGAGGGACAAACAGCTACTGGACCACGAGGGGAGAATTCGAGAGATAAGTGACACCATAAGATGAAACAACAATAGAATAATTGGGATTCCAGAAGAAGAAAAAAGAGAAAGGGGAGAAGAAGGTATATTGGAGAGAATTATTGGAGAGAATTTCCCCAATAAGGCAAAGGGAACAAGCATCAAAATCCAGGAGGTGCAGAGAACCCCACTCAAAATCAACAAGAATAGGTCCACACCCCGTCATTCAATAGTAAAATTTACAAGTCTTAGTGACAAAGAGAAAATGCTGAAAGCAGCCCGGGAAAAGAAGTATGTAACATACAATGGTAAAAATATTAGATTGGCAGCAGACTTATCCATAGAGACCTGGCAGGCCAGAAAGAGCTGGCATGATATATTCAGAGCACTAAACGAGAGAAACATGCAGCCAAGAATACTATATCCAGCTAGGCTATCACTGAAAATAGAAGGAGAGATTAAAAGCTTCCAGGACAAACAAAAACTGAAAGAATTTGCAAACACCAAACCAGCTCTACAGGAAATATTGAAAGGGTCCTCTAAGCAAAGAGAGAGCCTAAAAGTGGTAGATCAGAAAGGAACAGAGACAATATACAGTAACAGTCACCTTACAGGCAATACAATGGCAATAAATTCATATTCTCAATCATTACCCTGAATGTTAATGGGCTAAATGTCCCAATCAAAAGACACAGGGTATCAGAATGGATAACAAAACAAAACCATTGTTGCCTACAAGAAACTCATTTTAGACCCGAAGACACCTCCAGATTTAAAGTGAGGGGGTAGAAAACAGTTTACCATGCTAATGGACATCAGAATAAAGCAGGGGTAGCAATCCTTACATCAGATCAAATAGATTTTAATCCAAAGACTATAATAAGAAATGAGGAAGGACACTATATCATACTCAAAGGATCTGTCCAACAAGAAGATCTAACAATTTTAAATATCTATGCCCCTAACGTGGGAGCAACCAACTATATAAACCAATTAATAACAAAATCAAAGAAACACATCAACAATAATATAATAATAGTAGGGGACTTTAACACTCCCCCCCACTGAAATGGACAGATCATCCAAGCAAAAGATCAACAAGGAAATAAAGCCCTTAAATGACACACTGGACCAGATATATACAGAACATTTAATCCCAAAGCAACAGAATACACATTCTCCTCTAGTGCACATGGAACATTCTCCAGAATAGATCACCTCCTCAGTCCTAAATCAGGTTTCAACTGGTATCAAAAGATTGGGATCATTCCCTGCATATTTTCAGATCACAATGGTCTGAAGCTAGAACTCAATCACAAGAGGAAATTTGGAAAGAACCCAAATACATGGAGACTAAACAGCATCCTTCTAAAGAATGGATGGGTCAAACAGGCAATTAAAGTAGAATTGAAAAAATTCATGAAAACACAACGGTTCAAAATCTGTGGGACACAACAAAGGCAGTCCTGAGAGGAAAATATATAGTGGTACAAGCCTTTCTCAAGAAACAAGAAAGGTCTCAGGTACACAATGTAACCCCACACCTAAAGGAGCTGGAGAACGAACAAGAAAGAAACCCTAAACCCAGCAGGAGAATAGAAATCATAAAGATCAGAGCAGAAATCAATGAAATAGAAACCAAAAAAACAATAGAACAAATCAATGAAACTAGGAGCTGGTTCTTTGAAAGAGTTAATAAGATTGATAACCCCCTGGCCAGACTTATCAAAAAGAAAAGAGAAAGGACCCAAATAAATAAAATCATGAATGAAAGAGGAGAGATCACAACTAACACTAAAGAAATACAGACAATTATAAGAACATACTATGAGCAATTCCATGCCAACAAATTTGACAGTATGGAAGAAATGGATGCATTTCTAGAGACATATAAACTACCACAACTGAACCAGGAAGAAATAGAAAGCCTGAACAGACCCATAACCAGTAAGGAGATTGAAACAGTCATCAAAAATCTCCAAACAAACAAAAGCCCAGGGCCAGACGGCTTCCCAGGGGAATTTTACCAAACATTTAAAGAAGAACTAATTCCTATTGTCCTGAAACTGTTCCAAAAAATAGAAATGGAAGGAAAACTTCCAAACTCATTTTATGAGGCCAGCATCACCTTGATCCCAAAACCAGACAAGGATCCCATCAAAAAAGAGAACTGCAGACCAATATCCTTGATGAACACAGATGTGAAAATTCTCACCAGAATACTAGCCAATAGGATTCAACAGTACATTAAAAGGATTATTCACCACGACCAAGTGGGATTTATTCCAGGGCTGCAAGGTTGGTTCAACATCCACAAATCAATCAATCTGATACAACACATTAATAAAAGAAAGAACAAGAACCATATGATACTCTCAATAGATGCTGAAAAAGCATTTGACAAAGTACAGCATCCCTTCCTGATCAAAACTCTTCAAAGTGTAGGGATAAAGGGCACATACCTCAATATCATCAAAGCCATCTATGAAAAACCCACTGCAAATATCATTCTCAATGGAGAAAAACTGAAAGCTTTTCTGCTAGGGTCAGGAACATGGCAGGGATGTCCATTATCACCACTGCTATTCAACATAGTACTAGAAGCCCTAGCCTCAGCAATCAGACAAAAAAAGGAAATTAAAGGCATCCAAATTGGCAAAGAAGAAGTCAAACTATCACTCTTTGCATATAATATGATACTATATGTGGAAAACCCAAAAGACTCCACTCCAAAACTGCTGGAACTTGTACAGGAATTCAGTAAAGTGTCAGGATATAAAATCAATGCACAGAAATCAGTTGCATTTCTCTACACCAACAACAAGACAGAAGAAAGAGAAATTAAGGAGTCAATCCCATTTACAATTGCACCCAAAACTATAAGATACCTAGGAATAAACCTAACCAAAGAGGCAAAGAATCTATACTCAGAAAACTATAAAGTACTCATGAAAGAAATTGAGGAAGACACAAAGAAATGGAAAAATGTTCCATGCTCCTGGATTGGAAGAATAAATATTATGAAAATGTCTATGCTACCTAAAGCAATGTACATATTTAATGCAATTCCTATCAGAATACCATACTTTTTTTTCAAAGAAATGGAACAAATAATCCTAAAATTTACATGGAACCAAAAAAGACTTCGAATAGCCAAAGGAATATTGAAAAAGAAAGCCAAAGTTGGTGGCATCACAATTCCGGACTTCAAGCTCAATTACAAAGCTGTCATCATCAAGACAGCATGGTACTGGCACAAAAACAGACACATAGATCAATGGAACAGAATAGAGAGCCCAGAAATAGACCCTCAACTCTATGGTCAACTCATCTTCGACAAAGCAGGAAAGAATGTCCAATGTAAAAAAGACAGCCTCTTCAACAAATGGTGTTGGGAAAATTGGACAGCCACATGCAGAAAAATGAAATTGGACCATTTCCATACACCACACACGAAAATAGACTCAAAATGGATGAAGGACCTCAATATGAGAAAGGAATCCATCAAAATCCTTGAGGAGAACACAGGCAGCAACCTCTTCGACCTCAGCTGCAGCAACATCTTTCTAGGAACATCGCCAAAGGAGGGAAGCAAGGGCAAAAATGAATTATTGGGATTTCATGAAGATCAAAACCTTTTGCACAGCAAAGGAAACAGTTAACAAAACCAAAAGACAACTGACAGAATGGGAGAAGATATTTGCAAACCACATATCAGATAAAGGGCTGGTGTCCAAAATATATAAAGATCTTAACAAACTCAACACCCAAAGAACGAATAATCTAATCAAGAAATGGGCAGAGGACATGAACAGACATTTATGCAAAGAAGACAGCCAGATTGCCAACAGACACATGAAAAAGTGCTCCATATCACTCGGCATCAGGGAAATACAAATCAAAACCACAATGAGATATCACCTCACACCAGTCAGAATGGCTAAAATTAACAAGTCAGGAAAAGACAGATGCTGGCGAGGATGTGGAGGAAGGGGAACCCTCCTACACTGTTGGTGGGAATGCAAGCTGGTGCAGCCACTCTGGAAAACAGCATGGAGGTTCCTCAAAATGTTGAAAATAGAACTACCCTATGACCCAGCAATTGCACTACTGGGTATTTACCCTAAAGATACAAACGTAGTGATCGGAAGGGGCACGTGCACCCAAATGTTTATAGCAGCAATGTCCACAATAGCCAAACTATGGAAAGAACCTAGATGTCCATCAACAGATGAATGGATAAAGAAGATGTCGTATATATACACAATGGAATACTATGCAGCCATCAAAAGAAATGAAATCTTGCCATTTGCGATGACGTGGATGGAACTAGAGGGTATCATGCTTAGCAAAATAAGTCAAGCGGAGAAAGACAACTATCATATGATCTCCCTGATATGAGGAAGTGGAAATGCAACATGGGGTATTAAGGGAGTAGGAGAATAATCAATGAAACAAGATGGGATTGGGAGGGAGACAAACCATAAGTGACTCATAGTCTCACAAAACAAACTGAGGGTTGCTGGGGGGAAAGGGGTTGGGAGAGGGGGGTCGGGTTATGGACATCGGGGAGGGTATGTGCTGGGGTGAGTGCTGTGAAGTGTGTAAACCTGGCGATTCACAGACCTGTACCCCTGGGGATAAAAATATATGTTTATAAAAAATAAAAATTAAAAAAAAAGATAAGTGTGTCGCATGGGTGATCAGCAAATAACCTTGCTGGTGCAGAAGTTTAATAATCTAATGAATAAGGTATTCATTATCTAGGTATCAATCAGCTTCTTTCTACAGCATTTGTATCATCCCCAGTGAGCTCAAGTGCAAAGTCACCAAAGTGGCAGGGATGAAGATTATGCCAGAAATCATGACTTCTCAGAAACAGTATCTATTGTATATCAGCATCCAGCATAATTTGATTTTTCTCCTACAGTCAGGATTCATGGGTCTTGAAATCCAGGGTTGAAAAATGGAAGAGCCTCATGTCATAGTTTATCCCTAAATTCTTCCCATCTTTATGACTTCAGGCTTAGCCAAACCAAAGGTCTTCATCCCAGAGGGAGACATGATTTCACCAAGGAACACACCAGTGATGCCAATGAGAGGGAACTGGGACTGCCAGCTAGACATTTTGGTCCCCTCAGCCGTCTCAATCCAGAGGCAAATAGGGAGTCCCGTACTGGTTGGCAATCGAAGAGTATCTGGGTTCCTGCTACACAAGGAACTAAGAGGGGGTACGCCCAATGTGTCTGGAGAGCTTCTTACTACTCTCTCATTTTGTGTTTCAAGTTTGTGGAAAATGGCAACAATCCATTTAAGGAAGGACATCAAATGGCCCAGACCCTTCAGCAATGAAGACTTGAGTCACTCTATCAGCCAAAGCACCATGACCAGCTGAGGTTCTGACTCAGGGCAAAAAGAATAAGAGGTGGGCAGTGAAAGGAAGCAGTTATAAATTCCAGCTACAACCATGTGACCTGCTACAGAACCCAGGACTGTAATATCATTCATTGAGCTTGGTAAGTTAATAACATCCCCCTCCTCTGGTTGGTAAGTTAATAACATCCCCCTCCTCAGGTAAGAGAACAAAGAAAAAAACAAACAACAAACTGCTTTCATAGAAAATTGTTAGGGCTACAGCCTAACTTATACTGAGAGAGAACCATAAAATTTCAAATCTCCACTGCCTTTTTTCTTAGCCTTTTCTTGACTACAATTTTCTTGACTACAACATTTTAGGAGGGCTTCAGCAATATCTCATTCCATCATATTGCATAGAAAGTTCATCCTTGTTTCTCACTGGTCTTTGCAAGAACACATTTTTTTTTCTTTCCTGGTGGTTAACTTTCTTGAGATGGGGGCAGGATTCTATTTTTTCTAATACCTTCTCAAGTTGCTGAATTAAGACACCTCTTTAAAACCTGAAAGTAAAGACAAATACAAGTACAGAGGCTATCTAACACATCTCTAATATGTAAGAGATAGTAGTGGATACACAATAGAGCTTACAGTCTCCGTGGGAATAGGAAAATGCGTCTTCTTGGAAAAATTTCAAGAGTGTCAATTGAGGGCCTATGCCCACACCAGATATAGTGAATATGGATATTCCATGGGCTTGAAAGAATGGGTTAGACTAGGATAATATTCACCAATATGCTTAGGGAAATGAGCATGAACTACGATTGAGTGCTGGGGCTTTTTTGTGACCCTGTTCAGCACTGAACACAACTGTTTGAAAAAATTGGAGAGTTAAAAAAAAAAAAAAGAAAGTGGAGATTTCTTTGTTTACACCTACCTTGCAGCTTCCATGATGGTGAATTCAACAAATTGTTTCTTGACTGCAAGAGGTCCTTGCACTTCTTCAATCAAAGTGAAAATCCTTTCATACTCTGAAAATCATTTTTTTTTTAAAAATTCAACATTTTTAAAAACATGAAGATGGTCTAGAATTCCACCTTAGTGCATCCACTCTGTCAGTAATCATTCCTCATGGGCTAGAGGGATACATGGTGTTTGTGTTTTGAATGCTTACTAAGGAAACGATTGTAAACACTAACCAAGCAAAGTGTACTCAGGAATTTTGAGACCAATTCAAGAGAAATCACCCTAAATTATATAAAAGCCCAATATGGTCAAAGGATGAGTTCAAGAGGTGGGTTGAATATTCTAAATCATGGAATGAGACAGACTTCCCATGGTTTTATTAGAGCCATTCTTTCACTACTTGCTTCGCCCAAACTTCTGAACTTCCTTCATTAATTGATATTTTATCTCATCATTAATTTTCTTTGCCACAGCAGGACTTATTTGCAATGTATTTGGCACTGCTCCTGGTGAAGACATTGCTGGGCCTTTTGGGTCACCTGCAGAGCCACTGCAGTTTTTGGTTCCTCCTCCAAGTGAATTACTGCCAGGTTTGGGAATCAGGCCATCTTTAGTGAAGTCATCAGTGGGAGAATCCAGTTGGTTGGGTGGAATACCAGCTCCTGCCGTGTTCGTAACTTCTGTCGCAGCAGCTTTTGGCAAGAATCCATCAGGTGGGGTTGGATGACTTTCTGTCTTCTTTTCATGGACATCATGAGTGACAGTAGCACCTGGAAACCAGTTAAGAGATTGAGCTCTGAGGTAGGTGTATTTTTTCACTCCCACAGGGACATCCCTGTCCTCTGCAGTTTTGAGAACATTATTTATTTCATAAAGCAGGAGTATGTACCAAGTGGAAATGTCAGATCCCACAAATAGGGCTCTGTAAAGATTATACAATAAATCATCTTTTCTCTCTTGGCACTATGAATTCATACAAAAATGTGGTTGGACAGAACAACTAATAAATACACATTCACAGAGCCCAGGCACTCATGATTTAATGCCTCCTTGATGCCCTTTACAAGGTGGAAAGCTGAACATCTCACTTGATGTCAAGATGTCTGATTTTGGCACTCTATCACCAAAAATCCCAGTCAGTATATGATCTTCCTCATTTGTCTTTTCTGTTTCAAAAAGGTGA
This sequence comes from Mustela erminea, assembly GCF_009829155.1. Taxonomy (NCBI): domain Eukaryota; kingdom Metazoa; phylum Chordata; class Mammalia; order Carnivora; family Mustelidae; genus Mustela; species Mustela erminea. The sequence goes on along the minus strand of NC_045635.1, from coordinate 114,005,517 downwards.
ATTCCCTTTTACTCCAAGTCCAACACCTCTACTTCAAATGCTCAGCCTTCTCTGTGCCAGGAACCTTGGCAAATGCTGGGAGATCAGCAGGGAACCAGACGGACAGAAACAGTCCCTACCCTTATGGAACTTGCATCCTCATGGGGAAGTCAGAGGACATCAAAGAAAGCTGGGGTGGCAATCCTTCTATCAAATTAGATTTTAAGCCAAACACTGTAATAAGACATGAGGAAGGACACTATATCATAATTAAAGGGTCTAGCCAAAAAGAATATCGAACAATTGTAAGTATTTATGCCCCTAACATGGGATCATCCAATTATATAAACCAATTAATAACAAAATCAAAGAAACACATCAGTAATAATACAATAATAACAGGGAACAGTAACATCCCACTCACCGCAATGGACAGATCATCCAAGCAGATCAACAAGGAAACAAGGACTTTGAAAGACACACTGGACCAGATGGACTTCACAGATATATTCAGAACAATCCATCTAAAGCAACAGAGTACACATTCTTCTCAAGTGCACATGGAACATTCTCCAGAATAAATCACATACTGGGACACAAATCACATACTGGTACCAAAAGATTGGGATCATTCCCTGCATATTTTTGGAACACAATGCTTTGAAACAGGAACTCAATCACAAGAAGAAATTTGGAAAGAATTCAAATACATGGAGCTAAAGAGCATCCTACTAAAGAATGAATGGGTCAGCCAGAAAATTAAAGAAGAACTTTAAAAATTCATGGAAACAAATGAAAATGAAAACACAACTATTCAAAACCTTTGGGGTACAGCAAAGGTGGTACTAAGAGGGAAGTATGTACCTCAATATCATCAAAGCCATCTATGAAAAACCCACTGCAAATATCATTCTCAATGGGGAAAACCAGCTGTTCCTGCTGCTTGTGTGCTTTCTCTCTCTCTCCTTCTCTCTCTGATAAATAAATAAATAAAATCTTTAACAAAATTCAAAGTTAAGGAGAAAGTAAGCACAAAGAAATGCAAAGAAAAAGCACAAACTAACTTGCTAAATACAAATCCAAATATTATTTGTAATAATAAATATAAACAAAACTAAACTTGCCAGTGAAGGTTACCAGTAGGGATTTTTTTTTAAATTCTACTTATACATTCTTTAAAAGAGAAACATTTAAAGTTGAGAACATGGAATGATTGAAATTTAAAAATTAATATTTTATACCTGGCAAATATTTTTATACCTGGCAAATATTAATCAATAGAAAGCAGAGGTAGTTAGTTATATTAATACCAGATAAAAAGAGACTTTAAAATGCATTATTACCGTGCAAAGGTCATGATAAAATAATCAGATTTAATTTCACCAGGAATGTTTAAGAGTTGTCCACTTGCATGAATCTAATATAACAGCCTCAAAAATATATAAAGCAAGAATAAACAGAACTACTGAAGGAAATTGAAAATTTCACCTTCATTGCAGAAGATTTTTAACATAATTCTCTACATTATTGGTAGTTCAAACAGACAAAAAATGAGTAAATGGATAAATGTTAATAATACAATTAACAAGTTCAATTTATGGCCAAAAATCATAGTATAAATTCTTTTCAAGCATACTTAGAAAAATGGCCACAGCATGGAAGCACTGGGTGTGGTGCATAAACAATGAATTCTGGAACACTGAAAAGAAATTTTAACAAAATAAATAAAAATTTTTTTAAAAATGGCCACAGTCTCATCAATGTTCAAATACATAGTTTCATACAGCCCATACTCTCTAAGCAAAATGAAATTAAATTAGAAGTCAAAAGCAAAAGGAAAATGTATTTAGAGGTTTTTAAACACTCTTCTAAACCAATACATAGAAATGAATGAGGAAAATATTACGTAACAGAACTTTCTGGATGCTATGAAAGTGGACCTCAAAGGTATAGCTTTCCTTATGCTCTTTTGTTAAAAAAGGGGGAAATGGGGTAACTGGGTGGCTCAGTTGGCTAAGCGTCTGCCTTCGGCTCAGGTCACAATCTCAGGGTTCTGGGATTGGGCCCCACATCAGGCCTTCTGCTTAGCGGGGAGTCTGCTTCTCCCTTTCCCTCTGCCCTTCCCCCATCTTGTGCGTTTTCTCTCTCTCTCTCTCTCAAATAAATAAATAAAATCTTTTTAAAAAATAAAAATAAAAAAGGAAAAAATGACTGACAATCAGTTATCATTGTCCAGTGTTAGAAGTTGGAAGAAAGGGGCACCTGGGTGGCTCAGTGGGTTAAGCCGCTGCCTTCAGCTCAGGTCATGGTCTCAGGGTCCTGGGATCGAGTCCCGCATTGGGAATCTCTGCTCAGCAGGGAGCCTGCTTCCTCCTCTGTCTCTCTCTCTGCCTGCCTCTCTGCCTACTTTTGATCTCTCTCTGTTAAATAAATAAATAAAATCTTAAAAAAAGAAGAAGTTGGAAGAAAGGTAGACTAAATCCAGAGAAAGTAGAAAGAAGGAGCTAGTAAAGATAGAGCAGAAATTAATGAAATAGAAAAAGAAACTTCAATAAAGAAAATCAACAAAATCCAAAGTTTGTCCTTTGAGAACAACAAAAACACTGACAAGCCTTTAATGAGGTTAATCAAGAGAAAGATTATCTACCAATAAGTAATACTAGGAATGAAAAGGGAAAGATAACTAAGGATCCAGTAAAGATTTTTTAAGAGGGGATGGTGAGTACTGTGAACTTTATATTAAATTTGAAAATATAGGTGAAATAGAAAAATTCACAGAAAAACATAACTATATATCCTTGTGGAAATTATTTTTTTTTAGAGAACGAGAGAGAATGCATGCCATAGGGAGTGGGGAGCAGAGGGAGAGGAACAGAGAGAATCTTAAGCAGACTCCATGCCCAGAGCAGAGCCCAACAAGGGGCTCAATGTCACGACCGTGAGACCATGACCTGAGCCAAAATCAAGAGTTGGACACTTAACTGACTGAGCTATCCAGGTGCCCTGAGAATCTTTTTATAAGTACACTAGATAACCATATGGGGAAAATGAACCTTGATCTTTACAACTTTCCATACACAAAATTTATTTCTGATGCATCAGAAATCTAGAAGAAAACTTGTGACATCATCTTCATGACTTTGCGGTAAGCAAAGATTTTTAAACAGGGTACAAAAACAAATCTAAGATTGATTAATTGGAGTTCATTCAGAACCTCTTTTCATCAAAAGACATTATTAAGAGAGTGAAAAAGTAAACCAGGAACTCACAGAAGATATATATTCATAGCATATACGTAGGAGAAAAGATTTAAGTTCAGAACTTAATTGATAAGATTTAATTTCAGAAATTGATAAGAAAAAGGCAACCCCCCACCAAAGATGAACAAATTGCCTGAAAAGGAACTTCATAAGGACATCTGCAAATGACCACTAAACTGACAAATAAGAATAACTCATTAATCAGCAGAGGAATTTAAGTCAAAGCCACAACGAAATGCCATTAAACACCCACCAGAATAGCTATGTTTGTGAGAATTCGATGTAGCTGGAACTCTCATACATTTCTGGATTGACACACAGGTTCCTCTGTGCCTCAGTTGGCACTTAATCACAACCATCCATTGTGACAATGTGAAAAATTGTGGCATCACCACATGCCATGGATTACTTTTATCCCTTTGACCACTGGCAAGAAGCAAAGCACTGCCCTCAAGCCCAAAGGCCCAGTGAAACCAACCCCAAAATCTCATCCTAAGGGTCTACCTCCAGGAACCATCCTGCCTGCAGCCCCAGCTCTGTTTCAGAGGGCATCACATCCGTCGAGAGAAATCACAGAGTAATCTGAACATTACTGTTTAAACATTTACATGTTTAATATAAAGAATTATTAACTCAAATAGGGGGGAAAAGAGTAACAAGAGATTGGGAGGAAGTAAGCAGAACTCTAAGTAGAGGAAAAGCAGATACAAGGAGCGGCTACTGTCCCCAGAATTAAAAGAGAACACTTGCAATGGGCTAAATGTTTGTGCCTACCTCCCTAAGTTCATATATGAAATCTTAATCCCAGGATAGCGGTATTTGCAGGTGAGATTTTGGAGAGGTCATTCCGTCATAAGGGCTCTGCTTCCATGGTAATTACATGGCTCCACCTTTGCGGGAGTGAGATTAGGGCCCTTGTAAGAAGAGGTTATTTTTCTGTTGTGTGAGGATAGAAGAAGTCAGCTGTCTGCCACCCGGCAGAGGCCCCTCACCAGAACCTGTCCATGCTGGCACCCTGGTCTTGAACGTCCAGCCTCAGAACTGTAAGAAATACTGTTAAATAAATAAATAAATAAATCTTTTTTAAAAAGGGGGGGGGTCCGCCTGGGTGACTTAGTGGGTTAAAGCCTCTGCCTTCAGCTCAGGTCATGATCCCAGAGTCCTGGGATCCAGCCCCGCATCGGGCTCTCTGCTCCGCAGGGAGCCTGCTTTCCCCACCGCCGCCCGCCACTGCCTGCCTCTCTGCCTACTTGTGATCTCTATTGAATAAATAAATTAAATCTTAAAAAAAAAAAGAACTGTAAGAAATAAATTGCTGTCGTTTCTTAAGCCACCCAGTCTGTGGTCCTCTGTTGTGGCACCCAAGACAGCCTATCCTCCCACTCTTCGCCCGGCCATTGCAGAGATAGAACATTCAAAGAAAAGCCCACTGCCGCTCCCCCCAACCCCCACACAGAACATCATTCCTCGGCTGAGTTAAAACACTCAAGGTGGAATTCCCCAAGGATCGAGTGAGCTCCCGCAAGGAAGACTGCTGCTCAGAGCTGAGAAGGAGCACCCAGGAAGTATCCTGTCGGGGCTGAGAGCACACAAGGCAAAGTCTTGCTCAACCAGAAGACTCTGATCTATTATCACTGCCCCAGGGAGGTGTAAGGGCAGCTGCAGGACTTGGGGTGCTGTTGGCCACGCTGCCCCGCAGCAGCCCGACCCCGGAGAAGCTGTGTGCGGTGCACAGCCTGGTGCTGGAGAAGCCTCACGCCCCCAGCAGCCTGCTGTGCCCACTGCCCAGAACGAGAAAGCGAAACTTTTCCCTTGACTTTGGCGCCCTCTATAGGCAGACATTAGTAACAACAGCTACAAGAAAAATTTAAAGGCCCCAGAACGTTTCCGCAGAGCAGGACAAGAGTAAATTTGGAGCTTACAGGCAATATAACTAGGCACTCTATTAACACACTACAAAAGGAGTGTAACTTGATCATCCCAAAGAATTTTTAAAAAAACGGGACAAAAAGCAACAAGAATTCATGAAGAAAGAGTTAAAAGCATTTGTTAAGGAGGATATATAAATCTACACAAATTTAAAAAATGAAAATAAATCTGCAGAAATCTTCAGAATACATTATTCCTAGGTGAATAATTGGAAGTATTGTTTGTGATATCAGAGACAACTTTGCCCACCGTCGTCCCTTCTGTCCAACACTCCCTACTGGAACTCCTACCCTGCACCTTCAGATAGTAAATGGCTGTTTGCTCAGAGCGAGCTCTCACACTGGTCAGTGATGGACGAGCCCGGGGGTGGAGTCACCGGGCACGTCAAATACTGACAAGAGTCTGGGAAAGGAGATTTGTGGGGAGCTCCCATCAGTTTAGTCCCCTCCAGTGGCTGACTGTCGCTGGTGTTCCGAGCCATTGTGGACGCGAGGTCCTTGGTTTCAAGGCCACCGCAGTGCTGAGGAGGGGGCAGTGAGAACAGTGCTGGCGACAAGAGCCCAAAGCTCCCCGTCTCTAGCGGGAGGGAGCCATCTCTCTTGAGTGAAGGCTCTTCTGGTTGTTGCCAGGCTTGGGTTAACTAGCACGGTTCTGAAAGCAGTTAATTAGACAGGATTGGCCCGTGTTCTCCTTGCCTGTATGCTGGAGCGGATTTTCACAGGCCCTGCCTCCACCGACCCAGACATGCCTCCTCCTATAGGCTACATAGTAAACTAAGTATAAAATCCTGTGCCTGAGACTGTAAATTATTTATGCTGTTTCTCTCTTGTTCTGGAAGGAAACTGGACTAGGCAGTGCCTGCATATCAGGAAGAACTCTCTAGAATCCAGGCTGCACGTATTGCTTCTCTAGCCAACTGGCTTTAGCGAAATCCACATGAGCGTATGCGAATCCCCATTCCGGGAGGCTATTTATTCATTTTTTTATTTTGTGTGACAAATTACCCCCACTTTCACGGCTTCAAAAATCATACCAAACTTAGAGCCTTGAAAGAATATTTGTTCTCTCTTCTCGCAGGGTCCTGTAGCTCAGAAGTCTGATTTCAGCCGAGCTGGGCTCTCGTCTGGAAGATCTGGGGTGGAACGCAGTTCCGAATTCATTCGCATCTTTGGCGGAAGTCAAGTCCTTCGTGCTATCAGACAGATGCTGCATTTCTCGCAGGTTGTTAGCAAGGGCTCAGTGTCGCCTCTAGAGGTCACTCTCGGGCCCTTCTCATGTGGCTCTGTTGTCTCCAAGGGAGCGATGACACATCAAATTCTTAGGTTTCTAACTCCCTGGGCGCAGCCACCAGCTGGAGGACCCTGATTCAAAGGCTCAGGAGGGCGGCTGGGCGCTCACATTCATCCCACTACAAGGGTCAGATGATCAGTTCCATCTGCGAAGTCACTTTTGTCCTGTAATGTCGTGATGGGAGAACACCAGAGGGCAAAGGTCATGGGGAACATCTGGGAATTCTCCCGAGCAAGAGAAAGAAGTGAAGGTCGCAGGACTCAGAGCCATGGGTTTGGGGCCACTTCCTCGTGCAAAGCCCTCATGGCTTCGGGACCTGCTTGGGCTGATCTTGCACACACCACTTCCATTTGGAAAAGGGTGCTTCTGTGCACACCCACGGCGATGACTTGGTGGGTCAGAGAGCACCCGGGTTAGGACGGACAGCTCAGGTGGCATGGGGACGAGGTGTCCCCTGGTCAAGCCTTCGATCCTACTAAGGCCAGTAGTAAGCCCAGTGTTATTCCAAAGGACAAGAATGATGTTTTGGTTTGTGCTGGTTTTGGAGCCGGGGTCCTCTAATTTGTTCTGGTTTGGAGCCAGGGTCCTCTAATTATGGACAAATCTGATTATTTCTTGTCCCCAACAGATGGTCACCCTGGTAAAGGGATGCAGGCCCCTTTGGGTATGTGTGGGAGAAAGATAATAACAGAAAATTTTTTAGGGCGCTTCCTTAAGAAGCCTCCCCTTCATACACGAGCTTTTGGATCTTTGACCAAGTCAGGTGTGGGGTTTGATTGATTCAGGGACTCTTGGTCAGAAGGGGAGTAAGCAGGTGTATGTGGGCAACGCACGAGCTACTCCCATGTCAATATGCCCACATCCACTTACTTTGGTCAATGGAAACTACACCAAGTTAATTCATTCAGGACTGCTAATGGCCATGAACCTTGGAGAGAAGGTTTGGGTCACCCCAATAGGAACAGGACCATCACCAGGCAAGGTGCTTACTGAGAGCTAAGGGAATGTGGAGTGAGTAATGAGAGAAGTGACCACACAACCATTTGTAGAGTCAAGGACTGTAATAATTATGAATATTACTTCCTTACTTTGATATGAATAAGTTTACATACAGAATAACCAAATGCTTTTTTATTTTTTTAAGATTTTATTTATTTGAAGGATAGAGAGCATGAGCTGGAGGGGAGGAACAGAGGGAGAAGCAGACTCCCCTCTGAGAAGGGAACCTGACACAGTCCTCAATCCCAGGACCCTGGGATCATGATCTGAGCCAAAGGCAGATGCTCAACACCACCCAGGAGCCCCACCCAATATTTTTGGGTTTCATCCCCTCATCCCCTTAGCCACTAACTTAGAATGTGTTAATGTGAAGTAACTATTTCTCAGTATTCAAGATGCAGGATATTAAAGGCAGAGGAGGGGCACACCTGGGTGGCTCAGTCTGTTAAGCATCTGCCTTCAGCTCAGGTCATGATCCTAGGATCCTGGGATGGAGCCCTGCATCAGGCTCCCTGCTCAGCGGGGATCCTGCTTCTCCCTCTCCCACTTCCCCTGCTTGTGTTCATTCTCTCTCTCTCTCTCTCTGTCAATTAAATAAATAAATAAAATCTTAAAAAAAAAATAAAGGCAGAGGAGAGGTGCCTATGTGACTCAGTTGGTTAAGCGTCCGACTCTTGGTTTCAGCTCAGGTCATGATCTCAGAGTCATAAGATTAAGTCCCGCAGCAGGCTCTGTGCTGGGCGTGGAGCCTGCTCAAGATTCTCTCTCTCCCGGGGTGATTGGGTTAAGGACATTGGAAAGGGTTGTGGTGAGTGCTATGAAATGTGTAGCCTGACAATTCACAGACCTGTACCCCTGGGGCAAATAATACATTATATGTTAATAAAAATTAAAAAAAAATAAAGATTCTCGGGCGCCTGGGTGGCTCAGTGGATTAAGCCGCTGCCTTCGGCTCAGGTCATGATCTCAGGGTCCTGGGATCGAGTCCCACATCGGGCTCTCTGCTCAACAGGGAGCCTGCTTCCCTCTCTCTCTCTCTGCCTGCCTCTCCGACTACTTGTGATTTCTCTCTGTCAAATAAATAAATAAAATCTTAAAAAAAAATTCTCTCTCTCCCTCTGCCCCTCCCTAACCCCCCCTCCACCTGGCACTCATGCACTCTTTTTTTCAAAAAATTTTTTTTAAATAAAGGCAGGGGTGATCTAGGCAGCCAAAGAATGACAAAGACCTAAAGGCAAAAATTGAGCTTTGTACCCTCTTTAGGAAAATGGTCAACATGTTCTGTCATAAGCCAGGAATCTGGTTTCGTTACTGCCTTTACGTCAAGATGAAGTGTGGTTTAAAGAGATGTTCACAGGTGCCAAACACACAAGCGGGCGTCGACTGTAATGTGTTCACTTGGTCAGATGGCACACATTACAAACGCTTCCACTGGCTATTTCCACTCAGAGTGTGCCACAGGAGGTTTCCAGAGACTGAAGGGCATGGCAGAAGAGGAGCCATCGCTATTTTGTAGCTCACACACATTGTTTCTGGTCTGCTAATTCACCTGTTGGCCAGAGTCAGCAGCTGGCCCTGCCATGTCTCAACCTTATCCTGGATTCTCCCTCAGTTTCTCTATCTCGTGGATGTTTCTGTTTAGCCCCATGAGGCTGGGCCCTGTATTCTGCAGATACCCTTGTTACCAAGGTCAGAGGCAACAAGAATGGTAATGCATTTGTTTGTTCCTTTGGGGTTCCAGATCAAGTTTGTGGGTTTTAGTCCATGAGTTTTCCCCCCACCAGAGTTGAGGTGACAGTACCCTTTTAGAGACATCTTAACCACATTCACAATTGGATAAATAAGGCCAATTTTCTGTACCAGCATCACCAGCAACAACAACATATTCATCCCCTACTTTTTCTGCATCTCTAGTTGACTGATACAGACAGGAGGATGACTAAATATTTTTTTTTTTTTTTTTAGATTTTATCTATTTATTTGACAGAGATCACAAGTAGGCAGAGAGGCAGGGGGCAAAGAGGGGTGGAGCAAGCTCCCTGTGGAGCAGAGAGCCCAATGCGTGGTTTGATCCCAGGACCCTGGGATCCTGACCTGAACCAAAGGCAGAGGCTTTAACCCACTGAGCCACCCAGGCGTCCCGGAGGATGACTAAATCTTATTAAGCCTCCTTATATCACTGGCTTCTAGAGTCTGGTAGTCTTCCCTATGCTGATATATTGTAGATAGAAGCACCTTTGAATTTCATCTTTTACAATTTGTTGTTCAGTTCAACGTTTCAAATCCAGCATAAACAAATACCATTACTGATTGGCAATGTCTTATTTCAAGTGGCTATAACATGATACCACAGACATGGTGGCTTAAAAACAACAGAAATTTATTTCTTGCAGTTCTGGAAGGTGCCGGTCTGAGATCTAGGTGCCAGCATGATTACTCCAGGTTGCAGACTGCTCAATTCTCATTATGTCCTCATGCAACAGAAAGAGCACAAGAGAGCTCTCTGGGGTCTCTTTTAAATTTAATCCCATTCAGGAGGGCCTCACCCCCATGACTTAGTCACCCCCCCAAAGGCCGACCTCCTAATCCCACAACCCCACAATGCACAGCCTCCCCTACTATGAGCATCCCCCTCCAGAGTGGGACTTGTGTTACAATTGATGGACCTGCAATGGCGCATCAGTACCACCCAAAGTCCAGAGTTTATGTTAGGGTTCAGTCTTGGTGTGGCACATTCTTTGGGTTTGGGTAAATGTATAATAACATGTACCCACCCTTATAGAATCACACAGAGTATTTTCACTGCCTTAAAAGTCCTCTGTGCTGGGGTGCCTGGGTGGCACAGTCAGTTAAGCATCTGAGGCTTGGCTTTGGCTCAAGTCATGATATCGAGGTTGTGAGATGCAGCCTTACATCATGCTCCCCGCTCAATGTGGAGTCTGCTTGGGACTCGTTATCTCCCTCTCCCTCTGCCCCTGCCCCCATGCTCTCTCTCTCCATATTAAATAAATAAATAATTCTTTTTAAAAATCCTCTGTGCTTGGTCCATTCATTTCTCCTCAATCTCTCCAACCTCTGGCAATCACTATCCATTTTATTATTGTCTCCAGAGTTTTGCCTTTTCTAAAACGGAGGATAGCGGGAATCATGCAGTAAATGCACTTTTCATATTGGCTGCTTTCACTTATTAATATGCATTTAAGTTTTCTCGATGTATTTTCATACCATGATAGATCATTTCTTTTTAGCACTGATATTCCATTGTGTGAAGGTAGCAGTTTATTTACCCCCTTCACCTACTGAAGGACAATGGTTGCTTCCAAGTTTGGGCAATTAAGAGTAAAACTGCAATAAACACTGAGGTGCAAGTTTTTGTGTGGCCGTAAGCTTTAAACTACTTTGGGTAAATACCAAAGGAGAGTGATTACAAGATGGTATGGCAAGAGCGTGTTTAGTTTTGTAAGAAACTGACAAACTGTCTTCCAAAGTGACTGTACCATTTTGTGTTCCCACAAGCAGTGAGTGAGAGTTTCTGTTGCTCCACATCCTTGCCAGCATTTGGTCCAGGTGTCGGTGTTCTGGATTTTGACCTTTCTAGTAGGAGCATAGCAGTATCTCATAGTTGTTTTCATTTGCAATTTTCTAATGACATAGGACATGAATCATATTTTCATATACTTATTTGCTACCTGTATATCATCTTTGGTGAAATGTCTGTTATCTCTGGTCCATTTTTTTTTTAGTTAGGTTCTATTGTTTTCTTATAATTTTAAGAGTTCTTTTAATGTTTTCAAGAAAAGCCCTTTATCGGGATGCCTGGGTGGCTCAGTGGATTAAGCCTCTGCCTTCAGCTCAGGTCATGATCTCCGGGTCCTGGGATCGAGCACTGCATTGGGCTCTCTGCTTGGCAGGGAGCCTACTTCCTCCTCTCTAATTCTCTGCCTGCCTCTCTGCCTGCTTGTGATCTCTGTCTGTCAAATAAATAAATAAAATCTTTTTAAAAATTTGAGAGAAGTCCTTTATCACATATATCTTTTGCAAATCTTTTCTCCCGGTTTGTGGCTTGACTTCCCATTCTCACGACATTGTCTTTCACAGGGAAGATTTTTTTTTTAGGGAAGAAGCTTTTAATTTTAATGATGTCCAGCTTGTCAATTTTTCTTTCATTAATAGTGCCTTTGGTACTATATCTAGAAAGTCATCATCACACCCAGAGTCTTCTAGATTTTCTTCTATGTAATCTTCTAGTTTAGTCTATGGTCTATGATCCATTTTGTGTTAATTTTTGTGAAGGATCTGTGTCTAAATTTGTTTGGTTTTGTTTGGTTTTATCTGTGGAAGTCTAGCTGTTCCAGCACCATTTGTTGAAGAAGAGACTGTCTCGGCCCCACTGTATTGCCTTTACTCCTTTGTCAAAGATCAGTTGACTATTCTTTATGGGCCTATTTCCAAGTTCTCTATTATGTTCCATTGATCTATTTGCCTATTCTTTTGCCAATACCACTGTCTTGATTATTGCAGTTTCACAGTAAGTCTTGAAGTCAGATAAGGTCAGTCCTCCAACTTTCTTCTTTTCCTTCAATATTGTGTTGCCTCTTCTGGATCCTTTGCTTCTCCATATAAATCTTAGAATCAGTTTGTCAATATCCAGAAGATAACTTGTTAGGATTTTGACTGGGATTGCATTGAATCTATAGATCAAGTTGGGAAGAACTGACATCTTGACCATCAAAGACTGGAGTTTTTAATTCTCAGACTTGTTCACACTAAGCACCCAACAATTTGTTGATTATAGTTTGGGATTTTCTACCCCAACCCTCATCCTCCTGGTGGTTTCCTGTCATTAATCTCTGCTCCAATAAACCATGACCCCGTTATTTGCCTGTCTCTCCAATCTTGAGGGCACTGGTCTTCCCTGTGTCTTCCCCTCACTTACAGATCCAAGGAGAGTTGTTGCTTTTCAGTCTGTTCAGGTTTTCAATTGTTAGGATGGAGTGATGCCTTCCAAGCTCTTTACATGCAGGACCAGAGACCAGAAGTCAAGGATTTTTTTTAATGTTATACATCTCTCAAAAAATCAAAAATAGAATTACCGAAGGATCCAGTAATTCTACTACTGGGTATGTATCCGAAGAAAACAAAAACACTAATTTAAAAAGATATATGCACTCCTCTAATTACTGCATTATTAAAATACCCAAGATATGGAAGCAAGCCAAGCATCCATCGATAAATGAATGAAGATGAAGGTGTGTGTGTGTGTGTGTGTGTGTGTGTAATGAAATATTACTCAGCCATAAAAAGAATGAAATCTTGCCATTTTGCAATGACATGCATGTGGAGCTAGAAGGTATAATGTAAGTGAAATAAGCCAGTCAGAGAAACACAAATACCATATGATTTCACTCATATGTGGAATTTAAGAAACAAACCAAATGAACAAAAACAAAAACAGAGACAAACAAAACGACAGACACTTAAATTTAGAGAACAAACTGGTGGTTGCCAGAAGGAAGGTGGAAGGGAGGGTGAAATAGGGATTAAGACCTCGTGAAGAGCACTGAGTAATGTAAAGAAGTGTTGAATCACTGTATTGTACGACTGAAACTAATTTAACACTATGTTAATTATGTCGGAATTTTAAAAAAAACATTATTACATCTCATAATTTTGTATGTCAGGAATTTGAGCAGGGTTGAGATAGCACTCATTCTACTCCATATGGCATCAAGTGGAATCAGATGGCAGCTGGACTGCTCTGGAACATTTTGTTGTTGTTGCAAACTACACATAAAATCTACCATTTTAAAAGGTACAGTTCAATGGCATAAAGTTCGTGCACCATGTTGTGTAACCATCACAGAACTATCTCGTTCTAGAACTTTCTTACTATCCCAAAAGGAAACTACACTAGCAGTCATTCCCCCATTTCCTCCTCTCCCCAGTCCCTCAGTGCTAGTTATGTATTTTCTGTCTCTATGGATTGGCCAGTTCTTGGTATTTCGTGTAAACGGAATCATACACATATGCCCTATCTTGTCTCATTTGCCTTCTTTCACTTACCATAATGCTTTCAAATTCACCCATGTTGTAGATGTGTTGGTATTTTATTCCCAGCAATGTATGAGGGTTCCAGTTTCTCTACATCCTCAACACGTGTTCTGTTTCTTTTTTATTATAATCGTCCTGGTAGGTGTGAAGTGTTATCTTATTGTGGGTTTGATTTGCACGTCCCTAATGACCAGTAATGTTGAGTATCTTTCCATGTGCTTGTTGGCGCTTTGTGTATGTTCTTTGAAGATACCTTTTTTTCCAAAAAATTTTGGACTCTTTTTCCTTAGACTGCTTTTTTACTGTTGAGTTGAAAGAATTCTTTTTATATTATGGACATTAGATACATGCTTTGCAAATATTTTCAAATACTCCCAGCCTATGGGTTATCTTTTCACTCTCTTGATAGTCCTTTGATGCACAGAAGCTTTTAATTTTGCTGAGGTCAAATTCTCTATATTTTCTTTTGTTGTTTGTGCTTTTGGTGCCATGTTTAAGAAACCATTGCCAAATCCAAGGTCATGAAAATTAGCTCCAAAATTTCCTTCTAAGAGTTGTATGGCTTTAGCTCTTATTGACTTTAATTTTAAAGTTAATTTTTGTATATAGTATGAAGTGGGTATACAACTTCTGTTACTGATTTCTAGTTTGATTCTATTATGGCAAAGAGAATACTTTGTAGGGGCTCCTGGATGGCTCAGTCAGTTAAGCATCCAGCCTTTTGATTTTGGCTCAGGTCATGATCTCAGGATCATGGGGTCGAGACCTGAGTCAGGCTCTGTGCTCACTGGGGAGTCTGCATGAGATTCCCTCTCCTTCTGCTCCCTCCCCACCACTTGCATGAACTCTCTCTCTCTCTCTTTCAACAAATAAATAAAATCTTTTTTGAAAAGATACTTTGCATGCATGGGGCGCCTGGGTGGCTCAGTGGGTTAAAGCCTCTGCCTTCGGCTCAGGTCATGACCCCAGGGTCCTGGGATCGAGCCCCGCATCCGCATCGAGCTCTCTGCTCGGCAGGGAGCCTGCTTCCTCCTCTCTCTCTCTCTCTGTGCCTGCCTCTCTGCCTACTTGTGGTCTCTGCCTGTCAAATAAATAAATTAAATCTTTTTAAAAAAAGATACTTTGCATGATTTCAATCTTTTAAAATTCACTGAGACTTGTTTTATGGCCTGACATGTGGACAACCCTGGAGAGTACTTTGTGAGCACTTGAGAATATGAACTCTGCTCTCTAAGTGTCTGTTAGACCTAATTGATTTGCAGTGTTGTTCAAGTGCTCCATTTCCTTACTGATCCTCTAACTCGTCGTTCTATCCTCTATCGTTCTGAGCCTAATGCTTAACCAGAGGTGAAATCTTATGGTCCTCTCAGGTCTTTTCTGACTCTGAGCCCTGCCCCAGGCATGCACATGGTTTTCTAGATACCCAGGTGTACACGGGAACACGTCAAAGGTCTTATTCTCCAAAGTAACTCTTCCTTCCCAGAGGTGGGCCAAACAGAAGCAGTCCTTCTGGGAGCCCCCAGACAGGTTCAAACAGACAAACACAATTCCTTGGGACTAAGGTCCAATCCCCTCCCTCCAGAACCAGGAACCCACACTTAGAATGCAAGCTGCCATCCTCAAGACCAGGGAGGGAGTTGGGCAAGAATACGTTCAAATCCCCCAATACTCTCTTATCATGTCTCGATGGCTTTTTTCCTGATTCAGCATTTGCTTGGTTGCTGTAAATCTTTGACTATCTTCCAGAGTCCTTCATTCCCACAGATTTTTCAGTGTGTCTGGACAGGGATTGACCCCCCAGAGTATACTCCTCTGGCATTTTCCCCAACATCACTGGGTTCTGTGAGTGATGTTTTAAGGCTTAAATCCTAGCGTTAACATCTTCATTTAACAAGGTGCACTGTTTCCTAAAAGGAATAACACATCACAGAAAAGATAAAACTAGAAATTTCTTGGGGAAACTGGGTGGCTCAGTTGGTTAAGTGCCTTCCTTCAGAGCAGGTCATGATCCCAGAGTCCTGGGATCGAGCCCTGCCTCAGACTTCCTGCTCAGGGGGGAGCCTGCATCTCCCTCTACCCTTCCCCCAACTTGTGTGCTCTCTCTCTCTCTCAAATAAATAAAATCTTCTTAAAAAACTAAAAAATTCTCTAGTATTACCAAACTTGTGAAAATCCATAAAATGATTTATTTTATATATGCAAACTCAAAATATCTTTGTACACTTAAATTTTTGCAAATTAATACAGACATCACAATACTGCTCCATATAAACCTTTGTATAAACATTAAAGGAACTATATACATGATTTTTTTTTCTTTTAGTGCTTTCAAAGCACAGAATGTCCAAGTCCACCTGAAGACTTTCTGGCGTTACATGCAAGAACAAATGTCAGGGTTGGGGTAGCCTCAGGTGCACTTGGTGATGTCTCTAGACAAAATAGAAGAGAGTTGGAGGTAGATCGTTTGTGACTCTCCCTGCCCCCTCCCACAGAGAAATAAGTTACCCGAATAGCAGCTTTCTTACTCTTTGATTCAAACTGTCCTGAATATTGCATGGTTTAAAAGGCACAACTAGGAATTGTTGAAAACTTTGTTCGGCACGCACAAGATGACCAGTTGGCTTCTGAACACCTATTCTTTTCTGGAGGACGTAGTAAGGGCACCGAGCAGTGCTCCACTTACAGGGGGCCCTTAGTCACTCTGGAAACACCCAGAACAACAAAGCTCCAAGGAGGAAACCCTTATCACATCTAGTAGGGGTGACAGTGTTTACTGAAATAAACCTGCAGAATTAACAATATCACCTTCCTCAACTGGGAAAAGAAACAACAAAACAACAAACTAATACTTTTAAGGAAAACTCTTAGGGCAAGAGCCACCTTTTACTTCCAGAGACTCATAAAATTAAAAATAATAATATAATAATAATAATAATAATAAAAGCTTCATGGCTTTTTCTTAGCTTCAGGAAGGCAATTCCCTTGGCCAAAACATTCTAGGAAGCTTTAACAATATTCTGTTCCATCCTACAGCACGGAGAACTTGCCCTTTTTTCTCCTTGGTCTTTGTATTAACACGATGATCGGCTGTTGATATGATTAACATTGTTGAGGTGGTGGTGGGAGTCTATTTTTTCTAGAACCTTCTCCAGGTACTGGATTAAGACTCGTCTTTTAAACCTAAAAATAAAGAGAAATTTTATTCACCAAAAGATAATAAAAGCACTTCCGACATAGGAGCGACAAAGTGGAAGGCGGGGGACAAAGTGGGGCTGGTGATCTCCACGAGGATCGAAAATGCATCCTCATGTAAAGATTCGGCTTAGCAAATACGAACAGTGCCAACTCAGGGAGGGCCCAAGTCTGCCTCAGACTGTGGTGCTCCCAGAAGATTCCATAGAGTTGGATGAACGAGTTGGACTCAAATACTATCGATCTAAATGCCTCTGGAGATAGCATTAGCTATGAGTGAGGGCCAGGGCTGGAGAAAAGCCAGGCAGGGCTTATTCCTCCCCCGGCCCTGCACTGGGCCCTACTATTTAAAAAAAAAAATTTAAAAATGAAGGTCTCCTCTTTACACCCACCTTGAGGCTTCCTTGATGGTAAATTCAACAAATTGTTTCTTGACTGCAAGAGGCCCTTGCACTTCTTCAAGCAAAATGAAAATCCTTTCGTACTCTGAAGATATATATATTTAAAAAAAGACACTTCAGTATTAAAAAAAAACATGAATGGGAAATAAAATTCAATCTTTATATATCCTCGGGAGTTATTCTTCATGGGTGGAAAGTTAGATATAATTTGTATTTTAAATAGTCAAATCAAAACATCCGCCCTTTAGCTCCTAAGGAAACTCATAAATACTGCACAGATGTGGCAGACTGAGTCACGGCCCCCAACGTTGTCTGCACCTCAATTCCCAGAACCTGCAAATACGTTATCCGATATGGCAGAAGGGACTTGACTTAACACATGGGATTAAGTTACGGATCTTGAGATGGGGAGGCTCTTTGTGTTTATACGTCAGCGTAGTCACAAACATCCAAATAAGAGGGAGGCCTTAGAGTTGGCATCAGAGAGGAAAGATGTCAGGAGGGGAGAAGAGGCAGGAGAGAAGGTGCGAACGAGACAGGCTCAAAGACAGAGGAAGAGGCCAGGAGCTAAGGAGGGCCGGCAGCCCGTGGAAGCTGGAAAGAGCAAGGAGACAGAGTCTCTCTAGCATCTCCAGAAGGAGCTCTGGCCAGCCAGCACCTTCCTTCCAGTTCAGCGAAAACAATTTCAGGATTCCGACTTCCATGACTCTAAGAGAAAGGTGTACTGGGTCCCTTTAGTTAAAGCAAGAGGAATCGCTTTAAATGATGTGAAAACCCAATACTCCCCCAAAAATGTACCTCAAGAGAGAGCATGAATCATACCCAGTCACAGAATGAGGACCTTCCATTATATTATTGACGCATGTTCTTTCACTACTTACTTCGTCCAAATTTCCGAACTTCCTTCATTAACTGATGTTTTATATCAGCATTGATTCCTTGTGCCATGGCAGGAGTTATCTGCAAAGCGTTTGCTACAGTTCCCAAAGCAGATGTTCCTGAGACTTTCCGATCCTCTACAGAGACACTGCCACTTTTGCTTCCCCCTAGGATTGCGTTAGTCCCAGGTTTGTGAATCAGGCCATCCTTCCTCAGACAAGCAAAGTCATCAGACAGAGAATCCAACTGGTTGTGTGGAATACCGTCTCCTGCCGTATTCATAAGCTCTGGCGGAGCAGGTTTTGACAGGAAGCCATCAGGTGTGAGCTGACCATTTTCCATCTTCTCCTCGTGGACCTCAGGAATGACCGTAATGTCTGGAAACCAAGTGAAGAAGTTAAGCTGTGAGGTAGGTGTGTTCCAGCCACCCCACAGGTAGATCCTGGTGCTCCTCAGTTATGAGGAAATTCTTTGTTTCAGAGAGCAAGAAGATGTGCAGATGGAGTCTGAGAGCCCTCCAACTGAGCTCAAGGAGATAATACCACAAACCGTTTGCTTCTCTTCCTGGTGCTCCAAATACACATGGAAATCAAGTCATACACTACAACTAATAAACATTCTCTGATCCCTGGCAGCCATGGCCTAACGCTGCCTGTGTTTTACAAGCTGAAAAGCAACAAGTCTCACATGATGTCATGATTCCTGTCACTGACATACGGGTTAAAGCCTCTGCCTTCAGCTCAGGTCATGATCCCAGGGTCCTAGGATCGAGCCCCGCTACGGGCTCTCTGCTCAGCAGGGAGCCTGCTTCCTCTTCTCTCTGCCTGCCTCTCTGCCTACTTGTGATCTCTGTCTGTCAAATAAATAAATAAAATCTTAAAAAAAAAACACCAGGCCTCACTGAGTTTGGTGCCACACTACGTGGGCCCCCTGCAACCTCTCTTTTCTACCTCGAAAGTTCTGAGGAAAACAGAGGTGGCCATTAGGTCTCAAGGCTCTATATGGACTCCATCACCAAAAACCTTTGTCTGTATATGATTCTCATGATTCCCTTCTGTGACAAAGAAGTGGGTTTCCTTTTCCTCCCAAGTCTGATCCCTGTACTTCATATGCTCAGCTTCCCCAGGCCAGGCACCGAGTCAAAGCCCGGGGATCAGCAGGGAATGAGACAGACGGAAGCAATCCGTACCCTTATGGAACTTACATCCTCACGGAGAAGGCAGACAGTAAGTGCACAATGGGCAAAGGGAATAACACACTTTGACTTTGTGTTGGGAAGGAAGGAAGCAGGGATGTGAGTGAGAACAGGATGGGAAGCCTCCACGAGGTGAGGTCAGGCAGGGCGCTCCGAGGAGGGGACCCCTGGGCAGAGCCAGGAGCAGGAGACAGAGCCGGCCCACACACACACAGAGGCGGCGGTCTGGTTGCTGTGAGGGCCGTGCACAGCCACTACTGGGGGACAAGCCGGGGCCATGGAGCAAAAGTCAGAGGCAGAGAGAGCAAGGAAGACATGGAAAGGACACGTGATGGTAGGAGAGGCTGGCAGGGCCAGGTCGTGCACGGCATGGAGACCAGTCTCAGGATCGCAGACTCTGTTCTGAGTGCAAGGGGAGGTGACGATGGGTTTCAGGATGGATGTGGCACGATCTGGTTTCTGGGCGGACAGGGTCACTCCGGCCACAGGGCAGGGTATGGGTTAGACAGGGCCGAGAATGGGAAGCAGGGAAATCAGATGAGAAACTGCTGTAGTAGTTTGGGGACAGATGGTGGCAGCATACAGTAGAGGGATGGAGACAAAGGGGGCAAGACAGGGATTCCATCGGGTGTCAGGTTGCCCAGATTTGCTAAGAGATGGAAGTGAGAGAAATCATGGGGACTCCAACGGTTTTCAGCTGAACCCCTGGGGAAATAACAGTGCCAGGGCTGGCCAGGGGCTGGTGCCCACCTGCTCATTGAGAAGGGATTGCACCCGGCTCCTCCCGACCTGGCTCAGTGACCTCACGCCCACGGCCTGACCTCAAGAATGCTGGCATTATTTACACTGCAGAAACTTGCAGACACTGTAATCCAGGGTTTCGCTCTCCCAGCCCCCACACCCTCCAATGGCCGGCTGTCACACACAGCTTTAGCAACACACACTGCCAAATGGTGTCACTTAAGATTAAGCGTCATGCCCTGGGGACAGCTGTGGGGAGAGCTGTTACGGAGACAGCAGAGGTGAGGCTTTCCCAAGAACCACGTGAAGCCCACTGAGTTTTGTCTGCCTATCAGACATCTCGGTGGAGATACCATGTCCATCGACAAATTCAAGTCTGGTTTTTGGAGCAAGCTGTAGTCCAGAGAGGTAAATACGTGAGTTATTGACACGTGTATCTCTTGGAGAGCCCAAGACTTTACGGGATCACCTAGGGAGGGGAGAGGGGCCAGGATGGAGCCTCGGGATAGAGGCTGTACACTATTTACAGCCTCTATTTACAGAGAGAAGGGCAGGTACCACAAAGAGAGGATCAAGAGGAGCTGCCATAAAAGGGCAAAGAAAACCAGGGGCCGTAGTGTCTAGGAACTGGAGAAAGTTTCCATGGGCAAGGGAGCAAAAAACCACGTCAGATGACATGAAGGAGCAATGGCCACGGGTGGCAGACTTGGGGGACCCTGATGATGCCCGTGGCAACGGAAAGGCAAGGCGGATCTGGACTGCACTAGGTGAGAGCAGGATGGGTACGTGAGGCCACAAAGGTAGCCCAGACCCAGCCGCGGTCTTCTTGAGCCTGTTCGCTCCTGCTGCTTCAGGAACCTGCTGCCTCTTTCTGATTCACGCAGCAGACCTGCTCCCACCACCACAAGCAGGGCCTCCGCTCCCCCACGGGGCACCTTGGGTTTAGTAACAATTTACTTAACGACCGAAAAGCACATGCGAAAGACACGAGTACAAAGGAAACGGAAAGTTGCTTAGGGTCTTAGTCCTCTAGGAGCCATAAGGAAAGCACAACCACTACTCTATACCTGTATGGACAAGGGTGGGTTTTAGGAGGTTTGGATAAGATGGTAACCACGAGGCTGAGGGTGGTCCCTTGCCGCCCACGTGGTTAGTTACAGTAGGTGGTGTTTGTGGTCTCTCCAACAGCAGGGACATACTCCGCCTTCTCTTAGATGACAGAGGACTGCTGGCTTCTCCCGGGCGCTTCACTTTGTTTTGTGGCCCTGCTACGAACTCATCTGCTTCATCAATCATCATTCCCTAGAAGACATCAACGAACGCGTTCCATTAAAGACCACATGTCCCACCCCTAACACAGGCCTTGCCACTGCGCTCCAGCAGAACGGGGCACCAAGGTCAGACACGGTACAGTCGTGATCACACAGAAAGCTTGAGGAATGAGCGACTCGCATCAGCTGAAATGACCTTTCTGCGGAAGGACGAACCATTCAGAACCAACCTTGGATAAAGGAAACAATTCCCTTTTGTGTGCTTTTGCACTTTAAATGCATCATTAGGAAATATTGATTATCCCTGTACAGAATGCTGCATGGAGATGGTGGGCGGCAGGCAGATGGAAAATGTCATTCCCCTGACATGCTCACAGAGATTCAAATATGTCCACCGTGGGGGCTTTTCACTCTTGGGGGGTACAGGATGAGAGCAGACATGGAAAAGGGTAGCTAAAAGCTGTTCTCATCCAAGGATAACCCAAGAATATGAAAGTATTTTCATAAAATCATGAATGATATTTCCAAGGCACTTTCCAAAGCAAGACTACATGCCAGGTCGTGCTGGAAAATGGTATTACACGCACTCACTCAACACTCCACAGGGCTTTGTTAGTTAAGCATAACAAGCAGCCCCAGCGCTACAGAGGAAGAGACCAAGGCACAAAAAGATTAAGAAAAACTCCAATTAATTGAGGATGGGGTGAAGTGGAATGCCTTCCAGTCTTGTTTTGTTACAAGAGAGATTACTGTATGGTCTGTACCTTAATACCAATTGTCTTCTCCATGTGTGCAGATATAATCCCCATGAGTCCTCATCCTGAAATGGTCAAATCAGCATCTCTCCCTCCCTCTCCCACCCCCACCACACTCCACATTTAGATTCCAGTGGGACAATCCAAATAAAGCAACATCACCTAGTACTTCCTATTTCAAAAGGAACAGTTAGTTCATCACGGTCTAGATAGAGCATTAGCGATCTGAGTCATGGAAACAGGAAATAAATGGCAATCTCAATATTAAAGGAATTGGTGTGTAGAGGTGGGCATATAGGCTCAAAGCTGGAAAGATGTGAGTTCAAATCCTGACTTTCATCAGCCGTGTTAGTTGACTGTTTTGAGTCTTGATTTCTTCTTATTAAAGGGCAGATGGGAACGCTCATCTACACTGCGAGCACAAGATGCGATCATTTGAAACGCCAGCTCCTACTTGGTACCCAATTAAGGCCTATTATTTTCTTCAAGCAACACACCTTCACATCCATTCACAAAGAGCCCTAGAGTCCTATTTTATTTTTTAAACAGAGGGATAAGCTCTGATTTATATTCATCTTGCCCAAAAGAAAGGAAATGTAGCAAGGATATCACAAGGTAGGCAAACCTAGAAATCGGCATCTTACCTTCTTATCTTGTTTGAATGGGTTGCCGAAAGTATGTAGTCTTTTTGGTTGATCAGGATCAATCTCTCGAAGGGGGGAAGCCAATGTCTTTAGATACTCCTGATAGTTACCCATTTGTGCCACTGGAACGCTATGAAGGGAATCTGTAACATCACAGGAAGAGACAGAGATGCTCTACAGTGCCAATGCCCTGTTTTGAGAGGACACGATCCTAGCTGGCTTTAACAATGTGGACCTTGGCATCCAAAGCCTAAAATCTCAAATCCAAAGATCTAAAAGCATCTCTCTTCATCCCCCTCAATACTCGGGGTACCATCACTACTGCCTACAAGCTCCAATCACTAGGCTGACCGCAACTCCCTTCTCCATCCAACTGGGTTTGAAAATGGGCTGACATTTAGTATGCCACCACCCAACCTGGGATGCCATGTTTGTTCTGCATTTCAAAGAGCCTAGGCTCCATGGTTCTCTCTCATCATCCAGAGAACCTTGGATAGTAGGCCTTATGTTCTTGGGAGAATGTGATTAAATATATAGGCTCTCTTCCTAGTGAAGCTTTCTCCTCGCCACAAAACTTGGTGTATGATTGCAAGAGATGGGATGACTAAGATTTGCTCATTTTAATGGACAAATGACTCCTTTTAAAATGAAAAAAAGGGAGTAAAGGGGAATTGTACACCATCACCAATTATCCTAGACACTCTCTGGTTCATTCTTTTCATCTAAATGAGGAATTCTGGATCGAATTCATCATGGCAGGCCAGGTTGTACAATTTCCAAAATATGACAGACCTAGCTCCTGCCACTTTCCAACTCATGAAACCTGTACTTAGCTATTAAAATGCTCATAAGACGGAGAGAGAGCAAGAGTCAAAGCAAGAAACACACTCCTAACCATAGTGAACAAACTGATGGTTACCAGAGGGGAGAGGGTTGGGGGGATGGGTGAAACAGGTAACGGGGATTAAGGAGGGCACTTGTGATGAGCTCCCACTCTTTAGATGTAAGTGCTGAATCACTAAATTGTACACCTGAAACTAATATTACACTGTATGTTAACTAGACTGGAATTAAAACAAAAACTTCAAAAAAAAAAAAAGATGCTCACTCTCAGTTTCCATGTCCATAAAATGGGCATAAAAGCAGTATCTCTCTCATGGGACTGTTTTTAACGCTTCAAGAGCTGAAGCCTGCAGGCCGATTAATGCACACCTCCCCTAAAACCTGAGGACAAGCAACTTGTGCCTGGGGAGTGTAGGGATTTAGCAAAAATGGGCATTCTAAGCCTTTAAAGATTACAAAATAAACCTACCAATTATGCAGTAAGTGCCTTCATGTAAGTCAGGCTTGACGTTTTCCTAATCAACAAAAAATACTGCTTTGTTCATTTACCTTCATCTTGTCCCACAATAAACTTGTGTGTCTTCAGGAGATTGGATCTCATTCTCGTTAACTGGTCTAAAAGACCTCTACGCGGAATATCATAAGCATTTCTATATGTCTGAGGTTTCAAATCCTATTCGAAAGGGAACAAATAATTTCAGTCACTCCTGAGGCTTTTGGTGTAGAAGTGTCATTCTTAACTCTCTTAAAATCTTGGGGAAGAGAGAGAGAGTCAATGTAATTAACTTATGGTAGAACTAGGCTGGTGGCCAATTAGACTTTGATGGCCTTGTTCTGAATTCCAATATACTCACACTTTATTCAAAGCACTGGGAATATCCTTTTCCAAGTATGTCAGCTGGCCTGGCCAGTTCTACCCAACATGGACCTTGTCTATGGGAAATCGTGGGTCCAGGGGTCCGGGCAAGGCTGGCCCAGACTCTCACTGGTGCTCTGCTGCCCGAGTCTCTTCATACCTGATCCTCTTCCTTGTCCTCTCTTCTCACAGGGGCTAGATCAGCAGTCCAGGCTGAAGGCTCTCCCTGCCCACTTCTGTCCTCTCTTCCCTTTATCCTTGACAGACATTACCCACCCCACCCCTCTCTGGAATGCATCTTGTGCATTTCATGCCATATCGGCATCTGCTGGCAGGACAATTCCTAGACTGGTCCGTACGGATAACCATGAAGTCCAAAACAGGATCGTAATCATTTCAAAACGAAAATAATACGACATAAACGTATCAGAGAAGTTCAAACAAACACAAATGATTTATGTCACGGTTTACCTTGTTTAAGAGCCCTAACTGGAAGCCAGCAAATTCTTTGGTATTCAATTCTGTCAGTCTTGGTGCACTTTCCCCTATGATTTCTTTCAATAGTTTTCTAAAATTTTTACTGTGCGTCAAGGACACGCCAACTCCAGAATGGTTTTTCACTCTGATTCCAATTTCCTGGGGAGGTTTCTTCCCCACGGATGCTAGTATTCGTTCTGACTCTAGTTTGGTCTAAAATGAAAGTACATAATATGTTAAGAAAAGATCTACATTATCACAGTAGTTTTCACTACTTAAGAAAGGTAATACTTTAAGAACCCCACAGAACAACTTTTCAATCATAAATCACAGAAAAACTGATAATTAAACATTTCCCTGTGCTTCTCTGTGCTAGCACAGCAAACAGGGAGGGGGTCTAGAAAGGTAAATAACTTACTACATTTTTTTCTCTTGTCTAGTGTCAAAATTTGATTGAATCATGGAGAGAATGGAAACTGTGGCTAAGACTTCCGTTCATAGACATTTAAAATCACATTTTCTTGTTATAGAATCTAGTCTAAGTCAACATATTTATTTCAGATCCAGACATAAAGGTTTAAGACTCTGAATTTATAAATGTAAACTAGTGCTAAAATTCGGATTACATAGATTGGCATTACATCTGGAAAAATTAAACTGTTTGTTTCTAATATCGGACTGCCCCCAGAAAAGTAACGCTTAATTTAACAAACATTACCATGTAAATAATATGTAATGTATATACTCAGTAATCTTCTAGCTAATTGGCAAAAAACACCCCTCTTACTAGACACTGTTAAACCACATTGATAAATATTGCTTGACAGCGTATTATAGCAATATATTGGGCATATTTTGGGATTTACATACATCTAAGATGGTTCAAGGAACACTGGCAACATAGTTATTAAATTAGTAATTAAATTAGTAATTGGAGTAATTATAAATTAGTAATAATCTTTTTCTTTTTCTCTAAAAGAAGGAATCCTGCCAATGACCAGTAAGCCCAAAAGAATTTTGAGTTTCTTATGATTAGGTCAGAGATACCCACTAATTCTCACTATGCTTGGAATTAAGTACATGTATTATCTTTTGCAAAAAATTAAGTTATGAAATAAGGGAGAAGAGCAAATGAAGGGTCTGTTTCCAGAAATGGTCCCAAAATCCCATTCGGAAAACTACACAAGCAACATGTCTCAGAAGGTCCCAGAACTTGCATGAGTTTGAACTCTGCTCACTATTCTTCCTTGTGGCCATACCCTGCTGACACAGCCTTAAAGGCCTAAGGTAAACATCAAATAAAAAATATATATAAATCAACAGGTCAATCAATCAATAACCAAAACAAAACATTAACAACAACAACAAAAATCTATTAGCAGAGAGGAAAGGGGGTCGTGGGGACACTCAGTAGACCAGAAATCTAGGTTTGCCTTTACTGTCTCTTGCATTTATGAGCACGCTGGCCGGTCAAGAGCTGGTAAGCCCCAGGCCGTCCTTCTGTCTGGGCCAGGTCCTCGCCAGGAGTGTCAGTATCCCCAACTGTGGAGTCATTTTGGTTCTTTAGTGAAATCTGACACTCTTTTGCTTACTACTGTCTGTCTCCTACAGGCCCAGCTTCCAAACATGTCTGACTTAAAGCCTGACAGCCACTACAAATGCTAGCTAGTACTGGTCCCTACCTGGGAAAACCCTTGTGCAGAAGAAGAAAGTAAAAAGGCAAAAAGGCTGCATCACCTTGTCATATAACATAACACATTTGTATGGCAGTAAAGCTCTAACTCAGTAGTTCTCAAATATTTCCATCCTGCAAGAATGGGCTAGGTAGAGGTGAGAAGTATGATAAGTAGGGGTGAGTGGAGAATGAGGTACTAATAGAGGTGAATAATGGTAAATGAGGTTGGGGGGGATAAAGGAACAGATGGAGGGCAAGAAGAGGGGAGGCTGAACTCCACTCTTCAGGTTCCTTTGGGGCCCGTCACCCTCCAGCGCAAGGAACACTGGTCTCATCTCCCCGTCTCCAAGAAAAGGCATCTGCGTATTTATTGCCTAAACACGAATGTCAGGCAAGACGCTGAATCACACCATGCCTCCGAGGGCTGACCTAAAGAAGGTGGGGAGGGTGCTCTAGCCCAATGTGACTTGAGGAGAAACTAGGTTTAGGACAGACAAAATGTGACCCATGAAATAATTTGACTAAGCCTCTGCCCCTCTTAGGCCACAAGGTTATCAACCAGCTTGTGGGCAGCACAAACCGGCGAGCAAAAGGAGAAATGGCACAGTATCCAATGACACTGACAGACCCTTAACTGTAGTTTAATGGTGAAGCTAGAAGCCATAGAGAATCACATTGTTACTAATCCATAAAGTGGAGAAATAGATACACATTTAATCTGAAAAAAGTACAATTACACTAAAGAATAAGGAAATGCACTTCTGAGGGCAAAGGATTTTTGTTTGTTTATTTTTACCAATACTACCTGTTGGCTGAGTTTTTTAAGGTAAGAGATAACACTGTAACTAAGTCCACAATCTAAATTATCTGATATCAGATTTGGAGCTCCCATCATCCTTAGTGCTTTCTTTAATGGCTATAAGGAAACAAAATACACAACAGTAAGAATAGAATAAATCTTAAAATACTCAAAGTTCAGTTATAAGGGGCAAAGGGACACGATTCATTTCTTAGAAGTCAAGGTGCTGCACATAAAACCAAACATGGAACATTAAAAAGTGGCAATGAATATAGCAGAGGAGTAAGAAGCAGAAAGTAACAAAATCAGAAGACAGTGGGATAAGAAGAGCAAGAAACAGCAAATTCAAACAGGTAAATTGCTTTCAGACTTAAGTCCCGAGTCATAAAATCATTTCATATTGCATTTTATCGTGCACCCCGTTCCTGCCATGGTAAATACTAACACACCCCAATTTCTCCTCCCAGTGATACCAATGGTACCCTTTAAGATTCTGCCTTTTCACCTCTAGAAACTTGGCTGAAAGTTTGCCATATCCGCCTCTGAAATGATTTTGATCATCTTGATTTCGATTATACAACCAGTTCAAAATCATGACTGTTTTTTCCCAAATTGTAGAAACCCAAATGAGGCCAAGTAGCTTTTTGTTCTTTTTGGATTCCCCTCCCCCAACCAGCACCCTTGCCTCGTGCTGTGTCTTGGACACATTTAACAGGCAGAACGTCCATATCCAGCCTTCCGAGTTGTTTTTCAGAGGGAAACCCCATACTGAAAATTTCTAGAGTTAAAAAGGGAAGTTGATATCATACATGAATCCAGACCTATTTTTCTTAAATCCCCAAATTCCACTTTCATAAGGTTACTTTTCATAAGAGAAACACAGATAGACATGTTGTTATTAAAAAAAAAAACATGGCAGTTAAAGGCAATAAAATAAAGAAACAATTCTCTTACACATAACTTGAGAAGACAGTGGCGATACAAATATTTAGCAATAAAAATATTGAGCTTATTTCAAGGGTCCAGTGTTTGGTTCACTGACATTTCTGGTGACAAGAATCATCACTGATACAGCTAATGCATATATATACACATAAATACATACTAATAAGTAGTACGGAGGCAGAGTTTTTAAGTAGCTGTCAAAAGCCTGTCGCCACTTCAGATTTGCCTTAAGCTTGTGAACTTTAAACAAGTCATCTGTAAGAGAAAAACCAAAGCATTACGTGATTCCAGTCCTAAATTCCAAGATCGAAACCAAGCAACCTGTATCCGTTATATCGTTTTCTAGACATCTCAAGTTTTAAATACATTAGCTGAACATTCATTGATCTGATTGTCTTTTTTGGTACTATTTACCAAAATTATATAGAGTATTTTTCTAGAAAAAAAAATCTCAGGTTAGATATTCCTCTGCCATCTGTGAAGCTACTTAAATCATATTTAATCATATTAAAGCCGACTCCGATCCACGTGAACTTTCTGACCTGTTACATTTTGGTAACATGGCTGTACTAATTTCCCGTGAGGGGGACTCCATGGTCACTGGCTGATAAAATATTTCTTTTATTCGAATGGAGGGTGGAAAGGCAACAACAAAACCCTGAACTCAGAGAGACAGAGAACAGCTCACTGGTGGCCAGAGGCCAGGCAGGGGCAGGGTAGACGAAACGGCCAAAAGCTGTCGAATGGTACAAACTTCCTGTTACAAAATAAGTAAGTCCTGGAGGTGTACTGCACAGCATGGTGACTCTAGCTAATGATCCTGTATTGCCTATTTGTAAAGCTGCTAAGAGAGTAGATCTTCAAAGTTCTCATTGCAAGAAATTTGTGGTCGTGTGTGGTGATGGATGTTAACTAGTGTTTGCAGTGTTCTTTTCACAGTATGTACAAATTTTGACTCATTATGTCATGCATGGGAAACTAATGTTATGTGTCAATTTTATGTCAATAATTAATGCATACATAAATGGAGGGTGTTGTAAAGAAACTTTACAAAGTATATGAGAACAAAAGCGAAGCCTCTAACTTCCAGGCAAGGATAGCGAGCTCTAAATTATGCTTTGGATTCGCTTTTTTCCTATTCCACACCCAACCCCCACCCTTCATTTCTTCCATTTCAAGCCAAACATTGGGTCTGTCAAATGTTAGTTAACCATTAGGTCATGGCACTAGTACATGCTAGTGGAGACGTTAGGTTGAAGTTTGAAACTCTGTCCAACTAAGTATGTTTCTTGAATACCATGGCATTAATACCCCTAAAGATACTGTCCTTAAATAAGCAGACATCCCTTACCTTTCTCAAACTTAAATTTAATTGTTTCAAGAATCTAAATGCATAAACTACAGAAAAATTTCCAAATCATGTCATTATCTCCTTCCAAGGGTACGAAAAATGTATTTTTATATATTAATTCAAAATTGATATCGTCAGACATCAACAGAAACCTGCCACACTTAATACAAATGCCAAAGATATTTTGAATTCATCTTCTATTTTGTTTCTTCAGGTTTCATTGGCTCTTATCCAAAAAAATCCAAATGCTTTACTTCCAAGAACAAAAGCATCCCTATGCCATATGCATAATTTCTCTACAAATAGGCCTATTCTTTGAAATGCTGAATTACTTTAGTTAAGAAAAGCAACTACACATTTTCTTCCTTTTACTGCTATAATAAATTATTCACCCCTGCCGAAACTAATTTAAATGAATTTACAAAGTCATAAAATGTGGGTCTTTTGTTCTTTTGGCGCAGGGTAGAAAGAACAAAGAAAAACAGATCTGAAGAGATTTCTGGCCCATTGTAACATGCAGGTCCTTTAAAGACCATTCATATCTTGATAGAAAGCAACGCGAGACAGTGGAAATATGCTGTTATACTTGGGTCTTTATGTGGAGTCTGTTGGGAATTAAGCAGATTTTTAGAAACTGACAAATTGAAATACAAGACTGGGGAGACATTTAGATATAAATAGATTAGATAATGAGAGTCAAGAATAGTCTTAGAATTTCAAACAATGCCAATTGCAATGATTCCACCAATTAGTCTAACTGAGTCTAATTATTTCTTGCTGGAGTTTTTGAAACGGGGGAGGAGGAAAGAAAATGTTCCACAGCCTAGATTAAGGGTAGAGAGCTACTGGGGTAAGGGCCACTTGAGTCACATTCTCCATGGGGCAGGAAATGATGTTCATGGCGTTGTATGAGGATGGGCCCATGAAGACGTCATAAACACTCAGCTAGTCAACATTTGAAAGACAAAGACATCAGAGTGTAGGAGAGTGAAGTGATACTGCCCACACCTCAAAAACTAGTAACATTTTCCCTTCCATTCGTTTCTCCCCATTTCCTGCTGAAAAAAAAAAAAAAAGAGGGGGTGGAGGAGGTGGGTTTGAGTTCCAGGCTCAGCCACACACTTAGCAGAGTGAGCTTAGAGAAACCACTGGCCGTGTTGAGCCTCCATTTCTTTTTGTTCTCCTGATAGAAACTGGTCTTAATATGGAGCTGAATTTTATTTTTTTTTACACAAATCCCAGTTCTTAATTAAAAAAAAAAAATAGGGGCGCCTGGGTGGCACGGTCAGTTGAGCATCCGACTTTTGGTTTTGGCTCAGGAGGTGATCTCAGGGTCATGAGACTGAGCCCCACGTAGGGCTCTGTGCTCAGTGCTCAGGGATTTCTCTCTCCCTCTCCCTCTGCCCCCGCCTCCATACTCTGTCTCTCTAAAATAAAAAATCAAATAAATAATTAAAAAAAACAGGTGAACTGACTGTGGTAGAGTTAAGAAAAAAAGTTGTTACAAATGCCTTAATTTCTGTAGTTACTGGCCCTCAATAGAAAAAAAAATTCCTTATTGAGAGATAATCTTGCTAACTATGATATTGACATGATTCTCATGATGGCTCATTGATCCAATT
The DNA here is from genome assembly GCF_009829155.1 of Mustela erminea. Classification (NCBI taxonomy): domain Eukaryota; kingdom Metazoa; phylum Chordata; class Mammalia; order Carnivora; family Mustelidae; genus Mustela; species Mustela erminea. The sequence continues at coordinate 113,974,363 of NC_045635.1, read as the reverse complement.
AAGCCTCACTTATCCATTCCAGGTAAGTTTTAGTGCTTAAATAATTAAAGCTCTGTTAACTACTTCTGATGGAAATCCTGAATCGATAAAGAAAAAAAAATAAGGGTGACCTTTATGGACAGTTATCATACTATGCAGTAATACAGTGATGTTTCTGGGCATTAGGAAGTGTATATGCCTTCCCTTGCCTTTTTACTAAATATCCTGCCCACCAAACTGCAAAACTATCCTACATCTTTATATAATGTCCTTCATATGGAATAGCAGTGCCTTTAAGAGCTATTAAAATAACACAGGTTTTGGGACGCCTGGGTGGCTCAGTTGGTTAAGCAGCTGCCTTCAGCTCAGGTCATGATCCCAGCGTCCTGGGATCGAGTCCCACATCAGGCTCCTTGCTTGGCAGGGAGCCTGCTTCTCCCTCTGCCTCTGCCTGCCACTCTGCCTGTGCTCACTCTCGCTCCTCTCTCTCTGACAAATAAATAAATAAAATCTTTTAAAAAAAAATAACACAGATATCAATGATGACAACAGTAATGATAATGCTAATAGCATAAATGAACAGTTACTATTGGCAATTTAACTGCATTAATTCATTTAATCCTAACTAAATGCTTTTGGGATATGTACTATCATTATGCCCATTTTACAGATGAAGTAAGTAAGGCCCAAAGAAACTATGTATCTTATCCAAGCTCACAAAGCCAGCAAATGGCAAAGCCAGGATCCACATGAGGGCAGCTATGCTCTACAGTCCACAGTCTTTTCTTTTTTAAGATTTATTTGTTTGTTTACTTGAGAGGGGGGAAGGGGCAGAGGGAGAGTGGGAGAGAGAGAATCACAAGCAGACTCCCCGCTGAGTGGGGCACCTGACACGGGGCTCGATCCCATAACCCTGAGACCATGACCTGAGCTGAAATCACGAGTTGGACACTCAACTGACTGAGTCACCCAGGCTCCCCTCACAGTCCATACTCTTAACAATATGGGACTACACAACCCAGAAAGCGAAGTAATGGTGGAAATGTCGAGAGCATCTAGTTCAGAACTCAACACAAAACCCAAGTTTGGGATTCAGGGGCACAAGGACCTCCAGCCTCTAAGGGTATGAAAAAACCCATGCTCCCTGGGAAGACAAAGGTTACAGAAAAGCCTGGAAATGGGTATTTAAGGCCAAAGGACAGAATAGGAACTGAGTCGAGGACAGACTGACCTTCAAATGGATGCGTGGCATTGGGGAAGGGGAAGGATTCAAAGATGAGTCTGGGGTTCCTGGTTTGAGATGTTTGCAGAGGGACGGTGATGCTCTAGGCAGGGCTGGATCCTTGGTGTCAGAGGTTAAGGAGGACCAGGGACAGATGTGGCACCTGTACCTCTTGCGATGGAAGACACTGCAGGGAGAAGGGGAACTTGGCATTTGGGGAAGAGGCAGACTAATGGGTGACAAGCAGCCGGTGACAAGCTCCTAGGTAAGGAGTTGACCTTACCTAGTACTGGGGAGTGCAAGAGTGGGCAACATGTGGCTACTTAGGCACAGCAGGTTTAGACAAAGGAAGGACTCGATGCCTCCTCTTCACCTCTATTACCCGCAAGACCAGCAAAGCCCATGCTTAGAGAGCAGTTCTCGCTATGGTGAAGAGCTGCTCATCTCAATCTCTACCGGGAGACAAGCTACCACGGTTAGGGGCACTTTCACATAATAATTTGGAAGGCAGGCTGAGTTGAGACCAAAGATGAGATCCCGGAATTCAGCCCCTAATAGTTCTACAGAACTTTTCCACTGCCCTGTGGTAATAAGGCCACCCCCCGCCCCCGCGGTATCATTGAAGACCATCTGGGGAGGAGTATCGAGGAACTCCTACTTCTCCCAGCCAGGGAGGTATCATTCTAGTGAGGATGCAGAACCCCCGCCCAGCCCCCAACAGCAGTAACGAGCAGCCCCCCTCCCTAAGAGTGTCAACAGAGGCCAAGTGGGGAATCTGGACTTCTACCTGCTCCTGGCACTAACAAGGCAGTACCTTGCAATCTCTGCCAGGAGGGTGAGAGGAAGCTGAACCAGAAAGCTTAAATAAGATCGAGACTCAGAACCCAATACTGAAAAGGCACAGGATTCAATGGAAAATCACTCGTCTCACCAAGAACCAGAAAGATCTCAAAACACATTCAAAAGACCATCAAGAGATGCCAACACCGAAGTGACAGAGACATTAAAAATATCCAGTAAAGATGTAAAAGGAGCCAGCATAAAAAAATGTTTCAACAAGCAATTTTAAAGAGGCATGACACAAATGAGAAAACAGAAAGCCTCATCAAAGAAAGAGAAAGGAAAAAGCCGAAGATGTAAAGAAGAACCCAGTGGAAATTTAGAACTGAAAAATACAAAAACCAAAATAACAAACTCAATGGAGGGGCTCAAAAGCACAATGGAGGGGACCAAGTAAATCATCAGTAATCTGGAAAAGATAACACGAGAAATCACCCAGTCTGAATAACAGCACACACACACACACACACACACACACACACACATACCCCACCACTATCAACACCACCACCACCACCACCACCACCAAAATGACCAGATCCATAATTTGAAAATTTTTCCCTGTTCCGTAGCTTGCCTTTTCACTCTGCTGATTACAGCCTTTGCTGCACGAAAGTTTCTAAGTTTGATGGATCCCCATGTGTTTATTTTTGATTCTGTTGCTTGTGCTTTTGGTGTCATGTCTCTATATATTTTTTTTAATTTCAAGTTTTTATTTTAATTCCAGTTAATGAAATACAGTGTTATTATATTCATTCCAGGTATAAAATTTAGTGATTCGGCACCTGCATACAACACCCAGTGCTCATCACAACAAGTGCCCTCCTTAATGCCCACCCCCGGTTCCCCCCACTCCTCCCCTCTGGTAACCAGCAGTGTGTTTTCGATGGTTAAGAGTCTGTTTCTTGGCTTGCCTCTCCATCTTTTTCTCCCTTTGCTCATTTGTTTTGCTCTTTAAATTCCACATAGGTGTGAAATCATATGGTATTTGCCTTTCTCTGACTTATGTCACTTAGTATTATACTCTCCAGGTCCAACCACATAGTTGCAAATGGCAAGATTTCATTTTTCATGGCTGAGTAATATTCCATTATGTATATATACCACCTCTTCTTTATCCATTCACCTACCGATGGACACCCGGGCTGCTTCCATCATTTGGCTATTATAAATAATGCTGCTATAAATATGAGGCACATGTATCCCTTTGAATTAGCATTCCTGTAATCTTTAGGTAAATACCTAATAGTACAATTACTAGATCACAGAGTAGTTCTATTTTTAACTCTTTTTTCTTTTTTTTTAAAATTTTTTAGGAATCTCCATACTGTCTTTCCCAATGTTATTATTTCTTTTTTTTTTTTTTAATACTATGTGGTCTTTTTTTTTTTAGGATTTTATTTATTTATTTGACAGACATAGATCACAAGTAGGCAGAGAGGCAGGCAGAGAGAGAGGGGGAAGCAGGCTCCCTGCCGAGCAGAGAGCCCGATGCTGGGCTGGATCCCAGGACCTGGGATCATGACCTGAGCCAAAGGCAGGGGCTTTAACACAATGAGCCATCCAGGTGCCCCAGTGTTATTATTTCTTACAATTGCATGTGACTCTACAATTATCTGAAAATAAAAAGTAGTCTTAAAAACAGAAAAATAACACCATTAACACCATTAGTCTAAGTGGAGGTTATCTAGTCTAATCCTACACTTTACAGTCAGCAAAACTGAAAGCCATAAACGATGAAACTGTGCCATTTGTGTACAGCTAAGTGCAAAAAGTTGGACAGAGAAAGGGGGAAAACGTATGACTTCACTCATATGTGGAATCTAAAAACACAAAAGAAATGAATAAACAAACAAAAAGCAGAATCAGACCTGTAAATCCAGAGACTGAACGGATGGAGGGACGGGGGGTGGGGGGATGGGTGAAACGGGTGAAGGGGAGCAGGAGGTGCAGGCTTCCAGTTACGGAATGACTACGTCATGGGAATAAAAGGCACAGTATAAGGAATGTAGCCAGTGGTATTATAACAGTGCTGTGTGGGGACAGATGGCAGCCACACTTGTGGGGAACACAGCAGAACATACAGACTTGTCCAGTCACCGTGTCATACACCTGAAACTGTGTGACATTGTGTGTCAACCACACTCATGTAAAAATATTTTTACGAAGTCATTAATAACTAATAAATTTATTTGAATTTATAAATAATTTTAAAAAATCCACAAAATATAGGTACCTTCTATCGGTACCCTTATGAAGCTCAAAGACATAACCTACATTTTATATCAGTAACAATCACCTTCGAGAGGACATTTCTAGACTGGACTAAGAAATAAAGTAGGTAGACTATAAACAAAACAATCATATGCTAATCTATTTAGGATGACCCATTCTTAACCTGCTTAACTTGCAACATTTGAAGGAACTGCTTTTTCAGTATACTTAGTATAAACACTATTTATAGCACTAAAAATCTTAATGACTTGATTAAAACACAAAGGTTGAAACTTTTGGCAAAAATTAAGAAGCCCCATCAAATAAAAATGATCCCAATTTTACAACTAGAAGGATACCACGTGGTACGACTATATTGCTCCAAACAGATGTGGCTCTTTCAATGAGAAAAAAAAAAAAATCTCTACACACATTTTCAGTGATATCTCGGTAGCACCTCCTGGAGTTGCTCCTTGTAGAATTTTACCATGGAGACGACAGCTTCTATGACTACAGTGATCGCAGAATTGACTCTGTACCTTGTTCCTTAACTTGCCTAACACCAATGCCTCCAGAGCACTTAAGATTCTTTTATGGGGGAATGAGTGGGAGCCAGTAACCCCCAGAGAAGCCCTATTTTTTGGAGAAAACCATCAGATTCTTGGAACATTAACCCCAATCACAGAATTTTTGGTCCCAAATTAGTCTACAGAAAAGCCAAGTCTCTTGAAATGAGGCTGGGGGGATTGAATGGCAGCTCTGGTTCTCGAAGTCTGAGGAGCAGCAGGAGCTCTTTTTAGGAGAGAGGCTGTGCCTCTTTGCTCTGATTAAAAAAAAGCAAAAACAAAACAAAACAGAAAACACAAAAAACAACAGCAACAAAGCGAACAGAACAGAAAACAATGTGCAAATTCTATCCTTCCAAACCCATGTTTAGCCTTTTCTATATCCCGATATCAATTACTCTTTGACTACATTTTAAACGCTTAGCCCATTCTCCTCTTTTTCATTTCTGTTGCGTTTTAAAGACGAGGAAGTGGCACATAACTTTACTTACCTAAAAGAGGGAGTAAAACCGGGTAGTTGTACGGCATCACAAAGAGGTTTACACAAGTTAAAGTCGTACTGGCTTTTAAATAACCGAATGGATAGCCAAGTTCATTGTATTTTCCACTGCTAGTAACAAATACCTAGGAACATGAAGTCAGACACAGTCATGACAATGAGGATTTTATGTGAAACCAAACTCCCAGCAACATTCTAGAATGACATCTAACGCATAGCTTAACTATAATGTAAAAATGGCAATAGTGTTTTTAACCTGGGGTTATACCCACATAGACCATATTCAATAAAAATGTTCAGATTGTAATTCTTTTTACATTATATTAAAAACTGAACCCAGGGTGCCTGGGTGGCTCAGTGGGTTAAGCTGCTGCCTTTGGCTCAGGTCATGATCTCAGGGTCCTGGGATCGAGTCCCGCATCAGGCTCTCTGCTCAGCAGGGAGCCTGCTCCCCCTCCACCCTGCCTGCTTCTCTGCCTACTTGTGATCTCTGTAAAATAAATAAATAAATAAAATCTTAAAAAAAAAAAACTGAACCCAGACTCTGCAGTCATCATTCGGAGACCACGGGCCCCATCAACAATTTCCAAATATTTACTTGGTTAGCACAATGGCAAACGAGGCTAAAACACCACTAAGTGATACCAGCCATGAAAACAAACAATGGACTTTAATTGGGCTTTGCTTCCTTTGGTGCCCCCATTCCCCTACCCGTTCACTCATTTTTCATCCACTAAATACTTATCAAGTAGCCTATTATGAGCCAGACACCGGTGCTAATTATTAAGAGGCAGCAAAGAGATGCTTTGGTTCAATCTAGAAGGCATTTTCTCTTCTAAAGGATGCTGGCACAGCAAACATTCGGTAGAGATTAAAACATTAATCTTGGGGCACCTGGGTGGCTCAGTCAGTTAAGCATCTGCCTTCAGCTCAGGTCATGATCTCAGGGTCCTGGGATCCAGTCCTTCATCGGACTCCCTTGCTCCGCGGAGAGCCTGCTTCTCCCTCTCCCTCTGCCTACTTGTGCTTTCTATCTCTCTGTCAAATAAATAATTAAAATCTTTTTAAAAGATTATTAAAAAACATTAATCTTTATTCTATGTGACTACCCCCTTATTCCTCGCTGATGATTCCTGGTTCAATATACATTATACAGTCAGGTCCCGTACACTCGATAGGCTGGGCTGAAGTCCTCTGGCTACCATGCTTTCTCTCTATTCCTTGTTTCCTCTTTGGCCCAAGTTAGGGCACCGGTATAGACTTCTAGGGACCTACATCGCTGCCTTTTCCCAACTCCTTCAGCAGGCTCACTGAAGACAAAAGTCAAACCCTGATGGCGAACAGAATCCATTCACCTTGTTAATTCCTGGTACCAGCCATATCTCCTACCAGTTGACTAAACTCTTGCAATATTTAGTCATAGCTAAGAATAAATCTTTTCTGTGTCACTTCGACCCCACAAAACAATAAGTCATGTCGGAGCTATAGAACAGGACTTATCTACTAGATTTCATGTCATTATCTGAACCATAACAGAAACAAAGAAGTGTAGTAACACAGGGTGGGTTTCCCCCCTTTTCCTAAGTATGTATAACAGAAGAGAGGGGAAATCATCATAAACAATTAAAAATATTACACACAGCCATCAGAGGTCAGACCTCGGAGCCCCATGAGAGGAGAAACACTGTTTTTTGTTCCTCTCTCTGCCTTTCTCTCTTTCTTCCCTCCTCCCTTACTTCCCCCCTTCCTTCCTTCTCATAAGCCCCTGAGTTTTTCCAAATTCCTTATCACCTGCAGATTCACAGAATTGGGGGGGCAGGTTTCAAAGGGATCATTAGAGACCATCTCATCTAGAGAAAGTGTCTGGCCCAGGACCACGTAACTGGTGGCAGACCTAGGGACCTAGGGTTGGAATCCAGGCGCCACTATGATTTAGCCAAATTTTCTGGCTCCTGGTTCATCTTACTCCTTTTCACTCCCACTAATTCCTTGCCTTTAAACTAAACCAAAGTCATAGAAGTTACAGGACCACAGGCATATGGCATATTTGAGAGGTGGCACAGGAACAAGGGCAGGATGTCTTACGTGTCTTAGGAGAAGCTTTACAAGAAATGTGCTATACAGAAAAATGGGCTTCTTTTTTAGGGAAAAGGTATGATTTGTAACGGTATTTGCTTTTATGGCAAAATTGGTGTCAATCCAAGAAGTCAACCTCCTACCATGGTTTTGAGTTAACATTCTATCTCTACATTGTATCTCTATATTCCTAGCGCATTTCTGGGGTATTATACTGTAATATAAACATATATTAAGAAAAGTGTGTGAGTGGAAGCATATGTGTCATCAGCACCCAAATCAAGAAATAGAACACGACCAGAAGCCCCCTGCCGGGTGTCCCTTGCAGGCCACTGTTCTGCACCCCCAAGAGAAACCACCAACCAAACTTCTGACAGAGTCAGCCCACTTTGCCTCTCTTTGAGCGTAGATAAAATAGAATCATAGGATGTGGGATCCTTGATGTCTGGCTTCTTCTGCTCAATATTATATTTATGAGATTGGTCTATTTCTTACACTTCTACATTCCTGCTTCAAGTGTGTTCCTTTTCTCCTACCCAGTTTTAGCATCTTTGGAGAATTTAAGTAGCTTAAAGACAACTAGTAGCAATAATCTCACATTTTAGGATGAAACAGATGGCAGTCTAAAAGTGTTTCTTGCGTAAATAGAACCTAACAATTACTGATTGCTCTATGGTGCTGGCGTCTAGGGATAGAACAAACATACTTCCAGCATAGGACTTCCTTATTATATCCAAATAAAAGGGCTGTGTGACTGCCATGTCTGGATTTTTACAAACTAATATCTGAAGGTGAGTCTATTAATAAATCAGCAAGCCCTTCCGGCTGAAGTGTAACACTTGGAAGAGCCGGTTAACACGTGTATTTGCCGCATCCAAGTGAAATCCGTGTTATGCACACCGATGTGCTTTGTACAGGAAGAGAAGTTTGGTTACATGACGCTAACACAAAAACTAGTTTCAGGGCTCATGGGGTTTTTGTGTCAAAACGATCTTGTACACCTGATAATAATATTACACTGTGCTGTTAACTATCTGGAATTTAAAGAAAAACATTTTAAAAATTGTTCTTGTACTTCTAATCTGTCAAGGTCATGTGAAGCTTCAGCTGCTGAAGCCACCGCTGAAACTTCCTGAAACAAATCCCAGATCCCAGAACGGTTACAGACATTTGGCCGACAGGTAAGGGTCAGTACCTGCCAGCAGGTATGGGGAGACTTTCGTTCCAGGATGTACTGAGTTAAGGGTGAAGGTTCAAGTTCATATTTGTCAAAAGGAAGTTTGTCTATTACCATTGGCTCACAATCTACACAGGAGAACCTCACAACAGGATGAGATGTTCGTGGAGGCTAAAAGACAAGAGGGGAAAATACGGTGCGTTACCAAGGTGAGCTTAACATTTCTGACAAACCCACAACCCCTTTTGTGTTTTGTGAAACCATTGTTGAGATATACACCAGTGCTTTGAAAAAGAGGGCATTGCCAACAGCATCCATCCAGGCAAGGCACACGGATTCTTTGGATCTACCATCTACTTGGCATTGGGAGGAGGAAAGGTAAATTAGAACACTCGTAACTGTAATTTCAGTGAAGCAAAGATGATAAGTGCTTTGAATACGGTTAGGAAATCACTAATGATCCAAAAGGTGAACTCCAACTTTCAGATCCACTTTGCAATCCCCAAGCATGATCTGCCCTTCATTCCTTGGTACCGGGAGGTTACACACAGTCCAGATGCTGCCAGGGAAGAAGAAATCCATGAAGCTGTCTAATGAGCAAATAAGAGGGCTAGAGCCACTAATGAGCAAAGCAGAAAAACTGTAAAGCCGTGGGAAGGGCAAGACAGATACCAAAAATGAGCCAGTCCCAACACCCAGGACCACTGGAAATTTCCTTTCAAGCTGATTTTTTACAGCACTTTGCACACCCGCACACTTGCCTCTGAACAGCTGAGGGCCAAGGCTGCTTTGGGCTGGGCTGCAAAGGCCCACATGCCTGGGGCACCAGAGCGGAGGGGTGGAGGGGCCATTTTATTAACAGGTTTAGTCTGTGGGGATGGAGAGCACCAGGGAGAGAAATGGTGGCAACAAGAGTGAGCAGAAGAGATGAGGAGATAGGACAAGTCCCAGGGACAAGGGTGAGACGTGACTCCCCCTCTTCTTCCAAGAGATCTTTCGGTCTAACAAGAATATGACAAAACATCTCTGTTTCCCTTATAAAGGGGGAAACCATACTCCTTGGTCTTTGTGGTTTACACACCTATAAGATCTGTCCTGGGAGCTGAAGGAAACAGCCATCAAAGTGCTTTTAAAGCTGAAGGGATGTTAACGGGGGTGATGTCTGAGCTGGAATTTCTTTCGTGCCGATTTTTCCTGATTTCCATTTTTTCAGAGATTTTATTTATTTATTTGAGAGACAGAGGGAGAGAGAGGGTGCAAGCATGGGGGGAGGGGCAGAAGGAGAGGGAGAAGGACAAGCAGACTCGGCACTGAGCGTGGCGTCCTGTCATGGGACTCCATCCCATGATCCTGAGATCACGACCTGAGCTGGAATCAAGAGTCAGTCGCTTAATCAACCAAGCCTTCCTGGCGCCCCCTTGATTTTCATCTAAATTAAACTTGAGAAATATTTCTGGCTTCTTAAATTTAAGCCAATTTTTTAAAAGCCATAAAGACACAAGTGAATCCCTGTCACTAGCAATAATGACATAAATTCATAACTGAAACATTCACTCTGGGGTTTGGAGCTAAGAGCAACTGGGCGCTGAAATCCGACCAGTGTGTACCTCGGAGCCCTGAGGAAAGGCGGGAGAGATATACCCTCACCCACAGCAGGGGCAGAAGTGGCTTCAGTCCTATGTCCTCATGGCCTCTCCTAAAAGAAGGAGCCTAGAAAGGATAATCCACGGGGCACCTGGGTGGCCCAGTTGGTGAAGCGTCTGCCTTTTGCTCAAGTCATGATCCCAGGGTCCCGGGATCGAGCCCCGGGTTTTGGCTCCCTGCTCAGCGGGAAGCCTGCTTCTCTCTCTCCCACTTCCCCTGCTTGTGTTGCCTCTCTCACTGTGTCTCTCTCTGTCAAATAAATAAATAAATTTTTTTAAAAGAGAGAAAGAAAGGAAAGAAGGAGTAATCCAGAAGAAAATACAGTTCATGACAGAAATTTCTAAAACATACACAGAATGCAGAGTGGCTGACTGGAAAGGTGTTGAACTGAAGGTGTAGTGATCATTTTTTGTGCCTCTCCCCCCACACAAGAAGGATCACTCTGGCCTTTGTGCAGAGGCTGGGGGGAGGAAGATGAAGGCAGAGTGGGTTTCATATGTTTTCCGTCATTATCAGACACCCCTCTCCCACAAAAAGCCAATTCATCTGGTACTAGGAGCAACTACAATGTCAAACCCTCCTCTCCCAATGCAGTGAACAAAAAGAAAAGCCCTCACATAGAGATCATTTTTTAAAATATTGCTTAATTATCCATCATTGAAAGGTACACTGCCAAGGGAACAAGTCGATGGAGTACAAAAAGATGAAAAGCAGATCCACGAAGGTCCACTGTATGTCTAATGACTCCCTGGGAGGAAGAAGAAGAGCTTCTGTTTTTAATGTGTTTCTAGAACCTATGCGAGGTGCAAGCTAAGTTTTCATTTCCTGAGGATGTGCGCGAAAAACAATGCTAGCCCTCTTTGGACATGGCATTTCCCATGTCAATCAAGTCAGCCGCGGGGAAATAAAAACCCAGCCACAGACTGTGACGCCGTCAAAAATAATTATGCTTTGCTTTACCATCCAAAGTGGGCAGTTCAAGTGGCGAAAGGCAATGAAAAGAAAGAATGCCAAAAGGGCAAGGAAGTCCTCTCTTGCTTTTTTAGGTACAAGCTTAGACTTCCAGCCAGAGATAAAAGGTGTAGCTTAAAAGCCTCAAAGCAATTTTACAAAGGTCACTGTAATCAGCAAACTGAAAATCCAAACGATGTTTACCTTTTTGTTTTATGACACTTACTAGTGAAGGTAAATTCTGATCTGGCCAAAAAGATTCTGGAATTGGCCAATGTCCAACAGGAACACCAGTCTTAGAGTTAGGTCGTACATAAATGAGCTTATGACAACTATGCCATGGTTGAGCAGCAAATGAATTGCTTGGCCTGGCTGAATCCATAAGTCCATCTAAAAGGCAAACAACAAAGACAAAACAAGCTAAAATGGTCATTCGTGAAAAATGAAAGAACTAAAAGACTCTACTGCGATTTCTGAATGTTCTCTCTAGCATTTTTTTCATCTAATCCGTCCCTCTAATCCAACACCCCACCCCCATCCTTAAATATGCCCACAACATCTAGTTATATGGAAAACTATTATAAAATTAGTTTTCGGGGCGCCTGGGTGGCTCAGTGGGTTGAAGCCTCTGCCTTCGGCTCAGGTCATGATCCAAGGGTCCTGGGATAGAGCCCCACATTGGGCTCTCTGCTCAGCAGGGAGCCTGCTTCCCCCTCTCTCTCTGCCTGCCTCTCTGCCTACTTGTGATTTCTCTGTCAGATAAATAAATAAAATCTTCAAAAAAAATGAATAAAATTAGTTTTCAATTTTCTAAATTTGGACACATATATTACACACACCAAACCACTAGTTATTTTTCCAAATTAGGCAAATGAAATCGCTCATTTTTTTATACAGTTTTTATATTTGGGGGATCTAACAAAAATAGGTCATAAATTCCATTTAGATTTTCTTTCTATTCCCAATTAGATTATTTTTTTTTAAAAGTATACCTTATTAAACAGACCCAATGACCACAAAGGCAAAATTAAAACAATCCAGATTCACTCAAAGATAGAAGGAATGCTGACAGTACAACCCATCTGTAAAGTTTGGGGAAGGGAACATAGAGCAAAGGCATCAAGGGACTAATTCATGACAGTTTCCCATTGCACCATTAAAAGTCCATGGAAACTGGGCATTGTATAATGCTGAACAATGTATCCTGAATGTGTTTTAATTATTTAAACTAGCATATTTCATTTGTCTCCCCAAAAGAAGACAAGGCAGAATTATATAAACTTTAATGCAATGATTCAATGGTCTATATTTGTAAAAGAGACGTTTTAATTATTTGAGTTATATTTCTTAAATTACAGGTCATTTGATTTAGTTATTTAAGCATTACTTTAAACAAGTAATTACTTTACACCAGAAGATTTACTAGGGTCCCCGATCTCTAGGGAATACATGTAAAAGTTTCGGGGGACCAAGAGACAACCCCTGAAGTTGAGCTCACAATTCTGGGGATGTGCCTTTTTCTGAGAGAGTTCTTAGCTTTCGTGAGAATCTCTTAGGCTAAGATCTCTGGAAAGAAAATCTGAGCTATTTACAGGACACCAAATCCAACCGGCTTTCCATAGGGCACTTCCCAGTTCACCTTAAGGTAACGAACACAAAAGTATGGACGGAGCCATCAATCATTAGCAAGAGAACAAACATGTCCTTCCTCAATTAATTACATGAATCTCAAATAGGCTGTGAGGCTTCAGTCTTCTGTGATGGGTGTTTTTAAAGTGGAGTTCGAGAAACCCTAGAATTAAATACCAATTTGTATTTTGTGTGGCTTATGTCCATTATTCTAGGGAGAGAGGTCTCGGTTTCCAGCAGCTTCTTAAAGGATTCTGGGAACTAAACATGAAAACGGTCAGGAACCACAGGATCCATGGCTTCAGACAAAAACGTGTGTGTTTCTGAGCAGCCACCACTGACTGTGGCCACGCAGTGACAATGTATGCATCAGGTCAGACAAGCACCATGGTAATGAGGTGTGTGAGCACACAGGCACGAGGAGAAGCAGCAGCCTTGCACAGGGCTCCCAGAAAGCCTTGCAGCGAGGGATCACATGAGGGAGAAGACCCTCCCCTTATACAAAAGTACTTCTGTGCTCACCTCTTTTGAGATGTTGAACTTTCTGTAAAATGTCACTCGAAAAGTTTCGGCCATTAAAAAGTGGCCGGGAAACTCCCAGTGTAGGATCTTACAGGATATTAGCAGTTTCTGGACAAACTTTCACAGTCTCTTGCTGACATGCAGTGACAAACACAGATTTCGTAAAGGTGACTTGACACATTTGGGGCTCACATGACCAACACCAGGCATTCCAAAGTGATTCTCCACATATCTCGTGAATCGAGAGATGAATAACACAGTACATCCCCAGACTGGGACCAGGGGATATGAAAAAGGTAGGGAATGGAAGGAATTATTCTAAGAAGATCTGACACTGAATTAAAGTTGTTAGAATCTGACCACCCAGCTAGTGAGTGAATGGCAATTGTTTGGATGAATATTTGCAACCCCATGAATGTGTGCAGATAGTAAAGACCACGTCTATTATGAGTTTAATGTCCTCTCCGTCTCAGATCATTCTCCAGGGTAAAAAAAAAAAAAATTATCTACTGTACCTTCTCCGACAGGAAGTGGATCTGGTCCCGTTTTTTCAAAGTTAATAACTACGCCGCTCTGAATTTTCTGAACTAGAGATTCTAAACACTGATTCAACATCCTTTGTGTTCTCACACAGTAGGAGCGACCTATACCAGAAGGAAGAACAAACAGTGTAAGTTGAATCCAATAAAATATGATTTAACAATATAAGTATATGAAATCCCACAACAGATCTTGGACTGAATCTTGGACTGATCATAACTACATTGGAAGCAGACCTCACACTCATGACAAGCAGAAGGAGCAGCGCTAAAAGATCCTGAAGGAAAGCAAGACAAGACAGAATATGGTGCTTAAGAGAAACCATACCCTGCCGTTCTGGATTCTTCCTTTAGAAATATGAGATATTGCCAATACCTCCTGTGACTTCACACATCTGTGTGATGGCGGACTCATCAGTTGGTACACTCCCTACTTGCTCTGGTTCCATGGAAGCCAATCCAGGCAAACGCAACACCAGGGCAAATAACCTTTGATCCCAACGAAAAGGTTCTTTGGTTAGTTCACTTCCGGGCAGAGGAGAATTCAAAGGGAGATGAAGCTGATAAGGGAAAAGTTGAGAAGTTTCATCATAAGAACCCAAGCAACAGAAGAAAGAGTTAAAAGGGTCACTTTTCTTTCATGGACTCGGGAATCTTTCAGGGCTCATGAAGATGGAAGGTTTGATCAAACTTATTCTTTAACTGGCAACGCGGGCCTGCCACAGAAATAGTGGCATGTTCTCTGCCATTTAAACGAAACTCAAAAAAAAAAAAAAAAAGAAATCTCACCTCTTCTTGAACACCAGCAGTACTCGTTAACTTGTTTCCATCTGTGATGGTAATTAAAATAGATGGTTCTAAAAAAAATGGATTTCTCCCCTAAAATACATTTAAAAAGTATTAGAGCCATATAAAGTAATAAAATTGTATTTAAACTTTTTTTTTTTTCTTTAACATTTGCCTTGCCAGGGATCTCTCAAGTGTGTGATAAAATTTGCCTGGATAAGTAAGAAGGAAAAAATTAGGGACTGAAGTGGGTGGGACTCCAAATAAGGATCCCTGCTGAGGTAACATTCCGAATAAACTGAGGAATTCATATCATTCAGGAGCTCCCCAAACTATAACATCCAAATACTCCTTTCCAAGTAATCATAAAAGAAAGATATTAAAGAGATTATAAGGGCAGCAGCCTTCACACCCGTGAATCCATTCGCCTGAGTCAAAATTCTGGCACGGATTGGGGGACAGTAGTGACTTATGCTCTGGGATGAGGACAGTGACTCTGGGTTATCGTGCACCGAGTTTTCTAGAGTAAGGACAGCAGGAGCACCAGATGCTATCTTGCCTTTCTCTTATTCTAGGGCTTTTCCATTGAATTGGGAAGAGATGAGGGAGTTCAGGACACTGAAAATTTCGCTTTAATGGCCTCATTCCAATATTTCTCAGCAATTTGTTCATCCCATTCTCAGATATCTGATGATATGATGGGGAGGCAATTTTCACGACATATGTTATGATCAAGCCACATACAAGGACCCCCCCAACCCCAAAAGAGGGATCTTTTTTAAAGCAGATATTTAAAAGATACGGACTTCCTTTCGGCAGTTGTGAAAAGTAGCAGAAAACTCCATAACCACGCCCAAATTTAACTCTTGCCCCAAGTCACCAAAATAAATTAGCTATACTCACTCAAAGTTTTTTTTACCTGTCCATAATTGTCTATTCCAGATATTAATCTATTGAGATTTAACAAATCAAATGAGGATCTTAGAGCCTGACCAAGAGTAGTCAGTCCAGAAGCCTGAAGATTTTTTAGTTCACTCATGAATGTTGCGTGATTTTCCTTCCAACCAGCCTGAAACCAAACATTTACAAAGAAATTCCCGATTATACAATGAACAATATATAAACTGCAAGTATCAAACCTCTAACAAATTAATAGTTCCTTGATCTAATTCTATTCTATGTCTTGACTGACCAAGTGGAACTAAAGCAAGCAATCAGTTTCAGAAAGATCTGTCAGCATTAATGACCAACAGCAAAGATGCAAACGTGCATTCGTCCGATCTTCTGTTCGGGTCCAATCGAACCTACCCAAACATCTCAGTATTCATAATACTTTGACAAGGATGATGAGCATGTCCTTGACAGAGACAACTCGCTCTTTGAGTGTCTGATCTCCTTGAACTTTTCTAACCAAGACTTCCTGTCAAACAATATTTTCACTTTAAATAAGAGCCAAGGGGCAATTCTAGGAATAGAGCCACAACTCTTTGGACACAACCCTTCTGGCATCTTCAAACATTCAGAAAGCCCCAAATCTAGAAAAATGGGGAGAAAGAAATTTTACGTGTCTTGGCAAAGAAGCAGCAACCCCTGGTACCCAGCCAAGAACCAAAGACCCAAGGTCAGCAGCCAACATGCTGTGACTGAATGGCTGGTAGAAGAGAAGAGAACCATCACGGTGACTGGTCGGTCACGGCCATAAAAGCAAAGCAGCACCAAATGCTAAGAAGAAAAGCCAAATGAAGACTTGGCAGCTAAGACCAGGTCAGAGAGGAGGAGGCCAGCCAGGGAGAGAACAAATAGCACAGCTCGGCCACTTGGTGGGAGGAATGGCTCCTTGAGTCTTAGTAACCCCGCAGGCATCAGTGTGAGATGCTGAAGGCTGAAGTCATGCCAATTGCGCCAGAACAGCTGGAAGTGGAAGCAAAAGCAAATAATA
This sequence comes from Mustela erminea, assembly GCF_009829155.1. Lineage (NCBI taxonomy): Eukaryota > Metazoa > Chordata > Mammalia > Carnivora > Mustelidae > Mustela > Mustela erminea. Next base: position 113,957,780 of record NC_045635.1, on the reverse strand, counting down.
AGCGATAAAGTAAAGCATTTAAATGTCATGTTTAGCTGGAGGCATCCTGTCCATGAGCCACACAACTACAGCAAACGCTAGATCTTCTTCGCTAGTTTCCCCAGTCTCCAGAAGCAGTCTCGGTCAGGATGAGTGGGAGACAGCAAGGGGGCAGGGTCTGCATGACCCGCAGCGAAACCGTTGGCTCTGAGGACCTAAATTGTATTCTCTGCAAATGAAGAGGGTTAGGCAAGCAGGGACACTGTGGGAGGCTGAGCAAAACACAACCAGAGGGAGGACTCATTCCCGTTCCGATCTGTGAGAATGGTGCCCCTTGTGTCCAAACAGTCCAGAACCTGGTTATGATCCAGTCCAGTCCAATAGTCTGGGAGTCTGTGAAATTAAAGATGAGCTTAGCTGTTTTTTTTTTTAAAGACTCCTAACAAATCCTCTAGAGCAAAGGATCTAGAGGTAAAACTTTTCTACGTGTCCTTTGGCCACACTGTAGCTATGACTTCCAGTGCCCAGGGAATAGAGCCCAGGAATAATTCCTTATGGCCCCAAGAAAATCTTACCGGCTTAGACAAATTCAACTTGACTTAAAAGGAAGGCCTGTGGTGCAAACTGTCCTCACCAAATACCTACGAATAACAGCAGGTTACAAATCACACTGAATTCCAAAATAAGCTTTCTTCTTCATGGCGGAAGAGAAAGGTTCTGCAGTCAGGAGGGACAACCCCAATTCTGTCCTTCAGTCAGCACATTTGCACAGGCCCCATACGTGCCGAGGATACGCAAAGGGCTCAGCCCTTGAGGAGCTTCTGCCACAGAGGAATGAGAAACGCAGTTCTGGAGGCTGAAGGGACAAGTGGCCAGAAAGGCGGGGAGAGTTTCTCACCCAACATGGGGCATCTGCATAAGAGCATGGGGCGTCCCGCCCTGACGGTGGGAATGGAGGGGCACACCAAGGAGAACTGAGCATCCATAAAAGGCTTGGGCTTCATGGGGAACTGCAAGTACTTTGATTACCATTGTTCTGGGTACACGACAGGAGGCAAGGCTGATATGCAGGGCCCTGACTGTTCGGTGCTTTGTACATTGTGCTGGGTAGTTTGGATTTTATCTGTTGGCTCTGGGAATGACTTGAGGTTTTTAATTAGGGGAGTGGCACGATCAGATTTGGATTTTAGTAAGATCGTTCCGCTGGGGAACTGAAGAATAAATTGGGGAGTGGAGGGGAGACTGAAGCTCAAAGCAGGGAAACTGGTTTGGAAACTGCTGCAATAATTTATGGGAAGAGTGATGAAAGCCTGAACAAGACCGGGGGGCGGGGAGAGGAGGCTGCCAAGGAATGAAGTATTTCAGAGGAGGAGTCATAAGGTCTTAGGAGCTAATCAGAAGGGCGGGGTGAGGGAGAAAGGCTGTCCATTGGGTTGAGCTTTGTGGCCTGGGCAAACCTGAGAATGGTCCACCATTTACCCATTCACTTTATAAAGCTGACTTCTTTTCTGGAGTTAACTTCACTGAGCAATCTTCCTTCCACACCGTAAACCCAGCATGACATCTACAGCGAGCCTTGAACTTCTGGGAGCCACAAAGCAGTTCAAGGCATGACCAGAAAAATTAACAGACACTTGATTTGGGAAAGGGCTGGGATAAGACACGGGTACCACTTAAGCAAGCACACTATAACTCATCTAAATGTAAAATAATGTATCCGGATTGTTCATCATCTTACGAATCAATCTGTCGGAATAACTGCCCTTTGAGTTTCCCTTCATACTATGGATTGAAAGCATTTTACTAATTGTTTCTGCACCTGAATCACTGGCATTGTTTTTAGGTCAATTCCAAATCTTTGCAGTGAATAATACACAATTTCTTTGCAGTACAAGAAATCTGGATGCTCCTCCCATCTTGGAACCACAAAGTGTGGGGGCCACACGTACTCTCCAAAGCAATAACCATCTTGGGAGCAGTCTAGCTCCTTCAAGAGAAAAACCAAATGTCCCCAAATGCATTCCTCACAATGCTGAAGGGGAAAAAGCCAACGAGTTAATCTCAATATTTACAGAACTTTATTCATGTGACAAATCTCTTCCCAAAAGGTAATTATAAAGAGCTAGTGGCAGAAAGTAGATGTTTATATTCCTCATTCTCATTCTCATTTTATTCTTCATTGTTTGGAGTTGACTTTTTGTAATAAATGAATTCAGGACAGCCCATTTACCTTCTTTTTTTTTTTAAGATTTTATTTCGGCGTCATCTCTACATCCAATGTAGAATCAAACTCAAAACCCTAAGATCAAGAGTCACACACTCCCCTGACTGAGCCAGCCAGGCACCCCACACTGCCATTTACCTTCTTAATACAGTCTTTTCTTTCAACTTACTCCAAAGGTATCCTACTCTCATGTCCATAAAGCCTTGACTCATGATGATGAGTTCCATACATTCTTATGGAGCTTTGCAGCTTGCCAAGCACTTTCCCATTTCCCATTTGTGTAGGGCAACCCTACAAATTAGGCATGGTATTACCATCACTCTTTTGTTTTCCTAAACCAGGAAGAAGACTTAAGTAGGTCTTGTTGGGGGGGTAGTGGCAGGGAGTCACACTCTGGAGTTGCACTTATTTGAATATTCACAGTTAAATAAAATGCATTACTAAAAGTTTCACCTGTTTCTTTCTACTTCTTAAGATGGCTACTAGAAAACGTTACATTTTGTGTATGGCTGGCATTATATGTCTGTTGGCTAGAGAGAGATGTTCTAGAAGGACCTGGAAGTCAGGCAAGAGAGCAGAGATGCAACAGACGCATTACAGACTGCAAGGCAGGGGGAGACGGGATCAAAGCAGGGTCTCAGGCAGGTCGGTGTGGCAATGACATAGAGGAAAGATTGGGGAAGGAGAAACTGTGGTCAGGAAAAAGAAACTAGGGGGCTTGAATTAGTAATCCAGGCCTGAGGGCATCAGGGCCCTAATTAGGATGGGAATGAAGAGGTTAACTACGAAACATTTCAAACCAACAAGATAGGACCTGGTGACAGACACACCATGCATGGGCCTCAGGAGAGAGAGCAGCAGAAGGTGATGACAAAACTTCAAGCCCAGGGCCCGGAAGGAACAGAGGTTGGGACAAAGAGATAAGCTGGGATGAGTGAAATCCTAAAGAGTTTAGGTAGGGTCTTCACAGGTCAAGTTTTAAAAGTCTCCCAGAAGTCAAATGATGATGGTGATGACGACGATGGTGATGCTGAATGATAACGACAGGTAAATGTGTGTCTGGGACTCATCCAGATCCAACAACTAGTAAATGACACAGCTAGGATTTGAACTCAAGTAGCCTAAGGTTAGAGACCACCCGTTTAAACCGCCATACTAGAGAATCTTCTCACGTTCCACACATTCCACACATTCACCTCGTAAAGCCTTGCTATAGCAGCTTAAAAGTTCACACATTTAATGGAACTTTCAGAGCTCATTTCACTGAAGCCTCCTTGCCCTGTGTCTAAATGTAGACCAGTCAGGTGTGCGGAGCAGTGACCTAGGACTTAGAAGACCCTGGTCTATCCTAGCTGTAACGAACTAGCGAAGCAACTGGTCCAGAGGAAGTCAGTGACCCCTTACTGGGGCTGTTGCCTCATCCAAGCAGTGAAAGGGCTGAAAAACCAATTCTAAGGTCCCTTTGAGTTTTCATATCTTCTAATTCCATACCGTTATATAAATCTCACTTACAGAAAGGAAACACCTCACACCTTAATAAATATTTTAATTCAGGTCTGGTTGAAATTTGTAGTCAACTGAAAACGTCTTTGAATATCAACAGAGAAAGAATGGGCCTTTTGGTATATCAGTGCCTTGGGTTCTAGCCCAGCTCTGCTGACTAGCTACTAGCTATTTCTTTCCCCTCCTCAGATCACCACAGAAAGGAGAGAATATCCCCTCCCTTCCCCAGAAGGGCCAAGCCTAAAAGAAATACTCTCCGCTTTCCTCTGCCGCCTTGCTTCCATCTTCTTATCTGACCGCTGGGTTTGGCAACAGGAAACTGGCATGCTCCCTACAGGCCTGTTGCTGAAACTCCTTCTAATTTTCTGGTATGTTCCGACATATGTTGCTTAAGGGGTAAGCTCTGCCCCTACAACAGACCTATAGGGGAGGTCTAGCAAAGTGTGAACACTTTGGGGAAACTTCTGGGAACACACGCCTAGGCTATGTCCTCCAGTCCAGCCTTTGTCAGGAAAATGGCCACTATTTAGAGCTCTGGCTGGCTCCTGTGTCTTACTTCGTCATTGGTTTCAATGGAGGAGGGAAAGGAGGGGGTGTCATTTAGCTGCTCCTCGACACGTCCCCATCCTAACACTCGTCCCTCCTGAACTTCATCTCATTTTGGCCAGACCATTCTCTGATTCATTGATTTGTTTTTATTTTTACTTTTTTTTTTTTTTTTTAAAACAAGAGAACCCTTCCCTCCCTCAAAATCATGCCAGGAAGTATAAACAAGTCACAAAGATAAAAGCAGATCAGCTGTCCTTGAAGGGGATGTGGGAGTGGCACTAGAGCCCTTCGGGAAAAGTCCTGCACCATCTTTAAAGGGCACTTGTAAGCCTTTTCCAAAATATAAATGACCTTGTTAGACTTAGCCTCACGTGCAAACTTAATGAACAGGTTGTTATTCTCCCCCTCAAAGGTAACTGAAAAACATACTTAGGACAGCTGCAGCTAACCTTCCACAAGACAAGGGCCCCCCTAAAAACTATGTAAATGGAATACTTATCAATCAAGAAATAGGGGCGCCTGGGTGGCTCAGTGGGTTAAGCCGCTGCCTTCGGCTCAGGCCATGATTTCAGGGTCCTGGGATCGAGCCCCGCATCCGGCTCTCTGCTCAGCGGGGAGCCTGCTTCCCCCACTCTCTCTGCCTGCCTCTCTGCCTACTTGTGATCTCTCTCTCTCTCTCTCTCTCTCTCTATCAAATAAATTTTAAAAAAAAGAAAGAAATGAGTAATTCCAATTCTCTAGGGTGAGAGCTATGGAAAGGGAATAGTGGGGAATCGTCTCAAAGAGCAGAACTATAGCTTGTCACAAGCCGAGCTCTCTCACTGGAAGGGCATGATGGCTGTGTCCCTCTGCCTTCCTGCCAAGCCACTGCACCGACCCATTTTGGGCACACACACCTGAAAGCCTACTTGGACATTCCCCTGAAAAGTAATAGTTCCGCTCTGCCCAAGTCTATGTAGCTTGTTAGTAAGCCTTTCGTGATGAATAAAAAGGAGACAATACGCATTACTTCCCTCTCCTTGACAAGACGTTTTTTTCAATCTTTTATTAAAGGAAATGAAATCAGCGTGGTAATATTTGCCCTTCATAATCCCATACAGAGGGCCATCCTGGACTTTGGGCTCTTCTTCGAGGTGGTTACAAAGCAGATGATTAATGGATTTGAGTATTTCCCCAGATGTCGCAAGTTAAAGCCAAAGGGTTTAAATTTAGCAGGGCCACCATTTCTCCTGTTGAAAGATAAACTGTTTTCCTTTTTTCCATCTGCTCTCCTCCACAAGTTGCGGGCAAACTGGGTGTGCAGTGACTCTGACAATCAGACTAAATCAATTTCCACCGCGTTTTTTAACCAACTTACTCTCTTCTCCCATCTGACGTTCTATCAACTTTGTCATCGCATACCGTTCTCGCGCTGGTAAACGGACAGCGAGACGGAATGACATGGAGAGTAGGAAGCCCTGCTTTTCCAATCAACTCTGTCTCCTGAGGAGACAGATGACTTTTCCCTTGGTCTTTGCCCTTAGCCTTATATGGAATATCTACACGAGTTAAAACTTTAAAAACTTCTGCAGTTTTCTTCTCACAACGAAAACAGACTCTAATTCTGAGAGAGAGAAGACAAGGTTTTCTTGCCCTCCTATGTAAACAGACCCCTGTGATAGCCGAACCACCTTAAAACATTCAAACTTCTTTTTAAATTGTATTTACAGGCCACACACTTAGAAACGAGCTTGTTAAAATGGTGTGTATGTAATACACACTAGGAAGACACCGCACCATTAAAAGAGTGAAATTGTCTTGCCCCTTGCATGTCCTTTAAAACTTTCTCCTGGTATTACATTTTCTAACCCTGACATCTTTTCCCCCTCAAAACTCACGATTTAGACTGATTTCACTTTCGGGGGACTGAAGGTACTGATAGACTTTCAGGTTCAAAAGAGGTGGTCTATCATTCTGCATTACTAATATAGCCTTTTCTTATAAAATTACTGGTTTTAAGAATATTCAGTTCTCTTGGATTCCTAATTGTCAAAGTCTCTTCCCCAGAGGCATGTAATGTCCAGAACTTGCTAAAAGGCTCAAAGTGTGTTTATTTGACTAAATCAGTTCTCTCCCTGAGAACTCTGAATGCTACCATTCTATGTTTCGGTCCACCAATTAATTTCCATCCACGTGCTTCAGGAAATACTACCAGTCATGACCACACAAAAATTCTGGCTTATTTGAGTCCTCTACTTGTTTAAAAAAAAAAAAAAGTTCTTACGAAATTGCCCCCCTGGTACACTGCAGAAAGGTATCTGACAATCTGTAGCCTACAGGACTGTTTTTCCAGCAGACGGCTAAGGCCCTAATGAGTGTCTATTTTGTTAAAAGATTGTATGTATTTATTTGAGAGAGACAGAGACAGAGAGAGCACGAGCACGGGGAGGGGCAGAAGGAGAGGGAGAATTCTCAAGCAGTCTCCCCACTAGGCACAGAGCCCGATGTGGGGCCTAATCCTGAGCCAAAGTCAGACATTTAACCCACTGAGCCACCCAGGTGCCACCATGAACACCTATTTTTAAGTAAACTGGGCAAAGATATAATTCACAGTTTGAGTCTACTGACACAAAATTCATGATTTTGTGTCACCTATCTCTTTAAAAGTATGAGGTTGGTTTGTTTTTTTTTTTTTAGCGGGTAGGATTTTAGTAGGATTTTTTAGTGGATAGGATTGTTATCCTAAAGACTAGTCTAAAATATCTGCAAAATGCATTTATGAGTTTTCAATTCTTACCCCAGAGAATCAGGATGAAATTATGAAGTAGCACACCCCTCACCTGAAAGCATATGATCAAAAGAAATTTGATCTTTGCCAGAGGATGCGAACACATAAAAACCAAACTTTAGAAACTTTTCTATGAGAATCAACTGCCCTGTTACGAAAGGAAAAAAAATACTTGGAGTAGCAAAGAATTTGCCAAACTCGGTCAGATATAGTGTTAAATGCTACCTCTCTCACTTACAGACCATTTCAACTGTAGCTATTGACCTATTATCAGAAAAAAAAAAAGTCCACTGTGAAGATCACGTGTTCAAATGTTTAGATTTGGGGTTTCGATAGGAGACACGTTTATGAACACATACACAAAATACAGATTAACAAAGGTGGCCTTGGAAAAACACAAGGACAGAGTGAGCCTAAGCCACCCACGCACTACAGAATGAATTGAACAGAGGAGACTGTAGAATGGCCACTCATGACTTAAAAAGATCACATAGCATCTCTTTCCTCCAGACTAATTTTTTAAAGAGTATTTATTTATTTGAGAGAGAGAGAGAGAAGACAGCACACAAGTGGGGGTAGGGTGGGGGGAGCAGAGGGAGACAGAGTAGCAGACTCCCTACTGAGCACAGAGCCCGCATACTGAGATCATGACCTGAGCCAAAACCAAGAGTCACCAAGGCACCCCTAGACTTTTTTAAAAATTATTTTGTCAAAAAATTTTATGAGCAGTTTTTGTTCTGTTTTGTTTTGTTTTTACACTATGTAAGTTACCTATATTCATTGTTGAAAATCCCAACAGAAAGGAGCCTTCATGGCTCAGTCGGTTAAGTGTCTGCCTTCAGCTCAGGTCATGATTCCAGGGTCCTGGGATGGAGCCCCGTATCAGGCTCTCTGCTCAGCGGAAAGCCTGCTTCTCCCTCTCCCTCTGCCGCCACCCGCCCCGAGCCACCCTGGCTCACGCCGTGTGTGCGTGCGCCCGTACTCTCTATCTCTCTCAAATAAATAAATAAAAATCTAAAAAAGAAAAAAAGAAACACAAGGTCAGTTCCATACTCTTCAGACATAACCATTGCTGAGAATCACTGATCTGTTAGCAGCAAACAGAAATGACACCAACAAGACGGAGTGATATTTACCACTAAAATGGAGTGACATTCCCTGATGTAAGGAGTCAGTGTGTAAGAAAGCACATTAGGCATGGACAGGAACCATTTTTTCTTAAAATTTAAAGCAATTTTGAAATCACCCTGAATTCCATGCCTCAATTATTCCCCTGCATGCCTTTCAGTTATACAGTCTGACCTGTACTTTTTCCGGAAAGAACAGTGGAAATAATCTAGTCTAATCCCTTTATTTTACAGATAAGAAAATTGACTCTACAAAAGGGAAGTGACTTGCCCAGGGTCATGAATCTATCTAATCAGTGGCAGACTGTGGCTACGTCCTAAACTGACATCCCTAGCCTCAGGTAGGTGACGGGGCGTGGGGGGGGGGGGGCACCACCAGACAGGATGTACCATGACCACTTTTTAGAAACTGATTTTTGTAAAAAGGACCTAGACTTAACCAGACTTCTAACACACAGCTCAGAAGCATCACTGTGAGGTAGAGATCCCAACGTTGACACAGATGGGTGAACTTTTAAGAAAAATAGAGACCTTTGCCCCGCCCACTCTCAGCTTTCACCTGCAAGAAATAAACCAGGACAGACCCTCACTTTCCAATGCCATGGCTGTTTGAAAGCCTAGATATTCTCCCCCACAATCCTGCTGTCTACTGTCTAGTTCTGCGGGCTCCCTGGGACACAGACAAATGCTAAGAGAGACGGGGCTTCTGAGGACACAGCCATGCCTCCAGGCAACTGCAGGCCGATTTAAATCACATCTTGGTCTAGTTAGGCTAATCAACCTCCAAAGGTCATACTCTACCTCCCCCCCTTTCCTTTTGCAAATTGCCATCTTTATAATAAAGCACCTTCTGTCACATCCACCCCCTCCTGTCACAGCCTTATTGGAATGCTGCCAGTTCACTTTCTCTCCGCCCCCCCATGACGTCCCCAGCCTCCAGCTATCTGGGCTCTGTGTCTCCACCCACCCCACCCCCACCCCCACCCCCCACCCCCCGCCTTTGGTTAATTGATGCTCTAAGGGCTGGGGAGACCCAACTCAGGGGTAGAAGAGACAGGTGTGGCTGAAGCACAGGGCTCCTGTGGGGAAATGATGCGGAATAAGTTTTATACTCACGGCATGAAGGAGATCCCAGTGGGCCTAGGATGGCATCCCTAGACGTGGGGAGTCTTTGAAAGCTTGGGCGGGGAAAGGGATCAATATGATGAAACGAGCTGTTTTTAGAAAGTCAGCAGTCAGTGGGGGAAGAGTAGGAATTTGGGAGGCACTGGGGAGAACACAGTGGTCAAAGCTCAAAAGGTCAAGCAAGACCCAGCTTCAAGTGATGGCAGCGGAAATTGAGTTGAAGGAACATATGTAAAAGACATTTCAAAGGGATGATGGACAGGTCTTAGAAGAAATGGAAGGACAAGGTCAAAGCTGAATAGTGCCTGGCTTTCAACCCTGGGTGACCGAAGGCTGGGAAACGTGGAAGAGGGGATAGATTTGGGGCTATAGGGTCTTCCTGACGTGCTTACTATGAGCTGATGGCAGGACAGACAGCCAAGTGGAGATGCCCTGTAGTCAGCTACAGGTGCCTGGGTAAGAAGCTGAAGATGGAGAGGCATCTGTGTGGGAAGAATATTGGAAGCCATAAAGGAGGTCTGATGCATTGACCAAGGGAGCAGATTTGGAAGACAGGGAAAGAATACAGAAGAGACAGCTTCTGGAAGGAAGGAGTATTAACAGTTCCAAACGTAGTCAAGGGCCAAGAGAATAAACATGAGTAAATTGGCCCACGTAGCTATATAGTGAATCCTAAGACCTTGAAAAATCATATTTACTTTCCTCGCTAGTACTGTCCCTTACTTGTACCAACATAAATGGTTTCAGTCTTTTGTTCATTAGCATTTAAGTCCAGAGCTTGGCTCTTGGTACTAAGTTTACTGAACTATTCAACCTACAGGGCAGGACATAGATAATGAGAGAACAAATGCCATTAGTGACAGGTATTTTCAGGCAAACACTGTTTAAGAAATGGCACTCCATTTTTCCTCCCAATGTCGGACACATCAGCACGAAAATCTTCATACACCTTTTCTCTGGTTAAGACCCCAGCGACTGAGTGGGGTGGCGGCAGGGGGCATCTCCATTCCTTCTCTGAAATCCACCTCTCCCAACCTAACTAAGCAAGAAGAAATAAAAGCTACCTGGGTATGGTAGGGGTTGGGGGTCGGGGAGACTGGGCGATGGGAAGGGAATGAAAGAGGTACCATTCGGTAAGGCCCAGGCTGATGCATAAAACAGGGCAAAGGTGGTTCTGGAGCCTTCCAGGCTTCTATAAAACCACTCTGCCTCCACACAGGTTATGGATTTGAAGAAATGAAACAGTTACTGTGGCGTATCTTGAACACCTTTCTTTTCCTTATTTAAAAAAAAAACATGTATCAGGAGATTGCTAAAGTGAATGTGGCAGATCAGATTCTGGAAGCCAATAGCTGGGCGAAGACAAGCCCATTGCTTTTTCAGGCCTACAGGTCTTCCTAGAGGGTGGACTCAGCCCAGAGGACAGGCCCTCGACTCCACCCCCAACAAAGAGCCCCTATCTCCATGATCTCCACCAGCTCCACACACCGTCCTAGGTAAAGGCAGAACCCGGGGAACATCAAAACCCAAACCATTTCACAAATGAGAGCACCACAGTATTCACCTAGAAACAGTCAGGAAAAAAAAATAAATAAATAAAACTAGTAACTCTGGCAGTAATAATTTTCATTCATTGAGTGCTCGCTCAACTATAAATAAGAGCATGATAATTCTGTCTAAAAAACATGGCTCCAGCACGTACATCATAATGAGAAAATACCAGTGGGAAGTTATTAAAAGGAAAGCTCTCCCATGACTGGAGGAAAAGCAAAGTGGCTCATTTACTGAAGACTTGAATACAGACAGACCCGGGTTACTATTCAGCTGCATTATAAGCAAGCTCTGGCCCCGGGTTTCTCTGAGTTAGGCTGGTTGGGAAGAGAAATGGAGTTATGTGCTCTACAGTCATTGGCACATTGCCCTGTACATAGGCTAATTTACTCAAGAAATGTCAGCTGCCATTATTAGAAAGCGACTGTATTACTGTCCACGACTATAAGAAAGTAGTTATAAAGGCCAATCATATCTGTAAAAAGCACTTTCTTCCAGACTCAGATTTGAACATTGCTATTTCTTCCATAAAAAGCACTTTCTTCCAGACTCAGATTTGAACATTGCTATTTCTTCCATTTCTTCTTTACAGTGGCAAAAAATAATAATAACACACATCAGGAGGACCGAGGTTAGAGAGAGGAATAATCATGGGAGTTCTCCTATCATGTGGACCTGGACGTCCCCCAACCTTTTAATGCTTCTGATGACACCCCATGATATAAGACGAGGGCTCTGCTAGGAAACACCGAGAACGCCTTCAGTAAGAGCAGGGATACAAACCCCCTTTGTTTCTTGGGTTTTATACTATGCCAAGCTGGAGAATTTATCCTTTATCCTACTTTTCTTGATGAATGCTGTTCCTAAGGATTCTTGGGCCAAGAAGCTCTATAAATCGAATCAGGGCTATGTCACATATTTCTAATAACACTAAAAGCATGCAACATGTAGGGCCACTGGCAAGCACATATTACAAACAGAATTCTGCATTCCTGTGCTTACATTAGGCGTTCACACATATATTCTATTGTACTGAGCCCAGGAAAGCACTTCTAACCCAACCAGTTGGATCACCAACTGTATCCAAAAGTGTAAGCTACCGAACTGGCTTTCAATTCAAACAAGAATGGGATGCTTTCATATTTTGCTCCAAGGCCAAGGGTTATCAACCCATCACTCTGAACTGTATGATAACCTTTCATGCACAAATGAGTCCATTATGGTGTTAATTTTAAACAAAACTTCAAGAGAAAAGAGCCTCCTTAGCAAATAGTTTCTAGGACATGAACGTCATAAATATCTTAAGAAAGAATATACACTAACACTGCTAACAGAAATATAGTCAAGCCACATATGTCCTTTTATATTTTTAAGTAGCCAAATTTAAAAAAAAAAACAGAAATAGGTGAAAGTGATAGTATATTTTACTTAACCCAATATACGAAGAGTATGATTGCTTAAACTTATAATCGACCCAAAAATTATGAATGAGATATTTTATATATCTTTGTACTGAGTCTTCAAAACCAAGTATTTAATTTACACTTACAGCACATGTTGATTCAGACTAGCCACCGTTCAAGGGCTCGACTGCCACACGTGCCCAGAGGGTACTGTACTGAATGTGTAAATATGGCCGATCTAAAATGTTAATGGTGGGGCACCTGGAGGGCTCAGTTGGTTAAACGTCCGACTCCTCATTTCAGCTCAAGTCAGGATCTCAGGGTCATGAGATCGAGCCCCGGTTGGGCATGGAGACTGCTCAAGGTTCTCTCTCTCCCTCTCCCTCCGTCTCTCCTCTCCCTCCCTCTCTAAAATGTGTGTGTGTGTGTGTGTGTGTGTGTGTAATAAATGAATTAAAAAGACTAAAAAATAATAAACATGAATGGTATGTTTGAAAAGCTATGCCTACCCTCACTGCCACCTCAGTCCTTCACCCTCCTTACTGGAGCCCTGAGAGTGTCCCCACCCCTACCCTGGACCACTAGCCACCAGGAGTTGTGAGGAAGAGGGGAAGGATGTGTTTTTAACAAAACCGCCCTGGAAACCCAAATCCATTTCCCCATAGAAACAATAACAAACACAATAGCTCCCTGGTTAAGCAACATTAAGGGTTAAAAAGGCTTTCCTGAGAAGGAAGATCTGGGAACCTAATCACCCTTTAGAACATTGTATCCTGGAGAGAGTGTGTTCTGACCTTCCAGAACACACACAAAGGGACTGCCTGGATCTCTCATTTATGCTCTCTGCAAAAGGGAACGGGAGGCCATGTTTACAAAGAGGTTTTCACTGAAGGACTTAAATCAGCTGGGTCCTGTCTTCAGACCGGTTATACAGAGGGTCCCCCATAGGGAGGGTCCTTGAATCCTGCCCTTCTCTGGGAAGCAGCCATGTCTGCGCACTCTGGGAAACGAAGAGCTCTGCCCCAGAAACGGTTCTAATTCTCTTCCTGAAGCACCAGCAGGCTGAGGAGGACAGGATTTGCCCTTTCCCTCCATGTGCCCTGCCCTTCTGCCGTCCCTCCCACCCCAACCCCAACCTCAAGGCCGCGAGCTCTCAAGTGGTCAGCACTAATGCAAAACGAGGCAATTTCTCCCACAGCTCCTGGGTTCCCTCCCCCCCAGGGGATTATTTGGAATAATCACCAAATAAGCACACAGACAAACCCGGCGCCATTGCTCTTCAACTGTCTTCTGTTTCTTCATCCCAGGAAAAATGTACACACTCTAGCTTGGAGGATTCAGAGCCCCTTCGGGATCCAGTCACAGCTCGTTACAATCCTGACTGGAGAAACTGATTCTCGCCATAGCTTGCCTACCCGCCCCCCTCACCTCCAAGCTGTTGGCTAAGAGGCCACTGTTCTTGACCCACCCCATCCCTCATTCACATTCTCCAGTCACCTTTTTTCCAAGGACCATCCTCATGACTCTTGATGACTTAGGACCATGACTTTTCCCCTTCTGCCACCCCTTCCCCCGGCCAGATCTTTCAGGGCTAGATCACAGGCCCCTAGACAGTGCTAGCAATCCACTGTCTGACTTCTCTTTTGGAAGCACCATTTTGATCCTATGACCCCAGTGGTGATAAAAGTCAGACCACCGTTACCTGCAGGGGAGGAAGGGACTGCAGGAAGCAGCAAGAAGCTTCTTCGGGGGGTGATGGAAACGTTCTGTAGCTGGGCCTGGGGCGGTGGTTACACGAACGGAGAAAGGTTTAAAACTGTATCTGGTCGTTAAGATTGATGTATCTCAGGATATAAGTTATACTCCAACCAACAAAAGAAACGAGGATGCACATACATCGGTCTTGTCAAAGACACAATTCTCCCAAATTATAAACCTGAACCTAAGTGAAAACACTAGCTGTAATCAACAATAAACACGTCAAACCGTTAATAGAGATCACTCTCTTTAGGAAGAGTAGCAGAAACCGGAGTGGGGACTGGGGAGCTGTCTCACTTATGTACTACTTGAAGTCTCTTTCTCCCATTTCTTGAGTACCTGCCAAAATCTAGGCACTCCCTGCGGAGCTCGGGGCACAGAGAGAAAGAAGTTCAAATATGGGGCCTTAAGGAGCTCACATTAGCGAAGCCAGCGTGAGCACTGAGAATCACCATATGACATGCTGATTGCCACAGTGGAGGTCTGCACAGTGTTGGGGGACCACAGTGGAAGCTGTTACGCCCTTTGGAGTAGACGTGGGGCAGAGGGGCAGGGTGACTCTGGAGAATACAGAATGAAGACCAAGAGTGTACAGAATGTCAGGCCAAGTTTGTCCCAGGCAGAGGGAACAACAAGAGGCAGAGTGAGTCTGGAGAAGACAGCCGGCCTACTTTGTCACTGTGGCTGGAGCCTGAGGTCCAGGAGAAGGCACAGCTAGGAATTTAAGCCAGATCATGAAGGCCTTGGAGAAGTCCAGATTCTACTCCGAAATGTACTGGGGAGCCACTGAAGGATTTTAGTAGGGGGATGACTTTATTTTATTTTTATTTTGAGAATGACCAATTTAGTGGCAAGGAGGGGGAGAAATCGGTAGGGAGCAAGACCAGAAGTAGGGAGACCAGCTGAGTGGCTCCCCACTCAGTGGGGAGTCGGTTCGTCCCTTTCCCTCTGCCCCCCACCCCGCTCGTGTGCGTACACTCTCTCTGAGAAATATATAAAATCTTTTTAAAAAGAGAAATTCTTTCCAGTAAACTACATTTAATTCATAGGTTGGACAAAAGTCTGTAAGCATTTACTTCACACGTATGTATATATAACTGATATATAATTATATTAGTTTCAGGTATACAACGTATTGATTTCATATTTGTATATACTACGAAATGATCATCACAATAATTCTGGTTAACACCCATCACCATACACAGTTACAAAATTTTCTTTTTTCTTTTGGTAAGAACTTTCAAGATTTACTCTCTAAACAACTTTCAAATGTGCAATACAGTATTATTAACTATAATCACCATGCCATATATTACATCCCCATGACTTATTTATTTTATAACCAGAAGTCCGTACCTTTTGACCCCTTCACCCATTTTGCCCACCTCCCAACTCCCACCTCTGACAACCACTGATCTGTTTTCTGTATCTATGAGCTTGGTTTTTGTTTGTTTGTTTGTTTGTTTTGGCTTCCACATGTTAGTGAGATCACAGGGTATTTGTCTTCCTCTGCCTGACTTATTTCACTGAACATAATCCATGTCTTGCAAATGGCATGATTTCCTTCTTTTGTATAGCTGAATAATACATGAGGGACACTTAGGCTACTTCCATTTCTTCAGTTATTATAAAAAATGCTGCAATAAACCTAGGGGACTGGGAGTGCAGGTGTCTTTTGAGTCATTGTTTTTATTGTCTACAGATAAATACCCAGAAGCAGATCATAGGGTATTTCTATTTTTAATTTCTTGAAGAACCTCCATACTGTTTTCCGGAGCGGCCGCACCAGTCTGCATTCCCACCCACAGCGCACAAGGTTCCCTTTGCTCCACATCCCGGCCAACACTTGTTATCTTTTGTCTTTTTGATAACAGTCATTAACACATGGGAGGTGATACCTCACTGTGGTTTTGATTTGCATTTCCCTGATGCTGAAGGATATTGAGCATCTTTTCGTGTACCTGTTGGCCATCTGGATGTCTTCTTTGGAGAAACATCAATTCAGATCCTCTGCCCATTTTTTAAGGATTTTATTTATTAATTGACAGAGGAAGAGGACAAGAGAGCACAAGCAGGAGGAGCAGCAGAGGGAAGAAGCAGGCCACCACTGAGCCAGAAGCCTGATACTATGGGACCCTGGGATGATGACTTAAGCCAAAGGCAGACACTTAACTAACTTGAGCCACCCACGTGCCCCTCCTCTGCCCATTTTTAACTCAGATGATTGCTTTTTTGCTATTGAGTTGGATGAGTTCTTTATAGATGATGGACACTAATGCCTTATCTCAATATATGATTTGCAAATATTTTCTCCCCATTCAGAAGGTTGCCTTTTCATTTTGTGAAAAGCTCCTCTCCCCTTATTTCAAAATGCCCACCACCACATGCTTGCAATGGCCAATGAAAGCTGAAAAGGAAGCAAGGTCCGGGGAGACACAGTTGATCATAGAAGTTGGTGCACCCCCTTCGTGGCATTTTGAGATTCGAGTGCACCTTCTTGTCTCAGGTTGCTCTCACAGGCCCTGTTGCTACCAGTTCACCCAAAAGTACTTTCTTAGCTTCCAACCACAGTGAAAGGCTCCCCTCTAAGTCACTCTTTTGTCCAAATAAGGCCCATCACATATAGTGGGTGGGGGAGGGGGCAGGCATAGGAAAAAGGGATGTTAAAATACCAACACATGTTTGGAACACAGATCATTTAAAAAGCATTAATTTTACTTCCTAAATCTGTAAGCCAAACTGCTGCCTTTGCTGACACATGTGGACTCGGGCATGCAGATACCAGGGAACAAAACTAGCTACAGGATGTGAAAAAGCAACACTCAAGGGGAAATTTCACTTTTTCAAGTGCTCTGTGTTTTCAGATTACAGACTTGGGATAGTTCTTTGAAACATGTCTTCCTACTTATAAAAAAAACAAAACAAACAAACAACTTCTGCCCACTATTTATACATGTGTTTCAGCTATTTCTAGAAAAGTGACTCAGTCTGATGTTCAAAAAGCATTTCCTTCAACAAAAAAGAAATCATTTTAAGAAAGTAGTTTCAAACATCAAACTATTCTGAATATGTATTATATCCCCTAGTCTCATGGCTCAACTTTCTTCACTGAATAAAAGGAAATTATGATTCATAGCAAAACAAAACATACAAGACAGCAGAACCTCAGCCAAAACTATTAAGAACCAGTAAGCAAAACAAGCCCCACTTTTTAAAAACCATGTATTAGTCTTATATGATTACACTAGAAACGTCAAATATTAAATGGGGATTTTCATCCTAGCTGTGTACACTAAAGATACCGTTTTATAAAAGTAGTGTTAACACTCGTGACACTGTGTATTAAACTTGTCGACAAAGCAGTGCTCGAAACAGATGTAGCACAAAATGCTTACATTCCATATGCTTTTTATGCAGTCCCCCAATCAAACCTCATTCCATCCCTGCCAGCCAACTGCAAGTAACAGGTATGACTAATTTTTAAAAAAGAGCACACAGCCATTCTAGGGGATGTGCAGTAAGAAGCTACTGAGTCCCAGGTGAAACACTATATTCATGTACTCAACAGTATACATGGGGGGAAAATGCGAGCCACTGTAACTTTTCACAAGATTTACTGTCAGAGCCTGTAAGTGGATATACTGGGAATAGTTCCACGCCTATTAGGAAAAAAAACCTCCCAACCAAATGCACAACTCCTGCCTGTTACACCTCCAAAAGAACTGAATCTTATGGTAGAAAAAAAAATTCTCTCTGCAGTGTTTGGAGCTGTATATAACCAACACCTGAGAAATAAGCGGTTATTTTGAGAAGAGATAATCAATGATCCTCCAACTGTAAAGCGACTGGGAAATACCAGTACACAGTGTTCTGCAGAAAAATCAGCTACCGATAAAACCCTATAATGGAACATCCCTTGGCTGACGGTGGCCCAGGCTCTTAATGAAGAGTGAGGCTGTGAGTAGGAACTCAGATGCCCGCTGACAATCAAAGAACCTTTTGGTAATCTGTGTGACAGAAAACAGACCTTTCTGGCTCCCAGCTATTAGCTAATGAAAGACTCAACTAAATTTTAAGAAAAATTCACCAGATGTTCTAAAATTTCAGGCCTTCCCAAATGCCTAGATCCTAAAAGCCAAAGAACAAATAGTTACCACATGCTGAGGGGTGGGGGAAAGGCAGGAGGGAGTGGCTAAGGAGATTCAGAAAAAGAAAATGCTACCAAAGATGCCTTTCTTTAGTGATTCAGGTACACACAGCAACGTGACAGAAACATCTGTGAGATCATTAACCATGAGCCATTTTCTAGCACATGGAGTTATCATGTGAGATGAAAATGAAAAACCTGAGCGAACCTTGGAAAAGCATCAAGCCTAAATAAGAAGGCAACTAATGATGGGTAATTAAAAGCATTACACAAAGTGCCTTCCCATACCTGACCTACGGGAGAAAACAGGATCAAATTTAACTTGGAAGGACTTTTTTTTTTCCATAAGGGGAAAAAATGTGATCTATAAAATGGCAGGATAAAATGAGCTAAGAGATGAAACTTCCACTAAAAACAAGATCCAACTTTTCCCCTCTGTTCCCAGAACTATCTGGAGCCTCCAAAATACCATGGATAAGTTACGCAGCCGCTAAAAATTTTAAGTATGAAGACTATGTGGCAAGCCGGAATAATTCATGGGACAAAATAGGTGGGGAAAGTAAGAACAGAAAGTAATATGTATACGGTGGTTAAGATGCATGATGGTTGTTAAGGGGGTAGGGGTGAGACTTTCCTTTTCCTTTTCAAAGATTCTGTAAATATTGTCATGAAATGTTTCTAGAGCAAAAACGTTCAATAAGTTATCCTTTCAAGGAAAAAAAAAAGCCACACTGCTTTGTGGCTTATACTTTTTACTACTTCAAATTAAGGAGAATTTCCAATGGCCACACTACAGACGATGGGTTCTTATCTGCATTAGTACTCAAAGGGTGTAGACTTTCAGACTTAGGACGGACAAACATCTGCTTTTCTCTATGGAAGAAAAATGGTCACACCCTTTTGGGAAACTGACATTTTTTAAAAGCTTATGGCATTTTGAAAGTGACTGTCTACTCGCTGCAGTTTTTAATATAGGTAAATGGAAAACTGAAAACAAAGCTTCCAAACCAGAAGAGTTTGGAGGGAACCCACTAATCGAACTGTTAACCCAAACTAGGAGTTAACAAGATTAAAGCCTCCCTTTGGTTTTATTTCTGAAGGCACACTCTCTGGCCAACTACTCGGTTTGGTAGGTTCCGTTCTTTTAAACACTTCCCTCGCCTGAAAACGGATTACAACACATAAGACTGCTGCTCTCCAGCACTACAAAGATAATTCTGAGAAAGGAGGCGTCTAGCAAAAGACGTCAAGGATTATGGTAATAATACATTTTTGAAATTTCAACATGCAAGCAGGAGTCTTATGCAGGTTGATTTCAAAGTCTGCGTTCTAGTTTATCGGGCCACTGCAGGCAAGGCAGTTCTTTATCTGCTCTCTATTCGGAACATAAATTAACCACCCCACGGAGGTTAAATCCTCCCTACTTTTCGCCTGTAGGTCAGAATGCCGTGGATCAAATAATCGAATTTGGCTACTGCAGCCTCGCGCAGTCGAGTCCTCTCCACCCCTTCCCTCTTTTCTTTGCCCGGGACAAACCTCTCCGTGGCTAACAGCAACCTAATTTAGGATGTGAATAGGTAGGCCAGGTCCCTAAAAAGCTCGGGCCCCCTGTGAGTTCCGATCAGCACGTCTCCGCCCCGGCCCGTCCAGGCTCCGGTGGAGTCCGCAAAGAAACACTAACAGTAGCAGAGGTGCCTACAGGCGGGCGGGAGCGGACCGATCCCGGGGGCGGGGGGGGGGGCGATTGAAAAGATAAGTTTCTCCGGGTCTGGGGCTGGGGAGACTCGCTCCGCGGGCAGATCGGCCATCGGGCGGGGTGGGGTAGAGTCCACAGACATGCACAGGCTCCGTCTCCTATCCGAGGGCCGGTGGCTGGCTCTGCCACGCTCTCAGCAGGAAGGGGAGGGCAGCAGGAGGAAGAGCGGGAGGCGCGGTGCGGGAGGAGAGGGGAGGGGAGGAGGGGAGGAGGAGGAGGCAGGGCCAGAGGAGGAGCCGGCGCCGGGAGAGCCCGCGCGCCTGGCCCGCAGCACCTCTGGGCGGAGTCGCTCGGCCCGCCCGGCCCGTCGGCCGCCGCCACCGCCGCCACCGCCGCCGCCGCCGCCGCCGCCGCGCCCGGTGCGCCCCGAGGGGGCGGGCCCACCCCGCGGCCTCCCTCCGGGTCTCGAGCCCTCCTTCCCCTCCCCTCCCTCCCCTCCCTCCCTTCCATCTCAGCAGCGCCCTCAGTCTCCCTCTCTGGCTCATACAAAAGCAAAATGTCCGCCATGTTCCGAGGCCGCTGCAGTCGGCGCCGCCACCGGCTCGGCGGCCCCCCCCCTCCAGCCGTTTGCCCTGCGGCCGCCCCTCCCGCGTCCCCCAGCCCCGGCCCCGGGCGCCGCCGCTGCTCCGCCAGCCCTCCGCGCGCCCCCGCCCGGCCCGCGCGCCCCGCCGGGCACCGCAGCACCGCCTCGGGCGGGGGCAGGGGGCGGCAGCCCCGGGCGCCTGGCTCCCACTTCCCGCCCGCCCACGCCCTCGATGGCCCCTTTACCTTGATGCAGTACGGAGGTTCGTCGTAGGTGACCAGCATGTACCTGTCTCCGCGGCTGGCCGGGTCCCGGGCGCGCAGCTGCGTGACGAGGGATGACGGAGGGGGCCGCGAAGGGAAGGAGGGAGGAGGGGGCGATACGAACGTTACAGAAGCACCTAGCTCCACCACCACCCCCATCCCTCAGGAGCTCTCCCCAGCTCTCCCCTCCCCTCCCTTTACCTTCAAGAATAACTCCACAGCGCCCTTGGCAATGTCCAAATAGGAGGTGCCCAAGTCAGTGCGCTGGTTCATAGAGGCGGACGTGTCTATGAGGAACAGCAGGATGGGCATCTTCCCCCGCACCCCTGGCTCCGCTGCCCACTCTCCTGACCCTCTTGCCCTCACTGCCGCGGACTACCACCCGAACCCTCAACTCTAGCAGAGCCAGGGTGCAGGGAGCAAGAGGAAAAGGGGGAGACGGGACGGGACGGATGGAACTGCTCCTGGCCTCCTCTTTCTGCAGCCCCACCTCCTCTCCCTCCAAGGGAACTTGAAAGTGTGAGCGTGTGTAGCCCTCGGGGCCCTCCCCCTTCCCCTCCCCTGCCACCACTACTGCCGCCGCCGCCGCAGGGACTACTGCCCAAGCATCCGTCCACGCTCACTCAAGCGCTCGCCCCAGACTGAGAGCTGTCTCTGTTCACCCACACACAACTTCTGTCCGCTCACCTACCATGGGCACCATGTGACCAGAACCCACGCCATTGGCTGCCAATTATGTGGTATTTGCATATTCATTAGATGACAGGGCAAGGGGAGGGACTTGGGCGAACCCTGGGAGTTGAAGTTTGAACCCAGGCAGGGGGTAAAGGGGGAAATGTTAAGGACCCTCCTTTAAAGGACTTGAAAGCTGTCAGGATACTTGGGTGGTTTGAAGGGATTTTCGCTGGCTCTTCAACAGATGACGATTCGAAAGGGAGAGTGAATTTGAGCAACAGTTGCTCAGCACTACAGAAGCAGATGCTTGGACAGGCTGCCCAGAAGACGCTCTAACTGCAATCGATCAATCCTGCCAGTGGCTAAGACCAAAACATTTCAGAAGCACAAACTTCTTTCCTGGCAAGTCCTACTCGCATTCCTTCCAATGCCTCCCCACTCTTGATCCGTATTTGTAAGGCGGTTGCTGGCCTTGCGTTCCACGTATATCCACTCAGAAAGAAAACTAAAGCTTAAACACAGTTACCTAAACCGGCCTTTTGAATGCGCAAGCTTCTTCGGTTTCACGGAGTTTTTTTAAGTATTGCCCTGCCAGTGATAATTCCACCCATGCTTGCGTCTGCACAGCTTTTACACATGGGAGGTTTGCCAACCTACATTGTGATTCAGTTCACGTTTATTGAGCACCTATGAAGTGCCAGGTACCTACATTAGCTTTATTTAATCTTTGAAACAATTATGGTAGATGGCATTATATTCGATTTTCAATAAGGGAAAGTGCAGCTTGCTGGAATTAGGGCAACAATGAGGAATATTTTCTTTTAAAAGGGGATGGGGCGCCTGGGGGGATCGGTCAGTTAAGCATCTTCCTTTGGCTCAGGTCATGATCTCAGGGTCCTGGGACCCAGCCCCCCCCCCCTGCACTGGGCTCTCTGCTAGGTGGGGAGTCTGTTTCTCCCTCTCCCTCTGCCTCTCCCCCCTGCTTGTGTGCTCACTCTTTCTCAAATAAATAAATAAAAATCTTTTTTAAAATAAGATAAGGGTGCTTGGGTGGCTCAAATGGTTAAGTGTCTCCCTGTGACTCAGGTCAGGATCCCAGGGTCCTGGGATTGAGCCCCGCAATGGGCTCCCTGCTCAGCAAGGAGGGGAGCCTGCTTCTCCCTCTCCCTCTGCCATCCACCCCCAACCCCCGCTTGTGTTCTCTGGCTCTATCTCTCTGTCAAATAAATAAATAAAATATTTTTTAAAATGAATATTCTCAGGTCTGGCTCTGTGGAGAGGCTCAGGAGGGGCCAACCACGCTTGGCTGTCTACTTGACGTAACACAACTTTTAAATTTGGAGGTGTGATTCCCAGCAGTGTGTTATAAACAACGTGGAATCCTTGATCTTCCACGAGCTTACCATTTCATATGTTCTTTGTAGTATATATAGTGTGTGTACACACACATACACACACACACATACATATACCTATGTATACACTCAATAACATTTTCAGAAAAATAAGATTTCAGAAGAAGCCACGTGGCAGTATTTGAACCAGGGACAAACAAGCAATGCAAGTAAAAAGTGCAACAGAGACAATGGTCCAGTGGTCTAGACGTTCAGAAGGTTTCATGGATGGGGCACAGAGGTAGAAGAGCTGGATTCTGGGTCGGAAGGAATAGTGTGAACCAAAATTCAGCCAGTGATAGTAATATGCTTGGGCATTTCAGGCCAGTGTGGTGGGATACCCCCAGTGGGAATTAATGAGGAAATCAGGATGAAAAGGGCACTAGAAGTTTCCATTTCCATTCTGACACAAATATGGTTGGACAAGGGCAGTGTCTACATGAGCCAGGGAACTAAAAGCACAGCACCGGCTGGGGCATCGTAACAAATCTCCACAGAGTCAGCAGCTCCGAACAACATGTGTGTTTATTACCTGACACTGGCCATGACTCAGGGATCTCTGCTCAATCTCAAAGACCACAATCAAGATGTGGGCCAGGCTGGGTTTTCATCTGGAGATTTGACTGGGAAAGAATCTGCTTCTAAACTCAGTCAGAAGGAGGGTCTTGGGGGTCATCTATGAATTCTGCCTAACATTAGATGGGGGGGTTATTATCTAGAAACAAACACCGCCTAGCTCACAGTTTTGGTTAGAGTCAACTCCAAGTAATAATATGCCACTTTCAGCCCATGAAATCAATGCATGGGATTGACTGGTTGCTTAGACTATGCTTTGGTTGAAGAATACAAGATTCTCCACTAAGGGGGCGCCTGACCATCCGACTGTTGATTTCAGTTCATGTTCTCAGCGTGGTGAGATAGAGCCCTGAGCCAGGGTCTGTGATCAGTGGAGAGTCTGCTCAAAACTCTCTGTCCCTCTCCCTCTGTCCCTCCCTGACTCACATACACACATTCTCTCTCTCTCTAAAGCAAATAATAAGTATTTTAAAACAATATTTCCTATTAGGAGTTTATATCATATATATAATGTATTTTGTATTATACAGCTTAATATATTTTATAATAAATTGATATAATATATAAATGTCATTTGTGAATTGAGGCATATCATACTCCTTATCTATGATGCCACGTTTCGCCAGATACCACCTTATACCAGTTAGAATGGCTAAAATTAACAAGACAGGAAACAACAAATGTTGGCGAGGATGTGGAGAAAGGGGAATTCTCTTACACTGTTGGTGGGAATGCAACAGTATGGGAAAACAGTATGGAGGTTACTCAAGAAGTCAAAAATAGAGCTACCCTATGGCCCAGCGATTGCACTACTGGGTATTTACCCCAAAGATACAAATGTAGCGAAAAGTAGGGACACATGCACCCCAACGTTCAGAGCAGCAATGTCCACAATAGCCAAACTGTGGAAGGAGCCTAGATGCCTTTCAACAGATGAATTGATAAAGAAGACAAGGTACATATACACAATGGAATATTACTCAGCCATCGGAAATGAATACTTAACTTTTGCATCGACATGGATGGGACTGGAGGAGATTATGCTGAGTGAAATAAGTCAAGCAGAGAAAGACAGTTATATGGTTTCACTCATATGTGGAATGAAAGAAATAGCACAGAGGATCACAGGGGAAGGGAGGGAAACTTGAATGGGAAGAAATCAGAGACGGAGACAAACCATGAGAGACACTTGACTCTGGAAAACAAACTGAGGGTTACAGAAGGGGGAGGTGGGTGGGCGGATAGGGTAGTTGGGTGATGGGTATTAAGGAGGGCATGTGATGTGATGAGCACTGTTATATGCAACTGATGAACCACTGAACACTGTATCTGAATGAATTTAAATTTAAATTTTTAAAAAAGAAAAAATATAAAAAGTTAAAAAAATAAAAAGATTTCCTATTAGGAGTTTATATCCTATATATAATATATTTGTATATATAAATATATATATTTATATCCTATATATAATATCTTTTATATTATACATTTTAATATATTTTATAATATACTGATATAATATATAAATAGCATTTATTAATTGGGGCATATCACACTCCTTATTTATACATTTGTATCTATATGAAAACAGTTATCTATAGTAATAAATATAATAAATAAATTTAATTATAAATATGTATATTATTTATAATTATTTATATTTATATTATTATATTATATATAATAAGTAGGTAGATAGACAGATAGAGCTATGTCCCAGTTCACCAATGGTATTTTGAGATGACACAAAAAAATCTTTTTGCTTTCCCCCCAACTTTTCTACAATGAGTGTACCCTACTTGTACCATCAGGCAAGAGATTACCTTACAAAATGACATACAAAGTGGGCGTGGGGATGGGGTACCCGGGTGACAGGTACTGAGGAGGACAGGTGATGTGATGAGCACTGGGTATTATATGCAAATAATGAATCATTGAACACTGCATGAGAAACTAATGATGTACTTACTATATGTTGGCTAACTGAACATAATAATAAAAAATAAATAAAATATTTTTTTTAATGACATACAAACTCTTCACAAACAATCCCCCCAGGTGGATTAGCCCTCAGCATGAAACCTCTCTTCCTGCTCTCTGGAGGAAAATAACTGCCGTGTCATGTTTGAGCCTGCGTAGACACCTTTATTGCATTTCTTTGGCACACATCAACCCTAAATCCCGCCACACAAGCTCTTTCTCCTGTTTTTTCCTCTCTGGACCATCAGCCCACTCAGGTTATAGGTTAATGTGTGCCTTGGCTTTGCCTCCTTCTGGAATGTCAAGTCCTGGGGAGCAGCCAGAGCCTATAACCAATGACAGGTACAGAGCACAGGCTCAGCAAATGGTTGTTGAAAGAAATTACTGGCTGTCCCCTCTTTTGTTGTCTTCGTAGGCCTGAGTTACCGGCCTCTGCCTGCCACCATCCACTGAAGCAGGACAGCCCCCTGTCCCTTTGGGGTTTGGGCACCAGTGAGCCCTTTTTGGGAAAAGCCCTTGAGCTGATGATCCTCACCCTGCCTGAAAACCAACCAACCAATCAACCAACAACCCTGCCAGAAAACCAACCAACCAACCAAAAACCCTGCGGCTTCCCTGTGGTTCTACTCGAGCTTCCTTCTGCAATGATTCTTCCTTGAGCCACTGCTCACTCTCTGCTTCCCTCAGTCAAATCCTCTCCCTGCCTACTTGCCAGTCTCAGGCCCATTTTTGCCGCCAGGCCTCTGGCCAGGTAACAGGATGCTTTGTTCATGGCAGCCCTATGACCTGCACTAACCATCCTGTCTTCTTTTGGCTTTTCTCATGTTTTTGAACTCACTAGCTCTTGAAAATAGTTTCCGCTTCCCTCTTCATGTCTCTGCCCTTTATCTGCTTTTCATTCACCAGAAGCCTCTAAATCAATTCACTTTAATGCCTCACCATACTCCCCCTGTTCCAGACCTTTCTACCTCATGTCTGGGGTTACCAGACAGCTCTCGGATAAAAGTTCCTCCAAACACTGCCCTCCTGGCCTTCACTCCCTCCACACCAACTGTTAGCACACTTTGCCCCATGTTTATATTTCCTGGCATTGGCCGCAGTATGGCGATGCAGTCCACCTTTGTTTTGGGGATAGCTGGTCTGACTTCTCGCTTTCCAAAGATTTGTTTCCTCTTGCCTTTAAGCGGGCCCTAATCACCTTGGCATCTTGACAAAAAGACCTTGCTTAACCTGATTACACCCTGTTCCTGAGTTCTGCTGGTCATGGCTCAGAGGGGAGTAAGATCTGTCGGGTTGCTCCCACTCCCGCTTCCTCCTTGGCTGGACCATGCAGTCTGC
This sequence comes from Mustela erminea, assembly GCF_009829155.1. NCBI lineage: Eukaryota > Metazoa > Chordata > Mammalia > Carnivora > Mustelidae > Mustela > Mustela erminea. The sequence goes on along the minus strand of NC_045635.1, from coordinate 113,931,139 downwards.
TTTCTCTCCCCGGCACTCTTTGGAAACTGCCCCAAAGTCCCCAGGGGCCAGCTCCTGGCCAGATCTAACGGTCTGTTCTATATTTTCCTTTGTCCACTACGGAGCTATCTGTCACCTGCCTTTCTGAGCTCCCCTTCCCAGGCCAGCATTTCTTTCATCACCTGCCACTTCTATCAGCGTCTTCCTTACCCCTTGGATGACTTGCTTTCAAACTCTTGAGACTCCTAAACTCACTGGCTGTCTCAGTCTGCGGCTACCTCTTTTCCCTCCCCCCACAGCCCCACAGAAGACTTGGCTATTTCCCCTGTTGGTGCTCATGCATTCTTTCTTTTTTCCAAATATTTCTTGGTCATGCATGCTATATGACAGGTAACATGAATCCCTTGGTGAACAAGGGAAATGGTCTATTGCACGAGCTCAGAGCTTAGATCTGGGGGTTCGAATCACAGCTCTGCCGTTGGCTATCTCTGTGACCCTGGGCAAGCTACTTGACCTCTCTCTGCCTCAGCTTTGTTGTCTGGAAAATGGTAATAAGAGTTGTGCTTCGTATGACTGTTACAAGGAGCAAATGAATGAATATCTGTAAAGAGTTTCTAAAAGGGCTTAGCACAGGGTAAGCTCTAGGTAGGTGTTAAACCAAAGCAACAACAGGTAGAGTCCATGCCCATGCAGAGGACATTCTAGTGGGGAAAATGATCAGAAGAGAGGATGCAGTGTTTAGGAAGTGCTGGGAGAGAGGCAAAGCATGGTGTCATGGGCCCATGCGAAGGCACATACGCTCTAGAGGGCATGGGGAGGTCAGGGGGACACACAGAGAAGGCTTCCTGAGGAGCTGACTTTGAAGCTGACACACAAGAAACAAAGTAGCTTGGAGGAGGGTGAGTGAAGGTGAGGCACGGTACAAGGGGGCTAGGGAGAGTGTTTTCGTCAGGGAACCATGAGGTGAGCAAGATGGCGAGTGACATTAAAAGAGCCCCAGTAGGAAAAAAAAATAAAGTGGGGGGGGGGAGTTGTGTATTAAAGGGGAAGGAGGGAGGGAAAGCAGGATGGAGACAGTTGTGGCTGGAAATGGGCCTGCAGACGTGAGCAAGAGGCAGAATGCGTGGGGTCTGGTGGAACCTGGTAGGCCCTGCGGGGGGAGTCGGAATTTCATTCTGGGAGCAGTGAAGCACCACTGAAGGACTGCATTTGGGTATCATCGTTCTGTCTTCAGCTTGAAGGATGGGTCAGATGAGGTCAAATATGGAATCCAGGAGACAAATTAGAGGTCTCATTCTTTATTCTAGCTGGGTCATGCTAACAAGGCTGTGAGGGGAAGCGCATGCGTTCCAGGGACCCTTAGGTGGTAGGATAATGAGGTCTTATCCCTTGATTGAATGTGAGGGTGAGGAAGAGAAAGGAGCAGAGGAGGCCCAGTGTTGTCGCTTGAGCACTAGGGCCACTGTGGGGCCTCACACTGAGACTGGGCATGAAGGAAGAGAGGCACACTTGGGGGAGGGGGGGAGGCTCAGGCAACAAATGTTTATTAAACATGTACTACGCACCGGGCATTGCTCCAGAAGCTAGACAGACATCAGTGGACAAGAAAGGCCAAAATCCCTGCCCTCAGGAATGGAAAATAAATAAACAAATGCATATCTAGTGCACGAGACCAACGCTGTGGAGAAAATAAAGGAGGGACACCCGAGTCTAAGTAGGAGGAAAGCTGGCCTAGGAAAGTATAAAAATAAGCCTCTGAGGGAGGAGACACTGCCCCACTCTGGCAGCTTTGGGGGGAATACATCAAAGTTGTGGGCGCTTCATTTCGTAAGCTGTAACGACGTGGCTGGCAAGGTGTTTGGTGCTTTGCACACCTCACCTCAGGCCAGCAGTCTTGCGAGGGGAGGCCTATTCAAAGCATGGTGCCGGGGTAGGAAACCGCAGGCCCTCAGCTGGTCAGCTGTTGGAGCCCAGAGCCCGAGCGCTCCTTCCCTTCTCTGCAGGGACAAGAGGGGATGAGACAGGATGAGCAGAGGGCGGGAGAGAGGAAGGTGTGAGCCGTCCACCTGCCCCCGGCAGCACCACCGGCCTGGAAACTGGCCGCTCACCCCCGAAAGCCTGGCCTGTGAGAACCCATCCTATGAGGTCGTGGCTTTGCTGTGATCTGCCTCCTGCTGCCTGCTGATTTCCCTGGGGCTCCGGGAACCTTCTTTGTGAAAAACCTGATGGCAAGAGGACAGTGAGGTAAGCCGGGGGCGTCTGTGATCCAGGCCTCTGCCAATCCAGGCCAGCGGGTGGCCTGGCGCAGGGGCCTAGCACAGTCCTCGTCAGCAGCTCCCTTCTGCCCTGGGCTCAGACGCAGCAAGTCGGACGGACATTTATAGACCCGATAACTCTGAGAGGTGGCGGAAGCTAAAAGTAAAAATAGCCGGTGATGAAATTTGGCCCAGGGCAGCCCCCAGACAAGCTCCCCAGCGGGTTTTGCCACTTGGGTAACTTCTGTCAGCAGTCAGGGCATTAGGAGCCTCTGGGGTTGAGGTCCTGGGATCTTCTGTGGTGTTCCCCTCCTTCCGCCTCACCGCCCTGCGGCCACCACCCCATTCCCCCATCGTATGGAACCTCAGTCAGAAACTCGCAAGGCCAGAGCATCCCCAGCCACGCGGAGCCCAAGCCCAACAGCAGGGAAGCCAGCCCCACCCCCCCACCCCTGCCCCCAGCAATGCGGAGCCCTCCCCCTCTGCCCTTCCTCATATCCCCCAAGCCACTGAGTCCCAGGGAGCTTTTACCTTATAGACATTACTCAGGTTCATTTCCCTCCTTATCCCTCCATTTGGGCCCTTGGCATCTAAGGAGCCAATACTACTGGCATACCTTTAGTTTCCTTTTTGACCTCGGGGGGGGGGGGGGAATTAAGGCTGTAACAAATTCTTCAACGGCTTACACCAGCCATATCCACTTAAAGAAACTGCCTCATTTCCTGCTAAAGCAGAGATGTCATCATTTTTCCCTTCTCATCATAACACTTTTTTAAAAGATTTTATTTATTTATTTGGGAGAGAGTGAGTGAGAGAGAGACAGCACGAGCATGGGGAGCAACAGGCAGAGGGAGAGGGAGAAGCTGCCTCCCCCCGCTGCTGAGCAGGGAGCACAACATGGGGGTTCGATCCCAGGACCCCAGGATCATGACCTGGGCCGAAGGCAGACACTTAACTGACTGAGCCACCCAGATGCCCCCCACAGTTTTTTTTAAATCAATAATATCTAAACCATGTTAGAACATATTCCTCAAAATGCACCAGCAGTAGGACAGTATTTGTGCTTAGATGCAGGGAGAAGTCCTATACCACTTTGTCTTAAATCACTTAATTTTTCACAAATATATTAACTAGATTTCCCATTTTCCCTCCTACTACTGGGGACGGAAGAACTCTTGACAGCAGAGCTGCGCTACCCCCTTCGGAAGTCACTTACCTGGTGCTTAATTCACCAGATACTTATTGAGGCCGGCTCTGCGGGGCACGCTGCGGGGCACGCTGCGGGGCACGCTGCGGGGCACTCTGCCTGGGGCAAAAAGATGAACAGGACATGGTTCCTGTCTTGGTAAGTGGCTACTCCATGGGGGAGGCTGGTCACACAAGCAGACACTTTCAGCACAACGTGATAAATGCTAAGCTACGGGGAGAGTAGCATAAGATTCTCTGCGAGCATGGAAGGGTAGGGGGTGGCCAGCCAGTTACCACAGAAAACCTCCTGGAGGAGGTGATATTCATTATGCAAAAAAGAGGCAGTTGTATCCCAGGATAAAGGACTAGTACGGGGGCCCCTGGGTGGCTCGGTGGGTTGAGCCCCTGCCTTCGGCTCGGGTCGTGATCTCAGGGTCCTGGGATCGAGTCCCGCATCGGGCTCTTTGCTCAGCGGGAGGCCTGCTTCCCTCTCTCTCTCTCTGCCTGCCTCTCCATCTACTTGTGATTTCTCTCTGTCAAATAAATAAATAAATAAATAAATAAATAAATAAATGGACTAATACGAGCCAGGGTCTAAGGTCTTGAAACAGATTAATGGGCATGATGGCCCTTGACATGGCCGGTGCACCCATCCCACAGCTGCTGTGACCATGGGCTGCTAAAGGCTCTCGGCCTCTCTCCCTTCTCTGGAAAATTACCCTGAGGGGTGAGAGCCACGTTGGCCCGGAGGTTAGGCACCATGCCACGTGGGCAGCCTTCCCACCTCCCCTCCTCCAATCTGCAGCCAATGACGGACAGACACGGTCCCCTTGCCTTAGAATGGGATCACCTCGTGGTGTCATTCGCACTTCACAGCGATCTGGGATCTGTCCAGAGCCAGACTCCAAATGAGACCACATCCTTGCTTAGCGCCATTCCCCGCTCCATGGTGTTTCCCTCATTCTCTTTCTTCTGAGATCTTTCCCACAGTAAATTATAATCACCCCGATCCTTGTTTCACTCAGGCTCTGCTTCTGGGGAACCCAACCCAAGATAGTATATTTGATGAACTTCTAGAAATTTGGCATGCCTTGTATTTAGGGGGTGAGTCTAGGAATAATTGGAATATTAAACCCAAGAATTGGGCAAGGGCCAGATCATAGAGAACCTTCTGTGCCATGTTCAAGACCTGTGAGTCTTTTTTATTTTTATATTAAGCCTTTTCTATTAGACTCAATCACTCTTCCTCAATCATGCCTCCCACATTTAATGAGGAAGCCTTCCCACGTTTAGTGACTTATTTATTTAGGTCAAGGCATGGGGGACTACTGGGGTCCATAGTTAAATACAGATCTCTCTGAAAGTAATAATCCATTGAGACATTAATAGTCTAATTCACCTCAAGGTATGATGTAGGTGTGACAGATTGTGTTTTCCAAAGATAGCCACACGTATGGCTCTCACCCACATGCTCTTATAACATGGCTAATATTCTTCCCACTGGAGTTGAGGTCTATGCTCTCTGCCTTTGAATCCAGGGATGTGGGTTTGTGGCTGCACTGGCCAATGGCATGCAGTAGTGCTGTAAGATGTCCAAGGCAAGGTCATAAGGCAGTATGTCTTCCACCTGGACCTCTCCCACACACGCACGCTCACACACTCTCTCTCTCTCATTCTGTCAGAATGCTCATTCTTGGAACTCAGTCACCATGTTGTGAGGAAGCCAGGCCACACAAAGAGGCCACACGTTGGCATTCTGGCAGAAAGTCCCAGCTAGGGCCCAGCCGACACCAGCGCCGATCTTCAGACACATGAGTGAGAAAAGCCATCAGATGATTCCAGCTCCTGGCTTCTGGATCTTCCAGCTGAGGGGGCAAACATCATGAGGTAGAAACAAGTTTCCCTTACTATGCCTCGTCTGAATTTCCCACTCACAGAAACCATACAGATGATACGTGATTATTGTTAAGTTAAGCCACTAAATTTTGGAAGAACTTATTTTGCTTCAACAGATAACTGACACATCTACCTAGATGCTTTCCCCTTCAAAATTACTCACCTAGTAGGGCACCTGGCTGGCTCCGTTGGTAGAGCACATAACTCTTAATCTCAAGATTCTAATGTTGAGTATGGAGCTTACTTTAAAAAAATAATAATAAAATAAAATAAAATTTTAAAAATTCCTCCTCCGGGTTCCCTATGTGGGCAATTAGTATCCCCAGGTTCTTTCAGTGACTGAGCTCTCTCCATTTGCATACAATGAGTTATTATTAGGTCCTATAGATTTTCCTTTCTAGGGTGTCTCTGCCATCTGTCCTTTCCCTTGGTTCTTGTCTCCCCAGATGAAACTAAAGCCAAGCAGGAATCATGTTCGAACTCCTCAAAAACTGCCAACTTTCACAAAAGCACAGCTTCCAGATGGAATTATACAATTCCAGCTGCAGTTTATATATTCCAAATAGACATATATTCTGAATATATACATATACTTACAGAAATTATGCTTTGCTTTTTCACTGTAATAAATTCAGATTTGTTATAATACAATACAATACCAAAAAAAGTGAACTTATCGCTCAACAAAGGAAACTACTGTGAACATTTGCTGTTATATTCCAGACATTTTTATAGGGGTACATGCATGTGTGTGTGTGTGTGTGTGTGTGTGTGTGTGTGTGTGTATTCTAGGTATGTGTGTATTCTGCCTATTCTAGATATGTAAAAATATATACACACATACACATGTTATATACACATATATGTATATGTTATATACACATATACAGTAGATATGTTCAAGAAACATTTTTTTTTTTTACAAAATTAGGATCACAACACACACCATGTCCCATAATTTTGCTTTTTTTTTCTTTTTGCCATTTTGCTTTTTTACCTAACATTGCTTCCTGGTTATCCTTCCATGACAGCACATGCAGATCTAATTCATTCATTTTAAGAGTTACAAAGCAGGGGGACCTGGGTGGCTCAGTCAGTTGAACATCTGCCTTTGGCTCAGGTCATGATCTCAGGGTCCTGGCATCAGGTCACATGTCAGTCTCCCTGCACTGCGGGGAGACTACTTTTCCCTCTGCTTGTACTCTATCTCTCTTTCTCTGGCAAATAAATAAATAAAATCTTAAAAAAAAGAGTTATACAGTATATTACACCATCACTTATTTAACCATTTCCCTATCAAAAAACATCTGATTGTTTCTACATTTTGCTACCAAGTAGTGCCACAAGGAGTACTGTTGTGCAAATGTCTTGATGCACTTGTGCCATTTTGATAGAAGTGGTTGGAGTCCTGGAAATGTGACTGCTGGATCCTAGGGTGTGGACAATTTAAATATTGATAGGCAATGTAAGATGGACCTTTTAATGGGGCTGGACCAATTTTCACCCACATAACACTCTAGCCCAAACAAGGTACTATTAATCTTGTCTAATTTTTGTACCATATAGCCACTAATATAGACAAGGTAGCACTCGAAAGCACTGTCATGAGATGTTCACCAAGTGAAAAAGACAGAAGGCATAGTATAATTCCATTTTTGTATATATGCATAAAGTGTCTGGAAGTATATAAAATGGCATTAACAGGGGCGCCTGGGTGGCTCAGTGGGTTAAAGCCTCTGCCTTCGGCTCAGGTCATGATCCCAGTGTCCTGGGATCGAGCCCCGCCTTGGGCTCTCTGCTCAGCGGGGAGCCTGCTTCCTCCTCTCTCTCAGCCTGCCTCTCTGCCTACTTGTGATCTCTGTCAAAAAAATAAATAAAATCTTTAAAAAAAAACCCACATCCTTTAAAAAATAATTAAAAAAATAAAATGGCATTAACAGAATTTCTTTCTGGGAAGTAGGCAAGTCTGGAGAACTTTAATTTTTTTCCATTATAGTTAAAAATTGCATTTAATACTGTCAGGAAAGATATTTTCCATTTTGAGAAACACTGCATAAATGATGTAAATGTTAGAAATGTTCTATGCATGGATAAAAGAAAAAAGGAACAAGACAAGGAAACAATGAGCTAGCAGTTGGAATCTACAGTTGACATCAATTCACATCTGCTAACTGTGGGAACCAACTACAGAGACATAATTAGACTCAGCATCAAATGGGCTTTACAAATACACAGCCCATTTCCCGTTGTTTAACATAGCTCACATATAAGGGAACTGAAGAGCTCTTTGGCAAACCAGTGGTAAATCAAAATTTGGATTAAATTAACCGTATTCTAATAAGATACTGAAACAATAAGACATTTCAGAAAATAACAATTCTCAATTAAAAGAGAATAAACCTTCAGTGGCTTCACTTCACTTAAGATGGTGTTTTGTTCATTGTGGTGAGCACAGCACAATGTCCAGACTTGTCAAATCAATATGTCGTACACCTGGGACACATGTAAACGTTCTGTGTCAACTGTACTTCAATTTTTAAAAATTTAATAAAAAAGGAAAGTTTATTTTTTAAAAAAAGGAGAGAGAGAGAGTGTTTGCCAACCTTGCTGAACATCAAAATCACTCCAGATATTCAGGCACTGCCCCAGATCTGAATCTGATTATAACCCAGAGATCCTCACCAAAAGGGTCTGGAACTCTCTGTATTTTTTAACTTTTTTTATACATTTTTTAGAATAATTTCTACATGCAACATGGGGCTCAAACTCACAACCCTGAGGTCAAGCGTCACGTGTTCTATCCACTGGACCAACCAGGGACTCCTAGAACTCTGTATTTTTAACATGCTCTCAGGTGAGTCTTCTAATCAGACAAATTTAGGGCACTACGTTTGTGACTTACAGAAATAAATATAAACACTGTACCTAGACGTTTACAAATTCCTGTGGCTCCTGTCCACATTTGTAACATTGTGTGAGGCATTGTTACAGGCGTTGGAACATATTGGGTGTCATGTAAGAGAAATCTGTTTTAATTGAGATAGACTTCACAAACTTTAAAATGCATTCTTTTAAAGAGTGCAATTCGATGGTGTTTAGCACATTCACAAAATCCTGCAACCATCACCACTGTCTAATTCCAGAACATTTTATCAGCCCCAAAAGGAAAGCCCATGGCCATTAGCAGCCACTCCCCATTTCTTCCCCATCCTACCAGCCCTGACGACCACTAGTTTAAGTTCTGGCTCTATGGATTTGCCTATTTCAGATATTACACAGAAACAGAATCATAATATGTGGGTGGCCTCTTGTATCTGTCTTCTTTCACTTTACATGTTTAAGGTTCACCTGTGTTGTAGCATGGACTGGTACTTTATTCCTTTCCATGGCTGAATGTTGTTCTGTGGTATGGGTATAACGAATTTTGATGATGCATTCTTCAGGTGAGGCACGTATGGGTTATTTCCACTTTGGGGCTACTATGAGTAAGGTCTGGGGAGCCTTCAGACTTGTCAGAAAGGCACATTTCTAAGCCCCAACCCACATTTAATCAATCTGGGTATCTGGGGGGTGTGCCTAGCGAGCTGTGTTTTAACAAGCTCTCCAGGCAATTCTGATGCACACTCAAGTGTGAGAACCACTGTGCCTCACATTGCCATCTTCAAATCCCCCAAATTCTGAATTTCAAAATGGATCTGCAGACCTCTGTTTCCAGAAGGATCGAATAGATGTGCTTTCCCCTACTCCTCCCATGAAGTACAGCTGAAAAGTCTTGACGTTACTTACTGAAAAATTTAAAAAAAAAACACGAGAAGACACTGAAAGGTGAGGAAAAAAAAAAAAGTGGAGGAGAAAACTTGGGACGCATGGAACTCAACAGCAGTGAATCCTGTCTACACTGGATGCTGGAGAAGGTAGCAATCCCAAATGCCAAAAGACACAGACAGAAAAGCCTCCAAGCTCTCTCTAGCCCAAGGCCAAGGAGAGGGACAACCTAGCAAGACAGAAACCTTTTAGACTGGGACACCTGGATCGCTCAGTCATTAAGCATCTGCCTTCAGCTCAGGTCATGATCTCAGGATCCTGGGATCGAGTCCCACATCCGGCGCCTGCTCAGTGGGGAGCTTGCCTCTCCCTCTGCACTCCCCCACTGCTTGTGTGCATTCTCTCTATCTCAAACAAATAAACAAAATCTTAACAAAAAGGAACCTTTTAGACAGTAAGCACTCTACTCCAGCCAAACCCCACAGAAAGTACAATGGCCTCAACCCAGCCATGCCACTGAAGTCATGGTATAGAACCTAGACCCCACCTTCAAGAGGCTGTCACAGAGCATCCTCATCCCCCGGCTAGAGTGGAGTGGAAAAGGCCTAGCAAAGAGTCAGAACAATCAGGCAGAAAATCAGTAAAGACAAAGAAGAACCAAACCATAAGCCAAACGGATCTAATCAAGATTTACAGAATACTCCTTCCAACAACAGAAGAATGCACATTCTTTTCAGGCTCCTGTGACACGTGATACCAAGATAGACCAGACTCGGGGCCATAACAGCAAACTTCAACAAATTTAAAAGAATTGGAAGCACACAGTTGGTTCTCTGACCACAGTGGAACCAAACTAGAAACTAGGAAGAGAAAGCTAACAGGAACACTTTGAAACACTTGGAAACTACAGAACACACTTCTAAATAATCCATAGATCAAAGAAGAAGTTTCAAGGAAAATTTTAAAGTGCCTTGAACTGAATGAAAATGAAAATCCAACATATAATTTCTGACACCCAGCTACAGGAATGTTAAAGGGCAAATTTATGGCACTAAATGTTTATGTTAGAAAAGAAAAGAATCAAATCAATAATCTAAGTCCCCACTTGAAGAACTCAAAGAAGGGTCACCTGGTTGGCTCAGTCAGGCAACAGACTCTTGATTTCAGCGCAGGTCAGGATCTCCGGGTCAAGGACTTGAACCCCACATAGGGCTCGACGCTCAGCAGGGGTCTACTTGAGGATTCACTCCTTCTTCCTCTGCCCCTCCCCCCACTCACACTCTCATTCTCTCTCTCTCTCTCTCAACTAAATAAATAAATCTAAAATACTAAAGAACCCAGAAGAAGAAAAGCAAAATAAATCCAAAGCGAGGAAAATAACAAAAAGCAGAACTCAATAAAATTGAAAGTGAGAAAAAAATCACATAAAAGCAATGAAACAAGAAGTTGGTTCTCCCAGGATGCCTGGGTGGCTCAGTCAGTGAAGCATCTGCCTTTGGCTCAAGTCATGATCCCAGGGTCCTGGGATCAAGTCCCTCATCGGGCTCACTGCCCATAAGGGAGCCTACTTCTCCCTCTCCCTCTGCCCCTCCCCCTGATTGTGCTCCTGCTCTCTCTCAAATAAATAAATAAACATTTTTAAAGATTTTTATTTATTTATTTGACAGAGAGAGAGATCACAAGTAGGCAGAGAGGCAGGCAGAGAGAGGGGGAAGCAGGCTCCCTGCTGAGCAGAGAGCCCTACGTGGGGCTCGATCCCGGGACCCTGAGATCATGACCAGAGCCGAAGGCAAAGGCTTAACCCACTGAGCCACCCAGACACCGTCAAATAAATAAGTAAAATCTTAAAAAAAAAAAAAAAAGAAGAAGCTGATTCTCTGAAAAAGCATATAAAATTAACAAACCTCTAGCAAGACTGAGAAAGAAAGGAAAGAGGGAAGACACAAGGCATGAAATGGAGAACATCACTAGACTCTGTAACCACTGAAAGGATAATAAGAAAATACTACAGACAACCCTACACACAGAGAAGCTAGATAAAATGGACCAACTCCTTGAAAAGCACAAACTACCAAAACTCACCCAATTATTAAATAAATAATATCGAATAGTACTACAACAATGAAGGAAATTGAATTTGTAACTTTAAATCCCCCTAAAAAGACATCTCCTGGCCCAGATGGTCTCATTAAGGATCATACCAAACACTGAACAATCGATTAACCTGAATAATCCTCCATACCTTACAGGAGAGGGGAACACTTTTCAAATCATTTTATGAGGTCAGTTTTACTCCAGTAACAAAACCAAGCAAAGACACTGCAAAAACAAACAAACTAAAACTGAAACTATAGACCAACATCCCTTATAAACTGAGATGCAAAAATATTCAAGAAAATATTAGCAACTAGAATCCAGCAATATAACAATTCTATCCCATAACCAAATGAGTTTTGCTCCGGAGATGGAAGGCTGGTTCCATAGTTTTGTTTTTTTTAAACCTCAGAATTGCACACTTTATTTTTTTTTTAATTTTTTAAGACTTTTATTTATTTATTTGACATAGAGAGAGAGAGAGATCACAAGTAGGCAGAGGCAGGCGGAGAGGAGGGGGAAGCAGGCTCCCTGCTGAGCAGAGAACCTGATGTGGGGCTCAATCCCAGGACCCTGGGATCATGACCTGAGCTGAAGGCAGAGGCTTAACCCATGGAGCCACCCAGGTGCCCCTGGTTCAGTAGTTTTTAAAAAATGAACCAATATAATCCATAAGTATAATTTGGCTCAAGAAGAAAAGTCACATGATTCTATCACTTGATGCAGAAAAAAAAAATCTGACAAAATCCAATAGCTATTTATGATTTTTAAAAAACTATTAGGGGCGCCTGGGTAGCTCAGTCAGCTTAGTGTCTGACTCTTGATTTAAGCTCATGTCATGATCTCAGGGTTGTGAGATCCAGCCCTGTGTTGGACTCTGCACTGGGCATGGAGCCTGCTTAGGATTCTCTCTCTCCCTCTGCCTTTCTCCCACCCTCTTCCTCAATCAATCAATCAATCAATCAATAAAAATTTAAAAACTATTCAAAAACTTCCACAACATGTTAAAGAACACCTGCAGAAAACCTCCAGCTAACATCATGCTTTGTGGGAAAAGAATGAATGTTCCCCCCCAACCCCATAAGATCAGGATCAAGGCAAGAACATCTGCTCTTTCCACTACCATTCAACACAGTGCTGGAGGTTCTCTATGCTGTGGTAAGACAGGTTTGTGGGCCTCATCTCAGATTGTGGGTGTAGAATTTAGGAGTGTGCATTCAACAAGCCCTCCAGCAGAATCAGGCACTGAGAGGACCACAGAAGAGAACCTCCATCTAGGGTTGACCTGTTCAGCCAAGGGCAGGGGCTTGTTAAAAATCACAGACGTCCAGGCCCATTTGGGTGGCTCAGTTAAGTGTCTGCCTTCAGCTCAGGTCATGATCCCGGGGTCCTGGGACTGAGCCCCACATGGGGCTCCCTGCTCAGTGGGGAGTCTGCTTCTTTCTCTCCCACTCCCGCTGCTTGTTTTCTCTATCTCAAATAAAACAAATAAAATATTTTTTTAAAAATCACAGATGTCAGGGCACCTGGGTGGCTGAGTCAGTTAAGCATCCGCCTTTGACTTGGGTCCTGATCTCAGGGTCCTGGAATTGAGCCCCACCTGGGGCTCCTCACTCAGCAGGAATCTGCTTCTCCCTCTCCCTCTGCTCTTCCTCCTCCTCCTCCTCCTTCTCTCTCTCTCTCTCTCTCTCTCTCTAACTCTTTCTCTCAAATAAATAAATAAAATCTTATAACAAATCACAGACACCCACACTTGCTGTATCTTTCTAATGCAGTATCTCAACCTTATAACTACACATTAGAATCACCTTGGGAACTGAAAATATCTGCCTGTCCTGACCACTCACCAGAACAATTAAAACTGAGTATTTGGTGGAGGGGAAGCCAGCGTATCAGTATTTCTAAAGGCTCCCTAAACAATCCCACTGTGCAGCCATGGCTGGGAAACACAGTGAAAACAGGAAAGGCAGTAACCTGGTCAGGATGTAGCCTAACATAGGAAGACAGCAGAGAGAAGCAACGTGATCAGGCCGGGGTGGGATTTCTCAGCTGTTACTAGGTTGCCAATGTTGGGGGTGGAGATGGTGTCGGAAGAGCCACTGTTAGCTCAACCCCTGGATTACTACCACAGCCTTGACATTGTACTATGCATTTTATGTCATTCACTCCACTTGAATGTGAACTCCGGGAGGCAGGGGCTATTTGTCCTGTTCTCAGTCAGTGGTTTCCCCAGCACTCAGTGCTAGTGAAGTATTTGTAGCATCAACTAAGTATGAGTCTCATTTTAGGACCATCTGCCTCCAAATCACCTGGAGGCATCATTGAAACAAAAGATGCCCTTCTCTGTTGCTCTACTGCTCTTCCAATCTTGTGCAGAGTACTTCTACGATTGCTCCCTTATCTGTCTCATTAGGCCAGTCTTCCCAGCAGCCTCCAAAGTACTCCAGCAGAAGACTCTTTCAAAGTGGCTATTAGCAGGATGGGAAGAATCATTCTTTCACCAAATATTTATTGGTGAATACACTGGGCTCTGGAGAAACAGCATTCTAGTAGGAAATATATGCATTAAGCATATGGATACACTAATAAATATGTAACCATAAACCATGAGAAGTTCCATGAAAGAAAAGAAGATGATGTGCTCTAATAATGAGTAACAAGAGACTTGAACAGGCTGGGGAATCAGAAAAGGCCTCTCTGAGAAGGTTGCAATCTAGCAGATTTGCAAAAGATGTGTTAGTCCATTGGAGAGGGACCAAGATGAGCTTTCCAGGCAGAAGAAATGGCCTTGGGTGATTGTCCAGAGTCAGGAAAGAACCTGGTGCTTTTGAAATGAAAGCAAGCCAGGAGGGCAGAGTGGCTGATGAGGAAGGCAGGAAGAGTTCATGTGGGGTTCTGTAGGAGAGAGGGAAGGGCTCAGGCGTCTTCCGGAGTATGGTGGGAAGCCATTGGAAGGTTCGAGCGAGGGAATGGTATGAACTGGTTGACGAAGCTGCTGTGAATGGCAGGACTGGAAGCAAGGAGTCCCCATGGGAGGTTCCCAGCATGCTCTGGGTGGAGTAGTGGAGGTGGGGAGAAGTAGATGGTTGGGATGTTTTTGCTGGAGGAAGGAGTGTTTTTCCCTATTCCACTCCTCTCTGTACTATGCAAGTGAGACATCACATGAAGCTCCGTGTTAGGATGCAGGGGCACATACATGTAGGGCTAGACATACTCTGGGAGAGGGGGATTGTCTCCGATGCACAAGAACAGACCACAGGCGGTGACAGTCTTGCTCCAACCACTGCAGTTGGAAAGAAGCGCGTCTCAGGAGAGATCAGTGACGAACAGATTCTTTCAAAACACGGTTGAACCATTGGTTTGTGAATTTACTTTTCTCATTGAGGCAAAATTTAGTTCAATTAAAGGCACAGATCCTACATGCCCAGTTTTATGGCCTTTGAAAAATGTACACACTGTGTATATTCTTCGGTGCCTGGTTTTTTTCACTCAAACCGTTGTTGAGACTGTGTTGTGTGTAACCACAGACCATTCCTTTCCATGGCTGAGTAGCATTCCGTCGCAAGAAAACATCCCACATTTTCTCCATCTTCCTGTTCATGGACATTTGAATAGTTGCCCAGCAGCTTACTGTCACTCTGAGTTTCATTAGAGTTTCGTTACAGAACAAGGCATACCTCTGATTCACTTTTCTCTTGTTTATCTCCCCATTTTCTACCTCAAATTTCCATCATTCATACGTATTTACCCTTCGATTCATCAGTTCCCAACCTTACAATCTTCCAACCTTGTCCACAGAAATGCGCTTCCTTTTTTATTTTCACTTCAGGGACACATTTTCCAGGAATCCACGTATTTTCACTTAGATTGTGCCTATCCCTAGGAAACAGATGATAAAAGCCAGCTAGATTCTTATTTAGAATCTCTTTCCTTGCAGGAAGAAGATCCGCAGATGTGATGGCTATTCAGATAGGGGGTGAATTTTTTTAGAAACCTTAGGTTTTCCAAAACAAAATGAATTCGTGAGAAAAATGGCATTGTTTTGCATTTTCAAAATTCTCTTTAGTGTCTGGGATAATAAAAGACGGCTTGATTCTCATGTCGGCTTCTGTGTTCAATCGGTTGCCATATGTTGTTTTGGTTACAACATGCAAAGCGAATCAGAGCTCATATAGACATGCAGTTGGAAAAAAGATGAGCATTTCAATAACTTTATCAGATAATGATGGGTATTTTCCTTTGCTACTGCACCAGGGGCCATGGGTTCTGATGGCTCTGGGAACTTTGGAAGGTAAGAGGTTGGAGCAATCCAGTTTTGGAGGGAGCTGAGCACTCTCCCATAGATGCCACAGATTTCTCAACCTTGGCTCTACTGACATTTGGCCTTGGGCCATTCCTTGTTGTGTGTTAGGGTGGGGGAGGGGCAGACCGTGTGTGGTGGGATGTTTACCAGCATCCCTGGCCTCTACCCACTCGATGTCAGGAACACCTCCCCCACACTTGTGACAACCAAAGATGTCTCCAGACATTGCCAAATATCACCTAGTGGGGCAAAGTCCCCTTCCCTCCACTGAGAACCACAGAACAGGCACCCCATAAAGGCCCTTTTGGTGGGACTGAACAATTCAAGATGAAAGTTATGTAAGGACTTTCCATAACTGTACTGACATTTCTCTGTTAGAAATACAGTTGACAAGAGCTATCATTTACTAAGTGCTATTTGGCACTCCCCCCACATTAACTAGCTCCCCTCACATCAACACTGCGAGGTCAGTATTAATATTCCCATTTTACAGATGAGGTCATCAAAACTCAGAAAGCTCGCCACATGCCCAAGAGAGGAGCAGGACTGGGATTAGTATCTGTGTCTACTAGACTCCTATGCATATGCTCCAAACCACCGAAGTATTAGTTCTGTTAGAAATGTAGTTTCCTCCGGCACTCGTTGTACAATCCCATCTAATGATCTTACTGAGATAACAGAGTCATGCAGGATTTTAGGTGGGAAATACAATCGAGGGTGACTTCTTGACCTAGTACCTAGATTAGCTTTGGGTAAACTTAATTGAAGCATTAGTTTGATGGATTGCAGAGACTTCTGGGGTAAGATCAAAGAGACATAAGTATAAGGCCTTAAGGGACCAAATTACCCATCTCATCGGTTCAAGAAGCCATGGCAATAATTAATCAAGCACTTCTTGTGAAGGTGCTGGCAGGACTTTTCTGATATCTCAGATCCTCAGCCCCAGGGAGGGGGAAGGGCAATACCACCTCTGATTGACCCCAAGCCTGGCTGTTAAGCCCTTAAGGAGAAAAATGTTTGGGGGAATGGTAACCAGACCCTCTAATTTCTAGGACAGTGTTCTTCCAACTGCCCATCACAATGCTTTTGGAGTCATGAAATCAATTTCGTAGATCATGAGCAGCACTTAAGGCACTCAGCTTTTCCTTTCTTCTGCACTGTCTGGCATGACTTGTCACAGCATTTCTTTTTCATTTGCTATCTATCCATTTGTTATCCTAAGGAAAAGAAAATAAAATTGAAAATTCTTACCATGAATTTCACTAGACCTTTTTATGTTCTGCAAGCGTGACTTGTCACAGCATTTCTTTTTCATTTGCTATCTATCCATTTGTTATCCTAAGGAAAAGAAAATAAAATTGAAAATTCTTACCATGAATTTCACTAGACCTTTTTATGTTCTGCAATGCAGTTTCAAAATGCAAATGTTAAGGGAGCACCTGGGTGGCTCAGTCGGTTAAGTGACTGCCTTTGGCTCAGGTCGTGATCCTAGGGCCCTGGGGTGGAGCCCCTCATTGGGCTCTGTGCTCAGCTGGGAGCCTGCTTCTCCCTCTCCCTCTGCCTGCCCTTCCCCTTGCTTGTGCTCTCTCTCTCCCTCTTTCTCTCATTCTGTCAAATAAATAAAATATTTTTAAAAATAAAGAATAAAATGCAAACATAAAAACATTTAACTAACCTGCAGAATCACCAAAATTACACAGTTCATATTTTGTAGCTCACACTTGCATTTATACTAAGTACTGGTTCTTACCAGAATAGTGAGTACACCACACGAAACTGATTCAACTGTTTTGATTTCATGTTCTAAATGTTCTGTTCTTCTTTTTTTGTTATTGAGGTATAACTGACATAGAACACGATATTAGTTTTATGTGTACAACATCATGATTTGCTATTCTCATCCCAAGGACAAAATATTTCCCCTCTTGATACACATTCATTGCACCGACTGTCTCTACCTTCAGTTTACTGGTGAGCAAGGATGGAGGAAAGGGAAAGGGTGGGTTTATCTTTGCCTTCCGTGTCATTATTTTCAGCATAAGTGGTCCGCTAATGCAGGAAAGCAACCCACCAGGACGTGCTAGGGTTCCTTGGTCTTCCTGTTCCCAGAATTCCCCTGCCTTCTTTCTGCACTGGAAATAAGCTCTGGCTCAAAAGGAAAGCATGGCTCTGGTTTGTCACCACCAACGTTCCCCCACCCCACCCCCCACCTTACTCAGCTGTAGATGCGACATGCTGACCTCACCCTGGCCCCCGGTGCTACTGAACTATCCCCCACCATGCCGCTTCGTGGGCCCACCGGAGTTCTGTGTTCATGGAGCATCAGCAACACTTTATGCAAATGGGCAGCAAGAAATGGCCACAGAGGGGCTCCTGGGTGGCTCAGTCATTAAGCATCTGCCTTTGACTCAGGTCATGATCCCAGGGTCCTGGGATAGAGCCCCACATCCAGCTTCTCCCTCTCCCTCTACTTCCCCCCCCCCACCAGCTGTACTCTCTCTCTCTCTTTCAAATAAAATAAATAAAATATTTTTTAAAAATCAGAGATGTCATGGACAACCTGCTCCTCCCTCTCATCCCCACTTGTGCTCTCTGTTGCTATCTCTGTCTCTCTCTCTCTCAAATAAATAAATAAAATATTTAAAAATACATACAAACTTACCTGAAGGTCAGGGCACCTGGCTGGTTTGGTCGGTAAAGCACATGACTCTTGATTAGGGGAGGGTTGGGGGGTTATGAGGGTGTTGTAAGTTGGAGCCCCATGCTGGGAGTAGATTACTTAAAAATAAAGTCTTTTAAAAAATACTTGAAGGTCTACTATGCTCAAAAGGGGTTAAACTACTGCTTTACTATGGGGCGCCTGGGTGGCTCTTCATTAAGCATCTGCCTTCAGCTCAGGTCAGGATCCTGCGGTCCTGGGATCGAGCCCCACATCGGGCTCCCTGCTTAGCAAGAAGCCTGCTTCTCCCTCTCCCACTCCCCCTGCTTGTGTTCCCTCTTTCTCTGTGTCTCTCTCTGTCAAATAAATAAATAAAGTCTGGAAAGGAAGGAAGGAAGGAAGGAAGGAAGGAAGGAAGGAAGGAAGGAAGGGAACAGAAATGGCAGCAGACACGCGCACCGCCCGAACTGTACCTGCTCGCGGGCAAGCTCCGCCATTCCACCCCACTTCACTTGCAAAACACAAGCTCAAAAATAAAATCATTAGCGATGTCAACATGGCAACAGCAGAACATTAAACCAAAGTGTGGGAGTCTTCCTGAGCTCAGAGCCCTATGTTACTGTATGAGTCATGTGCCTAGGAAGTCAGCCCCGATGATAAGGTATTGCTGCCGAATGCATTGTTTTGGGGTGTGTGAGAGAGTGTGAGAGTGTGTGCTGTGTGTGTACGGGAATGGTCACCAAAGCGTGACAGCTCCTGCTTCTGCCATTCCCCTCCCCTACTAGGGGTTGGCGCTTCTTTTCTGGAAGCAGCAAGCTGATTTTAGTTAGAAGAGGACAAAAGCTCCCCCATGTGATGCAAGTTCCGTCCACATTCGCCCTTAACCCCTGCATCTCATGTGGCTCTTATGGCAAGATAGACCAGGGTCACCTCCTATTATGAGCAGGCACCCTTGACCTCTCTCAGGGAGCAGGCCAAGGAGAAAAAGGCAGGTCTATCCCCAGCCTAAATTCCTTTAAGCTCAAGGGGCAAGAGGCGTCCCTAAACCTCACTCGTGCAAGCTGGTTTACTAGAGTATTTAACTGCTTAGAGACTGAGCACTAAGTAGGCTCTTTCCTGGGGCATCTTTGGGATTATATCTTACTCTTGGGAATCTGTGGGTGTTGGCTGGTAAGATGGGCTTCAAGGATCCACAGACCCTACGCCTGTCTTTTTCCCTGTTCACGCAGCAGGCCTTGGCATTAATTTTGTTTTGCATTGAGTGTTTTGTAAGTTCCATAGAGAAGTGAGAAGATACAGAAAATTATAAAGAAAACTTAAATTTTTTACTGCCTAGAATTCCATCATAACCACTATGAACATATTTTGTGTATTTTCTGCCATGCATGTGTTTTTGTTTCTTTATTTCAAGTTTATTTCTTTAAGTCATCTCTACACCCAACGTGGGGCTTGAACTCACGACCCCAAGATCAAGAGCCACACACTCTTCTGGCTGAGTCAGCCAGGTGCCCTTGCTATTCATTTTTCTATGTGTATGCACTACAATTAAAGACAGTGGTACACTGAAACTAATATAATGTTATGTAAATTATACCTCCATAAAAAAGGCAATGGATCATATTGTGTAGAGAGGTTGGAATCTGTTTATTCCACTTAATATATATAAGATTCAGTTTGTCTCTCCCTTAGACTATGCTGCCCATGTGCAGATCGAATCTTTCTCTCATGCTGTCTTCTATATTTCTTTCAATGCACTAATATCCTTGGTTCACCAGTTAAAGTAGTTGTTCCTCATAACTAGGAAGCATTTTTTCCACCTGTTAGTTTACCTCTCCAAATTTCATCTTTGCTCTTGTAATTTGCACCCTCTGCTGCAACAATCTTCCCTTGCAGCTAGAACCAGACTTCTACAGCAAGTTCAAATTTTTATTAAAAAAAAATTATTACAGGGGAGCCCAGGTGGCTCAGTCAGTTAAGCATGTAGCTTCAGCTCAGGTCAGGATCCTGGCGTCCCAGCATTAAGCCCCGTGTCAGACTCCCTGCTCAATGGAGAGTCTGCTTGTCTCCTCCCCACCCCCTGCTCATGCTCTCTGTCACTCTCTCTCAAGTAAATAAATAAAATCTTTAAAAAAAATTATTACAGCTTCAGAAGTACCCACACTTTGAATGCAATACCCATTAAACATGTTGATCAAAATAAAACACGAGGGGCACCTGGGTGGTGCAGTTGGTTAGGCACAGACTCTTGGTTTTGGCTCAGGTCATGATCTCAGGGTCCTGAGTTGGAGCCCTGGGCAGACTCTGAGCTCAGCAGGGAGTCTGCTTAAGACCTTGTCTCTCTCTCTCTCTCTCTCTCTCTCTCTCTGCCCCTCCCTCCTGAGTGCACGCTCGTGAGCTCTGTCTCTCTCTCTCTCTCTCTCAAATAAATAAATAAATCTTTTAAAAGATTAAAAATAAAACACTAATTAGGTACATGTTTTTTCTTCGAAGTAGCTTGGCAACCCTTTCTCTTCTCTTGATTTGTTTTGTTTCTTTAGAGAGGGAGCCGGGAAAGGTAGATGGAGAGCAAGAACTTGAAGCAGGCTCCACACCTAGCATGGAGCCTGACACTGGACTCCATCTCACAACCTGAGCTGAAATCAAGAACCAGATGCTCAACCCCAGCTGAGCCACCCAGGTGCCCCCGTCCTTTCTTGGTTTTTGAAACCTGACCTAGGTGATAGGAATTTCTCTTGTCCTTATGCCTACCTGCTCTCACCTTGGCCTCTAAACTTTGGCTGCACCATTTGGTTCTCTGGCTTCAGCCGTCTGTTCCCCACCTGGGAAGGCAGGAACAGTGTTCTATTGATAAATATAGAACTGTGGGTTTTCAATTTTTTAGGATTCATTTCTTTATTTTGCAGAGAGAGAGAAAAAGAAAGAATGAGCAGGGGGGAGGGGCTGAGGGGGAGAGAGAGAATCCTGAAACACTCTCCCCACTGAGTGTGGAGCCCAACTCGGAGCTTGATCCCAGGACCCTGAGATCATGACCTGAGCCGAAATCAAGAGTCAGCAACTTGACCAACTGAGCCACCCAGGCACCCCAGTTTTAAAGTTTTTTCAACAGCCAAATTATAACAGTCATTATAAAACGTAACTATGCCTTTCCCCCAAACAGAACACTTGTACAGAAGGAAAACAGAGGTTGCCAAATAAACACAACAGAGTTCCTTCCCGCTGTTAGGGGCTTTCGCTGATCCATGGTTCTTGAGCCGAATTTCCTCCCCTCGTCCTCCTCTTCCTCCCACTTCTAAAGAGCATTACCCAGTTTCCTCATTCAAGTCAATACCAGTCAGAGAGTTGGGGTGGTGGGGCCCTGGTGTATCCCACTATGTCCAAACAAGGAAAGAGCATTTGGAGAGAATGTCTAAGGAAATGCCTCTGTCCCTATTGTGATTGTAAGTATATTCTAGAATAGATGAGAAAATGATGGTGGCCCCAATCCAAGGATCTCATTGCTCCAGTTATCTTAAGTTTGCAGACTATGAAAAACATGGAATGTCCAGTTCTGGAAATCATCCCATCCTGATATTCATTTTGAAGACATGAACAGATCCAGAAAGTGAAGGAAATTGAAATTCACATATCTACATTCATGGAGGATCTGGGGCAACAAGGCTGAGGTTACCCGACTCTGAGTTCAGCACTTTCGATGCCGCCAAATCATCTTAAACTGGAAATTCTCCCCTTGCAGAAGGATTTTATTCTCTTTTATTTAAGGATTTTAGGCTCTGATGAGCAGCAGTGTGTTGAATGGCAGAGGAGTTGGTTAAAAGGGAAATGTATTTATTTGTTCATTCATTCAATTCCACAAATATTCAAATATTTACTGTCAGCCTGGCAGGTGTAAGGAATGCGCTGCACGCTGTAGGGGGTTCAGACATTCATGAAGACATTCATGAAGATGCAGCTCATCTTTTACTAGGGAGGTCATAAGAAAAACTACTTTGTAAGGAAGTGTCGGAGCCATGAAGGTATATGGACAAAACCATGCAGGGATCTGGAGAAAGGACAGGTGAACTCAGCTTTGAAAGGAAA
Source organism: Mustela erminea (assembly GCF_009829155.1). NCBI lineage: Eukaryota > Metazoa > Chordata > Mammalia > Carnivora > Mustelidae > Mustela > Mustela erminea. The sequence continues at coordinate 113,908,923 of NC_045635.1, read as the reverse complement.
ATAGCTTAGGGTTTCTTGAAATGGATATGAAGCAGAAAATTCAATCCTAGATCTAGCTAAAGATCTAAAGCCTGAACACTTAAACATTTGCTATATAAGCCCTTTGACTAGGTTGGGATCGAGGGTTGGGAAATAGCACAGGGCCTTTAATGCCATGCTAAATGATTTGGATTTATTCTGTATGCAACTGGTAGCCACGGAAAGTTTTAAAGCGTGTGGTCTGATGAGCACTGTGCTTTCCTCCCCAAAGCACTAAGCACTTAGAACAGTAGGTCCTGAGAGCAGATCAAAGACGATAGTGCAAAGGCCAGGGTTCCATCAGAAACTCTGGTGTCTGGGAATTTTCTATAGCTTTAATTGCTCGGAGCTGTTTGCTAAGCTCCACTCTTGTTACACTTGGCTGGTCAAGTTAAGAGCTGTCAAATCTATTCCCTGAGCTATAGAGCGAACTGGGATTTTCTCAGAAGTCGGGGGTTTATTCAAAGAATTGTATTATAGGTTTTCTCGGAGGAAGGTTTTACACCTTTTCTTAAATTAGAAAAAAATTAATGTCATTTGCTGATTCCAAAATTTTCTAATGTTATGGAACTATGCAAGTGTTACAGAAAGTGAAAGTGTCCCATTGTCCCAGCACTCGAGAGATTAACTCCTGTGAAGTCGGTATCTATTCCTCCAGACATTTTTTTTCTTGTCTGCGTAATAGCATTTATTAAGAAAAAACAGTTCTCAAACAAACCTTTCATGCCATTTTGAAGCTTTCTCTCTTCACTGATTTATATAGCACAGACATTTTCCCATACTACGGAGATCCATCTAATTAAACAAACAAACAAAAAATAGTGCACACTTTGGCCTCTGGGTGGCTCAGTTGGGTAAGCGTCCAGCTTTTGATTTCAGCTCAGGTCTTGATCTCAGGGTGGTGAGATTGAGCCCTGCATTGAGCCCCACACTGGGAGGGTGTCTGCTTGAGATTCTCTCTCTCCCCCTCCCTCCGCTCCTCCCCGCTCAAATAAATAAATCTTTTAAAAAATAAAAGTAAAAATAATGCGCCATTGTATCTTTTCTCAGTTCTTGTATGAATAGACACCTGGGTTGTTTCCATGGTTCCTGTCACAAACAACACGGCCATGAACATCCTTGCACATAAATCTCGGCAAGTTTGTGGCGAATTTCTTCACAGTTGTGCTCAATTTTTAGCACTGAAAATGTTGGATCATTGGGTCTGAAAAGCTATCCTTTTATACACGCTATCCAACTGTCTTTTGAAAATGTTATACCAATTTTCACTTTCAGCGGGAGGGTGTTGGTTTGTCCCCATCCTCTTCAATACTATCAAAGTTTTAAACCTTTCCTGCTACAAAGGACCAAAAAAAAAAAAAAAAGATATCTTATTGTTCCAATATTCGATATATGCCAAACATCCCTATTTAGGGTGAATTAGGAAACATCACTATTGATGAAGTTAACTGGGCTTCTATCGTTTCTCTGTATAACCTGCAAATATCTCCAGAAAGTTCTCACGGCCATTTCCGGGGGCCTGGCATGTCAGATGCCCACTCTGGGAACACGCACTGAGACATACGTCTGGTATATATCAACTCACAGAGTTTGTAGGGAGGAACTAGAGACCTAAATGGGTAATAGGTGTGACTCAGGATACACACTAGCCCAATCCAAGGAAATAGCCCACTCAGCCATCAAAAGACACGAGGAAGAAAATCTTTAGGAGGTTACAACAACTTAGAGAGCAGAGCGGGTCTGCAAACCTGGCCGCTTGTCTTGCTTTACTCCACCTACCGATCCCATTTTCCAAATGGTGACAAAAGCATCGTTAATACTGTGCCTCAGGCAGTGTAATCACTTTGCCTGATGATTTAGCACTGTTGGCGTAACCCCAAGCACGGATGATGGCATAATTTCCAGGCAGGAAAAACAACAACTGTAACAAAACCATTAAAGCCCAAACTTTGGAGCGCCTGGCTCTCTGGACACAATAACCCACAGACCCACTCAGCATGCCATACTCCTAAGTAGTATCTGCTTAGAAGTCGAGCACTCACCCAGCTGGCGTTAGTCTAACTGGTCCCCTTCCCTGCACCCCTTGGCTGCTGGGTGGCTTGCCCCTTGCGGCCACCTTGGCCAGGTGACTTATTCTGGCCAATGCATTGTGAAATGAAGGGACCACTTTCATGCCTAGGGTGCAGAATCGGCTGTGTGAGACCCTGCCCTTTCCCTCCACCCTACCACAGTGATTGTGGAAGCACAGAATCAGAGCGACAGTGACCACTGAGTCACCGTTGCCCCGGCGCAGCAGCTGGCCTCGAAGTGGACTTTGTGTGAGCAAGAAATTAAATGCTACTTTAGTCCGCCACTGGGATTTTGGCCTTGTTACTGCAGCATGACTAAAGCATTATCCCTCAGCCAAAATGAATCTGTTACATCGTAGCAGGTGGAGAGGCAGAAGGGTCAAGTAAGAACCACTCGTGAGCGCCTCTTCCGTGCCCAGGAGAGTGCGTGGCGCATGCGCAAAGCAAAAGACCCAAACAGTTCCTGGCCTGCCTCGCTCTTACTCATCCTTCATGTCTCGGGATTACGACACTGCTTTTTCTAGGATCCTTCCTGGCTGCCCCGAGTCTGGCTTAGGTGCCTCTCTGCTGCGCTCCCGCAGCAACCTTGGCCTCTTTCACCATATTACTCATTGTGCTTGCCTTTTCATCTCTCTGACCTTTACTCAGTGGCAAGGGACTGTCTTGCTCACTTTTGGGATCTAGGACCTCATCAAGATCCTGGCACAGAAGACATCTGCAATACATTTTTGAATGAAACAAATACAGTATTTCATCGTAATACAACAATCTGTGAATGAATGAGCTTGCTAGATTTATGGGGAACTGATAGGACAGGCTTGACTAGAGTGGAAGTGTGTTAGGAGTTGCAGGAAATGAGGGCATGGGGGCGGCGGGGGTGAGGCCTGATGGGAGAGGGTCTTGATAGGCTAACAGATAAGTTTACACTTTCTTGTATTGGAAATCCAGGGAGCCACTGAAGAGTTCAGCCCAGGGATGTGAGTGTCATGTGTGACTTTGAAGGACCATTACTTTTGTATTCGGTTCATAGGATGGACTGAATCTGGGAACCACTGTGGTTACCCAGGCCAGCAAGTGATCATTCAGGCGAGAGAACAGGACAGCTTAAGCTAGGTTGGCAGTGGAGAGCCTGGAAAATAGACAGTGGATAGAACATTCTAAGTCGTCATTAACAGTACCTGGGAAAACTACTTCTCAATGCCTTCTCTGATCCTTGCAGTCTATGTTTGAAATCCAGAGCAAATCAAGGCAAAATGCTTGAGGGTTGCTTTCCTGAGAAAAGGCACCATAGAGCAGGATGATTGAGTGGTCCCTCTTAACTTTCCAGTCTCAGTCTGTGAGCCTCCAGTAACTTCTTTTCCTACATCAGGGACTTATTCTCTCTCTCAGCATGCCCCTTATGTGAGTTCCAGCACATGGGGCTCTCAGAACCACCTTCCAGTTGGCCTTAAGGTAAGGATGATTTTGCTGACTTGACCCAATGCAAGTCACGCTCATGTGCGCACGTGTGTGTAATGGCTCTCTCACAGCAGAAGTATCTAGAAATGCAAGACTGTTATAGCTAAGGTCCTTCATTGAATAGATCCCCTGAGTTGAATTACTGCTTAATAAACACTCACACGTGTGCGTGCATGCAAGACACACACATATGCACACACGTACACACAGGCATCCCTAAACAAGAAGAGTGGGTAAATTTAATGAGTTAGCTCAAATTAGAGAAATTTGCCATACAATAGAGAAATAGAGAAACTCTGGTTTCTCTGCATGGGATAACGATGGGGAATCCTAGACCAATGACATTCCAAATAAGCTGAGGAGATGTATCCAGAAGAGACATATAAACATTAACAGGAATATAAAACAGCATAGTCAGTTGACACACAGACATAATTTTCTCTTTCAGTATTGCATGGAATTTATTAGGGTACAGAGTTTAAGAGAACAGACCACAGGAGCACCTGGATGGCTCAGTCGGTTCAATGCCTGACTCTTGATTTCAGCTCAGGTTATGATCTTAGGGTCCTGGGATCCAGCCCCGCATTGGGCTCTGCACTGGGCATGGAGCCTGCTTAAGATTCACTCCCTCTTCCTCTGCTCCCTCCCCCCCCCACATCCCCCACACCCCACTTGCTCTCTCTAAAAAAAAAAAAAAAAATCTTAAAAAAAGAAAACAGACCACAGTCGGTCAGACCTGGTCCCCACCACCACTCACTAGGTCTGTGCCCTTTAATTAATATGTACCTCAGTTTTGGGGCACCTGGGGGGCTCAGTCCCTTAAGCATCTGACTCTTGGTTTCAGCTCAGGTCATGATCTCAGGGCCGTGAGATTGAGCCTCCCCCCATCAAGCTCTGTGATTAGCCAGATGTCTGGCGGAGATTCTCTCTCTCCCTCCTCCTCTGTCCCTCCACCCCTCTCTGAAGTAAAAAAATAAATCTTTAAAAAATATGTACTCCAGTTTCCTCAGCTGCCAAATAGGGTAATAATAATACTAATTCCATAGGCTTTGTGGGAGTTAAGATGGAGGAGTAGAGAGACCCTTGGGTTGTTTGTTTGTTGTTTTTTTTTTTTTAGATTTTTAAAATTTATTTATTTGACAGAAAGAGATCACAAGTAGGCAGAGAGGCAGGCAGAGAGAGAGAGAGGAGGAAGCAGGCTCCCCGCTGAGCAGAGAGCCCGATGTGGGGCAGATCTCAGGACCCTGGGATCATGACCTAAGCAGAAGGCAGAGCCTTTAACCCACTGACCCACCCAGGCACCCCTACCCTTGGGTTTGTTTGTTTGTTTTTTAATATTTTATTTATTTATTTGACAGACAGAGATCACAAGGAGGCAGAGAGAGAGGCAGAGAGAGAGGAGGAAGCAGGCTCCCCCCTGAGCAGAGAGCCCGATTTGGGGCTCGATCCCAGGACCCTGGGATCATGACCTGAGCCAAAGGCATAGGCTTAACCCACTGAGCCACCCAGGTGGCCTTACCCTTGGGTTTTTGATAAAGATTAATACCATAGATACAAACAGGCTAATACACAATAATGCTTACACATATGAGCTTGTGTTCCTTAAATGCAAATGTAAGGTTGTATGTCCTTTATTAGTCATTGTGTTTTCTCAACTGGTCAGATGGCAGACCATCACAGTGGAGTCAGAAAAAATGATGAAGGTGAGAAACCAGAGAGAAGAGTCCGCACTGATGTATGGATGACCAGGAGCCTTCTTCACACTCACCTGTGTCTGGGGTAGTTTTATAATAATTGATTGGTATTGGCTGACTGGCTATGATAACCTAGTGTACTTTGAGAAACCTATCTATATTATTAACTAGGGACTGGAATGTGAAATTATGTTCAAAAACCTTTTCTCTCTTGATTGTCCTAGCTCAAGTCTTAGAATACCTAGGCTGTCATTCAAAGAGTCATTCATTTTTTTTCGAGTTTTGTCTTAAAAGTATGGACTCTGAAGCCAAACTACCTAGACTCAAATTCTGGAGGTACCATTTGATAACCATGTTGCCTTAGGCTATTTATTTTACCTGTCTGTGCCTTGATTTCCTCATCTGTAAAATGGCCACAGTAATAGTGTCTCCCTCATAAGATTGTCATGAGGGTTGAGTGAAATATTCCCCCATGGTACTGGATATTTTTATCTTTCTACCTGCACATACTGTCTCCCCAACTAGGTTGTAGCACATTCCATTGAGGCCAAGACCTGTGTCCTAATCATCTTTGGAGCCAATGTCCAATAGGCATTCCTTGTTAATTATGAAGAAACCTAAAGTAGTATTTTTCCTTTACACATCAACATTGAAAGACAGATCCCTGCAACTGACATGAGGTGGGTTTTAGTTGACACTTTCTGTTTAAACTGAAAGTAGGTCAGTGAAATGGGTCACCTGCCACCTTAGCTTTATAAAACAAAACCAGACATTTCTTGAACAATAATGACTACCTTAACTACAACTTAGAACCCAATGCACAGCATGAAGTTTTGACTTCATTTTGAAGCAATTTTAAAAGGTCAAAGTGTTTTTAGCAAAATAAAGGATTTCTACTGCGGTTTTGATAATCTAGGACTTTTAGGTTTGCTTCCTAAAGAAAGTGTGTTGCTCTGGAGAGCATGTAATTGGCTACAGATGGATCTATCCTGATTTGTTGCCTAGTGACGGCCAAAGGAAGTCACCCTATGGTGAACCGCAAGTCTGTTTGCCATTACAGCTACGCACAAAATGGCCTCATAGCGATGTTTGATGAAAGCAAGGCAGTGCTCATTTGATCTCAAAATGGTTTCCTTGGGGAGGTCCTATATTCTGAACCCCTGGTTTGCTCTGGGGTGCCCTGGGACTACCAGCAAGATTTGGGATGACAGAGGAAAGAGTCCCATGGCTCCAATGAAGCCCCATAGTTACTCAGCATCAGCCCCTACAAATCTGGGGCTTTCAGAAACTCTGGGGGAACTGATTATTCTGTATACACCCCCAAGATTACCTAACTTCCTCAGGGGTCTGGACCCAATTAGAATCTACTCTTTAATCAACTCCTATCCTTCAGGCTCTTTGACTCCCTTACTCTCCACATACGTAGTGTAAGTTTCCTAGGGCTTCTGTAACAAGCACCACCAACTGGGTGGCTTAAAATAACAGGAATTTATTGCCTTACACCTCTGGATGCCAGAAGTCTGAAATTAAAGTGTTAGCAGGGTTGTGCTCCCTCTGAAAGCTCTAAGGGATTCCTTCCTTGCCTCTTAGTGGCTTCCAGTGGGTTGCCAGCAATCTTTGGTGTTGCTTGGATTATAGGTGCCTCACTCCAATCCTCTGGCTTCACATGGCATTCTTCCTGCATCTTTATGTTGTCTTGCCTCTATGCATGTCTGTCTCTGTATCAAATTTCCCCATTTATAAGGACACAGAAAGTCCTGTTGGATTAAAGTTCACACTAATGACCTTGTTTGAACTGGATTACTTCTGTAAAAGATCCTATTTCCAAATAAGTTCACATTCTGAAGCCCTGGAGATAAGGACTTCAGCATCTCTTTTTTGGAAGGTACACAATTCAGCCCATAACACACTGTTTGTTGTTGTTTTGGTTGGGTGGTTGGGTGGGTGGTTGGTTGGTTGGTTGGTTGGTTTTTTGGGTTTGTCTTTTTAAAAATCTCACCAAATTTTGAGTGCTGTGAAGTGTGTAAACCTTGTGATTCACAGACCTGTACCCCTGGGGATAAAAACATATGTTTATAAAAAATAAAAAATTTTAAAAAAAAATTTAAAAAAAATCTCACCAAATTTAAGGCCCCTGATTCTTCCATTCTCTCCTACTCAATTAACCCCTTTCTGTCTTTAATTCTTTCCCAATCTAGACTAAATGTACAATACATCATTTGATGACTTCCTATCCTAACCACCTTGTATTTCTATTCCATTTCTCCAAAACTCTGATCCCATATCAATCCAAATACCTCTGCCTTCTTTCTGCCTCCTTATCTAGGGCTGCTGAACACTGCAAGAGAAAATCCTGCAACCACATTGATGGATGGACTACAGATTCATGGTCTCCGACCTCAACTCAGTCCTTGATGCCATCCCTCAATTCTTCTCTGTATCCTAAGTCAGCAGACTCAATCTCTCTCTCTAGATCTCTTTATGTTGTCTAGATTCTGTCAGAGTTCTCCAGATTCTGTCAGAGTTCTCCTGAGAAACATAACCAATAGGATATATCTCTATTATCTATCTATCCATCTATTGAGAAAGAATGATTGTAAGGAATTAACTCACATGACTGTGGAGGCTGACAAGCTGGACAAGCTGAAATTTGACAGGGTCAGCCAGCAGGCTGGAGACCCAGAGAAAATTTGATGATGCAACTTGAGTTCAAAGGCAGTCCATTGGCAGAATTCCCTCCTCCCGAGGGGACCTTGGTCTTTTGCTCTTAAGGTCTTTGACTGATGAGGCTCACCCATATTATGTAAAGTAATATCCTTTACTCAAAGTCCACTGATTTAAACACTAATATCATCTGGGAAAAAAAAAAACTTCATAGCAACATCTAGACTAGCGTTTGACCAAATATCTTGGTATAGTGACCCAGCCAGGTCAAAACATAAACTAACCATCACATTTTTCCATGCCCCACAAGAACTATTTGAAACCTTCTCCAATTTTAAACCTCAGTTGTATTGAAAGGACTTTCCTTCCGACTCTGCAGGGAAAATGGACATTGTTGGGCAAGAACCCCCTCAGCTCTCTACCTTCCTGGCCCTAAAAACTCCCCCAGTTCATCAGCCATCCTTGTCTCCTCTCTCTTTGTCACAGCAGAAGATGGGTTGCTTCATCTGAGTCCAGTCCATCCATCTGTGCTCTGGGTCTTGATTACCACTGCATTTTCAGGATCTATATAATGTGGAGAATATGGTAGCCCCTCAAACACTTGTTGACTGACTGATTGAATTCTTTTCTGATTCCTCTCTTCCATTTCCACCCTTTACCCTCTATTTTTAATCTCTTCTCCACCCTTTAATGTTTCTCACCAGCATTTAAACAAACCCAAGTCTTTCCCATTAAAACAATACCAACATAATCAACATCTTGACTCTGGCACTCTCTATTATTCTTTCTTCTTCCTTCATGGTCATGCTTGTCAAAAGAATCGTCTGTATTTGCTGTCTCCAAATCTTGCTCTCCTATCCACTCCTCAACTGTTGCAATCTGGATTCTACCCCTATTACTCAGTCAATATTGGTCTTGACACAATTCAGTCCTTTTCTTTCTGGTCATCTCCCTATTATTGAATGCTGTTGACCACTGTCCTCCTTCCCAGTGATCTCAAAATTATCTTTCTGTGATATGACTTCTTATCTAGGTTGGATGCCTGGATAAACTCCAATCCTTCTATTGCTTTCTTGCTCAATTTCTGCCTCCCTCTTACCCTTTGGTCTTACCTACTTGGAAGAATCCCATCACACTGCTGTTACTGAAAGACCTTATGGTTTCCTCCACTGTGTTCATTTTTCCTCACCTGTAAAGAGTAATAAACCCAACTTGTTCAACTACAGGTGTGCTCCTGGTAGTCACTGGCTAGAGGGCACTAACACTTTCAAACCACCTAAATATTTGGGGCATAAGCACTAGCAGACATCAGAAAAACTAAAATTGAAGTATGGAAAATTTTCACTCATCCACCGTCATCTCACAATCCAACATTACTTGACACACATTCAGTTGAACTTATCACAAGAACACAATGATTCCATTCTTCCATCATAGACTAGTGGAAGAATCCCATACAGAAATTGGTTCCTATAAGTGTGGTCTGGTAAGGGCCAGTCTGAATAATGTAGAATTGACTAAAGAAAGGTTGGGTGGAGGACAGAGAAAAGCTCTCTGTCTTGTGTTAGAAAATGGCGAACCTGGTTATATTACTTCAATACAGGTATCCTTTTGGTTGCTCCTTGTGGCATTCAAAGAGGTACTATAAGGAAGAGACAAGTTTTGGATGATGAGGTTGATCCATCTTAAGACAGACAAAGATGAAAATACAGCTGTTCTAATAGGACCCCTGCATCCTAATTCCAAGATGGTTGAATCAGACAACAGTGCAACGTGGACAAAGTCCAGTTATCTGCCCCAAGGTGAAGGTAGAACCAGTTAAGGCAGAAACCTAAGAGGAGCCAAGCCTGATCCTCCAAGCCTTTTCTATGCAACTCAGGCTGGACATTCCTTGCCTGGAAAGGATATCAATTATCCCCATAGACCCTCTCCATCCCAGGTTATTGTTTATAATTATCCTATAGCAGAAATCAAAGGTCATTAAGCTCAAAGCCAGGGGATTGGTCTTAGCAACAAGGACTGAAAAGCCACACACCCTGAAATCTATTGTTTGGTAACTGTCTTCTTTAATCATTAGTCTATAGCATTGACCAGAAGCAAAGAGATCCCCCACCTCCTAATTTGATAAAGGGGTCATCTTGCTGGAGAAATTTCCAGACTCAGAATCAAAGACCTGAAGGCTTACCCCACCATATACTTACCCTACCATCAGGAAGGAGGCTTCCACACCCCCAGAAGAGGACTCCTTCCCTGTACCTTATTCAGATGTGGGCAGGACAAGGAGGGACAAGGTTTATCTTCCCAGAGAGCAGAAACCAGGGGCAGCAGAAATATGGCTCAAGCAACTCACTCTTTCATCAGAATGGGGAGTCCCTGCTTTCTCCTCTCCAGCAGAGTGTGGAGAGATATGCGGCATTTTGAGGACCACCATGAGTGATTTCTCCCCTTCCTTTTCTTTTTTCAAATGATTTATTTATTTATTTCAGAGAGAAGGAGAGAGAAGGAGAGCACGAGTGAGGGGGGGAGAAGAGGAAGAGGGACAAGCAGATTCTCCATCGAGCACGGAGTCTGATGTGGGGCTCAGTGCCGCCAGGACCCTGAGATCATGACCTGAGCAGAAATCAAGAGTCGAAAACTTAACCTACTGAGCCATGCAGGCTCTCCTCTCCCTTTCCTTTTCTAAATGGACATGGTATTACAGATATTCTGTTATCTTACTCTCATCTTGTATTGGGACTATTGGGAGTGGGTCACGCTCTCCTTTAAACTGCAGGCGAAATTATGAATTAAGAAGTGCCACATCTGGGAGCACCTGGGCGGCTCAGTTGGTTAAGCAACTGCCTTCAGCTCTGGTCATGATCCTGGAGTCCCAGGATCAAGTCCCACATCAGGCTCCTTGCTTGGTGGGGAATCTCCTTCTCCCTCTGATCTCTCCCCTCTCTTGCCCTCTCTCTCTCATTTTCTTTCTCTCTCAAATAAATACATCAATAAAATATTTTTTTAAAAAGTACTACATCTAGAAATGAACAAAAGCAAAGACCATCACCTGGAGGTATTGCACTTGAAACTTGATAAAAAAGAAGGATGAGACTTTGGGTTGTCTCCTTTGAGAAAAGGGTGAGTGCCTTTGGCACAGTGCATATGATAGTGACACAGGGTACATTTTTGCAAGTAAACGAACAGAAAGAAGAGCATGTGTGGATGCTGGGCAGCTGCGGGGCCTGGAGGGGAGGGGTTGGACTATAGTACATCAGTTGTTTTGCATACTTTATGAATCATTTTTCCATATTCTGGTGAGATCGGTGTCAGAGGGATGACAATCCGTTTATGATGAATTTTCAATCATCTGGGCCATTTCCTTAGGATAGAATCTCCAAAATGGAAATCACTAGGTCAGAAGTTATAAACAGCTTCATGGCTTTTACTAAATATTTGAAAACTGCTTCCCAAGAGGGTTCAAACAATTGGCTTTCCTACAAGAAGATGCGAGACTGTTCCTGGATATGTCATCAACCATTTCTGAAGTTTGATGCTCCATGAACACATCCTTCAGCTTTGAAGGTACAGGTGAGCCTCTATGGTGATGATCCTCCACCTAGACTAAGAATGGTCTCCCGAGGGGCGCCTGGGAGGCTCAGTCAGTTGAACATCCGACTCTTGTTTTCAGCTCAGGTCATGATCTCAGGAGCAGGAGCTAGAGCCCCGTGTTGGGCTCTGCACTCAGCAGGGAGTCTGCTTGAAGATTCTCTCCCTCTGCTCCTCCCTCTGTGTGCTCTCTCTCTCTATCTCTATCTCTCAAATAAGTAAATAAATAAATTTTGTTTTAAAAGAATTGTCCCCCAAAGGTTTATTTGATTCATGTGATAAATTTGCACCTCCAAACAGGATCTTCACCCAATTTCCTTCAGGTCAATTCTACTGCCTTTACCAGAGAAATTAATGCATCTACTTCTCCTCTGAGGGCAGCAATTTTCTGGTTGCAGCTCTGAGCATCATGCCACTTCCAGTCCTTTCCTCTCCAGCATTTCATTCAATCATAATGATCTGAGACATCAAAATCTACTCTACTGTCATGTGGCAGGAGGCATCTCAGGGCCCCAGGTAGATACACTATATAGATGACCAGCTTAGTTCCATCTTACTTGCACAAATTAGCTCCAAAGTCACACTTTCCTGACTTTTGGAAACATAAACAAAGGTTTTAAACCTGAAACTCTGAAAGATATATGCTCGGGAGCGTCATTAGTCCCAAACTCACAGTCTGCAGAGAAGGAAATGGGATCTCAAAAGGCTAAGGGCAAAGTGCACACAGTTAGTGAGCCATGAACTTGGGATGCCAGTCAGTGCTCCTTGTATGTTATGCTTCTGCATTGTTCCAGCCCATTTCACTCCAGGCTGGGTAGCGTCTCTCCCTCAGCCCTGGCGCTTGGTCCTATCTTTGCCGACTCCAGGGGCAATTCCCCTGAATCCAATAGCAACAGGATCTATGATGGTTCCTAACATAGCAGTTACTTATTGCCTGGGCCACACATCCAGAAACACCCAGCTGCCCTCTCCTCTAGGCTCCACAGCCTAAGACTGGGGTTACTTTCAAAGCTAGGACAGATCCTTCTCCCTGAAGATCCTTCCCAGGTCAGGAGCTTGGAAGCACCCTTCTGCCTTATCATGTTTTCCTCACACCAGCTCCTCTCCCAGGGCTTCATCTGTAGGGAAGGAAAAATTCTTTCCCTACTCTTCAAGTTCTTCCAGCTGGAATAAGAATTAAATTGACATGAGACAGATCAACAGGAGAAAAAAAAAAGTTTTATTAATGTGCACGGAGGACCAGTAATGAAATTAAGACCTAAAGAAATGACCAAGGCAGGAAGTTTTCATCCTTTTTAGAGAAAGAAACAATAAATCTATGAGGCACGGGCAGGGCAAAGAAAACTTAACTTTGCGAGCTTCCGGGAGGAAGGAATCCTAAACAGAATTTGGGCCAGGGTCGTACGTTAGTACAAAGTAACAAGGGTTGTTTCTATAACCTTCTGTGCTCTGAAATTCCCAGCTGTGGCTATAAAGATGTCTCTTTGCCTCCTGGTCCAGGAAAGGTTCCTTTCACATGGGATATTTGGTTTGTGCTTTCAAAGTGACAGAGGAGGATCTGAGTGTTCTCCTCACGCAGGCTATCTCTTCAATAACCTTTATTTAAAATGATCAAGTTGCCAAAAATCTTCAGGTACAAGGATTATCCCAGACTCAACAAGGTCTTTGAAGAATCTCGGGAGGAGGTGGGGGGAAAGGAATGCCTTTCATCGGTCTGGTACTTCCTACTTTCAATCCAGCAAACCCTCAGATCAATGGACCTTATATTTCTTTTGGCCACGAGCCACTTCAGGAAACTGATGAAAGCAGTGGACCCTCTCCCAATTCACATTAGCCCCAAACTGCATCTACAGCTTTAGGGCCATCAAAGAAGATCCAAAGCCTATCCATGGTCAATAGGTCACTGTGGGGGATTTGATCACAGTGGTTACTTCCTGGTCTTAAGCAGAGATACTTTCCAATAATTATGGGAGAGTTTGAACCCTGCAGGTTACTTCCTGGTCTCAAACAAAACATGAATAACTGTTGTGTCTGGAGTGGGAGGCGGGGGATTTTATTCCTGGCAGGTTTTTTTCCTCAGCTCATTCATACAGACAGCCTTCGAAATAATTGTGGGGATATTATCACAGCAGGTAGCTACCCAAAGCCCTCGCTAATGTACCTCTTGGGCCCTCGATGCATTATTCTATCAAAAATAGTTTCAGCCTCCAGATTGGCCTATCACAGCGGGCACAGAAATCTGCTTATGATGGCTTCTGGTTAGCTGTTAGTATTTTTTTTTAAGATTTTATTTATTTATTTGACAGGGAGAGAGAGATCACAAGTAGGCAGAAAGTCAGGCAGAAGGAGAAGGGGAAGCAGACTCCCTGCTGAGCAGAGAGCCCGATGTGGGGCTGGATCCCAGGACCCTGAGATCATGACCTGAGCCGAAGGCAGACACTTAACCCACTGAGCCACCCAGGGGCCCCTAGCTGTTAGTTTGAAAGATGAATTGAAATAGTGATTTCTGCAAACAGTAGTAGAGCCAGGCTGCCTGATAACCCCGTGCCCTGGTTGTTTCTCCCCTTGCTACAGTTATGTCCCTGAAAACCACCATGGGAGGAGAATTCACACCGGACAAACTTAGAATCTTATAGGGGAAGTAGAGTCAGGAACCAAAGGTCAAATTGTGAGTTTATAAAAGCTGTTACAAACTTTTCTTTTCTTTTTCTTTTTCTTTTTTTTTTTTTTTTGGAATCTCACTAAGACAAAATGTAGAAGATGGCATATCAAATAAAAAGGACATGGTTGTTTTATACAGGTCTTCAATTAGAAACAGTCATAAATAGTTAGTTCTATGCAGTTTCTATCTACCATTCTTTAATCACTAGACCATTTTCAGGAACTCCGCCCCCATTTGCTCTTTTGTTTTACTATTTATTTTTAATTTAACACTCTTGTGAGGCGCCTGGCTGGCTCAGTCAGTAGAGCATTCGATTCTTGATCTCAGGATCGTGAGTTCAAGCCCCATGTTGGGGTAGAGTTTATTTAACAACAACAACAAAAAGTAATACTCTTCTAACAATTTAATAGGATAGAAATGCTATAAAGTGAAAAGCAAAGGTTGCTCAAATCTCAAACCCCAATCACATCATCACTATTAACAGAAGGATATTTGGACTGCTTTCCATTATGGCTTTTTTTTTTTTTTTGCTTATTCTCTAGGTGCCTGGTTTTTATAGTTAGAGAGATTATAAGGCTGGATTTGAAGACTCTCTTGAAGCTGGGGAAAAGGGGACAGGAATAGTCCAAGTGAAAAAGACACTAACCCTCTGTGCTTGCTGTGGTTCAGCACTTTTTCTTGAATCAAAGCTCCTCAGGTTGCTGCAAGCCTTGGGCGAGCATCCAGAGTCCTGAACATGTTGACTTTGACCATTGCTGCCAGTGTGTTTATGGCTTTTTGGAGGAGCAGGCTCATGAAGGTCCTCACGCTGCCATTCCAGACTGATAGGAATAGTCCAAATTTTTAAGACCTCACTGGATGGATGGAGGCTTGTGCTGATCAGAAGCCACACTACTAATAAGCCACGTCATCACACCAGCAAAAAGACCGGGACAGAGACATGCATCTGGCATTTGGGAATGCTGCCCATGAGACCTCTCATCCAGACGGTGAACGGTACAGAAAGAACCTCACTCACGGTCACACCTTGCCAGCTCCCTTTC
Source organism: Mustela erminea (assembly GCF_009829155.1). Classification (NCBI taxonomy): domain Eukaryota; kingdom Metazoa; phylum Chordata; class Mammalia; order Carnivora; family Mustelidae; genus Mustela; species Mustela erminea. The sequence continues at coordinate 113,893,730 of NC_045635.1, read as the reverse complement.
TTTCTTGCACAGTTAGAGACGTGCATGGACTTGAGCTGGGAAACATTCCTAACAGCTGCTTAACATAAGTCACTCACTTCCAACAAATCATGCCCCGAATGCTTCAAGTCATTTCAAGGGGTCATGGGCTCCTCCCAACTCCACACCCACAATCCCCTTTCTGCCCTTCCACTCCGAGGCTTCCAAGAGCCCTGAGGCCACTCAGACCAAGCCCAGGAGGAGGAGGAAAGAAGAGCTGGTCTTGCATTTCAGGTGTGTATGAGGTCTGGGCCTGCGGCTGGCCCCAGGGTACCAGGACTTTACGAAAGGATCCAGCCAGTCCTGCGGTCCTAGGGCAGGACACACCACAACTGCCAGGAACCCCCACTCCTGGTTTAACCCAGGCCGGTGTGGCCCAAGGCAAGGGCTACATAAAGCATTCCCAGCCTCTCGGGCATGCCTGTGGGATCAGGAATCAAAACTCTAAAGCTTTCTGTTTAAGAATATTCTGGTGTATCTATTACGGTTTAAAATGGTCTTTAGGGGCGCCTGGGTGGCTCAGTGGGTTGAGCCGCTGCCTTCGGCTCAGGTCATGATCTCAAGGTCCTGGGATCGAGTCCCGCATCGGGCTCTCTGCTCAGCAAGGAGCCTGCTTCCCTCTCTCTCTCTCTACCTGCCTCTCCATCTACTTGTGATTTCTCTCTGTCAAATAAATAAATAAAATCTTTTTAAAAAAGAAAAAATAAATAAAATGGTCTTTAGGGGGCGCCTGGGTGGCTCAGTGGGTTAAAGCCTCTGCTTTCGGCTCAGGTCGTGGTCTCAGGGTCCTGGGATTGAGCCCCCGCATCGCATAGGGCTCTCTGCTCAGCGGGGAGCCTGCTTCCTCCTCTCTCTCTGCCTGCCTTTCTGCCTACTTGTGATCTCTGTCTGTCAGAGATTATTTATTTGACAGAGATCACAAGTAGGCAGAGAGGCAGGCAGAGAGAGAGGAGGAAGCAGGCTCCCCGCTGAGCAGAGAGCCCAATGCGGGGCTCCATCCCAGGACCCTGGGATCATGACCTGAGCCAAAAGCAGAGGCTTTAACCCACTGAGCCACCCAGGTGCCCCAATAAATAAAATCTTTAAAAAATAAAAAATAAAATAAAATAAAATGGTCTTTAGAAGGAACAAGGCTGAAATGTCTGTTGCCGGTGGCAGGGATCTTGCCTGACAGACGGCTTTGGCGGAGGCAGAAGAAATTGGGGATTGCATGGCCAAGAAAGTGGACCACAGTCCCCACATTGCTCATCCCAGAACCTGCCAGAAACTGGAATCCTAGTCTCGAACTCAAACCCACCTGGGAACACCCTAATTGCCAAATGTCTAGCCTCCAAGGATTTGGCCCAGGAGGCTGCCCGACTCATCAAAAACAGTTTTTAGCAAGGACTGGTGTGAAGAATGTGTTGAGGGGGGGAATAGTGGGACCATTTTTGACCCCAGTTCTGCAGGAACTTGGCACTAGGTAAGGTAGTTATAGAATAAGATACAAGGACACAGGACAGGGTCCTGCTAGCGGCGCCAGGCAGAAGGCTGGGGCTTGGTTGAAGAAACAAAGCATGTGCCTGGCCTCTGGGACCCAGGGAGAAACCTGCCTTAGGGTGCAGACATGCCTGGACTCAAGGTCAGGCAACCTCTCCCCCGACCTTGGCTCTCCCATCCGCTCTCGTTGTCTAGCTCTGTGCCTGTGCCTGTGAGCCTGCTTTAGTTCAGTTGTAAAACCAGGAAGCTCACTAATGGGGCCTCAGAGTCACCAGCCCCCAGGCGCTGCTGTTGCTACCGGTCCCCAGACCATACTTGAGTAGTGAGCAAGCCTAAGGGACTGCCCGGTGCGGGTGGCTCACGGACTGGTGTGGGTGAAAGTCCAGAGGCCAAACTCCCATGGCCACATGGCCAGCCCCCCAAGCTTCAGCCTGAGCGGCATCCCTTGGATGTATTTCACATATTAAGCTTCCACCTACAGATTGTTTTACATATTAAGTTTTTTCCACCTTGTTTGAAAAAAAGAGGGGTTCCTTTTGTTTATTTTTTAAAAGAGCTCGAAAACCATTGGATTACAGCCCTTCTGGGGTAGAAGATACTTTAGCCAACTTTTATTTTGGAAAATTTCTCTTTTTTAACATTTTATTTATTCATTTGACTGACAGAGAGCACAAGGAGGTGGGCCAGAGGGAGAGGGAGAAGCAGACTCCCCACTGAGCGTGAAGCCTGACACAGGGCTTAATCCCAAGACCCCAGGATCAAGACCTGAGCCAAAGGCAGATTCTCTATCGACCAAGCCACCCAGGCACCCCAATTATGGGAATTTTCAAACACACAGCAAATTCAAAAGAAAAGTCTAACAATCTCGGGTGTACCCACTACCCAGCCTCAGCACGTACCACCATTTTGTCAACCTCATTCCACACCCAGCTGACAGGAACTCTGAAAACCCAGGCACAGTGCAGCCCCAGTACGGCATCTGGCGGCCAGCTCTGTTGAATGAAACAATTTCTACGATGATGGCTGACTGGATCCTCATTTATGCTGTAATGAGACTGACTTTAGACAACATGAACTGTAGCTTCTAAAGGACACATCTCTAGAATGAAAGAGCCAGCACGTGGAGCAAAAAGGCAAAGACCAAGAAGGCAACATACCATGTGTTTGCCATGTTTGACCAGCCACAGATTTAGGAATTCAAGGTCTTCAGCATGACTGATCAGAACAGAGATGGTTTCATCAACAAGGATAATTTGCATGCTATGCTCACTTCTCTAGGGCAGAATCCAACTGACGCACACCTCAGTGCCATGATGAAGGATGCACTAGGGGGCCTGTAAATTTCACCTTGCTCCTCATAATGTTTGGTGAGAAGTTGAATGGCACAGATCCAGAAGACGTCATCTGAAATGCTTTTGCTTGGTTTCGTGAAGAAACAACAGGCATGACTCAGGAACATTATCTGAGAGAGTTGTTGACGGCAATGGGAGATCGGTTTCTAGACAAGGAAGTATATGAGCTGTACAGGGACTATTGATAAAAAGGGAGATTTCAATAACATTGAGTTCACATGCATCTTTAAACATGAATCAATGGACAAAGATCACTGAAAGAACTCCAGATAAAAACTTCCAACTGCCATGCCCTACTTCCTTTTCTCTCCTAGATGCTTACCTCCACTCTCACAGAACCTGTTGGATGAGATCGAGTTTCACAACTTTGCCTTTTTAAAAAATGTATTTATTGCAGATCTTTCTGCACTTAACACTGGTATAATAAGACTGGAAACAGGGGTGAGGTTGTAAGTTATATTGAAAAAGATCGCAGGGGTGCCTCAGTTGAGCATCTGACTCTTGCTTTCAACTCAGGTCATGGTCTCAGAGTCATGAGATCGAGCCCCACATTGGGCTCTGTGCTAGATTGGGAGTCTGCTTGAGAGATTCCCCCTTTCCTTCTCCCTCTGCCCCTCCTCCCCTCACCCTGTTTGTGCATGTGTGCACTCGCTCTCTCTCCAAAAAAAAAAAAAAAAAAAAAGAGAGAGAGAGAGAGATTGCAAAAATCAGCAAATGTGAAAGCCCAGGAAAATATATTCATATTTCTGGTTTTGCTGGATTTTTATATTTTTATATAATGAAAATGATGTATTTTGAAATAAAGATTATTCTGACTCAAATAGAATATAATGACAAGTTAAACAAATGAGTGGTTAGGGCACCTGGGTGGCTCAGTCGGTTAAGCGTCTGCCATTGGCTAGAGTCATGATCCTGGGGTCCTGGGATGGAGCCCCTAGTCCGGCTCCTCGCTCCACTGGGAGCCTGCTTCTCCTGCTCCCTCTGCCCTACCTTGTACTTGTGCACACTCCCTGTCAAATAATCAAATTAAATTAAATTAAAATTAGTGAAATCTGGGGATAGTCTTTTTTCCAGATTTCCAACCTCATATAATTCAAATTTCATGGTAAAATGGATTTTTCACGTATGTGGGACAATGTTCTTCAAAACTTTTAAGTACATTTTCACTGCGTGCATTGAAAACTGGTTGTGCCTTTAGTTTTTTCTATGCTTCTAATAAGTTATATGTTTGAACTACTGAATGATAAATATAAGATGTATCTGAGAAAATATTCAATATTTTATTGATTTAAGATTCTTTTTTTAAAGATTTTATTTATTTGTCAGAAAGAGAGCACAAGCAGGGGGAACAGCAGGCAGAGGGAGAAGCAGACTTCCCTCTGAGCAGGGAGCCCTATGTCGGCTCGATCCCAGGACCTGGGATCCTGACCTGAGCTGAAAGCAGATGCTTAATCCACTGAGCCACCCAGGCGCCCCTTGATCTAAGATTCTAAGAATCAGCAAAATTCTGAACATTTACTATGCACAAGGTATTATACATACATGATTTTCACTGACTCTCCCCAACAACTTTGTAAGATAGATTTTTATTAGCTCCATATTTTAAATGGGGAACTCATTTGTTTCTTTTTCTTAAAGATTTTTTTTTAAGTTTTAAGTACAATCTACCCCTCATCATGGGACTCAAACTCACAACACCAAGAACAAGAGTCCCTGCTCCACCAACTGAGCCAGCCAGGCATGCCATTAAACGGGGAGCTAATTTAAATGAGTCCCAAGTAGTTGAATAATTGGTCAGCGTCACTATTAGTAAGTGAGAGTTGGATTTCCAACCGAGGGCACCGAAGTCCAGAGCTTATAGTGCTGGAACACTGTGCTGTCTCTACAAAAAGCCCCAAATGCCTAGAAGAGGCAAGACATTTCCACTACACTATAACATGATTCTGTAGTTACTATTGAGCTTTAATATAATTGGGATAATTATATGAGTAGAATTTCAGAAAATTCTATCCCAGGTTTTAAAAAAAGCAGAAGACAAAAGATTCTAAGCAATGCTATTGTATGTTGAAAGGCAGTGCGTGTATTGTGGTCCGAAAACCATGTCGACAAGGGTGCTATGAGCTCACGTAAAATCCTCAAGGCCAAACAACTTGAGAAATAGATGAGAAAATTTTTGAAAAGGAAAAAAATGCCTTTAAAATGAAGTCTCCTATTGCTGTTCAATATCTCTTCCCTCTTCTGAAAATGTCTAATTGGTGTTGATTTTTAACTTTTAAAGACTTCTATTAATTTATTTTAGATAGGGAGAATGTGGTAGAGGGAGCACGAGTTGGGGGGAGCAGTGCAGAGGGCGATGGGGAAGACGGCTTCCGCTGAGCAGGAAGCCCGATGGGGGGCTTGATCCCAGAACCCTGGGATCATGACCTGAGCCAAAGGCAGATGCTTCACCAACTGAGGCACCCAAGCGTCCCTTGAGATGGTATTTTATCTGTCTAAAATCAATCCATTTACACATTGTTTAGGACTTGTGCTTTATAGCTTGGGTACCTACACAAATCTCTGCTCACTTACTACCACCTAGTTTTTCTGGACTTCCACTTCCTCATCAGTCCACTCTTGTGGTCTAGGATAGGGCTCCACAGTTCAGAAGAGCTTTCCCATTTATTATCCAAACTCACAGCCTGGAGGTAAGTAGACTTGAACCAAGCTAAAGTTTAGAACTGCCGAAGCACTTAATCACAGTTCCTCAAGTACAGGAATTCGTATCTGGTTCCCTTTTCCACTTACGAGCTTAAAGGCACCAGGAAGCAGTGCAAAACCACATGAAGAATCACCGTATGCTTAAGGAAAAGGGAAAGAAAACCCAGTGGGACTATCTTGATCATCATTAAGCCAATATTTATCAATCACCTGTTACGTGCCAGGCACGGTTCTAAGTGTTGGGAATAAATGGGGGGCAGGACAGACAAGGACACTGCCCTCCTGGGGTAAACATTCTCTAGTTGAGAGACAACCAAGAAGCAGGCGGGGCACAGGGTGGTCAGCAACACCTCTTTGAGATGTCACATTAGGTAGAGGTCCAAATGACAAGGAGGTCCCGTGAAATGATCAGAGTGAGCCTCTCCCTCCAAAAAGGACAGCTCCTCTCAAGGCACATCTGGGAGAATCACTGGCAGAACACAAGAGAACAGCAGAAGGAAGGGACCTACTGCGTGGCCTAAGTGCCGAATCCTAGGGCTTAAAGCAGCAGAAGAAACATGCTTTCTGGTTTTTTGTTTTGGTTTGCTTTGGGCTTTTTTTTTCCTTTAAATTCAATTAATTAACATATAATGTATCATTGGTTTCAGAGGTAGAGGTCGGTGATTCTTCAGTCTTACATAATACCCAGGGCTCACTATAAGCTTCCATTTTAAAATACTCAGCCCTGGGATGCCTGGGTGGCTCAGTGGGTTAAAGTCTCTGCCTTCAGCTCAGGTCATGATCCCAGCATCCTGGGATGGAGTCCCGCATCGGGCTCTCTGCTCAGCAGGGAGCCTGCTTCCTCCTCTCTCTCTGCCTGCCTCTCTGCCTACTTGTGATCTCTGTCCATCAAATAAATAAATAAAGTCTTTAAAATACTCAGCCCTAAAAAAAGAAACAAAAAAAAACCCAAAACAAAACAAACAAAAACAATTCAGCCTTGCTACTGTATATAGGACAGAGGGGCAAGCATAGAAGCGAAAAGGCTTCCAGTTTAGAGGCTGTCGCTGTCCCCCAGCAAGACACAAGGGCAACTTGGACTCAGGAAATGCTTTAGGTGATACCTGTAAAATGCCTTTTCTTGCCTGCCCCATTTCCTCCCCTCTATGCCTTCTGACCATCTTTCTGGCATAATTTTAACCTCATTTACTCTATTGCTTTGCTTAAAGCCAGATTGAAAGATCGAGGGGAGGGACACCTGGGTGGCTCAGTTGGTTGAGCCTCTCACTCTTCATTTCAGCTCAAGTCATGATCTCAGGGTAGTGAGATGGAGCTCCAAGTCTGGCACTGCTCTCAGCAGGGAGTCTGCTTGAGATTCTCTCGGCACCCCACCGACTCACGTGTTCTTACTCACTCTCTGTCTCTCTTTCTAAAACAAATAAATCTTTTTTAAAAAAAGATTGAGGTGGTGCACCTGGGTGGTTCCATGGGTTAAAGCCTCTGCCTTCGGCTCAGGTCATGATCCCAGGGTCCCGGGATCGAGCCCCACATCGGGCTCTCTGCTCCGCGGGGAGCCTGCTTTCTCCTCTCTCTCTGCCTGCCTTTCTGCCTTCTTGTGACCTCTCTGTCAAATAAATAAATAAAATCTTAAAAAAAATAAAAAAAGATTGAGGGGGAAAAAGCTTTCAAGATTAAAAACAAAAGGGCTGGGGTGGCTCAGTCGGTTAAGCATCTGTTTTTGACTCCGGTCATGATCCCAGAGTCCTGGGATCGAGCCCCACATCGGGCTCCCTGCTTCTTCTCTCCCTCCTCTTGCAGCTTCCCCTGCTTGTGCTCTCTCTCTCTCTGACAAATGAATAAACAAAATCTTTAAAAAATAATAAAGATTAGGAACAAAAACAACTTAATTGTTTCTTGGGTGCCTTATGTCTGAAGCGGTTGCGTCTCACCTACATTGTCTATAAAGAACACTATGGGGGCGCCTGAGTGGCTCAGTGGGTTGAAGACTATGTCTTCGGCTCAGGTCATAATCCCAGGGTCCTGGGATCAAGCCCTGTATGGGGCTCTCTGCTCAGTGGGGAGCCTGCTTCCTCCTCTCTCTGTCTCTGCCTGCCTCTCTGCCTACTTGTCTGTCAAATAAATAAATAAAGTCTTAAAAAAAAAAAAAAGAACACTATGGAATCCAGTACTAGAAGGTACCTACTCCAAGGCCTTGTTCCTCTTCAGCGTCCAATAAATATTATTAGCGATGATGATCAAACCAAACCAAATCAAATGAGGATCAGCAGCAAAGAAACATAAAGATTATCTTTGGTTTCTGAAACGCTGGGATTCCAAATTCTTCCCCCACAACAAACAAGGCGGGCTGGAGCGCCTCCCGGCTGGGCTGGACACAAAAGTGGGGAGTAAGTGGGCCCTGCGTAGAGAGCTCTCAGGAAGCAGGGACAAGAACTTCGAGGCATGGCAAGGCCTGGTTCTCCCTGGCAGGAGAAAAGTTGAAATCACAGGAAGGAACAGAGTCGGGGCAGGAATGTGGCCAGGCTCTTGTGCTTCAGAGCTCCCAGAGGCACTGCTGAGTGAGACAGACAGACGGACAGCACCCAGAGTCTTGCTGCTGTGGCTGCTGGGGGCCAAGCGGTCAGGCACGCTAGGACACAGGACGTTTCCAGCAAGGCCGGGCCCAGAGGAGACCTGGGAGCTTCCGGGCCCTCCCTGCAGACGGGAGCTGCAGGACAGCCATCAGAGTCACAGGCGGCTGTCTTTCCCAAAGGGGGACCCGTGTGGACAGATGGAATGCCCTCTGCTTCCGGTTCTCCTTCTCTCCTTTTCCATCCCTGCTGTCGCCCCCGCCCCCCAGTCCTCCACCCCCCAGCGCAGGGCTGGCCGAGGAGAGGGGCCAGACGAGGTGCGGACACGGCCAAGGAAAGGAGTCGTCTCGGGAACCAGAGCTCTAGGGACGGCGCTCCCGGTGTGCAGGGCGCCCCGGCGGCTGTGATCTCCGCGGCTCATCCCCTGCGCCCGGCACCCCCGCAGCATGGCGACATCCGGACCCCGAGACAGCCTGCCTGGAGGATGTGGCCCGTGCTCCTCTCGCCGGCCACGAAGCTGGGGCTCAGGGAGCCGCCGGGCTCTTCCCACGGCCACTGGGAAGCTGTCCCGCTGCTGGACCCAGCGACAGAGTCCATGGCCTTGACACCGACATTGGGCTTCCTTTTGGCTTCCCGGAGAAGGAGCAGCCTGTATGACCGGCTCCGAGGAAGGCTCCTAGCCAATAGAGACCAGTCCTCCTTCCCCAAGACCGCTCCCACGCGCCGGGCTCCGTGCCCAGGGCTGACTCCCTGGCCTGCCTGACTTCCCCGATTGCTCACAGGACCTCGGAATTGCCAATCCGTGTGCCCAGGAAGAACGTGAAGGGCGGAGAGTACGAACGAGGGGCCTGGCACCCGCCTCATAGCCCAAAGAGCCGGGGTTCCAGCCCGGCGGCTCTCCCCTCCCAAGCCGGCTGGAACCGCAAGGCGCCTCCTTTCAGGACAGGACTGGCCGTCTCCGGGTGTTAATGGAGTTCTGAACAGACCTGGGGACCCCGGGGGCCTCCGCTCCCCACGCTGGGTCGGAAAATCACGGTGGTAGCATGCATGTCATCGGAAGCACATGGTCCTTCCTGGGTCTTTTTCGCTCGAAATCTTGCGTCTCCGGTAACTCGAAAACCTACAAATGTCAGCCTCGTGTTTTACCCATTTACAGGAAGCGAATGCTGCCCAAGCGGGATCACCGGCTCTTTGCTCCGGGCCGGGTTCTGGCCTGTGCTACGAGAGCGCCGCCACCTGCTGGCGACTCCCTTGAACTACAGCAGAAAGCCTGGACGGGGCGGGTCGGCGGGGGCGGGGGCGGGTCGGCGGGCGGGGGCCCAGCCCCGCAGAGCAGGTTTGGATAAGGGGAAGGGAAGGAGGTCTTGGGGCGACTAAAGGAGGTCGGGGATGTGGGTCTCAAGGGGAGCCTGCAGGGCATCTGCTTTAGCCGGTTCACTGTGATGCCCGGGGTGATCGGGCCTGACTTTTCTGAAATTTGACGTCGAGGAGAAGCCGCCCCGCAGTTCAGCTGAGCACCGCAGTCCCTGCAGGGGCATAACGGGTGGTTTCCTCTCTGACACGCACGGCACGGCTTTGAGGTAAGTGCTCTCTGTGATGTGAGCTTAGAGTCAAGTTGCATTTTTACGGGCGTGTTTTTCCAGGGATGCCAGGACTTTCTTGAAAATAGGATCGTCTCTCTATTGGACTGCCTGGGTGCTTCTGTCAAAAGCCCGTCCTCCGCGCAGTTCCGAGCATATTCTGAGCTCTCGGTTCTGTCCACTGATCTCTATCTTTCCGCAGTAGCACAAGGCCTGGATGAAGGCTGTGAGTCTTGAAATCAGGTACTGAAAATCCCGAAACTCCGTTCACTTTCCAAATTGTTTGGCTCTCCTCAGCCCTCTGCATTTATGTGCAAGTGTTGGAATCACCTCGGTCATCTCTTTAAGAAGCCCTGCTATGTCTTTTCCTTTCCAATCAGAATGCTTGTATTTGGTGTGGGGTGGGGTGGGGGGGATGAGGAACTTAGTGCACTGGCTAGGATCTCCCCTATAATGTAGAATAGAAATGGCAAAAGGGCACAGCCTGCATTGTTCCCGAGGGCAGAGAAAATATTCATTCTCTCACCATTAAGTGCTATGCGCACGGTAAGATTGGGTAGACCCTCCTTACTGGGCTGAGAAAATGCCTTTCTATATACCAATTTCACTGAAAATGATGCTCGTGGACGGGTGTTGGATTTTGTCAAATCTTCCTGCACCTACTGTAAGGGTCAGGTTTTCCCCCTTCTTATATTAATATGGAGTAAACCGTGAATTGACTTTAAGATGAAACCAACGTTGCATTCCGGGAGAAATCCCACTTGGTCCCGGTACGTATCTCCAGGGTGATTGGACCCAGACTTGCCTGGTCTCTCCACTTTCCATTCACACAGCATGTGGTCCCAGTGGCTGAGAAAAGAGAATCGCATGGTTGGGGGTGAAGAGCCACCAGCATGTTCTAGGGCCGCAGCCCTGCTCAAAGCCTTCCCGGACAGGCTCTCATCTTCCCAAGGCCCCCACCGAGGAGCCCCCCGGCCCCCTCAAGCATACACAGGGGCACGGCCCCAGTCCATTTCTCTACGGCCAGCATATTGGCTGTCTCAGCCAGGAGCGGAGGAGACAGTCCCTCCTTGCCCTCCACCTCTCAGTGGCCACGAGAGCCGGTCTGCCGCCTCCCCACTGCCTGGATGGTGGCAGGGGCGGGCCCTACAGGAGGCAGGCTTAGAGGTCTGGAGCTTGGGACCCCTGTGACGGCAGCAGTGATCCTTGTGGGTACAGAGGCTGAGGCACAGAAGCAGGAGGCACGGGCCCTGACAGGCTGCTGTGACCACAGAACATGCACAAGGCGGAGACTGTGAGAGAGGCAGGCCTTCTGCTTTGTTTCGTGTGGCGGGCCACGCGGGTGCTGGTGACCTTGGGACCTTGCTCGGCCTTGGGACCAGGGCTGTGGCCTTCCTCCACGGGAAGGTGGACCCTCAGAGGGCGACAGCTTCAGGCAGCTCTGTGCCCTGCCACGGACTATCTCCGTCCTTCTGCGCCCACTCAAGGATCTTCTCCAGAGGGGCTCCCCTAACCCGGTCCCGGCTACAAGGGTGGCTCCATCTCGTGGTTATGGGGGAGGCGTGTGCCCCAGTCCCCGACAGCTGGGTCTGCATTCCCCTAAGCCTCTGATTCTCCTGTCCCACCCAAGTCCTAGGTCAGTTGCTGGAAGCAGGCTTGGGGCCACATGGAAGGGGCTGCGCTTTGTATCCTGAAATCCTGCCCCAGAGTTGGGAACTGAAGGGGGCTAACTCAGGGGACACCAGGGCAGGCATCACTATGTCAGGGGCACCCATGAACACCGAGAAGTTTTGCTGGGGTAGACGGCAGTCCTACCCTGACACATGGATCCGATGAGCCGAGCCCGTGTCTCTGCCAAGCACCGGACTCAGGGCCGTCCAAGCATTATTGCCACATGGCCCTCAGAAAACCCCGCAGGGAGGTGGCAGTGTCATCATGTCCCCGTTACAGCGGGGGGCAGGGGACACATGCCCAAGGGTGAGGGGGCACCCGGTGGAGTCACCCAGACCCCAAGGCCCAGCAGCCATTGCCTACTGTGGGTCTCCACCATCTTCCTCAGGATGAGCACACTCAGGCCCAGAGCAGAAAAGAGTCCGCTCTGTGGTCGGCGTCATCCCCCCAGCAACAGCCTTCCTGGTGCCTGAATCTGCCGGCAACTCCTCTGCCCCAGAATGTGAGGGCCGCAGAGGAGTCCGAGTCTAGGGGACTGGGCCGTGGAGCACTGCTGCTTAGCCCTCTTCTCTCCCCTTCCTCCGAGGTGGAGTGGCGGGGGCAGCGCACGGAGGGGAGATGGGATGGGGGCTGCAGACCTGCCCAGAAAGGGTGGGAAGGAGGCCCGTGGAAGCTGGGACCCCAGAGAGGAGCAAACGGGAGTCTCCCACAAAGGCTGCCCACAGAGGGTCCTCAGCACAACGGTGGGAAGAAGCCCAGAGACTGAAGATACCTCGGGAGTGCTCCCCATGGGGGAAGCCAGCTGCAAACACGGACAGGTGGAGACAGAGGGGATGGTGGGACGACCCCTGTGCTCTGCATGCGAACCACACAGACCCTGTCCTCTCATGGTTGGTGACAGACATGGGAATAAGATCTTCTAAACTCTGAACTCGAGTTTCTCCAGTAAAAGGGGGCCACGGAACCTTGGAGGAGTGGTGGAAGCAAAGGCATTTCCCATTTGTAGCCAAGCAAACCAAAAAGCCACACATGGAACAGGACAAAGAGGGGCTGTGGATTGTGGGAAAGCCTGTGCACCAGGGAGACGACCTGTCCTGGCCCCAAGTGCAGCAGCCACAGCAGGGAGCACTGGGGAGGAGGACACAAGAGAACAAGGAGGCCAAGCGCTGCAGACGGCCGGGAGGCAGGTGCACTGCGCCAGGAAACTGACCCATGAGCCTGTCTTGTCGGCGTTCGTGTGAGGACGTGTCCACGCACCCACCTGCCGGGGTCAGGGGTCTGCACGAGGCCCTCACTGGGGTCAGTCCCACGTGCTGTCCAGGTGGGCTCAGCCACACCACACTCTCTCAGGGCTGCGACCTGGATGGGAACCGCTCCTCATGGGGGGCGAGGGGTGGAAGGTCCGCTCCAAGGACAGGGCAGGAGGTGAGGAGCCTCCAGTTGCTCGGGTCATGCTCCTGGGTCATCCTGGGACCACGGCTTCGCCATGACCTCCTCCAGACGTGGCCGTGGGGATGATGGGGGAGAATCAGGGAAGAAAGTCCCCAGCAGGGCCCCGGGGACTGGGCAGGCTCTCCACACCTGCCAGTTCCCTCCGCTTGCTTTTCTCTCCTCATACACATGAGGCTGCTCTGCATGAGGCCCGAACAGATGTTGAGCAGCCACCGGCTCCCTGAAGGCCCACGGCCACCCTGAGGTCTCCCTACTGGCAACACGAGAGTACACGTGGCCACGCAGCAGACCGAGGAAGAGCTGGGCTCAGAAGGCCACCCTGAGCCAGAGCGGAAGCTGCCTGCCTTCCTCCGCAGCATGGAAGGGTGGTCCTCCCTCCCCAACGTGCCTGGGACCCCGAGCTCTGGTCTGACCCTCCTCTCTTGGTGGCGCCAGGCTGTGTGACCCCTGGACTGGGTTTGGGACCAACAGGGACTGAACAGAACCGTCTGGACTAAGCAGAGGGAAGCTCAGGGTGCTGGCAGGGACTGGGGTCAGTCCCTCCTGTGGTGGCAGGTGTCCGAAGGCTCTGCCTTGTCAGGGTGCTTTGGCCCCTACTAGTTCCCAGCAGGCAGAGCACCCCCAATGCCCTTACCCCAGGCTGTGAACCTCCGGGGACCATGACCCTGCACCCTCAGGAGCCCTCCCCCGTGGGGATGGGTCGGGGGGCTTCCCTTCCTCAGCCCCTGGGCCCCCCCGGGGACCCTCCCCATGGCCAGGCTTCTCTGGGGACTCACTAGGCTGGGGCTCTGAAGGCACAGTTCGGGTCTCAGCCGGGGGGAAGGGCAGCAGGCTTCTAGTCCCCAAGGTTTTATCTTTTCCAAAACTGGGCGCCCACCCCGCCAGCAGGGAGTCCGGGGGCACCTCGCCACCTGCTATGGCAGACGGACCCCGGGTGACCCAAAATGATGTGCAAGGAGCTTCCTTCACCCCATCACCCTGAGCCCACCCTCAAGCTTCCACTGTAGTAAGCACTTTCTGAGGCCGGGATCTGAAACGGAGAGAACACCTAGGTCTCCGGTTATTCAAATAAAGGCTGAGAACGAGACAAATCGCCACCGTCTGGCCAGGCCCGTGCGGCGGCCTTCTCCTCTGGGGCCCCTGGCCGTGCAGGCGGTCCCCCAGCATCACTGGGCAGGCCCCCACCCTGCAGCCCTCCCTGGCTCTCCCTCCCCTGCTCCCAACCCCCCAGGGGACCCCACACCAGGAGAGAAGGCCTCCAATTTGACTGGATTTTATTGAACTCAGGGAGGGGTATATCTTTTTAACTTAGAGGGACAAGATTTGACAACAGCAGGAACACGAGCATTTCTCTGAGCAGCCCGTGCTGACCAGGACAGTGAATCACACACAGGAAAGGGACAGTCATCTTCTTCAGCCCGTGTCTCGGATTTTGCAGAAGCTCTGCTGTCTGGAACACAGACTGCAAATAAATAAAGTGCATGGAGAGCCTGTCAGGCAGCCAGGGCCCAGTGCGGGCGGGGGTGGGGGGTGCAGCTCGATAACTACTCAAGACCAAACCCTACTTAAGGCCAATCCTGTCCGAAGAGCAGGGGCAGAACCACAGGCCGAAGAAGCGCAGCCCCTGACCAGTCCCTCAGGGGCCCTGCTGAGACTTCCTGGGCCCCCGGGGCAGGCTGGCATGGGCTGGGGTGCCCCACAGGGCAGGGGTCTCAGGGCAGGGCCCTGAGGCTTCCCCCTCTCTCTGTAAGGAAGAGGATTCCCAGGCCCCAGGCAGCCCCAGCCGGGGAGCGAGTCACCCTGAGGGTGAGACGGGGCCTTGCAAGGGGCACATCTGTGGATCGGCCCTGGTAGGCCCCGCGGGGCTCTCGCACGCTGTCCCAACATCTGTGGATGGAGTTGGCAGGCCGGCAGGCTCCCAGACGTCGTGCTGGGTGGAGAGGATTGGGGTACAGGAGGTGCCACCGGGACCCGGGACCGCAGAAACCTTGGCACGAGGTGAGAGCCATCACACCCTGTCTGTGGGAAGCTGCAGGGCACACATGGTGGCCTCATTGGGCCTCGGTCCCCGGGGTGAGGCAGGCAGAGCTCTTCACTCAGGACCTGTCCTCTAGAGGGCGACTAAGGAGGGCAGAAGGGTGACACAGGGCCACTCTGTCCCTGGGGCTGGCACAGACTGCTTCGGTTTTCAGTCCCAGGAATTTGGAGCCTGGGGACTGAGAGCAACTGGGGACAGAGTGGCTGGGGGACCTGGGTCTTTCCTGGTCCCCTTGAGGCCATGGCTGGCCATCCCGGTGGGCCAAGGAGCCGCACATCTGGGGCCTCAGGGCCAATCCAAGCCCATCCAGAGGACGTTCTCTGGCCCGATCCCAGACTGGGGGGTGACGAGCCTGGGGACCCATCTCAGGTTTATCCCTTCACGCTCCTGGTTCCAGCCTGTGCCCAGGGGCCCTGCCACCACCCCACCCCAACTCTGCCACCCAAACCGAGAGGCCCGTGCCACACAGCTGCCGAGGAGCTCTTGGTCCAGCCTGGGGTGGGGTGGCAGGGGAGGCCAAGCTCTGTGGGTAGAGCCCTCCGCTCTGCAGGGCATTCTAGGACTCTCCCCTGTGTCCATCTCAGCTCTGACGGTCTTCCCTGTGGCCTCCCACACCACCTCAAGAGCCAGTTCCCCACATTCCCTACCCTGGACCTCGTTCTCTCCCCCTAGGTCCCCCAGGGGGGCCTTGAACTCCCCTCCCCCACAGAGCCAGATTTTCTCAAAGACGGGGCGCAGATTCAGCCCCACTCCTTTGTATCTGTAGGACAAGGACCCATCTCTCCCAGTCCCAGAGCCAGCTCTTCCAATCATCAGGTGGGGAGCGCAGAACGCCCTCAAAGTGTCGCTAGGAGATGCAGCGCTGAGGTGACAGGGTCACGTCCTTCCCCATGCCAGAACGGGACCACCGGCTACCCCAGCGGCCGGTGCCTCTGCCTGGAAGGTCCTTTCTCTCCTCCTGGGCTAGGCCCTTTGCCCCGCAGCTCCCCAGGCAGCACTGGGCCCAGGGGCCGCCTCTGGGCAGGGATGGCAGTCTCTTGACCAGGCCACGGAAGGGGTGGGTCACCACCTACGAAGACTGGTTCCTGAAAGACAGAGAGATGGAGACTCCACAGTGGCCCCACAGAGTGTGGGGCGCCTTTCCCCAAGGGCCGCCTCCTCGCAAGCCGCTGCTCCACCCGCCCTCCGCTCCCCAGCCTGCGAGCTGCCCTGGGCTCAAGGAGACCCCCATTTCCCTGGCTCCTCTGGGCGCACAGGGACTGCTGGATGCGGCCTTCAGTGGCACCAGGAGGGCAGACCTAGGGGCAGACCTAGGGGCCGGTGGGAGGGTGGCCGCAGGGATAGGGTCGAGCGGCCTTCCCACTCCTCTGGGTCTCCAAATGGCCAAGTGCCCAGCGCCAGAGGACGCCCCCAGGACGGGAGGGGAGCCCCAGGCACAGAAGGAGCAGGCCCCCAACACAGGGCTAGAGGCAGCTGCCCAGACCCCAGGGGCCTGAGGGTTTAGAAGAGGCACCCACCAGGGCTTTGGCCAAGAACACAACCCCCCTCCCTGTCTGGCTCCCCAAGGGGCTGAAAGGTGGCAACATCTTTTCCTTCTGGAGCCTTCCCCGGCGCCTCCCCCAGCCCATTCCCCTCCATTCCCTGGGGTTCAGGTGGCAGCACCAGGGCCTCTGGGGAGAGCAGGGCGGGACTGGCTGACGCTCCGAGACGCCCTCGCCGCCCCCGCCCCACCCGTCCGGGAATGAGGACCAGAGAGTATGGGGCGCCTGTGGCCTCCCGCCTGGGCAGCTCAGGGGCTGGCTTCCTGGGGTCCCGTCCACAGTGCCCCCTGCCACCGAGACGTCATGGCAAGCGCCGCCGCCAGCCCGCGGGTCCAGCCTCTGGCCTCCTACCTTGTGGATCGGGGCCAGTCAAGTCCCTGCTGCAGAATTTTTCCTTGCGGCTTCCCCGGCTCTGGCCAACGTGAGGCAACAGGTCGGCCGCCCTCGAATCGTTTTTTGGTTTGTTTGGTTTTTTCCCCTCGAGCCCGACAGTAAGGGCCCGTTTGCAGAGTTTCTGTGCAATAGGTCACCGGCCACGCCGCGGGCGGGCGGCCGGTCGTGGCCGGGGCCCGGCCGGGTGGCTGGGCGGCCGGGTGGCCGGCGCCCCCCCGCGGAGGTCTAGGGCCCGGGGGCCCGGGCCGCCCCGTCTCCTGCC
The DNA here is from genome assembly GCF_009829155.1 of Mustela erminea. Classification (NCBI taxonomy): domain Eukaryota; kingdom Metazoa; phylum Chordata; class Mammalia; order Carnivora; family Mustelidae; genus Mustela; species Mustela erminea. The sequence goes on along the minus strand of NC_045635.1, from coordinate 113,876,677 downwards.
CCCGCCGCGTCCCGCCGGCCGTCCTCCATGCCGGCGCCCCTGCCCGGCGCGGCCCGGTGCGCGGGACCCTCCGGCGGGGGCTGCGGCGGCGCCCGCTCACTCGATCCGCACCTGCAGGCGGACGTTGAGCATCACCGAGGCCACCACGTAGAAGTAGGGGAAGTTCATGCGCAGCCGCCAGGCCAGGTCGAAGAAGGTGATCAGCGTGCGCGTCAGCCCCTTGCAGAAGGCGCCGTAGGAGCCGCGGGCCGCCGCCGAGCGCGACAGCCGCACCGCCAGGCCCGACAGGGCCGCCGCCGCCGCCGCCGCCGACAGAGCCGCCGACGCCGCCATGGGTCCGGGCCGGCGCAGGCCCCGCCGACCCAGGGGAGAGCGTGCGGCCGGGCAGGTGGACGCGAGGCCTGAGGCGCCCCGCCGGCCGCCGGTGCCCTCCCGCCCCGCCCCGCCCCCGTCACTCCTTCCCTGGCTGGGTCCGGGATGCAGCCTCCGCTGCCGCCTCCACGCCTCCGCCGCCGCCCCTCCGGAGCAGCCTAGGGCGAGCCCCGCCCCTCGCCCGCTGCCGGGGCAGCCGCCGCCAGCGTAACCCCGCCCCTCGTGTGGCCACGCCCCCTCCCGGGCCCCGCGGAGCGGCCGCCGCCGGCCCGGGACCGCCCACAGGACCTCCCCGCCATCGAGCCCCGCCTCCTCCTGGGCGCCCAAGGGCAGAGCTCGAGGGCAGGAAGGGGTTGGAAGGTGGTATCCCCGGGGATCGCTTTTGGGGCGTGTCCTTGAGCGGACCCGGGGCGGGGGGGGGACGGAGTGTTTGGACCACCGTGCTCTTAAGGTGCAGATGGCTTACTGGGAAGGCCCCGCATGTTTACTGTATCCCCCTTCCCCGCTGTCTCCGCACAAAACCCGGCCAGGCAACCCATTGTACCTTTCTTTAATCCGCGTGTCTCTGCTAATTCAGCGGCACTGAAGTTTCACCAAAGCATGGGCGCGTTTTTTTCTTTTTCGTGTATTTGCTAGTCATGTGTATTTCTTTTTTGGTGAATTGACTCGTTACCCTCATTGTCTTTACCTTTCACCCCACAGTGATTTCTAAATACTCCTCTTAAGTGTATGTTTGCCCTGGACACGGCACAAGGTCTTTTCCTGTTTTCATTTGCCCTTGTTCGGGGCTGTTTTCCCTGCTGGTGGGTTTAAAAGCCCTTTCATGTTTTCATCTTATCTTTATTCTAAACCAAATCCAACCACAAATCGACCACTTTTCAAGACTATGGAAATGATCAAGCTTCATTATAGTCATGACTTTTTAAAAGCTGTCTGCAAAAAGTAGATTCATCATGACCTCATCCCTGTTTTCAACAAGGAGGGCTGGCCTGAGTATTCAGGCTCTCTCAAAATGCCTATCATCATCACACTTGAACATGTGTGGCATCTCTGTAACAGGAACACAACGAGTTATATACACTGGCTGAACAGTGGTCATGCCTACATGGTCATGGAGAAAAAAGATAATTTCTTTTTTTTAAGGTTCACTTATTTATTTTATTTTATTTTAAGATTTTGTTTATTTATTTGACAGACAGCGATCACAAGTAGGCAGAGAGAGAGGAGGAGAAGCAGGCTCCCTGCTGAGCAGAGAGCCCGATTCGGGGCTCGATCCCAGGACTCTGGGATCATGACCTGAGCCGTAGGCAGAGGCTTAACCCACTGAGCCACCCAGGCGCCCCCATTTATTTATTTTAGAGAGAAAGAGAGAGCACTGAGCAGGGGAGAAGCAGAGGGAGAGGGAGAAGCAGACTCCCCGCTCAGCAGAGAGACCCATGCGGGCCTGGGTCCCTGAACCCTGACATCATGATCTGAGCCAATATCAAGAGTCCCATGCTTAACGGACTGAACCACCCAGGCACCCCAAAAGAGAATGTCATAAACATTATGTTATTGTGTGGCATCATGACTTTATCCACAACATAACCATGCGTGGGTGTGAATGCATATAAAATGCCAGGGCAGATGTGTCAAATTACTCAACATTGTTTACCTCTGATTAAGGCAATAGAAAGGAAGATGCACTTTTTACTCTCTGTATATATGTATGTATATCCATTTGTATATCTATATTTGTGTAGTGCCACGAAAAAAAATTAATCATTTGAAAAAGAAGGGGCCACAGTAAAACAGGTTTAAGCCAAATAGAAACCCTTTGTTCCAGACTGAATCCAGCCTCATTCATATGCATCGCTTGTGCCTTCTGATCATTTCTGAAACCCTTCCTTGGCCTCATCTCATTTATTTTTAACATTTTATTTTGAAATAATTATGGACTCACAGGAAGTTGCAAAAATAGTACAAAAGAACCTTGCGCCCAGCTTCCTCAATGGTTACATTTTCTATAGATGCAGTATAATATCAAAACCAGGAAACTGGCATTGATACATTACTGTTAGGTAGACTATAGGCCCCATTCAGCCTTCACCATTTTCAGAAACCTCATCAATGTGTGTGTGTGTGTGTGTGTGTGTGTGTGTGTGTGTGTATCTCCATCCATTTCATCCCATGTCGGGATTTCTGTAATCACCACTACAATCAAAATACAAAAATATTCCATCAGTACTCACTAAGCCATGTGTACATATTTTGCTAGAGTCGTATCTATTTCACTTTGTTTGGAGTGACTGTAGTACTATGTGTTTAATTTCAGTTTCCACATGTTCATTGTTAGTATATAGAACTGCAATTGAATTTTTAGTTTTATTTTGAGATAATCATAGATTTACATGCGGTTGTGAGAAAAAGTACAGAGAGATCCCATGTACTTTTTCCTACTTTCACATAGTCATAACATCTCTCAAAAGTGGTACAGTATCAAAATCAGGATTTAATACGTCTATCTGTTTTGTTTCTGTCTGTCTTGTTTCCCCTGGTTTACTTGTTTGAGTGTGTGTGTGTTTGTGTGTGTGTGTGTGTGTGTGTGTGTGTGTGTGTGTGTGGAATTGCTCTATGCAATTCTACCATGGGTATAGATATAGCATATAGTTCATTTCTTATTTTTTTAACAAAAAGCTATAGCTTAAGGATTTATTTATTTATTTGAGAGGGAGAGAGAGAGTGTGCACATGCACAGAGGGAGGGCAGGCGGAGAGAATCTCAGGCAGACTCTCGGCTGAATGCAGAGCCCGTCTGGGGGCTCCATCTCATGACCCTTGAGATCATGATCTGAGCCAAAACCAAGAGTCTGGTGCCCAACTGACTGAACCATGCAGGCGCCCCTATAGTTCATTTCTTTTTATTGCCAAGTAGTGTTCTTTGGTATGGTTGCTTCAGAGTTTGTGTGTCATTCACCCATGAAGGCCATCAGGGTTGTTTCCAGTTTTTGCCATTATGGATAAAATTACCATGAGTATTTGTTTATAGGTTTTCATGGAAACAAAAATTTTTATCTGGATAAATCCTCCAAAATTCAATTGTTGTGTTGTATAGTAAGGACATGTTTGGTTTTCCAACTCTGCCGAACTATTTTTCCAGAGTGGCTGTAACATTTTATTTTGCCATCAGCAATTTATGAATATATCCAGTTTCTCTGCAACTTCGTCAGCACTGGGTATTATCACTGTTTGTTTGTTGTTGTTGTTTTCATTTTTGCCATTCTGATGGAGTGGTCTTTCATTGTGGTTTTAATTTGTATTTCCCTGATGGCTAATGATGGCAAAAATCTCTTTATGTGTTTATTTTCTATCTGTATTTCCTCTTTAGTGAGATGTCTTTTGTCATTTTCTAATGGAGCCATTTGTTTTTTATTATTAAGTTTTGTGAGTTCATTATATATTCTACATATGAGTCCTTTGTCAAACACGTAGTTTGCAAATATTTTCCTTCCAGTCTGTAGGTTGTCTTTTCATTCTTGATTCACAGAGCTAGATTTTTAAATTTTGATGAGGTCCAATTGATTCATGTGTGTTTATGTGTTTAGAAAACCTAACCTATGCTATAAATAGTGTTAAACTTAAAGACCACTTACAGGGAGAATTGACATTATTTCTGTTTGAAGTCTTCCAATCCATGAACACAGTGTGTCTCTTTATTTATTTATGTAGATCTTTGATTACTTTCACCAAAATTTGTAGTTTTCTGCATTTGATCCTATACAAGTTTAATAAATATATTCCTAAGCATTCCTTCTCTTTGAAGCAATTATAAATGATACTTTTTAAATTTCAGTTTCCACATGCTCATGGTTACTATGTAGAAATTTTGTTGAATTCATTAGAAGTGTGTTGTTTATTTTCCACATGTTTGGATATTTTCTGGTTAATTTTCTGCTATTAATTTCTAGTTTGAGCCCATTGTGATCAGGAATCGAACTCTGGATGTTTTCAATTCTCTTAAATGTTTTTAGGTTTATTTTCTGATTTTAAGAAGAGCACTACTCTGCCATGTCTCCAGAGGAAGCCAGTGTGGATGATAAAAGAACTAGATCCATGTCTTGTGATGAATGACTGAAAGAAATGTTCATAATTTAGAGAACATAGACATAAAGGAGATGTGACAGCTCTTTCAAATACTTGATGGTCCGAAAGTCTGCTTCACTCAGTTGGTTAATTGTCTGCCATAAGCATCTGCCTTTGGCTCAGGTCATGATCTCAGGGTCCTGGGATAGAGCCCCACATCCAGCTTCTCCCTCTCCCTCTGCTTCTCCCCCTGCTTGTGCTCTCTCTCTCTCTCTCAAACAAAATAAATAAAATATTTTTTAAAAGTCAGAGATGTCATGGACAACCTGCTTCTCCCTCTCATCCCCACTTGTGCTCTCTGTTGCTATCTCTCTCTCTCTCTCTCTCTCTCTCTCAAATAAATAAATAAAATATTTAAAAATACATACATACATACATACATGTACCTGAAGGTCAGGGCACCTGGCTGGTTTGGTCGGTAGAGCACATGACTTTGATTGGGGGAGGGTGGGAGGTTATGGGGGTGTTGTAAGTTGGAGCCCCATGCTGGGTGTAGATTACTTAAAAATGAAATCCTTTTTAAAAACCCTTGAAGGTCTACTATGCTCAAAAGGGATTAAACTACGGCTTTACTATGGGGTGCCTGGGTGGCTCAGTCATTAAGTGTCTGCCTTCAGCTCAGGTCATGATCCTGGGGTCCTGGGATCAAGCCCCACATCAGGCTCCTTGCTTGGCAGGAAGCCTACTTCTCCCTCTCCCACCCACCCTGCCTGTGTTCTCTTTCTCACTGTGTCTCTCTCTGTCAAATAAATAAATAAAATCTTTTTTTTTTAATTTTTTTTTTTGTTTGTTTATTTGACAGACAGAGATTACAAGTAGACAGAGCGGCAGGCAGAGAGAGAGAGGGAAGCAGGCTCCCTGCCGAGCAGAGAGCCCGATGCGGGACTCGATCCCAGGACTCTGGGATCATGACCTGAGCCGAAGGCAGCGGCTTAACCCACTGAGCCACCCAGGCGCCCCAAAATCTTTTTAAAAAAAAAAAAACACTGCCTTACTATTCCATGTTTTAGAATTTAGACCAATCAGCTGAAACTGTTCTTGGCCAACATAAGAAATGGACAGCCCTAAGAAGTAATGAGGCTCCCATCATCTTGAGTGTCCTAGAACCATCTGTAAATTAATCATTGGTCAGGGATATTGTTAAATTAAGCTTTCTGATGGGGTCATTAAACTTCAGTGGCCTGAACAATCCTTTACAATTCCAGGCTCTTTTGCTTCCAAGTTCACTCATGTTTATGTTCATTACAAAGTTAAGCAATTCTATTTTGTAATTTATTTGGAAGCATATTTTTTGTATAAGAAGCATAAAATTATGCTTAAAGGTGAATAAATCTTTAATGTAAAATTTGTAGTGGCACTCTTGTAGACAGCATAGAGTTGGATGATGTTTGTAAAAAAAAAAAGTTACTCTGTTAATTTCTTTTTTTTTAAAGATTTTATTAATTTGAGAGAAAGAGAGCACAAGAAGGGGGAAAGAGCAATGGGAGAGGGAGAAGCAGACTCTGGGGGAGCAGGGAGTCCAACATGGGGCTTGATCCCAGGACCCTGGGATCATGACCTGAGCCGAAGGCAGAAGCTTAACGGACTGAGCCACCCAGGTGCCCCTTTTGATTGTCATTCTTACACCACTTACATTTAAAGTAATTATTGATATGTTAGAGCTTAAGTCTGTCATTTTACTGTTTTCCATTTGTTCATTTTGTTTCTCATTCCTCTTTCATTTTTCTTATCTTCTTATAAGATACTTGAACATGTTTTAGGAATCCCATTTTTATTCATTTATAGTGCTTTTTAGTATATCTCTCTGTATAGATGTGTATCATTTTGTTTTCTTTATTTTATAGTTTTAGTATTTATTTTATAGTTTTTCAATGTAATATACCTGTGTACCTATCACAGTTTACTGGTATCAGCCCTTAAAGCTGTGGAGTGACATAGAGAGAATTTACTTCAATTGAGGTCCCTTTATCCTCCTCCCCTTTAAATAGAAATAGGTTGGCTATTTTCCTCTGTGTATACTGAGTCCACATCAGATGATGTTATAGCTTTTGCTTTAACCATAAAACAGGATCTTGGGTGCCTGGGTGGCTTAGTTGGTTGGGCAACTACCTTCAGGTCAGGTAATAACCCTGGATTCTCAGGATTGAGTCCCTCATCAGGCTCCTCGCTCAGCAGGGAGTCTGCTTCTCCCTCTGGCCTTCTCCCCTCTCATGCCCTCGCAATCTCTCTCTATAAAACAACAGCAGCAACAACAACAACAAAACAGGCTCTTAAAAACTCATGAGGTGATGGTGATTCTATTCTATTTGCTGCTACATTTTCTCACTCCATCCATCTGCCTTACTGCCTGGAGTGCCATCCTCCCTGCCTTATCATTTCTTTTCTGATTTTAGGGGATTCCCTGTATCTTTAAGGGTAGGTCTTCTGGCAACCGATTCTCTTGGGTTTCCTTCATCTGAGAATCTCCTTGATTTGCCTCATTCTTGAACGATATATGTGCTGAATATGGAATTGGTGGTTGATGGTAAGTGGAAAAGCAGAAGTCTAGTTCTGCCTGTTGTCACGAGGGGGTCATGGACGGGGTACTGAAGGGCGGCTCCCCACCCACCCTGCTGAAACTGAGAGGAGGAAGGTGGGTATTGTCCAAAAGGTGTCCCGTTGGGGTGCCTGGGTGGCTTAGTCAGGTGGCTGGGTGCCTGGGTGGCTGAGCTGCCTTCAGCTCAGGTCGCGATCCCAAGGTCCTGAATTTGAGCCCAGAGTGTCACGCTCTCTGCTCAGTGGACAGTCTGAGTCCCCCCACCCCCCTCATTTTTGTGTTCTTTCTCTCTCTTTCTCAAATAATTAAATAAAATCTTAAACACACACACACACACAAGGTGTCCTATTCTGCTAGGTCACCCTTTTCCCAGCCTTGAGCCAGGGAACAAGCTTTTCTTGAAGCTTTTCTTCGCTGGCAGTTCGGGGCTGCTGGCTTCTCTAGCAGCACATTAGGCATATATGGCGGGCGAGGGGCAACCCAAGAAACTCATTGTCGTGTCCTTCCTCAAATCTCAAGTTCCCCGGGCAGCCTTACTTCCAGGTTTCAGAGTTTTTCTATGTTTGAGGAGCCATCAACATACAATGAAATGCAACTCTATTATTTTGAGGAGTTCTGTTTAAGTGATACATCTGTGTAGTCCTCACTACAATCAAGATAGGGAACATTCCATCACAACAGAAAGTGCCCTGGTGCCCCTCCCAGTCCCTCCTTCCACCCACACCCACACCTAGGCCATCCCTGGTCTGTTTTCTGTCATCACAGATTTGGCTTCACCACCTTGAATGTGGGCGGGACTCACTGACTTAACATTGAATAGCAATGCTCGCTAGTGTCTTTTTTTTTTTTTTTTTTTAAGTGTGAGTCTTTTTAATTTTAGCCATCCTAAGGGGTGCGTCTGATATCTCACTGTGGTTTTCTTTTGCATTTCCCTTATGACTAATGATGCCAAGTATCTTTTCATAGGTTTGTTTGCTATTCAGTATCTATTTTCTCTTAAAGTGGCCATCCAAATCTTTTACCCCCTTTTAAACGTTAGGCTGTCTATTACTGAGTTGTAAGAGGCCTTTACCTACTTTAGATACCAAGCCTTTCTGGGATAGATGTTTTGCAAATATTTTGTCCCTGGCTGTAGCTTGCCTTTTAATTTTTGCTGTGTATTTCTGTCATGAGCACGATATGACAAGCACACGTGGCTTGTGTCTTTCCACAGTGTCCACTTTATTGTGTCCTCGAGCAAAGCTAACATAATTAAAAAACAGGTTCAGGATCCCAAACTCCATGACATTTCACCACGTGTTTGACTTGGCTTCTTACACGGCACAAAAAGCAAAGCACAAGACAAGTCACAAGACAAGTAAGATAGAATGGTGGGGGGAGGGTAGGAAGCTAAGGAAACAAAAGGGAAGTCAGTCTGTGTGTGTGCAGTTGAGATAAGGCTCCAGTTCGGGTCAGCTCTCGGGGTTCACTGTTTCTGGTGTTCCAGCAGCCAAGGATCTCAGGTCTGTTCCGAGATCGACTGGGCAGAGCCTTCTGCTGAGTGTGTCACCTGCTGATGCTGGTCTCGCGATATCTGGTCTTAGCTGTTCCATCATTGCTTGACACAGGCCCCTGCTTGACAGGAGTGACTCCATGTTGCTCTGGACAGTTTCAAAGACCAGAAGTTTTTAATATTGATAAAGCTTCATGGATCAGTGCTTTCTTTGGGGTGCGTGGTGTTTGGTCCTGTGTAAGAAATCTGTGCTGGTCCCAAAGTTACCACAATCTTCTTGTATGCTTGATTTTCGAAGTTTTTTAGTCTCAGTGTTTCACTTTGCTCTGCTACCCATTTTATTATTCGATTAAATATTTATTTATGTATTTGAGGGAGACAGATTGAGAGAGAGAGCGTGTGCCCACATGGGCGTGTAAGTGAAGGGAAGGGCAGAGGGAAAGAATCTGAGTGTGGAGCCGGACAAAGGGCTTGATCCCACCACCTAAGAGACCACAACCTGAGCCGAAACCAAGAGCTGGATGCTTAACTGACTGAGCCACTGAGGCACCCCGATCTGTTACTCCTTTTATTTTTTTTTTCTTAAAGGTTTTATTTATTTATTTGACAGAGATCTCAAGTAGGCAGAGAGGCAGGCAGAGAGAGAGGGGGAAGCAGGGTCCCTGCTGAGCCGAGAGCCCGAATACAGGACTCGATCCCAGGAACCTGAGCCGAAGGTAGCGGCTTAACCCACTGAGCCACCCAGGCGCCCCTCTGTTACTCATTTTAGAACAATTTTTGGTCTTCCTCCATCCAGCATGAGTGGTGGCTGGGCACTTTTGACCCACCATGCAAAGGTCTGTCAAGAGAGTGGGAGGGTGGGGCTTCCCAAAGCTTCTGCACACAGGCAGAGAAATTTCCCGCTCTGAAAAATAATAATATGTGTGTACAGCCTGAGATAAAAGACAAGGTTCATTTCATTTATCAGACACCGTTATTCATGTATAACTGACATCCCATATATGCGGAATGTTTAACGTGTATAATTTCATCAGTTTGGGCACACGCCTATCCCTTTGAAACCATCACCGTGCTCAAGTGACTACGTCCATCACCCTCGAGTCTCCTCTGGCCCCTTTGTAATTTCTTCCTCTCATGGTTTTCTAAGCTCACCTAACCACTGATGCATTCTGTCACAACAGATTCACAGGAGGAAGTCCCCACTCCACCAGAAGCTACAATGTTGGACGGACATAGCCGCTGCCAGAGATGCAATGACAAGTCAGGGCTGCAGGAACAGTTGATGGAAAAAGTCCAGCACTGGGGCACCTGGGTGGCTCAGTCAGTCAAGCGTCTACCTTCGGCTCAGGTCATGATCCCAGGGTACTGGATCAAGTCCCACATCGGGCTCCCTGCTCCGTGGAGAGTCTACTTCTCCCTCTCCCTCTCTCTGCCTGTGGCTCTGCATACCTGTATGCTCTCTCTCTGTCAAATAAATAAATAAAATCTTTAAAGAAAAGGTCCAGCACTGGTCAGCCTCTGGCCTTCTCATGTGAGGAGAGTAGAACCAGAACTGTTGATCGAGACCAGCCAGACAAGTAAGTGCATCTCTATGTAGTGAGAGGTGAGGGGCATTGAGCAGAGGGTAGCCGCTCTCTCCTGTCTCCTGGGCCATCATTAAAGATGGTGCTGAAATCCCATTTCTGGGTCTCTAGACATGGGAATTACCAGCAGTGGTAGGGTCACTACTGGGCATTTCTACAACCTACTTTTTTATTGTGTGGTGACTCCTTTCTCCAGTTCTTATTCATGTTCCTCTGTCAATTGTGGGTGCCACTGTTACAGACATCTTGAGGTTATTAAATGGTTCTCATTTAAAAATAAACCTCAATTTGAACTCTTAAGCACCCAAGTTTTGTATTATTATGTTCTGTAGTGTTCAACCATCTATCAGTTGGGTGAAACACCCAGTGCTCATCACCACACGTGCCCTCCTCAGTACCTGTCACCCAGATACCCCCTCCCCCCACTCCCCTTCCCCGTTCAACCCTCAGTTTGTTTCCTGGAGTCCAGAGTCTCTCATGGTTTGTCTCCCTCTCTGATTTCTTCCCGTTCCGTTTTTCCCTCCCTTCCTCTATGGTCCTCCATGCTTTTCTTTGGCACCCAAGTTTTGATCTTTATTTTTCTCCTTTTTTCCCAGAAAGCCTTGCTATATCAGGAAGCAGCAGGAAGATGGGCTGGATGGGATTGTGGGAGTACCACTCAGGTGCCTTTGTTGCGGGGGCCAGGATGTGAATCCAAATGTCCTTCAAAGCCAGCTCTATCTAGGAGAAAGGGAAAAGATGGGACCGGTGGACCAAGTGGAGAGCAGGGAGTGGTCTGCCCAGCCTCTCCCTGCAGTGGTGGTGTGGGGTGGGTGCTGCTGGGGGTCTTGGAGGCATAGGCTGACAATCAAAGTAATAAGTACATGAGTATCACTCTAATCGTCACCTTTGATAGATCGTCCATTTTTATTTTTCTTTTAATTTAATTTTATTTTTGCTTTGCAGACATTGATGGAACCACAAATCATGTCTTATTCACAAGTCCCCCATGTCTGCCACGTCTGGAAGCCCCTTGGCTCATTCCGTGGAAACCTCAGCTTCAAGCATGAATTTCCTCAGCCATGAAATGGGAATCACGCTGTGCTGTGAGGAATGTTGCGAGGACCCCGGGTGATTATCTTTGAAAGGTGCGTAGCATGCAGGAGATAGTCAAGGTATCAGTAGCCTCATATCCTTAATCTATATTTGGGGCAGCACATGAATTGTGCCTAGTCAAGCATTTCTTCCTACCAAGTCTTCTTCCCACTCCCCGCCTCCCACCCCCCCACACCGACTCCCCATCCAAGCTCTTCACAATCAGTCATCATTTCCTTTCATTGTTTGTGTCTTTTCCCAGGGCCAGCCGCTTTCCTTGGGGATGCAAAGGGCTTCTCTTCGGAAACCACGTTTCTATAATCTTGCTCTGAAACAAGAGGTGGCCCAGGACCCCAGGCTTCTTCTTGTGCTGAACCCCATTCCGTCATGCACCACTTGGACACTTTAAGTGGAGGCTTCTGTGGCTCAGCGCCCAGCACCTGGGAGGACTACCCAGGATGGGGACACTGCACAGGCCCACGGTGCCTGTTAACAGGCAGTGGCAGAAAGCGTTCTGCTCTTTCCCTTCTTATATAAGGTCACTTCTTTTCTGGGCGGTCATTAATGCAATGAAGATTGCGTGAAGACTTGACACTTTGAGACTCAGGTTAGACTCAGTAACGAACTGTTAGGAAATGTTCTCAAAGAGAACTTTGACCTTCATTCTCAACAGACATCTCTAGCTAGTCTGGTTTTCTGGAGGCACGGGTTTGATTGCCAGGGTGACGTCATACCTCTGAGGTCAGGAAAAGCTACAGAATTGGCAGGTCCTCCGTGCAAAATGAAAAGGAGAGGTCTCCTTTCAGGAGTTACTAGGCATTCCAAGAAACCAATAGCAAAGCCTCAAACTGAGCCCGGGGCTTTGCTTCTGCACCTGAGATTCAAACCTGTATATTTCTATCTGACCAGAAATCAAGCACCTGACCTCAGTTTTACAGAGGACATTGACATTGAAAAGCCTTTAGATTTATAACAATTGATTAAATAATGTAAAAACCTAGGAAGGTGGGGATCATTCTACTTTCCACCTGTGAAAAGCTGAGGCCTTATGTATTTAGAAAAAGTTGAAGCCTAAACCACTAATTTGAACTGTGGCAGCCAAGTTCATGTGCCAGGTGCCTTGATGGTGACCAAGGGCCAGTCACCACCCAGATTTATCATCGGCTCTTGACTAAAATGTTGCTTATTTGCTAGGGCAAGAAAGTTGTGAAAGATAAATGTATCTTTAAAACCTCTTTTACCAGGTGTCTGGGTGGCTCAGTTGGTTAAGCATCTGCCTTCAGATCAGGTCGTGATCCTGGGATCCCGAGATTGAGCCCCATGTCGGGCTCCCTGCCCCGTGGGAAGTCTGTTTCTCCCTCTCCCTCTGCTGCTCCCCCTGCTTGCACTCTCTGTCTCTGTCAAATAAATAAGTAAAATCTTGAAACAAACAAAAACTCTTTTACCTTATAAACTCAGTCATCTTGAGTGCCTTTATCGTAGGCTGGGGGAAGGCCTCCCTGACTGATTTGGTTTAATGAGCAATCCCACTGAGAACTGGCATTTAAAAGAGGGCAGGGGTGCCTGGGTGCCTCAGATGGTGGAGAATCTGACTCTTGATTTCAGCTCAGGTCATGATCTCAGGGTCGTGAGATCGAACCCCAAGTTGGGCTCTGAACTCAGTGTGGAGTCTGCTTGTCCCTCTCCCTCTGCTCCATGCCACACTCGTGTGTGTGCACTAAAGAATTTAAATAAATTGGGGCACCTGGGTGGCTCAGTGGGTTAAAGCCTCTGCCTTCGGCTCAGGTCATGATCTCAGGGTCCTGGGATCGAGCCCCGCATCAGGCTCTCTGCTCGGTGGGAAACCTTCTTCCTCCTCTCTCTCTGTCTGCTTCTCTGCCTACGTGTGATCTCCGTCTGTCAAATAAATAAATAAAATCTTTATATAAAAAAGAATTTAAATAAATTCTTTAAAAAATAAATTAAAGTTAAAAAGGGCAAAGGAGAGTCCAGGAAGGGACTAATTGGTGGCAATCCCGAAACTGGCAGACCGCTCCCCCACGGAAAGGGAAGGAGGTTACTTTCTGCCTTGGATCACTCTCAAGGAGTTGACTCTTAGACAAGCTTTTGACTTTTCACCCATGGACATCCCGCTCAGTGGGTGTTTCCTCACTGGTGGGACTATTCATTTGCTATAAATTAGGGGTGATGTACCCCACAGCAAACAAAGTACCGGATTAAGTGTGTTGTCCTTCTCTTTATTATCATCCTTATTGACAAGAGAATGAGGCCTTAAGACAAGGGCATTGACTTAAACCCTGTGGACTACCTAGCGGGGGAGGCCCTTTTGCTAGTAATTGATGAAACAGCACAACGTCCAAAAAGTCTGGATGTGCTCAATTTTTGTCCTTTTTAACATTTTAGCATTTCAAACAATAGATGTGATATGTGCTTAGGTAGAAGGTCTAGAGGCTTCAGAAGTATATAATGAGATTTAAAATCACCAAAAATTGGGGTACCTGGGTGGCCAAGTTGGTCCAGTGTCCTACTCTTGATCTTGGCTTAGGTCTTGATCTCACAGTGGTGAGTTTGAGCTCTGTGTTGGGCTCCATAATGGGCATGGAACCTGCTTTGAAAAAAATATAAATAAATAGAATAAAATAAAATAAAATAACAAAAAATCCACCTACCTAGAATTATACCCACTGTTAGCATTTTAGCATATTTGGAGTTAAGCTTCCCTAACTCTCCAGTTAGACTGGGCGGAAAGTCTTTTTGTTTCTACCATGCTATTGCATAAAGTGGCACAGACTAGCCTAGTAAAGGGCAGATTTCCAAAAAGCAGACTTACAAGCTTCTGCCAGAGCTCTCTGATGATGCAGTAATTGAGGTCTGGGCAAGGACTTCACCAGAGGGGGGCAGCTAGAAGCGTTGTGGGAAAGATGCAGAGAGAGACCAGACTGTTCCTAGGGCACCAAGGAACCAGCGTAGCCTCCCACTCAAGAGGGTAACTCTATCCCTTCTCTAAATGAACCATCTATGGGGCACCTGGCTGGTCCAGTAGGTGGAGCACATGACTGATCTCAGGGTCATGAGTTCCAGCCCCATGTTGGGTGTGGAGCTTACCTTAGACAAATAATAAAAATAAACATAAATAAATAAATGAATAAATAAATAAATACATATACTATCGACCCAACAAATCCCAATTTCTTGTTTTTGCCATCTTCCCCTTGGCTGCTGAGTAGCTGTCTCTCTCAGGATCCTTGTGAGGTGAGGGTATATGCCAACAGTAGAAGACGAGAAGAAATTATATGTGGGGGCAGGGGTGGAGGGAAAGGCACTCCTCCCCTCTGCCCTCTGCTGGAAATTTCAGGCCTGTACTTGCTGCCCCAAGTGCCACCTTCAATCCTCCTAATGACTAGGTTGTTTTTCTGGACCTTAGGTTCAACCACAGGTGGAAAACATTAGCCTTGGGGGCGGAAATGTAGCTGTGTGTATTCTTTCCTGAGAGAGAAGGGGTTCCTATTAAACCAGTCAACACAGGAACCCACAAAGCAACTGTTCTTTCGAAAGAGGCACTAGGGCCGCCTGGGCTGCTCGGTCAGTGAAGCATCCAGCTCTTGATTTCCACTCAGGTACTGATCTCATGGTCCTGAAATCGAGCCCTGTGTCGGGCTCCGTGCTGAGCGTGGAGCCTGCTTGGGATTCTCTCTCTCCCTCTTCCTCTGCCCCACCACCTGCTCACACATGCACTCTCTCAAAAAAAAAAAAAAAATACAAAAAAAGCGAAATGCTTCAAAAAAAAAAAAAGAAGAAAGAAAGAAAAAGAGGCCCTAACTTGCTGGAAATGACCATTTGATGTTGGTGATGGTAACAAGGAGACAGCCAGAGCCCCCAATGACTCAAAGCCTAACTAAGACCAAGAACTGTACTCAACTCCTCATCTGTCTCACTTAATCTTTTCAAAGCCCCTATGGAATACACAACCACGTTTATCTCCCTTTAATCTCCCCAGGAGATTGACTATTCCAGCATTAATCATCACATTTGATACCCGCCTCGGTCCAGTCGCCATCTACGTGCGAGCTATCACACATCGAACCTTAGTCTTCTCTAGTAGCCATTTTGCTGCCTGTAGTCTCCCGTGGGACTGTAAAATTATTCCAGCAGCCATTCTCATGGCTGTCAGGCTACAGCGAACCCTCCCCTTACTGTAGCCTCTCTTGTTGTGTTTGCTACCTCACAGCGAAGCTCCTTATTCAGGAGACCGCACTGTGCTAGCCGCCTCCCACCGCGCCTTGACCTCACTGGGGTGCTCATCTTTGTTCCTGGCCCACAGTGCAGTGTGAGCCTTTGAAGTGGTTGTCTTCATGCCTATGGTCTTGCACTGAATGAATTGCCTTATTTCAGCCTTCATTGCCATGCTGGGGTCAAACACACAACTTCAAATTATTCTGGCGGTCATTCTCCTCGTTAGTATCTGCTGCCGAACCCTGTTCCTACCCCAGCAGTCCTCTTCCATCGTCATGCTGTTTGTCTCACCTGAATGTTGCCCCCTTATTCCAACAGACGTCTTCTTGGTAGTTATGCCACACTGAATGGTTTTTTTTTTTTAAGATTTATTTATTTTTATGTGTGAAAGAGAAACAGAGAGCAGGAGGAGGGGCAGAGGGAGAGAGAGAGTGAGTCCCGAGCAGACTCCACACTGAGCACGAGCCTGACTCAGGGCTCGATCCCACAACCATGAGATCACGACCTGAGCCAAAACCAAGAGTCTGATGCTTAAACAAATGCCCCACCCCGGTGCCTCTGTGTCACAAAGAATCTTAACCTATCCCATCAGTAGTAGTCTAGATTGTTGACACACTTTAAACCTAACCGTATTCCAGTGATGTTAATGTTTGGGGGGTCAAACTGAGCTTTGGCCTTTCCCCACCAGTACTTGGTGGTTTGTGTTGCCTTGGTGAACCTTAACTGTATCCCAGCACTTATCTTCATCCTGGTTGCCACTCACTGGACCTCAAACTTATTTCAGCATCTTCTTTGTTAAGAAACCTGGACTGGATCATCCCATGGAAGAACCAAGCAGCACTCGTACATTTTGGAGGATCAGAGGTTTATTTAACACCGGCGGGCTCAGAGGATAGTGATCTCCAAAGGTCTGAGCCCCGAGCACAAGCAAGGGGGGTAATTGATACACTTCTACTTCTGCATACTTCACACTTTTGCTGCAGAAGGGAAGCAGAGCAGGGAGAAGAACCCATAAGAGCCCTGGGGCAGGGACTGGGACTCCCCCACTGGCTCACTCAGCCATCTTAGGAAACGGATTTTTCCTCTTCTTCTTCATGCTCTTATTTAGACTGTAGAATTCACTTTATCCCAGCAATCGACTGAATGCTTCATATCTCCCATGAGGCAAAACATTCTTCCACCGGTCATCGTCACCCATTTTGTGTCATACTGAAGCTCACCCTTGCTCGAGCCGTCCCCGTCATGCTGGCTGTCTCATGAGGAGCTTTCATCTAACACCCGTGGCCATGTCAACGCCTGTTGTCCCTTGTTCAACCGTAACCTGATTCAAGCAATCATGATCCTGACAAGGTTCAATCTTATGACACTTACCCTTACCCTGACCCCAGGGATCATCTTCGGGTTTGTGGACTCCCACCGAACCACAGCGGTGATGACAGGGGTCAGCTTCAGGCTTGATGCCTCACAGTCAACCTTATCCATACTCCAGTGGTCTTCTGCATCACTGTAGTCTCACATGACCTTATCCCAGAGGCCATGTTCACACTTGTCTTCTCACACTGAAGCCTGACCTCCTCCAGCAGTCATCTTCATCTTGTTGCCTTGCACTGAAGCTGTACCATTTTCGTAATTCATCAACTTGCTTCTTGGTTGCGCACTGAAGCGGACCCTTATTCTGGCAGATGTCATCATACACAGTGCCACGTGTTGAATGTTAATCATCCATGTGCTTGTGTGTCACACTGAGCCACATCTTCATTCCAGCAGGAATCAGATCAGCGCACTCATTTCTCACAGCAACTACCACTGTCTTCCAGCACTCAATTCCTAGCTTTTCTTTTTTCATTTTAAGCATAGTTTATGTATTATTCAAACTGGTTTTTTTTTTGAGTTCTAGAACTCTGTCTTTTTTTGATTGAAGTCTAGTTGGCACAGAACGTTACATTAGTTTCAGGTGTACGACATAGTGATTGGACCAGTCTATACATTATGCTGTTCTCCGCACAAGTGTGGCTTCCATCTGTCACCATGCAACACTAATCCAGTACTGCTGGCTATAGTCCCCATGCTGTGCCTTCCATCCCTGTAACATTCATTCCATAACTGGAAGCCTAGACCCCCCATCCCAGCTTTTTGTTGCATGCTAAAAATAACCTGAATTTAGTGGTTATCCCTATAATCACTGACTCACACTGAACATGAACCTCATTCCGGCTGCCGTCTTCATGCTGTTGTCTCACTCTGATCCTTAACCATAATCCATCAGCCATCTTCTTGGTTGTTGGGTCACACTGAACATTAGCCTATCCCTGCAGTGATCTTCTAGCTTGTGGTCACACTCAAACTCTTTGCCTTACTCCAGACATCAAGTTCATGGTTGTTGTGTCTCACTAAACTTTATTCCCCCAGTAACCTTCTTTCTTGGTGTGTCACACCAAACCTAACCTCAGCCAGGAAACAGCTTGATGCTCTCTGTCTCACACTGAGGAGTAAATTCACTCTGGCATTTGTCATTAGCTTTGTGTTACGCTGGAACAATCCTCTCTCGAGCAGCCATCTAATGGCTTTTGTCACCCAGTGAACCTGAACATTCCCATAGACATCTTCAGGATTGAGGACAGCCTTTTTCCATTGCTCATCTGAATGCTTAGTGTCTCACACTGGACCATAACCTTGATCCCACTGATCATACAAGGAACAAGTGGTCGTCTTCGTGCTTCTGCTTTCTTTTTTTTTTTATTTGTCAGAGAGAGAGGAGCGAGAGTGAGCACAGGCAGACAGAGTGGCAGCAGAGGCAGAGGGAGAATCAGGCTCCCCGCCGAGCAAGAAGCCCAATGTGGGACTCGATCCCAGGACATGTGGGATCATGACCTGAGCCGAAGGCAGCCGCTTAACTCACTGAGCCACCCAGGCGTCCCTCTCGCTTCTGCTTTCAACCTGAATCTTAATTTCACTCCACTGGTCACCTGTTTTCAAACCCTGAACCCTTAGTTTATTCCGAGTGCCACGCATACTGGCCGTCTCACTCTGAACTTTAATCTACTTCATGGAAGTCATTTTAAAAAGTAAATGTGAGGAAGTGGGAGGTTGGGGGAGCCAGGTGGTGGGTATTATGGGGGGGCGTGGGGCACTGAGTGTAGTGCATAAACAATGAATTCTGTTACGCTGAAAAGAAATTAATAAAAAATAAAGTAGATGTGACTTTATCTGTTTGGTGCTTAATATTTAAAATAAAATTGCTGTAGTTTAAAAATAAATTTTTCCATTCTCTTTTAGAGGCCCCCTCCAGGGGCGCCTGGGTGGCTCAGTTGGTTAAGCATCTGCCTTTGGCTCAGATCATGATCTCCAGGTCCTGGGATCCAGCTCCAAGTGGAGCGCCCTACTCAGCCGGGAGCCTGCTTCTCTTTCTCTCCCCTGCTTCTCCCTCTCCCCCTGCTCGTGCTCTGTCAAATAAATACATAATTTTAAAATATTTTTTAAAAATATAAATCCTGCAGCACAAATTAACTCAGTAGGGAGTAGTGAAAACAATTATATTTAAAATACATTTAGAAAACGGGGTGCCTGGGTCAGTTAAGAGTGCGACTCTTGGTTTTGGCTCCAGGGGTGATCTCAGGGTTGTGAGATCCAGCCCTGTGTCCAGCTCCGTGCTCAGCACGGAGTTTGCTTAGGACTCCTGCTCCCTCTCCCTCTGCACCTCTCTCTCAAACAAATAAATAAAATCTTTAAAATATATTTAGAAGGGGCGCCTGGATGGCTTAGTTGGTTAAGCATCTACCTTCGGCTCAGGTCATGATCTCAGGGTCCTGGGATCAAGCCTTTCATCGGGCTCTCTGCTCAGTGAGGAGTCTGCTTCTCCCTCCCCCTGCCCGCCACTCATGCTCTCTCACTACCTCTCTTTTTAAAAAATAAATAAAATCTTAAAAATATAAAAATGTATATAAATAGGAAAAACTGTCCCTTGTTTATTTTTACCCCAAATTTTCTTCTATATTCAGTAAGAAAAAATTGTTACTTTTCCGAAGTCTATGACAGCGCTCAATGAATTTCTCACTTTAACATTCACATTTCGTTTTGTGATACATGGGTTCGGTATTCATGATGCATTTTCGCATCGAATAATTTCAGGCTGAGACCGCGCTGCGGCCGCGGAACCGGAGAAAGCTAGTGCTGCTACTACTGCCCTCTAGTGGGAGCGTCTGGCACAGGCCCGCCAGCGCAGCCACGGAAGCCACAGGACGGGGCTGCCCTCGTTTCTTGGATTTTTTCTTCTTCGGCCTTGGGAACGCCAGGCACGGCAGAGGAAAGCTCAGTCTTTTTATTTTCTTTTCTTTTTTTAAAGATTTTATTTATTTACTTGACAGAGATCACAAGGAGACAGAGAGGCAGAGAGAAAGAGGGAAGCAGGCTCGTTGCTGAGCAGAGAGCCCGATGCGGGGCTCGATTCCAGGACCCTGAGATCATGACCAGCTCAGTCTTTTTCTATAAAGGGTCTTCAGAGAAGGATTCCTCCACATTTATGGGGCCTGATGACATCTGCTGATTCGGGAGACTCCGCCGTCTCTGTAGCTTCTACTGCCCGAACAGTGTGCGTTTGCAGATAGAATAACCGAAGGCTGCGGCCTCTGTTGCTCGCGGGTCACAGTCATGGACGCCCTTGCCTGAAGGTAACTGCGCACTCCAGACTTATGGCTGGAGAGCCTCACCCAGCACCTGGGCCGGCTGCAGAAACGCGAGCTGAAGCAGGGCTTGAATGCGGACCAGTCTGACCCCTGCACTGCACCCCACGCTACCTCCCCCGCCCCGCCACCTCCCCACCCCCATTAACCACCGCCCCCCCACCCCACCACCCCACTGAGAAACACCTGGCACTAGGCAGAACCTTTGGCAGAAGGGCGAAAGGGCTTCTGGTTGGGCCCTAGGGGCCTGGCATCGTGTGTTGAGAGGGTAGATTCCCTCCTGGACACCAGAATCTGTTCCAAACTGCTGAGATTCAGTTGTTTCCATGATCATTTGTCTTAATATATTTTTTTCCTGCCAATTTTGCTCATCATTAAGGCATTTGTAATCAATGCTATACTCCTTCTTCAGTTCATTCAATGATCCAGGGGTGACGTGATTTCTGTAGGGGACCTGGTCACTGAGTACAGACAGAGGAGGGGGAGATGAGCTGCCCACTGTCCCTTGGGAGCAGCACCCTGCCCCCGGCCTCCCAGGCAGCTCCGATGTGCTGTTGTCGCACACTGGACATTCTCATTATTTGAGTCTTGGTCATCATGCTCCTTGTCTCTCCACCGGGAGCTGTTCCCAGTATTACCATCGTTCTTGTTGTCTCACAATCACCCTTAAACTTACTCCACTGAACATCCCCATGCTTATCTCACTTCTAACTTAAACTTCTCCCAAGGCCAGCTTCATGCTGTGTCGTAGAGTGAACCTTACCCTTTCCTGAGTTGGAATCCTAGGGCACCTGGAGAAAACACTAGGGCTCCAGCATGGTCCCAGGCCAGGTCTGCAGGCTGGCTGCAGGAAGCTGCTATTCCTCAGTGCCCCCCAGGGCCCAGAGCTACAGGCTGCTGCAGGGGCAGGAAGAGGCTTGATAGCAGGAGAATTGCTAAATGTCCTGAACCACACAGAGCTCCCATCCAGCATGATTATGCCAGGAACCACTAGACCATGACCAAGAAGCAGACCACCTCTGTATAGGTTTATTCGATGTGGTTTCAAACCTTAAGTAAGACACTCCTGAGGGCTGCCTGGGTGGCTCAGTGGGTTAAACCTCCGCCTTCAGCTCAGGTCATGATCTCAGGGTCCTGGGATCGAGTTCTGCATAGGACTCTTTGCTGGGCAGGGAGCCTACTTCCTCCTCCTCTCTCTCTCTCTCTCTCTGCTTGCCTTTCTGCCTACTTGTGATCTCTCTCTGTCAAATAAATAAAATCTTTAAAAAGACACTCCTGAAACCAATATTGCACAGTACATTAACTAAAATTTAAAATAGACTTTTTTTTTTTTTTTAAGTAAGATTGGGCGCCTGGTGGCTCTGTCAATTAAGCATCGACTCTTGGTTTTGGCTCAGGTCATGATCTCAGGGTCGTGAGATCGAGCCTCATGTTGGGTCCCACACTGGGTGTGGAGCCTGCTTAAGATTCTCTCTCTCCCCATCTAAAAAAAAGAAAAAGACAATCAAATCCTATAAACCCACCTGAAACCATGTATTGTTTACTCCTCAAGGGAACAAGGCTGTTACACTATCAGGTGCAGACAAGAAAGGGTAAATGAGTTTTGTAAAGTGAAATGCAGAAGACCGAGGCTTCACGGGTAAATCTCCGATAAGCAATACGCCTTTGAGGCAATGCAAAGGTCCCTCTGAGAAGATCCAAACGACAACTGGGTTGGGACTACCAACAGCCAATGGCTTTTAGCAGAGGAGAAAAGGAGAGTGAGCCATTTTCTCAAGGGCAAATCAAGTTCTCCATACTAAGGACTAAATCCTGTGGTAACATGCACCTTTACTATGAACGAGTGACTTGTACTAGGAGGCTTTCTGGCATCACTTGAAGAATGGAATTTTCAGTTCCACCTTTATACCAATATGAGGACCCCTCGCCTTGTTGTTTTTTTTTAAGATTTTATTAATTATTTGACACACAGAGAGATCACAAGTAGGCAGAGAGGGATGCAGAGGGAGAAGCAGGCTCCCCATCGAGCAGAGAACCCAATGTGGGGCTCGACCCCAGGACCCTGAGATCATGACCTGACCCAAAGACAGAGGCTTAACCCATTGAGCCACCCAGGCGCCCCAACCCCTCGCCTTGTATATGGGCTATGGTCTTGGTGCGACGGCTCTGTTAATCCAAAGAGTTGTTGATGCTCTTAACATCAGAGGCCTTTAAAGAGATGAATCAGAGCATAGATCCACGAGAGACTTAAGAC
This sequence comes from Mustela erminea, assembly GCF_009829155.1. Classification (NCBI taxonomy): domain Eukaryota; kingdom Metazoa; phylum Chordata; class Mammalia; order Carnivora; family Mustelidae; genus Mustela; species Mustela erminea. The sequence goes on along the minus strand of NC_045635.1, from coordinate 113,854,333 downwards.
ATAGCTTCTGAGGGAAAACCAGACTCCAAAGTGTGGAGATTTCACTATCAGAATGCAGCACATGGAGAAGTAGGTCTGAAAGGAACTTGAAGATTGCCAGAGGAGAAGTAGGTCTGAAAGGAACTTGAAGATTGCCAGAGGAGGTAGAAGGAGCGCCCTGGCTTGAATTCATCCCTCTCAAGGAAGGTGGTGTGAACACAACACATTTATTCCACTTCTTATAGCTCCTCAGCAGCTGGAGTGGTTGAAGGCTGAGGGATGTTACATTCAGGGGGTGGTTTGGTTTCTGTATTTCACACTTTTGACTTCTCTAGATGCATGAAATCTAGGTCAGTTTATGTGGGAGTCAGAGAAGGGGCTTTGGTGAAGCTCAGAGAAAAGGAATCTTGGGGCGCCTGGGTGGCTTAGTGGGTTAAAGCCTCTGCTTTCGGCTCAGGTCATGATCTCAGGGTCCTGGGATCGAGCCCCACATCGGGCTTTCTGCTCAGCGGGGAGCCTGCTTCCCCCTCTCTCTGCCTGCTTCTCTGCCTGCTTGTGATCTCTGTCTGTCAAATAAATAAATAAAATCTTAAAAAAAAAAAAAGGAAAGGAATCTTGTTTTGAAAGGGATTATGACAAAGTGAGTAGTTCAAGGGACATAAAAAATCTGGCGTGATGTACAGCGTATTATTCATCCCAGACATTCTTCTTTAGCACATAGCACTTCAAAATGCCAACTATGTGTGGGCGCCTGGGTGGCTCAGTCCGTTGAGTGTCCAGCTCTTGATTTCAGCTCAGGTCATGATCTCAGGGTCATGGGATCGAGCCCCGCATCAGGCTCCACGCTCAGCTTGGAGTCTGCTTGTCCGTCTCCCTCTGCTTCTCCATCACTCCCCCATCACTCTCTCTCTCTCTCTGTCAAATAAACAAATAAAACCTTTTTAAAAAGATTTTATTTATTTATTTGACAGATAAAATATTTAGGGCCACCCAGATGCCCCTAAATAAAATCTTGCTTAAAAATTATTTTAAAAAGAACACAAGGACGCCTGGGTGGTTCAGTGGGCTAAGCTGCTGCCTTTGGCTCAGGTCATGATCCCAGGGTCCTAGGATCGAGTCCTGCATCGGGCTCCTTACTCGGCAGGGAGCCTGCTTCTCTCTCTCTCTCTCTGCCTGCTTGTGAGCTCGCGCTCTCTCTCTCTCTGACAAATAAATAAATAAAATCTTTAAAAAAAAAACAAAAAGAACACAAAATGCAGGCCATATTAAAAGGTGAAGAGGTGGTAAGGCGTCCAGGAGAGGGAGGCTCATGGATGGGATCTGCCTAACACATGAGTAATAACCTAATTCCCTCAACATATGAATCAGGATTTCAGGCAATCCTTGGAGATAAAACTTCAATTTTGCGTATCAGTGTTTCATGTATATTGGGTGTTGTGATGGGTTTCCCTCATTCAGAGGAAAGAGAAATATTATTTTCATATCTTTCGATCCGCAAAGAATGTGAAATTCGGCCTTGTAAGACCTCTGAGAAGTCTGGTCTGACAAAGCAAGATGGAAAAGGCTGGACAGAGACTAACTTATCCATCACTCTGGTAAGAAAAGCAGCTACCACCACCCTTCAATCCCAGTAGTTAAAATTCCAGAATTAGGGGACCGGGGACATTGATAGCTGGGCACCTAGGAACAACTGCTATATGACATGCAGAACATAGTCCAAAGAAACCTTTCACCGAGGGAACGGGGGTCCAAAAATGCAGGGAGGCAGAACGGGGAGCAAGCCAATCTCTTCTGTCTCACTGCCCCTTCACACACATCAAGGACACCCCTGAAGATACTAAAGTAACTGAAAGGTCCCAGACTGTATTCTAAGTGTCTGCCTTACATCTAGAACCCTGGTTTTCCAGGGCTTTAGGATACGAACTAAATTTTATCCCATATAACTCTTAAAAAAAAAAAAAAAAAAACCTAAATGGGGGCACCTGGGTGGCTCAGTCAGTTAAGGTGCCCGACTTGGTTTCGGCTCAGGTCGTGGTCTGAGTGTCCTGAGACTGAGCCCCTCCTGGAGCTTCCCCATCCCTCTCCCCCTGCCTTTCCCCTCCCCTGCTCTCACATGCATGCGCACATGCGTGCACATGCTCTCAAATATTTTTTTAAATATAAATGAATCTTTTTTCCTAAATGAACTTTAAAACCAGAAATAGGATGAACCTAATATTCTAATCACAGTGCGGCAGAACGAGAAAAGTTAAAAAGAAAATAGCAGGGCGCCTGGGCGGCTCAGGTCATGATCTCAGGGTCCTGGGATGGGCCCGCATCAGGCTCTCTGCTCAGCAGGGAGTCTGCTTCCTCCTCCTCCTCCTCTCTCTCTCTCTCTCTCTCTCTGCCTGCCTGCCTCTCTGCCTACTTGTGATCTCTCTCTGTCAAATAAATAAATAAAATATTTTAAAAAAGAAAACGGCAATATCATATAGCTTTGAATCAAAGAGGAATTATAATGAAAACTGCAATTATGAATAATTCTGAAATCATCAGTAATAACACCGTGGTGATTAATTTAATGTGCCAACTTGACTGGACTACGAGATGCCCAGAGAGCTGGTAAAACATTATTCCTGGACTTGTCCGTAAGGGTGTCACCAAAAGAGATCATTAGCATTTTGACTCTGTCTCAGTAAAGCGATTTGCCTTCACCAGGCGGGTGGGCTGCACCCAAACTTAAGGGCCTGAACAGAATGAAAAGGTGGAAGAGCAAATTGCCTTGCTCTCTTCTTGAGTTAGGATGTCCTGTTCCTGCTCTTGAACACTAAAGCTCCTGGTTCTGTGATTTCCAGCCTCTGGGACTTACACCTGCGACCTCCCAACCTTGGACTGGGAGTTACCACATCGGCCTGGGAGTTACATGTTCCAACTAGAATTGAATTGTATCAGCAGCTCCCCGGCTCTCCAGCTAGCAGACAGCCGATCACGGGACTTCTCGATCTTTGTGACTGTATGAACCAATTCCGTAATCAATCTGTCTCATTTTCTTGCTACACACACACACACACACACACACACCATGGGTTCAGCTTCTCTGCAATGTCTCTAATACAGACATTACCGATAAAACTATAGAATGTAGGGCGCCTGGGTGGCTCAGTGGGTTAAGCCTCTGCCTTCGGCTCAGGTCATGATCTCAGGGTCCTGGGATCGGTCCCGCATAGGGCTCTCTGCTCAGCAGGGAGCCCGCTACCCCCCCTTCCCTCTCTCTGCCTGCCTTTCTGCCTACTTATGATCTCTCCCTCTGTCAAATAAATAAATAAAATCTTTTTTTAAAAAAAGAACTATAGAATGTGACTAAAGCCGTATTTAGAGGAAAATCTGTTAAGTGTTTTTATCATTAAACAGAATGAAAGCTTATACCGTGTAAGGCCTGGACAAGAAACATTTCATTTAACCCTCAGAGCACTTATGAGGTGGCTGCTGGTTTTTGTCCTTCATGGCACTGTGGAGGTAGGGACTGTATTTTGCTATTACCTTTTGGAAACGTTCAGAAATAGAATTAGGCACATCCACTGGGACATCTGTTTCCAAGAACTACTTCACCTATTTCTTGACTCAGTGCCACAAATATGGGTTAATGCCCGTTACATACAGGATACTAAAACAACGATAGATAACAGACATTCTCTCACCAGCGAAATCCAGTTGTGCGTTTAGGCTATAGATGGGGGTGGGGGGCTCATGTGATGAGGGCAGCTAAGCCTCCCAGCTAAAACTGACTGTATTAAATGTTCAGAATGATGCCTAAACCCAGCACCGTGGTAGGGACTGCGACGTAGGGTGGGAGCAGGAGTCAGTCGCGGTGCCTGTCGCCACAGCTCAGGGAAGTGGTCCTGAGTTGCGCAAACCACTATATAAAGTTGACTGAAGCAGGAAGAGCATACACATTTCCACTTTATTAAAATATTGCATAGATACAGAGCAGTTGGGCACATCCATTCTAAGGCACTGTCCTGGTTTGAATGCAAGTCCACAAGAGAGAAAAGAGAAGCCGTTACATTCCGTATTGTTCAACTCTACATTCAGACTCCTCCCACGTTATGTGTTTATTGCTACTGGGATCTCAACGTGAACCCCACACTTATAGCAGCATCATACAGGGACCCGGATGACAAGAATTAAAGACACACCCTGGCTCTAGCACTTGGTATGATTTGGCACTTAATTCCAAACTCTCTTGCATTATTCTCCATGTGTTTCCCAACTCTTGTTTAACTAACGATATCATAAACTCTTTATGAACCGGACTCATGGATTCATGTCTTTACTGGTTTCCATTAAGCCTGGAACAGGAGTAGTTGGGCACATAGTAGTTGCCCCCGAAATATGTATAGTCAATATCACTTCCGAGAACGTCAATGGAATAGAAAAAATATATATACTTTCCCTCATTCTTGATTAGGGAAAGGATGACTGGTGTCTTCAAAAAGGGAAAATTCTTGAACGTCCTACCTCTTGTGTTTCGTAACAAGGAACTAGGCTGAATGATTATTTTCAGGTACCAACAGCTATAACTGACAAAGAGAGTTCTTCCCTTGTTACAGGACTTTGAGTCATTACCATGATTACATGAGAATGTTTATATAAGTAGCAATATGTGTGTGTGGTTATAAGTAAATTCCACAGAGGCTGAGAATCACTGAGTGATGTACAAATGATCTCAAAAGTAGTGACCCCCACCTCCTTAATGATGTGTGTATTACATAAAAAAAAATGTATATATGTAGAAAACTTTTCGTAACACCCCTGAAACAACTGGAGATAACTAGGCTTGGGAGCAACAAGACTATACTGATAGCTACAGATATATTTGTTAAAGACAGTGTGTTCCAAGGAATATTTGCAGGATACTAGTTCCGTGGGCTATCACTGGGTGTACATGACAAAGGGTTCTGGGGTCAAACAGGCTGGCAAAACACTGTGCCAAAAGAGGTGCTTTTTTCCACCTTTACCGGAGGGCCTCTCAGACACTCCCACAGGCTGATGGGCACTGTGAATCTAGAAAGTGGAGACAGCAGGGAGTCCTGGAGTTATTTGTAAAGTATCTTGCAGAACTAAGTGCCCTATGACATACAGTTAGGGGGCCACTGAATTAAAGAATGGGTAAAATTTTAAAAGCACTAAGAGACGCATTGGGTGAATACCAAAGGAGAGTACAAAGCAAAGGACACTGGTTCCTCAGTCAGTCTAAATTGAATCGGATTCTACTTGTATGACATCAACTGTCAAATGGACTCTTCCACAAAGAGCTTACTTACTCTATGAACAAAAGAAATCCTCAATGGAATACTCAGTTCTATGTAGCATCACCCCAGACCGCCAACTAAGCAGACTAGCAAACTCTGCACAACTCATAACTAAAGGTTAAAATCTTAATTTCCTTAAACATAAAAACTTCCAATGGACATAACCCCATTCTTACCAGGTACATGTGTTCCCAACACATTTCTATCATTTGACAAAATACACTGTCTCCTTTCTTGCTACTTAGGACACATAAAGCTTTGAACTAATATAATCGCCTTTAACAATGACAGCAGAAAAATTCTGGGGCTGCTATAGGAGATACGTTGATGGACATGGTGATCCATCATATTAACACTACCCTGAAAAGGACTGTCATCGATTATATGCTTTATGCTTTATATCTATGATGTGGTTGGCCTGGAACACAAAACATTTCATTGTAATAAAAAAAAATAAGAGACAGAATAAATCAACTCTGGGAACATTGCAAAGGTAGATGGATACTCTAGAATTCAAATACTTTGGAAGATGGGGTTCAGAATAGTTTTAAAACCTGTTCTCACAAGCTCAAACAAAAAGGTTCTTCTAAGACAAAAAGGCTGCTTTAAGTTAGTGTCAATTTCTTTTTTTTTTTTTATTTTAGTTAGTGTCAATTTCTGTGGCAGCCTGTTGCCTTTAACAATTCTCAAAGAAGTCCTCTAAAGTGAGTGACCTGGTGCATAATGAGGCCTGCCCTCTGCCTGAAGCTTTTAGAACAGTGACTGCACTTGTATGGCTTCTCCCCTGTATGAATTCGCAAATGAATAACAAGGCTGGGTCTCTGTCTAAAGCTTTTCCCACAATAATTACATTTAAAAGGTCTCTCTTCCGTGTGAGTTCTCTGATGCAAAGTGAGAGCTGTCAGTCTACTAAAACTTTTACCACAACTGTGACATCTGTGAGGTTTTTCACCTGAATGCGTTTTCAGGTGTCTTTTGAGACTCGATCCATGACAAAAGCTTTTCCCACACTCCAGGCATTTGTACGTTTCTTCTTCCGAATGGGTTCTCTGGTGGCCAATCAGGTGCGACCGCCGAGTGAATCTCTTGTTACACACGGTGCACTCATAGGGCCTCTCCCCTGTGTGCAGCCGTTGGTGTCTATATAGGTCTGAACTACGGAGGAATCTTTTGCCACACTCGGGGCATTTATGGGGTTCCTCTCCTGAGTGAATTCTCTGGTGCCCTGTGAGTTGCGACTTCCGAGCAAAACACTTCCCACACTGAGGACATCGGTGAGGTTTTTCCCCTGGACTCTTTTTCTTCTGGGGCCTGGGGTTGAGAGGTTCTTCCAAGTTGGAATTTTCAGGTTTCTCTCCTGCCGAGGGCTCCTGCTGATCTACCAGTTTTGTTAAATCTGTTTGTAGGTCCTCTGGGGGGCTCTCCCACTGATTCTCCAACGGCACATAGTCCTTCTGCAAAATGGGACCATGGAGAGCATTTCCCTCTAGAGTAACAATAAATGGGTACATGTTCTCCAGTTTTTTCTGTTTGGAAGTTTCATCTTCATTTTCTATCCCAATCTCAAAACCTGAAAGAAGAAACAAAAACAGCAGCTGTCACCATGTCCCCACAGAGGAAAAAACTGTGAGGGAAAGTGAAGGGTTGTATTAAACCACCTGTAGGAAGGCAGAAACTTTGAGGAGAATCCCAAACTCTTTATCCTGATCAAGGTTGAATTTTTCTTTTTGCTCTTCTGTGGTATCCGCGAATAATTACTTACCGATCTTGGAATCAAGTAATTGCTTCATTTCTTTGGACTCTTGTAGTTCCTTCACCCACGCTTCTTCCCGAGGTTCCAACGGAAAGCTCACGTCAAGCTTTGGTATTGGATATCCTGCCCATAAGAAAGACGAGAAGTGTAACAGTTGACGTCACCAAGGTTTTTCCTTGATGGTATCTTGGACATGTGGCTGCTTAATGTCTACTTCCTCCCCAGTTAGAATGACTTGACCCCCAACTTCTTACAAGAGTCTTTTTCAAAGATGAGACAAAACATGAAATTCAAGGCTACTCTCCTCTAATCTACCGAAGGGGAGTGAATTTTTCTGTGTTGAAATCAATGCACTAAATGATTTCTGTATCTATTTTGATATTCAATTATTCAGGTCGGAGCCAAAATGGGAAGTAAATCTTCACAATGTTCTGGCATATTAAAACTGAGAAATGCTGCTCTTGAGTACCAAGCAAAGAGAGAGCTGAAAGTAGGGGTTATGAAACTGTTTACTAGAATAACTTCCATGGAGATTTTCAAATTAAAATGGAAAAGGATGAAGCTGGCAATGAGCAAAAGCAGTGTTTGTTTCAGCCCAAGTCCAGAAGTGCACTCTCTTGAAATGAACCCAAACAACTCTCAAAGTGTTTCTCACTGCCAGTCTAAGAACAACTCAGACAAGAGAGCACCCAGGGGGCTCAGTCTGTTGAGCATCTGACTTTTTTTTTAAAGATTTTATTTATTTATTTGACAGAGAGAGATCACCAGTAGACAAAGAAGAGGAAGCAGGCTCCCTGCTGAGCAGAGAGCCCGATGCGGGACTCGATCCCAGGACCCTGAGATCATGACCTGAGCCGAAGGCAGCAGCTTAACCCACTGAGCCACCCAGGTGCCCCAAGCGTCCGATTCTTGATTTCGGCTCAGATCATGACCTCAGGGTCGTTACATCGAGCCCCGAGTCACACTCTGCACTGAGCGTGTAGCTTGGTTAAGATTTTCTCTTAAAAAAAAGAAAAAAAGAACTAGGACAAGGTTCTACACTACTGTTCCCTAGTGTCCTACCACCCCTTTCCTCACTGAGAGCTGCTGTGGCTTGTGTTCTCTTTCCACAACCTTTCCTCACCTTCCTCAGCTCTGGCGAAGTGTATTGGTCTGCAATACAGTGTGGGATGGAAAGTGCTGATTTTAAATCTAAATGCAGGGGCACCTGGGTGGCTCAGTCAGTTAACTGACTGCCTTTAGCTCAGGTCATGATCCCAGGGTCCTGGGATTGAACCCCGTGTTGGGCTCCCTGCTCGGCGAGGAGCCTGCTTCTCCCTCTCCCTCTGCCTCTCCCCGCTGTGTGTGCGCTCACTCTCTCAAATAAATAAAGTCTTTTTTAAAAATAATATAAATCTAAATGCAGGATGCTGTTTAAATATCAGTATTAGGGCACCTGCGTGGCTCAGTCAGTTAAGCTTCTGCCTTCTGCTCAGGTCATGATCCCGGCGTTCCCAGATCAAGACCTGTGTCTGGCTCCTTGCTCAGCGAAGAGTCTGCTTCTCCCTCTGCCCCTCAACCCACTTGTTCTCTCTCTCAAATAAATAAACTCCTTATAAATAAATATTAGCATTATCTTCTTAAATATTATCATGATTAAAATAACATTAGCAAGTTAATGACAATTTAAGTTTCAAAACATGTCAAAACAGGAAGTGGACTAAAATACCTTATTTTATATTTTTATGGAAAAAAGACCTTTTAAGATTAGCACAAATGCATTTCAAATAAAATGCTATTTAAACTCATATTGTTTTTGCTTAGATTTCAAAGCTATGACTGGGATCAAAGGGTCATAAGGCACGGGGAAAAGTGAGAGCAAACAGAAACTTGAAACAAGCAGAGTTAGCAAAGGCATAAGCATAAAATACGGATTTATGACCTAAACGTAGCAGGGGAGATGGACTTCCAGCATAGGACCACGAGGAGCTCTGTGGACTTACCTCCTGGTGAAACTGGTGAAAAGTATTAAAAATTTTAAAAAACAAAAACTGGTCCTAAGGGCCTATAGCAAACCAGGAAACATCTTTTTTGGTTAATCTGCTAAAATTCACAAATAATAGGGACAGTCTTAAGATTTTAAACCGCAACAGTATCTTCAGTGCCTCTCCGAGCTCCACTCTAGACTGGCACAGCTAAGGGTCCGGGGGAGCCGCTCCCTGGCTCCCCTTCAGAGGGCTACCTTCCTGGGAAGAGCAGGATGTCAGCACTTCTCATCCTACACCACCACCACCACCACCCCTCCCCGCGGCTAACCACTGTTGATTCTCCAATCCAAGCAATGGTGGCTGAGAGGCTGGAGGCTCCTTATGCACCCAGCCCCTCCCAGTGGCAAGAAGAATCTACCCCAGTTACTAAGAATCCGAGAGGACTCCCGGACTGTCCTTGAAAGGCAAATGGGACTCAAAGGCAGTGGTTCTATGCCTGCAGCAGCAACCCAGAAAGGCCTGACACTGGGACCTCGAGCTCAGCTCCTAGAGTGACAAAGTTACTGGGAGACTTCACCCACCTCCAGAGCCAGGGATCAGAGATTTGGCCTGAGGGGCGGGGGAGAAGCAGGCGGCAAAACAGGCAGCTCCTAACATATTCGCACAGTAATGGATTCATTTGCAACAGAGAGTGAAAACAGCTGAGCCTAAGGATACTCTCAAAAAGAGGAGAGGTTACAGTGCAAGGCAACCGGAAAGAATCTGACAGATTTATTGACTATACACCCTGAACTGTAGGCTGACTAGTTTGTGGGAGAGAACTGGGGAGAAAGGCAGCTAGGAGGAGCCCTCCTGGGATCAGAACAAATCTCAGAAACTGACCTCAGTTATTAGCCCAACAAAGGTATCTGAAATGGACTGGCTTCCTCTCCCAAGAGCTTATGCTCCGGAGCACTGTTGGAAACAGTAGAGCAATTGTTGGCAATTAATGGCTAGGTCAGGTCAGAGAAAGAGACAGCCAAAGAAAACCCTGTAAAAAGTATTGTCATTCAAGGGTGACAGTGACTGTGTGCCCACCCAGGGCTGGGCTCCCTTATGAGCAACATCGAATGCTTAACATTTCAGAGTGGACTAGACCTCACTAAAATAATACAGCCATTTACCAAACAAATAAACAACCAACAATAACAAGCCCTGGGGAGAAAAAAGAAGGACAGAGAATTGGTACAATATATTATCTAAAATGTCCAGTTTCCAACAAAACATGCTGAGACATGTATGTGGACAGGAAAGTATGACTCATACTCTGGGAAAAAAAAAAAGGGGGCAGGCAACAGAATCTGCCTATGTTAGTGACTACATACTAAATTCGACAAAGACCTGCAAGTAGCCATTATGAGTATGTTCCAAGAAGGAAAGGAAACCCTGATTAAAGAAGTAAAATTGGATGACAAACATCACAACACATCAAACAGAGAATATCAACAGAAAGTATAAAAAAGCATCCAATGGAAATTCTGGAGTTGAAAACTACAATAACTGATATGGAAAATTCACTAGAACAGCTCAGGAGGAGATTTGAACTGTCAGAAGAATTAGTGAACTTGAAGATACATTAATAGAGACTATATTATCAGAACAGAGGAAAAAAGAACGAAGGGAAATTAATGGAACCTCAGAGAGAAGTGGGGAGCCACTCAGTGCACTAACAGGTATATAATGAGAACCAGGAGAGGAAAGAAAGGAGCAGGGAAAAAAACGGAACAAATAATGGACCCAAACTGCCCAGATATACTGAAACACATTCATCTACTCATCTAGGAGGCTCAATGAGCTCCAAGAAGACAAACAGGAAGAGACCTACAAACAGACGTATGATAGTAAAAACTCCTAAAAGTCACAGAAAAGAAAGAAAACCTTGAAAGAGAGGAAGAGAAAAACGACTTGTCATTTACAAGGGAAGCCAAATGAAATTAAAAGCTGAGTTTTCATCAGCAACAGTGAAGGCCAGAATATAGGAAGATAGCATATTCAAAGTGCTCAAAGAAAAATGAAAAATGCCAACCAAAAATCTTTATCTGGAAAAGCTAGCTTTAAAATGAATGTGAGAAACCCCCAGGTGGCCCAGTCAGTTAAGCATTAGACTCTTGATTTAGGCTCAATGTTCATGAGACTGAGCCCCATGTCAGCCTCTGCACTGGGCAGGAAGCCTGCTTGAGCTTTTCTCTCTCCCTCTGCATCATGCCCTCTCCCAACACTCTCCCTCTCTTTCAAAAATAAACAAATAAATAATAATAAATGAATGTGAAATAACATTTCTGATAAGCAAAAGAGGCCCGGTCAGTTGAGCATCTGCCTTTAGCTCAGGACATGATCACAGGGTCCTGGGACTGAGTCCTGCATCGGGCTCCCTGCTCAGTGGGGAGTCTGCTTCCCCCTCTCCCTCTGCCTGTCCCCTGCTTGTGCTCTCTCTCTCAAATAAAAAATTAAATCTTTAAAAAAAGAAAAACTGAGAGGGGGTGCCTGGGTGACTCAGTGGGTTAAGCCTCTGCCTTCGGCTCAGGTCATGATCTCAGGGTCCTGGGATCGAGCCCCGCATGAGGCTCTCTGCTCAGCAGGGAGCCTGCTTCCTCCTCTCTCTCTGCCTGCCTCCCTGCCTAGTTATGATCTCTGTCTGTCAAATAAATAAAATATTTTAATAAAATAACTGAGAGAATTAATTGGTAGCAGTCTTGCCTAACAAGAAATACTAAATAAAGGAAGTTCCTCAGTCTGAAAGCTAGTGATTCCAAATGGTAATTCAAATACACACACACACACACACACACACACACACACACACGGGCACAAGTAAGGGTGATTATAAAATTATAAAAGACAATATATACTAATTTGTTTCTTTTTTCTCTTAAAATATTTTCAAAGCAATTGTATAAAACAATATATATGTAGTACATATATGTAGTATATATATTGGGCAAATAATCTAGAAATGTAATATATGAGAGCAGATGAGAGCAAAATGTACTGGGCTAAAGAAATGACTCCATGGGCGCCTGGGTGGCTCAGTGGGTTAAGCCTCTGCCTTCAGCTCAGGTCATGATCTCAGGGTCATGGGATCAAGCCCCATGTCGGGCTCTCTGCTCCACGAGGACCCTGCCTCCCCCTCTCTCTGTTTGCATCTCTGGCTACTTGTGATCTCTCTCTCTATCGAATAAATAAATAAAATCTTTAAAAAAAAAAAGAAAAAGAAATAACTCCAATTAATAACTAAAATCTACAGGAAACCCCTAGGGCCAATAATACATTATCTGTTAATAAAAAAATAAAATTAAATAAATAAAAAATAAATACATCTATAGGAAAAATGAAGAAAACCAGAAATATAAATAAGGTTAATATAACAAAAGCTATAATATCTATTTGTATTCCTTCTCTCTCTAGCTCTTTTAGAAGTCTTAAAATTATATAAACTAGTATCTTTAACAAAACACAGTTGAGTTTCTAACTTTTTTTGAGTTTCTAACATTTTTTTTAAAGATTTTATTTATTTATTTGAGAGAGAGACAGTGAGAGAGAGCATGAGAGGGGAGAAGGTCAGAGAGTGAAGCAGACTCCCCATGGAGCTGGGAGCCCGATGCGGGACTCGATCCCGGGACTCCGGGATCATGACCTGAGCCGAAGGCAGTCGTCCAACCAACTGAGCCACCCAGGCGTCCCGAGTTTCTAACATTTTTAATGTAATATGTATGATAGCAATATCACAAGAAGGGAGAAAAGAGAATACAGCTATATAGGGAAAAAAATTTTAGGGGAGGGAGAGAGAGAATCTTGTTTTTTTAAGATTTTATTTGTCAGAGAGAGACAGCACAAGCAGAGGGACCAGCAGGCAGAGGGAGAAGCAGGCTCCCCACTGAGCAAGGAGCCCGATGTGGGACTCGATTCCAGGACCCTGGGATCATGACCCTAGCGGAAGGCAGACACGCAATAGACTGAGCCACCAGGTGTCCAGAGAGAGAGAATCTTTTTTTTTTTAATTTTTTATTTTTTATAAACATATAATATATTTTTATCCCCAGGGGTACAGGTCTGTGAATCACCAGGTTTACACACTTCACAGCACTCACCATAGCACATACCCTCCCCAATGTCCATAACCCCACCCCCCTCTCCCAACCCCCCTCCCCCCAGCAACCCTCAGTTTGTTTTGTGAGATTAAGAGTCACTTATGGTTTGTCTCCCTCCAAATCCCATCTTGTTTCATTTATTCTTCTCCTACCCCCTTAACCCCCCATGTTGCATCTCCACTTCCTCATATCAGGGAGATCATATGATAGTTGTCTTTCTCTACTTGACTTATTTCGCTAAGCATGATACCCTCTAGTTCCATCCACGTCGTCGCAAATGGCAAGATTTCATTTCTATTGATGGCTGCATAGTATTCCATTGTGTATATATACCACATCTTCTTTATCCATTCATCTGTTGATGGACATCTAGGTTCCTTCCATAGTTTGGCTATTGTAGACATTGCTGCTATAAACATTCGGGTGCATGTGCCCCTTTGGATCACTACGTTTGTATCTTTAGGGTAAATACCCAGTAGTGTAATTGCTGGGTCATATGGTAGTTCTATTTTCAACATTTTGAGGAACCTCCATGCTGTTTTCCAGAGTGGTTGCACCAGCTTGCATTCCCACCAACAGTGTAGGAGGGTTCCCCTTTCTCCGCATCCTCGCCAGCATCTGTCATTTCCTGACTTGTTTATTTTAGCCATTCTGACTGGTGTGAGATGATATCTCATTGTGGTTTTGATTTGTATTCAGAGAGAGAGAGAGAATCTTTACCAAGCTCCATGCCCAGTGCAGAGCCCAGCACTGGGCTTGATCTAACAACCCTGAGATCATGACCTGAGCTGAAATCGAGAATTGGATGCTTCATCAGCTGAGCCACCCAGGCACGCCTGGAGAAATATTTCTGTATTTCACTAGCATTAAATTAATGTAAGTCCAAAGCTGATGATAGTAAGATGTATGGCTAATCTCTAGAGTAACTACTAAGGAAATAACCAAAAAAAATGCTGTAACTTCACTTATGTAAAGTGCTACATTCAAAATAATTACTTTTGTGCCAAAGAAATCAGCAAATGAAGGAAAGAGAAACAAAAAAGATATGAGACATATAGAAAACAAAAAGTAAAATGGCAGGTGTAGATTACACCATATCAAAAATAAGATTAAATATGCATATGTATGGATTAAACAATTCAATCAAAAGGCAGAGACTGTCCTACTAGATTTTTAAAATCCAAGTACACAGGATGCCTGGGTGGCTCAGTGGGTTAAAGCCTCTGCCTTCGCTTCAGGTCATGGTCCCAGGGTCCTGGGATCGAGCCCCGCATTGGGCTTTCTGCTCAGCGGGGAGCCTGCTTCCTCCTGTCTCTCTCTGCCTGAACCCTCTGCCTACTTGTGATCTGTCTGTCAAATAAAAAAGTAATAATTAAAAAATAATAATAATTAAAAAAAATAAAAATCCAACTACATGCTGCCTATGGGAGGCACTTTAGATTAAAAGATAAAGAGACCAAAGTAGAGGGATGGACAAAGATGTATCATGCAAAAAAACACAAGACAGCCAGAGTGACTACACTAAGAGCAGACAAAATGGACATCAAAACAAAAAAATCTACTAGAGATAAAGAGGATCATTTTATAATGATAAAATGACCAATCAATCAAGAAGATAGAATGATTATAACCATATAAACACTGAAAAACAGAGTACCACATGCATGACTGCAAAAACTGACAGAAGTAGTAAAAGCAGTATGACCACTGAGCAATGACAGTTGGAGAATTCAATCCCTCTCTACACTGCTGGATGGAAAATTAGGCAGAAGATCAACAAGAGAAGACAAAAACTTACAAGCCAACTAAATGTCACAGACATTCATAGAACACTCCAACCAAGGGCGCCTGGGTGGCTCGGTTGGTTGACCTGAGCTGCCTTCAGCTCAGGTCATGATCCCAGAGTACCGGAATCCAGTCCCGTATCGGGCTCCCAGCTCCACGGGGAGTCTGCTTCTCCCTCTGACCTTCTCCTCTCTCATGCTGTCTCTTCCTGTCTCTCAAATAAATAAATAAAATCTTAAAAAAAAAAAGAATACTCCAACCAAGAAGTGTAGAATATGCATTCTTCTCAAGTGCATATGGAAAATTCTCCAGGGCAGTCAAAATGCTATACCATAAAACAAATGTTCAAAAATGTAAAAGCCATATCCTTAGGCCATTTCTGCTTCCAAGCAAAGTGAACAGCCAGATAAACCACTCGAAACAATGTTCTCGGAGGCGCCTGGGTGCCTCAGTCAGTGAAGCATCTGCCTTCGGCTCAGGTCATGATCCCAGTGTCCTGGGATTGAGCCCTGCATTGGGCTCTCTGCTGAGCGGGAGGCCTGCTTCTCCCTCTCTCACTCCCCCTGCTTGTGTTCCCTCTCTTGCTGTCTCTCTCTGTCAGATAAATAAATAAAATCTTAAAGAAAAAGAAGTAACACTGATTCTACATAATGTCTCACTGAACAAAAGAGAATGCAATACTTTCCAACACTCTTTAATGGCATAAGGAAAGAAAAATGTATCGATGGAATAGAATCAATATTTAAGAAGTATCAAATATCCTTGACATGTATTAGCAACTGACTTGTTATAAAGGTACCAAGACAATTCCATGGGGAAAGAACAGTCTTGTCCACAAATGATGCTGGGACAACTGGATGTGCACAGGCAAAAGCATGAAGGTCCCCCTCCTCACATCACATACGAATGTTAATTCAGAATGGATCAATGACCTAAATTTAAGAGCTAAATCCACAAGACTCTTAGAAAGAAACATAGGTATTAATCTTCATGACCTTGAATTAGGCAACAGTTTCTTAAATGTGACATCCAAAGTATAAACAACAAAAGAAAAAATAGAAATTCTCCCTAAACACTTCCAAAAACTAGAAAAGGAGGGAAGACTTGGCCACTCATTCTATGAGGCTGGTATTATCCTGATAACAAAATCTGATAAAGACAGGACCAAAAAAAACTATATACCAGTATCTCTGATGCAAATGGATTCAAAAATCTTCAACAAAATACTAGCAAACCAACTCTAGCAACATATAATATGAATTATACACCAGGATCAAGTGGTATTTATCTCAGGAATGCAATGTTGACTTAACATTCAAAAGTTAAAGAAATAGGGGCGCCTGGGTGGCTCAGTCAGTTAAGCATCTGTGTTCAGCTCAGGTCATGATCTCGGGGTCCTGGGATTGAGCCCCATATGGGGCTCCCTGCTTAGCAGGGATGCCTGCTTCTCCCTCTCCCTCTCCCCCTGCTTGTGTTCCCTCTCTCGCTGTCCCTCTCTCTGTCAAATAAATAATATATTTAAACAAGAAGTTAAGGAAATATACCATTACAAAAGAAGGAAGAGTAAAAACCACATGGTCATCTCAATAGACACATAAAAGACATGTGACAAAATTCACCAGTTTCTTGATAAAAACACTCAATATTCCATGAGTAGAAGGGAATTTCCTCATCCTTATAAAAGGAATTTATGAAAGACTCATAGCTAATATTATAAATAATGACAAAAGACTAAGTACATTTCCCCTGAAATAAGGAACAAAACAAGGATGCCCAGTCACACCATTTGTGTTCAACATTGTACTGGGGGTCCTAGTCAGGGCAATCAGGAAAAAAAAAAGAAACAAAAAAATATCACTCTGTGGAAGGCTCTTCTCCCAGAACTTGATGTGACTGGTTCCTTATTAATCAGGTCCAGCTCCAATGTCACCTCCTCAGAGATAACTTCCCCGACCAGAAATAAAACAGCCCTGTCAGATTTCAGTATCATCTCCCTGTTTTACTCTGACATTTACTACTTTGTAACATTCATTTGTTTATAAGTTGGTCTCTTCCATCTAGAATGTAAGCTTTGTGAGATCAAGGACTTCACTTATCTAGGGGCGCCTGGGTGGCTCAGGAAGTTAAGTGTCTGCCTTCCACTCAGGTTGATCCCAAGGTCCTGGGGCAGAGTCCCCTGCCAGGCTCCTTGCTCAGCAGGAAGCCTGCTTCTCCCTCTGCCTGCCACTTCCCCTACTTATGCTCTCCCTCTCTCTCTAATAAATAAAATCTTTTTAAAAAAAGAAAAAAGAAAACAATTCCACTGACAATGCTATTAAGAAAGAATAAAATACTTAGGAACAAATTTAATAAAAGCAGTTTAAAACTTACACTGCCCTATGACCCAGCAATTGCACTACTGGGTATTTACCCTAAAGATACAAACGCAGTGGTCCGAAGGGGCACGTGCACCCGAATGTTTATAGCAGCAATGTCCACAATAGCCAAACTATGGAAAGAACCTAGATGTCCATCAACAGATGAATGGATAAAGAAGATGTGGTATATATACACAATGGAATACTATGCAGCCATCAAAAGAAATGAAATCTTGCCATTTGCGACGACGTGGATGGAACTAGAGGGTATCATGCTTAGCGAAATAAGTCAAGTAGAGAAAGACAACTATCATATGATCTCCCTGATATGAGGAAGTGGTGATGCAACATGGGGGGTTAAGTGGGTAGGAGAAGAATAAATGAAACAAGATGGGATTTGGAGGGAGACAAACCATAAGTGACTCTTAATCTCACAAAACAAACTGAGGGTTGCTGGGGGGAGGGGGGGTTGGGAGAAGGGGGGTGGGGTTATGGACATTGGGGAGGGTATGTGCTTTGCTGAGTGCTGTGAAGTGTGTAAACCTGGCGATTCACAGACCTGTACCCCTGGGGATAAAAATATATGTTTATAGAAAATTAAAAATTTTTTTAAAAATTTAAAAAAAAACTTACACTTGGGAAATTATAAAATATTATAAAATCTGAAATAAGATCTAAATAAATGGAAAAGCACCCCATGTGCATGCATCACAAATTTAATATTGTTAACACGGCCATACTCCCCAGATTGATCTACATGATCGAACACAACCCCTGCCAGAAACCCAGATGACTTATTTGTAGAAAGTGATAAGCTGATTCTAAATATCATATGGAGTTGTAACAAACTCAGAACAGCCAAAGCAATCTTGAAAAATAGAAAAGTTGAGAGCTGTCACACTTTCATGTTTCCAAAATATTACAATGCAATAATAAAGACACCATGGTATTTCCAAAAAATAGACATATACATCAGCGGAATAGACATGACTGTCCAGCAAAAAGCCCATATACCTGTGGTCAACTGATTTTTTAAAGTTTTTGTTTATTTATTTGAGAGAAAGAGCATGAGTGGGGGGAGGGGCAGAGGGAGAAGCAGATTCCCTGCTGAGTAGGGAGGCCCCCCAACCTGGGGATCAATTCTAGGACCCTGGGATCATGATCTGAACCTAAGGCAGAGGCTTAACTGACTGAGCCACCCAGGTGCCTCATCAACTGATTTTTGACAAGGGTTTCAAGGCCTTTCAATGTGAAAAGAACGACCTTTTTAGCGAATCATGCTAAAACAACTGAATATGCAAAAGTATATATAAATAGGGGTGCCTGGGTGGCTCAGTTGGTTAAGCATCTGCCTTCAGCTCAGGTCATGATCCTGGGGTTCTGGGATCAAGCTCCATGTCAATCTCCCTGCTCAGTGGGGAGCCTGTTTCTCCGCCCACCCCCACTGCTCGTGCTTTCTCTCTCTCAAATAAATACAATTTTTAAAAATATAAATATACATATACATATTATTTGGACCCCTACTGTGCAACTTACATAAAATTAACTGAATATGAATTAAGTGGTTAAATGTAAGCTAAAACTATAAACTCTTAGGAGAAAATTTAGGGGTCAATTTTCATGACCTTGTATTAGGCAATGATTTCTAAGATCTGACATAAAAAACATAAGCAACAAAAGAAAAAATAATTAAATTGGACTATCAAAATTTTTTAAAAACTGTGCTAAAAGAACACAATTAAGAGAGTGAAAAGAAGGGCGCCTGGCTGGCTCAGTCACTGAAGTGTCTGCCTTTGGCTCAGGTCACAGTCCCAGGATCCCGGGATCGTGTCCCACCTCTGGCTCCCTATTCAGCAGGAAGCCTGCTTCTTCTTCTCCCTCTTCCTGCTGCTCTCATTCGTGCTCTCTCTCAAATAAATTTAAAAAATCTTAAAAAAAAGAAAGTTAAAAGACAAACCACAGAACATGAAAGAATATTTACAAGTCATATATATAGTAACAGACTTTATCTAGAATATGCAAAGATCATATACAACTCAATAATAAAAACACATATAATCCAATTTAAAAACAGGTAAAAACTCTAAATAGGCATTTCTCCAATAAATATATACAAATGACTGCTAAGTCCATGAAAAGATGCTCAACACCATTAGTCTTTGAAGAAATGCAAAAAACCTCAATTAGATAGCACTTACCACCTACTAAGATGGCTAGAATAAAAGTGTCAGATTCTTTTCAAGTGCACCTGAGACAATTTCTGGGATACAGACTGTATGTTAGGCCACAAGTTAGTTCCAATATATTTAAAAAATGGATATCATTCAAAGTACATACTCTAACCACAATGGGATGAAATAAGAAATAAAACAAAGGGAAAACTGTAAAACTGACTAATTTGTGAAAATTAAACAACACCTCTTACACAACCAATGTATGCAAGAAGAAATCACAAAAAAAAAAATTAGAAAATACTTAGAAATAGGGGCACCTGAGGGGCTTAGTGGGTTAAGCATCTGCCTTCAGCTCAGGTCATGATCTCAGGGTCCTGCGATGGAGCCCCACATCGGGCTCTCTTCGCAGCAGGGAGCCTGCTTCCCCCCGCCCCCCCGCATGCCTCTCTGCCTACTTGTGAGCGCTCTGTCAAATAAATAAATAAAATCTTAAAAAAAAAAGAAAATACTTAGAGATAAATGAAAATGAAAATGCAAAGTACCGGGAATTTATAGTTATAAGTACTTACATTAGTAAACAAAAAAGATCCCAAAACAATAACATAACTTTATAACTTAAGGAACTAATAAGAAAAAAAACCTAAACCCAAAGCTAGTAGAAGGAAGCAATAAAGAATAGGCAGAAATAAACAAAATAAAGACTAGAAACACAATAGGGAAAATCAATGAAACCAAAAATTGTTTTTTTGTAAAGATCAATGAACTTGAGAAACCTTTAGCTAGAAGAATTAAGAAAAAAAGAAAGGCTCAAATCATTAAAATTTAAAAGGGAAAATAAAATAAGATGAAACAGAGAGGGAGGCAAACCATAAGAGACACTGAACTTTAGGAAACAAACAGGGGGAGGGGAGAGGCAGGATGGGGTAATTGGGCATTAAGGAGGGCATGTGATGTGATGAGCACTGGGTTATTTGTAAGTGACAAATCACTAAATTCCACCTATGAAACTAATATAGTATATATTAGTATATGTTAACTACACTGAATTTAAAGAATTTTAAAAATTAAAGTGGTGATATTACCAATGATTCTACATAAATAAAGAGAATTATAAGAGTACTATGAACAACTGTACACAAACAAATTGGATAACCTAGATGAAATGGATAAATTACCAAAAACACAAAACCCACCAAGACTAAATCATAAAGAGTGAGAAAAATCTAAACAGACCTATAACCAGTAAAAAGAGATTGAAGCAACAATCCCCTGACAGGGACGCCTGGGTGGCTCAGTTGGTTAAGCAGCTGCCTTCGGCTCAGGTCATGATCCCAGCGTCCTGGGATCGAGTCCTTGCTCAGCAGGGAGCCTGCTTCTCCCTCTGCCTCTGCCTGCCATTCTGTCTGCCTGTGCTCGCCCTCCCCCCCACCCCCAATCAATAAATAAAATCTTTAAAAAAATCCCCTGACAAAGAAAAGCCCTAGACCTGATAGCTTCACTGGTGGCTTCCACCAAACATGTAGAGAAGAACTAATACAATTGTTCTTAAACTTCCAAAAAGGCATGTCTGAGTGGCTCAATCAGTTAAGTATCTGCCTTCCGCTCGGGTCATGATCCTGGAGTCCTGGAATCAAGCTCTGCTCTGGGCCCCCTGTTCAGTGGGGAGTCTGTTTCTCCTTCTCCTTCTGCCCTCTCCCTGTTTGTGCTCTCTCTCTCAAATAAATCAATAAATACAATCTTCTAAAAAAAGCTTTTCAAATAAAGAAAAAAATGAGGGGAAGGAGACACTTCCTAACTAATTTATTCTCTGAGGCCAACATTATCAATACCAAAGCCAGAAAAGTCACTATTAGAAAATGACACACCAATATCCCTTATGAACACTTATTTTAAAAAAAAAAAAAACCTGAAAAAATTTTAGCAAATTGAATTCAGCAGCATATTTAAAGGATGATACATCACAACCATGTGATATTTGTTCCTGGAATGCAAGAATGTTTCAACATATGAAAATCGGTCAATACAATATGCCACATTAACAGAATGAAGGGAAAAAAACATTATCATCTCAAACGATGTGAGGAAAGCAACTGACAGAATTCAACATTCTTTCATGATAAAAAAGAGAAACACTCAACAAAATAGGAACAGAAGGAAACTGCCTTCACATAATAAAAGCCATACAGGAAAATCCAACAGGGAACTTTATACTCAATGGTGAAAGACTGAAAGCTTTTCCTCTGAAGTCAAGTAGAAGGCAAGGATGCCTGCTTTGGCCACTCTATTTAACACAGTACTAGAAGTTCTAGCTAGAGCAATTAGGTGATAAAAAGAAAAAGGCATTCAAATTGGAAAGGACGAAGTAAAATGGTCTCTATTGGAAGATGATATGATCTAATATGCAGAACTCTTGAAGTTTCTACTAAAAAACTGTTAAAATTCATAAACAAATTCAGCAAAATACCGGGATACAAAATGAACTTGCAAAAATCAGTTCCATTTCTATATACTAACAATGAACAATGAAAAAATCTGGAAACTACGAAAACAATTCCACGTATAACAGCATTGAAAAGAATAAAATACTTAGGAGTTAACTTAAACAAGTATGTGAAAGACTTGTACAATCAAAATTACAAAACATTGATAAAAGAAAATAAAGAAGATATAAAGGAAAACACATCCCATGTTCATGGACTAGACAACTTGATATTGTTAAGATGTCAATACTCCCAAAAGTGATGTACAGATTCAATACAATCTATCAAAACCCCAATGATACTCTTTTTTCCATTAATAGAAAAACCTGGGGTGCCTGGGTGACTCAGTGGGTTAAAGCCTCTGCCTTTGGCTCAGGTCATGGTCCCAGGGTCCTGGGATCGAGCCCCGCATTGGGCTCTCTGCTCAGTGGGGAGCCTGCTTCCTCCTCTCTCTCTGCCTGCCTCTCCATCTACTTGAGATCTCTGTCTGTCAAATAAATGAAAATCTTTAAATAAAAAATATATAATAAAGAAAAAAAGAAAAGCCCAGGAGCGCCTGGATGGCTCAGTCAGTTAACCATCCAGCTCTTGATTTCAGCTCAGGTCACGAGCTCAAGATCATGAGATGGAGCCCCACATCAGGCTCCGCCCTGGGCATGGAGCCTATTATAATTCTTTCTCTTCTTCTCCCCCCCAACCACTGCTCACTCTCTCTCTAAAAAAAAAAAAAAGAAAAATCCATACCTAAAATTTATATGGAATTTCCAGGGATGCCCAAATAAACAAACAAAAAAAAAATTTGGAAAGGAAGAACAAAGCTAGAGGTCTCATACTTCCTGATTTCAAAACTTATTAAAAAGTGACAGTAATCAAAAAAAAAGTGACAGTAATCAAAATAGGTTGGTACTGGCATAAAGACAGGCATATAGACCAACGGAATACAATAGACAGTGCATAAATAAACCTTCATATATATGTGGAAGTGATTGTTAACAACAATACCAAGATCATTCAATAGTGAAACACCAATCTTTCAACATACGATGTTGGGAAAACTGGATTATGCACATGCAAATAAATGAAGTTAGAACCTTATGTAAGAGCACATGCAAAAGTTAACACAAAACGGATCAAATTCCTAAAATTAGGACCTAAAATTATAAAACTTGGAAGAAAACCTAGAGGAAAAGCTTTGGCAATGATTTCTTGGATATGACATCTAAAGTACAGGCAACAAAAGAAAAAAGTGGGCACAGAGTACTTCATGAAAAATTTAAAAATTTATCCATCAAAAGCTTCAACAGAGTAAAAAGGCAACCGACAAATGTGAAAAGTATTCGCCAATTCTATCTGATATGGAATTAATATCCGGAATATGTAGAGAACTCTGAAATTCAATGGCAAAAAGCAAGTAGATTTTGCAATGCGCAAAGGACGTGAACTGACTTTCTCCAAAGAAGATATCCAAACGGTCAATCAGCACATGCTCAATACCATTAATCACTTGAGAAATGCAAATCCCAACTACCCTGAGAGGCCACCCCACACCAATGAGGAATGCTGCTATCACAAATCGGAAAGCAACAAGTGTTGGTGAGGATGTGGAGAAACCAGAAAGGTTATGCACTGTCAGGCGGCATGGAAACTGGTGCAGCCGCTGTGGAGGCTGCTCTTCAATTAAAAATAGAATTCCTGGGGCCCCTGGGTGGCTCGGTGGGTGAAAGCCTCTGCCTTCGGCCCCAAGTCATGATCCCAGGATCCTGGGATAGAGCCCCGCATCGGGCTCTCTGCTCAGCAGGGACCCTGCTTCCCTCTCTCTCTCTGCCTGCCTCTCTGCCTACTTGTGATCTGTCTGTCAAATAAATAAATAAAATCTTTAAAAAAATAGAATTCCCGTATGATTCAGCAATTCTGCCTCTGGTGTGTGCCCCAAAGAAGTAAAAGTGGGGCCTCATAAAGGTATGTGCACACCCATGTTCATACGGGCACTACTCACGACAGCTGAAACACAGAAGCAACCCAAGTATATGCCTATGGAAAACAGATCAACAAAATGTTATTTAGCCTTTACTTAGATAGAAACACTGACCCACACTACAACGAGCATAAACCTGAAGGACATTCTGCTAAGTGAAATAAACCAGTCTCAAAACGACAGATACTATATGATCCCGTTTATACGAGGTACATAGCGGAGTCCAATTCAGAGAGATGGAAAGTTGAATCGTAGTCTCCAGGGGCTGGGGAGATGCGGAGGTTTTGTTTAAATGAGTATGGAGTTTCAGTTTTACAGAATGAAAGTCGTTATGAACATGGATGGTAGGGATGGTTCCACATTACGAATGTATTCTATACCACTGAACTATACATGTCAAAATGATTAAAACACCAAATCTTGGGATGTGTGTATTTTACAATAATAAAAAAAAAAAACACTGAAAAGAGAAAAATAGGCTTCTTGAGCAGGGTCATCAGCTGAAGGGGTTCTGAACCCCCCTTGATGTCCCCCACTCTGTTCCCAGCTATTCCCAGAGGGCACCCCTCCTCGTACTCCTGATCCCAGTGACCCGCTTCCATCCGGTAACCGGTGTTTCTAACCCAACCCCAAACCTGGGGAGCTCTCAAGCTCTCAAAACACGAACCACAGAAAGGAAGTGAACCCCTTGCCTTACCAGGGTCCAGGAAGGGCTGGCAGTCCTCAGCAGCTCCGTAGCCCAGCTCTGGCAGCCCTGCTTGGGGCATCCAGGCCTCGGCACCAGGGGCGTCCGGGGCAGGTCCCATCACCTGCAGCGGGGGCGACTCCAGGTGGATGTTTGGTGGTACATGTGCCGGGCCCACTGGTGCCAGCTCCTCCAACAGCATTTCCTGCCTATCGATCTGGGGGAAAGGGCACATCCCATCACTCTCCAGTCGACACCGGTGCTGCCCAGGGACAACAAAAGGAGCCACCCATGTGATTTTAATTTTCTAGGACCCACATAAAAAAAGACACTGGTGAAGTTGATCATAATGACATGCACGATTTCACCCAATATGGCTAAAATACCGTACTTCCGGAATGTAATCAATATGGACAAGCATTCATCAGACATTTCACCTACTTTCTCTTTCTGACTCGGTCTTCTGAATGGGAGGAGCATTTTATACTCACAGTGCATCTCAGTGTGGACTAGCCACATCTCTAGGTGCTCAAGAGCCACTCTTGGCTGGTGGCTACCGCACTGGGCAGTGCACAATGAGGCCAAAGGCAGATAAAATCCTAGAGAGCAAGCCAAAGCCAGCAGACAGAGAAAGAGAGGGAACACCATGATTTCATTCTCTCCTGGGGGCTGGGGGTGGGCGACAGGAAACTTTGGAAGACTCTGGCTCTGGCAGGCTACCTGCAGATACCTCTCAACACAGGATGCCAGGCCCCTAGGGCCCAACAGGAAGCCCTTTCTCCCTTCCGCCAAAAGTTCTGCCCCATGCCAGGGGACTCTGAGTGGGGGGCAACGGCGCCGCCACCAAAGGCTGATGCGGCACCGTGGCAGGTGACTGTCCGAATTTAGCGGACAGAGATGGGAGTCTCATTCCCGGTGCGGAATTGCTCTGGGCCCCCACCAACTCTGGAGTGTCCCCACAAACTTTCATCTAGGGACAAAGAGCCTGCCAGCATCTCCCCAGTACTCATACAGTCACGAAATATTTCTGCATGATTTAGCATGACTCGAATCTTCTGGGAATGCCCTACTTTGGACATCAGGCAACCACTCTATCACTTATTGTTCAGCCTGACTAACACGTGTGGCCACTTGGGAAAGTCAGAGACTAGCCGAGCCAGTGGCTGTCGCCTTTGTGGTGAATCTCTGCATAGACGTGAGCATGTGACAACCTCATGAGGTTTTCTTTCGGGTGCGGTCAAGCCCCAACGTGTATGTTTGCACACTCATTCAATGGTGACAAACTACATTCCTTTATATCTTTTCTGGGCTCAACTTCACTCAGGTTGGCAACATCTTCTTATAGAGTTAGTTAAGGGGCGCCTGGGTGGCTCAGTGGGTTAGGCCTCTGCCTTTGCCTCAGGTCATGATCCCAGGTTCCTGGGATCGAGCCCAGCATCAGGCTCTCTGCTCAGCATGGAGTCTGCTCCCCCCAACCCCGCTTGCCTCTCTGCCTACTTGTGATCTCTGTCTAATAAATAAATAAAATATTTTTTAAAAAGAGTCAGATAATAAATAATTTACACTTTATGGGGCATGTTAGTCTACTTTGTCCCATTCTTGTATTAACAACCCTCTAAAAAGATAATAACCAGGGGTGCCTGGGTGGCTCAATCAGTTAAGCAGCTGCCTTCGGCTCAGGTCATGATCCCAGAGTCCTGGTGTCAAGTCCCACATCAGGCTCCTTGCTCAGCAGGGAGCCTGCTTCTTCCTCTGCCTGCTGCTCCCCCTACTTGGGCGCTCGCTTGCTCTCTCTCTGACAAATAAATTTTAAAAATCTTCAAAAAATAAAAATTAAATGAATAAATAAAATAAAATAAAAAGTAAAAAATAAAAAAGGCAATAATCATTATTAGCTCACAGGCTGCAGAAAAGAGGCCATGAGCGGCATTTGGCCCACAGACCACAGAGCACAGACCACAGAGCACTTCTCATAGCAATGTTTTTGATTTTGTGTACGGAAGCAGGTTACATTCTACATAAATTTCGTTTCAGGATAGTAGAAGGTGCAGTACCAAATATTTGTTCCAGAACAGGAGTGGGGTTTAACAGCTGAGAATTGCTGAGCCATATCTGCTAATTCCAGCAGAAGGGAAAAACGAAAATCACTTCAGGGAAAGCACGGAGCTCGCAACAGAAAATGTCTGCTCGAGTATCAGATGTCTCTGCTACTTCTTTTTGTCTCATTACCAAGATCCCAAACTCCTTTCTCACCTGCTGCTCTGGGATCTCCAGTTCTCTCTGTAAGTCTTCTATCAGTGACACAACTCTTTCTCTATTCTCTGGGCAATGCTCCCTCACCCACGTCTCTATCTCTGTGGGCAGGATGGTTAGGAACTGCTCCAACACCAGCAGCTCCAGAATTTGCTCCTTAGACCGCATCTTTGGCTTCAGCCACTGACAGCAAAGCTCCCAGAGCTTGTTGAAAGCTTCATGAGGCCCAGCTGCTTCTTTGTACTGGAACTGCCTGAAGCGCTGACGGAAGACTTCACAGTCGGCATCGTAGTCTTGAAACACGGAGCCCTGATTCAACGAGGCCTGAATGGCACAACCCAGGGCCACCGCCATCGCCCCGCTCTGGCCGTGTACACTTTCTCTGGGGCCTGAAGTCTCAGATTCCAATGTGCTCCTCTCTTTAGGCGTCAAGGGGGAGCCACCCACAGCTGAGGACAGGACAAAACGAGAAAGGGGGAACAGCAGTGGTTACCAGTGGCCATACTCGGTCGGCTCCCTTAACTTGCTCACTTTCCACCACACCCTAGAGCAGCGGACCTTAATCTTTGTTGGTGATTTTAAGTATCTAATGAAGGCCATGGAATCACTTTCTAGAAAAACACACAGACATATCGAATTCTGCATCCATTTTCCAAAAATTTACAAAATGTTCTAGAACATACACGGACCCTCTAGAGCTCCACTACCCGATATGGTAGCCACAGGTTCCATGGGGCTGTTTCAGTTTAAATCCATTGAAACTGCACATTCAGTTTCTCATTCGAACTAGCCACATTTCAAGTGCTCCAAAGGTAACACTGTAGAAGGTTCTACCAGACAGCTCGCCTCTAGAATTCCTTTGATCCAAGGTTAAGACCTCTTCCCATAAATGAGCCACCTCAGATGTGCTGGCCTGTAAACTAATGCCCAGTCTAATACAAGCTATCTTGTGTCTCCAAATATATATACAGGCCACAAAAGAAACAGGGGAGCACTGATGAATGACCGTAAAGTCCATGTGCCTTGCAGTGACCCATGGTCACCTTCAGCCATCGGCATCTCAGCTAGAGCCTTGCCTCCACAGGCTGCCAATGCACAACCCTTCATTCTTCTCCACTCAACCTACATATACTTCCGCCCACATCAGCCTGACCCTCGTCCTGTGATGGCAAGTCAGAGGACTTTCTCATGACAACAACACACTGCCACAGGGCAGGCCACCAGCCATCTGGTCTGCACGGGTAACCAAGGACACTGATCACATTCATGACACTATGTCCCAGTGCTGTTCCAAGTCTCCCTTACGTGGCAGGTCACGTGGTGCTCACCCAGAGCGAGCAGGTGGGGACTAGCATGATGTCCTGGGTACAGATGAGCCGACTGAGGCTGGAGGCTCTGGAGCACTGAATAAGCTGTCCCAGGTCTCATGGTCAATGCCAGAGGGAAATGGTGAGAAGGTTAGAATGAACAGATCTCTGCAACATTCATATCTAAAAATCATCCAGATGTTCTCAGTGCAATGTCTGAGGTCACCGCCTGGTACAGACCAGGTCTCAACACCAGTAACCACCCTATGCTATGGATTCTCTCTCTCTATTCGCCAAGATGCCTCACATAACCGTCCTCTTCCCTGGAGTGGCACAGGGCATAAAACACTCATAATCTCCCTACTTAGTCATCCCAAACGTACACCGTGACCCTATATCTTGATAGTAACCTGAACTTTTAGCAGCAGACCCATCCACATGTGATCACCTGCTCGCTTTGTGACCCTAACACCCAGTTTCTCCTTAACATGAAAATAATCATAGTATCGAGTTCAGAAAGTGCGGTGGCTGCTGCTGCGTGGAAGCGAACAGCAGCCATGCCTGGCCTGGCGGGGCCCAGAGGAAGCGCTCGAGCAAGGTTACTGCTCCCCACGACTCATTCCTAGAAAGCCTCCACGTCCCCGCCTGGGCACCGAACCCTCTCCTCTGGAAGGCATCCAGGAACCCGGCCGGCTTGGGCTGTGGACCCGCCCTGACCCTGCTCAGCCTCGCAGCCCCCCGCCCTCCCCAGAGGGGCCCGAACCCTCCACCGCGTCCCGCGGGGCCCTCACTGTCCCGCCGTCCCTCCACCCGCCCTCCCGCGGGGAAACCTCGCTGCTGCACCCCAGGACTCACGGCTTCTCCCCAGACCGGCCCGAGCGAGCCCGCGCTCACACGGCCCACGGATAAAGAGGGTGTGTGCAAAGCGGGCACCCGCGGAAAGGCGAGGAGAGACACGTCGCGGGAACGTCTAAAAGCCGGTTACAAATCGGCTGCCTGGGGCGCGGGCACGGCCCCCGCGGGCTCCCCACAGGATGTCCCAGCGCCCCGACGGGCGCTCTGGCCCGGGACAACCCCGGGAAGGCCCGGCCGGGTCGCAGGGAGCGGCAGCGGGGACCCGGGCCGGATAGGGGCCCGCCGCCCGTCGCTCGTCCACGCGGCCGCCGCCGGATCAGGGTTGGCGGCCGCCGTTTGGTGTAGCCCTAGCGGGATGTGAGCCCCGCCGCCCGCGCCCGCGCCCGCGCCCCAGGGACGGCCACGCCCTCTGGCCGCTCGGGGACTCACCGCCTCGGCGCCCACGGCTCTCCCAGGCTCCCTGGGGCAGCTGCGCAAGACGCAGGCGCGCGCCCGCCCTGCGGACTACATTTCCCGACAGGCGCCGAGACACGCTCCTCGCTGACTGGGCCCCGGAGCCTGCTGACGTGGGAGGGGCCGCCACTTCCTTGGCCTCCTAGGGGCCTCCTGCCGCTTTGGAAGCATAAGCGTTTCCGGTCTTAAGCGCTTCCAGAGCCCAGGGGCATGGGTGGGACATCCCTGGTTCCTGATCCTAGCGAGGGTTTCTCTTACAGCCGCCCCGGAGTAACCCCAGCGGTAGGGAACTCCTTTAACTCTTTTACTCCTGGGTCACTGATTTTCAAGCCTCTTAGTGCACAAGAATTTCTTGGGAGAGGCCTTGGTTAAACATCAGATTTCTGGGCCCCTTCACATCTCTGACACACCGCATCTCCCGTGAGCTGAAGAATTCGCATTTTTTAAAAGATTTTACTTATAAGAGAGGGAAACTGGAGCACAGGCGGGGCGGGGAGGGGCAGAAGGAGAGAGAACAGTAGACTCTCCACTGATCCGGGAGCCCCAGGGGTTCCAACCCAGGACCCTGGGATTATGACCTGAACCACCCAACCCTCCCTCCCCCGAAAATTCGCGTTTTATTTTATTTTGTATTTATTTATTAGATAAAACAGTGAGTGAACGCATGGAACGGACAGAGAAAGAGGGAGGAGCAGACTCCCTACCGAGCAGAGAGCCCCACCCAGGACTCCATTCAGGGAACTCAGGACCAAGACCCCAGCCTAAGGCAGACGTTAAACCAACTGAGCCAACCACGCGGTCCTCGCATATTAATAATATTTCTTGGGCTTATGCCTTTGGTCTGTTCTTGCTGGTCACATTGGCGTAGAGCTTTTTACTTTCTTCTCTTGAAGACCCCAGCTTCGACCTTGCTACCCCGACCACTCCTCTCCTAACCGCGGCCACCACCAGAGGGCTTCTGGGTACTTGGGTCACGCTCGCGGCCCGCCTCTTGTCTTCCAGTTGGCTACACCGCTGGGGATCACATTTTCCCTCCTGGGTGAGTTGGCGCGAGGGGAGACGTCGTCCTCACACTGGTCCCCAGCTGGTGCCGCTGCTGTTGAGACACCAGACTTGAGTGCTGGGACTTCCCTGGTGGGCCCCGGACCCAGGAGAGAGACGCCTGCGATTGTGCCCTCCAACCCCCGGGCCAAAGTGGGTCGAGGGGAAGGCGCCCAGCCGCCCCCAACCCACAGAGGCCATAGCCCTGGTGACAGCTCCGTGGGGACGGGGATCCCGGGGCACGCCGATCCTGCTGGCTATTGTCGCCCGGGGTGCAGCTGGTTTCGGGGTCGGAAGGTCCAGGAACCTGACCCTGGCGTCCCGCCCAGGCTCCCAGGAGCGAAAGTCTCCTGATGGAGACACCCCAGGAGTGACTCCGCCTGCCGCCAGGAGTTGCCCCCGCACCCCCACCCCAGGGCGCAGCCTGGTGGCCTCCCTCCTGCCCTAATGGCTTCTGCCCCTGGGCCCCGGGGAACCGTCAGGCAGCGCCTGCAGCTTTGCCACCGCTGAGATGCGCACCCTGGAGCAGGTCCTAGCGCTGTTGGGGTCCGAGCGGCTCCTGGCCCTCCTGTCCCGGGAGATCCACAGCCCGGTGCAGAAGCTGCTTCCGCAGAGCCTCGAAGAAGCTGTGCCTCCTGCCCCGTCCACGCAGAGAGCTTGCGAGATGAGGGAATCGGTCAGGCGGACAGACAGCGAGAGCGGGCTTTTACATGGTTTGGGTTGGTCCCGAAGACTGAGACACCGCGGACTCTTACTTCCCGGTTCGGGTTTTCTGGATCGCCCCGAGGCGACCTTACTTGGGCCAGTGGGTTTTTGTGGTTCCATCTGGGACTTGGAGCCTCCAGATTTGCGCCGGTCGCAGAGGGAGCGCGAAGAGCTCCTGTCCCCGCGGGGAGGCGCTGTTGCGGCGGCAGTCGTGGCGGTCCAGGGACTTGGAGCCCAGGGGTCGCGATCCCGGCTCTCGAGGCCCCTGGCGGTGGGACTTTGGGCCCCTTACTGCCTACCCCACCCCCTTGGGCCTCACTTCCCCGTGGCTCAGAGGCTCCGGGGAGGTTTGGAGGACGGAAAGGGGAGCAGCGTGTACGTTGGACGACCCTGCCGGTGTGTAGCTGGTGCTTCCAACTTGCCGTCCTGCCGTGGTGGCCGCGCCCGGAGACCCGCGCCTCGGGAGGCTGAGGCGGGAGGACCGGGGAGCCCGGCAGCGGGCGCGGCGCTGCTCGGGTGTGCGGGAGAAGCGCGCAAGTTCGCCGTCGCTCTGGCTAAGCTCCCGGGAGCCAGAGGCCGCCGCGTGGCCTGGGGAGGGGTGAAGCCGCCCGGGTCGGGGACCGAGCGGGTCCAGCTTGGCGTGGGGACCGGCAGCGGCCCCAGCCCGTGAGCAGCCTCCGCATCCAGCCTGGACAGCACAGGGAGACCCGTCCCGGAACGAATGCAGCCTTCGCTGCGGTTCTGTTAGGGGCAGCGGTCTGGTCCGCCCGCGGGGCCGGGTCTCCGCTGATGGGGAAGTCAGAAAAAACCGTTCGGCCCTGAGGCTCGAGGTCAGCTTACCTCGCAGTGAGGCAGGGGAGCAGAGGGAAAAGGCGGGGGAGGGAAAGAGGGCGTGCAGGACAGCAGATGGGGGGGGGGTCCTGGGAAGGGGGTACCCCCACGCCCTCCACTCACAGCCACATACACACATTTTCACTCACCCTGTTGTTTAAACTGTTCTTGTTCTCTTGTTGAATGCGAAGGGACAAACTGTGGTCTTTTTTTTCTTCTTAAGATTGTATTTATTTATTTGAAAGAGAGAAATCACGAATGAAGCGGGGGGTTGCTGAGGGAGAAGGAAAAGCAGACTCTCCGAGGGGCTACATCCCAGGACCCTGAGCTTGTGACCTGAGTAGAACGCAGATGCTTGCCGACTGAGCCACTCAGGCGCCCCAAACCCGTGGTCTTCTTTTGAAGGTTTCCCCCGAAATCTCTCTTAAGAATTTCCCTTGCTTTGGGTCCCTTTTGTGGTGATAAGTGATGGCAGATTGACTTCTGATCAGAATCAACAGGCCAGGAACAGAAATCCTTTTGAAGGAATCTTTGCCTCAGGGAAGAGCATGAAGGTCACTGAGCTTCCAACTGGAGCCAGTGGACACTCAGGGGAGCTTGAAGTCTGGAGGAGTTGCTACTTTTTGCTCACTAGATCCAGTCAGCTTATCTTCACCAGTCCTAGTCCTTTGTGATATCTTGTGGAAGGAAGGTTGACCAAGTTCCCAGGAAATAAAGCAGGACACAGGATTAGAAAGTTGAGATATCCGTACAGTGGGTTGATGAAGATATATTGCTGGCCTTGCCAGTTGACCTCAAATGGTTTCTGTTGTTTTTACTAACAGTTATTGAGGAATCAAAGAAGCATTAGCCAGATCACTAGAGGCATAGCAGCTACCAGATTATCTGTTTATTTGCTCCAGCAATGAAATTGATGTGGGAAACAAAGGTAGAAGAAAAATTATGAGATTCCCTTACTACCTATAGCCCACTGACAAGTCCTTGAAAGAGGCAGAGTGACATTCCTCTAGGGACTCAACTGCCTTAATGTTGATACTTTGCTAAGGGCAAAAGGCAGGCCTAGCCTGACCTCCCCATCAACACAACCACCAGGGTCCTCTAAGTCTACGTTAACGTATAAAGATTGCTTTGGAAACTTCCTTTATCTCTAAACCCCCCGAGATATGTTTTGGCAATCATTCCCCAATCATATGGCCCACCAATATACATCTGAAGGGTCTCGTGACTAAGGTTTTATTCGACGGTAATAAATGATCTTTTCCCAGCAATAGCTAGCCCCCTCAAGGTGCTGGAAACCTTGCTTCCAAAATTCCTTAGAGACTTACGATATCCCTAAGCCCCTCCCAACTTGGAAGTCCATAATGGACCACTCCTCAGGACCTCAGTGCAGCTCTTTCTGCCCACGGGTTTGTCCCCGTGCTTTAATAAAATCACCTTTTGCACCAAGGATCTTTGCACCAAAGAAAGAATTCTTTCTTGGCCATCTACTCCAAACCCTAATAACATCCTTCCTTTATCAAAATCACATCTGAAACAGTAGCTACACCTGGAGTCCCCACCTGCTTAAGTTTACAATAAAGCACTGTGTCCCTGAGATCGCCACCCCCCAGCCAAAACCAAGAGTGGGGCGCTTAACCTTCTGTGAAGGAGCCCCAAGATATATTTGTTTTCTACACGGGCTAAATATGCAAGGTGACTAAATGGAATTTAAATAAAAGTTTGAAAAAGAAGAAAATATGCAAGGTGACTTGGAGTGTAGTGGGAATCACCATTCTTGCATGTTTCAGGTCCTTGATGGCAGCTCTACCCTCTGAATCCCTTGAGGAATGTAGCGTGGCTTTTGGATTACTCATTTCCTAGGTAGTGGAAGTTGTAGTGGTTTCCACTTGCCCTTTCTTACCATAAGAGCTGTCACTCCACAGGTCAGAAAACCAATGTGGGTATCCTGCCAGTTGCTGAGTATATCTATTCCAGTTACAGTCTGGAACTGGGGAAATATGAGAGGGTGAGTTTGGGGACTTAATGGGCCCACGGTGAGTCAGGACTACACTACAATTCCACTGATCACCTGACCTCCATGAGCCCCCACTCAGATGGGGGCGGGGCGCAGCAATGCCTAGAATTAGCGCCAGCTCTGGGACAGTGTTCACTACCTCCCCACAAATCTGGTTATTTCCTTCTCCTTAATGCACCGTGACCCTGGTAATGGGCCATAGGTCCCTTTGGGAGAAGGCTGGCTGAAAGATCTCCAGTATGTGTCTCCAGGCACCTGGGTGGCTCAGTCGTTAGGTGTCTGACTTTGGCTCAGGTCATGATCCCAGGGTCCTGGGATCGAGCCCCTCATTGGGCTCACCGCTCAGGGGGAAGCCTGCTTCTCCCTCTCCCGCTCCCCCTGCTTGTGTTCCCTCTCTCGCCATCTCTCTCTCTCTCTGTCAAATAGTTAAATAAAATCTTAAAAACAAAAACAAAAATGGGGCGCCTGGGTGGCTCAGTGGGTTAAAGCCTCTGCCTTCAGCTCAGGTCATGATCTCAGGGTCCTGGGATCAAGCCCCGCATTGGGCTCTCTGCTCAGCAGGGAGCCTGCTTCCCCTTCTCTCTCTGCCTGTCTCTCTGCCTACTTGTGATCTCTGTCTTTCAAATCAAAAAATAGAGTCAAAAAAAAAAAAAAACAAGAAAAACAAAAAACAGTATGTGTCTCCAGCCGTGTAGTGAGATCTTTCTAAAGAGGACCTGGCCTCACTTTCATCGAGGGATTTCGGGTCTATAAACGGACTCAAAGGGGCGCCTGGGTGGCTCAGTCAGTTAGACATCTGCCTTCTGCTCAGGCCACGATCCTAGGGTCCTGGGATCAAGCCCCACATCAGGCTCCCTGCTCAGTGGGGAACTTGCTTCTCTCTCTGCCTGCCACTCCCCTGCTTTTGCTCTCTCTCTCCCTCTTAACCTGACAAATGAAAAAAATCTTTTAAGAAAATAAAAATAAAATAAACTAGCTCAAATCTGGGAGTCAATTGAGGGGCCATGACTCTGTTTTGATGATTGAGATTAGATTTAAGTGCACTCTACCAGACACTCTTCCATTTAAACAGCTCAAGTGAGAATTTGGTAGACTTCCATGGGTTTCTCTTCAAGGGACACCACGATCAGCTATGACAAAATGCTGATCACTGGATTTTGGTGGAGAGTATACTCTGTGCACTGTCCAAAGTTGGGGAAGGTTTTGTTTTAAAAAATCATGGTTCCTGCTCACCCAGGGACCCACAAAAAGGGAAAAATCCCATAAAACAAGACCCATGAACCTTATGATCACAAGCGCATCGAAGCACAGGGAAGACTAACCCTTCCATCTGCTTTCATGCACCAAGTACAGGAAGCGAGTCACAACTGTCAAAACATCGCCACTAGCTCTGCAAAGGGGTCACTGCTTCTGTTTCCTTTCACTGGGACGGTCTCCACTGTCTCCATGTCACTTTTCCACCGCTGTGCCGCCCGAAGTGGAGCCCAGCCCCTCCGGGGAACACCAGATGCGGAGAAGAGTCTGGATCCCCACTTCCTGGCGCTGGACTTGTGTGAAGCCCATCTACTGGCAGGGGAGGGACATTTGCTGCTCCTCTTTGTAACATAGCACCCACCAGCTGGGGTGTGCATTCTTGACTTCACTTTCCTGTGCACCCCAGATCCCTTTCTGGGTACACGGCTTTTTTTTTTTTTTTTTCCTCCTGGAGTTTCCCAGTCACATGTAGTTCTATTGCATATGGACACATAAGAATTAGTATCTTGTAATCATATCAAACTCAGGCTCCAAGGAGTCACCTCTCCTCCACACTGTCACCTCCCCCCAGGCAAACCTGCCCGTGTCATCCAATGTCAGTTGCTCTTCCTGGAGGCCTTGTGCCTTGAGCCCAGAAGAGTGAGGAGCCCCAGACACTGGAGAGGCAGTAGAAAGGCACCCCACGGGGAGCCCTCGCCCGGCCCCCAATCTCTCGCCCCTGCTGGCGACTGTCCCAGGCAGAGCTGTTCTCTGCTGCCTGCATCACAAAACATCACATGTAAAACACTCAGCACAAAACAGTAAAATGAAATGAATAAAAGAGAAAAGTAAAGCAGCACAGAGCCTGGTGTGCACACGTGTGTGTGAGCCGACTGGGGGCAGATCAAGCTGGCAGATCTCCTTTCTTCTAAGTCCCTGCCCCTGGGGTCAGGGTAAGATAACACTGGCAGGACCTTCAGGGAATAACCTGTCGTGGGAAGTCAGGATGGATGACCTCCCATTCTCTCCTGGCTGGATTTCAAACAGCAGGTCCAAGCCCCTTCCTCTAGGATCCTGTGACGTCACTGCAAGGGACAGCTAAGTTTTTTATATTCCTACTTGGGCATCACATGCTATGCACTTTTATGCTCTAATATTCCTGTAAAAGAAACCAGAACAGATCTCAACTGGTTTGATATAAAAGCGAGATCGATGCCGAGGA
The DNA here is from genome assembly GCF_009829155.1 of Mustela erminea. NCBI lineage: Eukaryota > Metazoa > Chordata > Mammalia > Carnivora > Mustelidae > Mustela > Mustela erminea. Next base: position 113,817,846 of record NC_045635.1, on the reverse strand, counting down.
CAATAAAGATCCGTGGCCCTTAAGACCCAGTGGACACAAGAGAGTATCTGGGAGACATGAACGGACCCTGCAGGAGAGCCACGCCCCTTGTGGCACGGGTGGCAGGAGAGGATGGCAGGAGGCTCCTGGGTAGAGAATTGGTACCACATTTATATAACAGTGGAAACAAAGCCCTAGTAGCAGATCTAGGGCGGGAGGTGGAAGACGTTTTATAAAAACAAAAATCACTGGATTGTTTGATTTTTTTCAAGAAGCCACATTATCTAAACATTTTTACAGCAGCAATTAAGGAATGTATAGATCCAAACATCATAATCAGATATTTGAAGTTTTAGAGGCGCCTGGGTGGCTCAGTCGGTGAAGCTTCTCCCTTCAGCTTTGGTCTTGATCCAAGAGTCCTGAAATTCAGGCCCAACCGGGTTTGGGCTCCCTGCTCAGTGGGGATTCTTGCTTGTCCCCCTTCCTCTGTCCCCCACCCCACACCGCCCCACACACTCTTTCTCTCTCTCCTCAAATAAATAAATAAAATCTTTTTTAAAAAAGAAATTTGAGGTTTTAGACTCAGCAGCATTTTAAGAAGAGGTTAGAAAGATTACTGTAGAATCACAGTATCCACACACACAGTTTTAGAATGTGCAAAATCACCCCAGAGGTTTAAGAGTTACAACTTCTCAAAACATTTCCCAAGGCGTTGAAATAACTAAGTCTCAATTTATATTACAGGAAGACCTACTAGCAAATTGCTTCGCAATAGAGGAATTCCTGACTCTGAATGTCAGGAGCTCAAGAATATCAGAACAGCTGAAGGGAGGGGAAATGCATGTATTTTGAAACATATTTTAGCCTTCAATCTAGCTTGCAAGCACTTTTAATAAAAACTCACTTCCTTTCTTGGAAGGAGGTCTCATTTCTTTCTGATAATATGATTTGTTATAAAGAGTGAATTATAGGGGCGCCTGGGTGGCTCAGTGGGTTAAGTCTCTGCCTTCAGCTCAGGTCATGATCCCAGGGTCCTGGGATGGAGCCCCGCATCGGGCTCTCTGCTCGGCGGCGAGTCTGCTTCTTCCTCTCTCTCTGCCTGCCTCTCTGCCTACTTGTGATCTCTGTCTGTCAAGTAAATTACTTCCACAAGAGTAAAGACATAAGATTACCACTTGCCTGGTGGTAACACATAGTCAGTGGGCAGAGTATGGCTTAGAGAAGTTCAAGTGTGTCACACAATGGTTGCTGATGAAAAATATTCAGACAACCCCAAAAAGAAACCTGATAAATCTTTCAATGAACATTAACATCCTCAGTTTATTCCTCAACCTCTGTGAAAAATCCATAGCTTAATGGTTAAAGAATAAATGCTTCACCACCCCCCATGATCAGAAGTGAGACCAGGATATTTTATAGATTTCCCCATTCTATGAATGGAATCATACAAAACGTGCATTTTGTTTCTGGCTTATTTCGCTTAGCACAATGTTTTTGAGGTTCATCCATCTTGTAGCATGGATCACTATACCATTCCTTTGCATGTCCAAATAATATTCCACTGTATGGTTATACAATTTGTTTATCCAATAAGCATTTGTTGGACATATGAGTTGTTTCTTCTATTGGGCTATTACGAATAAGGGTAAAGTTCACATTTATATGCAAATGTTGGTGTAGACATATGTTTTCATTTCTCTTAGATATATACTAGGCCATTGGGAACTCTATGTTTACTTGTTTGAGGAACTGCTAAATTGTTTTGCAAAGTGTCTGCACCATTTTACATTCCTGTAATGTTTGAGGGTTCCAGTTTCTCCATATTCTCTCCAGCACATGTTAATTTCTGTTTTTTGTTTGTTTTTGGCTAGCCTAGGGAGTGTGAAGTTATACCTTATTGTGGTTTGGATTTGCATTTCCCTAGTAACTAATGATGTTGAGCATCTTTTCATGTGCTTGTTGGCCATTTGTCTATCTTCTTGGAGAAATTTCTATCCAAGTCCTTTGCCAGTTTTTAAATTGGGGTTTTGATTTGTTGTTGTTGTTGTTGTTATTCAGTTGTAAGAGTTCATTATATATGCTGGATATTAGGATAATCAACTGATTTTTGCCAAAGACACCCAGACCATTCAGTGAAGAGAGGAAAATCCTTTTAATAAATGATCCCGGGACATCTGGGTAAACACATGCAAAAGAATGAAAAGACTCTTACCTTACACCATAGACAAAACTTAGAATGGATCAAAGACCTAAATGTAGGTCCTAAAACTATAAAACTCTTAGGGGCACATTGATGGTTCAATCATTGAGTGGCTGCCTTTGGCTCAGGGTCAGGTCACAATCCCGGGGTCCTGGAATGGAGCCCCGCGCAGAGCTTCCTGCTTGGTTGGAAGCCTGCTTCTCCCTCTTCCGCTCCCCCTGCTTGTGTTCCTTCTCTCGCTGCCAAGTAAATAATTAAAAAAAAAAAACCAACTATAAAACTCTTAGGAAAAACATAGAGGTGAGTTTTCATGACCTTGGGTTTGGCCCTGGTTTCTTACCTACATTCCAAAAGCACAACTAACAAAAGAAAACAAATAGATAAATTGTGCTTCATCAACAATTTTACAATTTTTGCATCAATGGACAGCAGGAGCCCCAAGGAGATGTGAGGTAGGTGGTGTCAGCTGCTCTGGGGCGTCCCGAGTGCCACCCGCTGCTCCAGGTCGGGGACCTGTGCGCACAGCTGTGCGCCCACGCCGCCTGGCACCAAAAGGTCCATGGCCACGGCTCTCTGCGCCACGCGTCCCGTCGCTCGAGGTGGCGGCTGTGGGACTCGTCCCAAGCGCCCGTCGCGCCTCTCTTTGTTGTGAGCCGCGCGGCAGCGGGTGCGCAAAGCCGCCCCTCCCGCGACCCCGGAGGCCAAGTCAGAGGGCGGCGGCACAGGGGACAGGGCCGGGGAGGTGACTGCATGTGGAGGGCTGCAGCGGTTGCTCTTAACCGCCGGTGGGAGGGACACGGAGGAGCGGGAGTCCCGAGGTGCGGGCAGGCGCGTGTTGGGGTGGCAGAGGACTGTGCCCGCCCTGCAGGGAGCACAGGGACTGGAATCATTCCCCGCCTCCCGGGACAGGCGAGCCCACGGCTGCGCTGCTCCCACGGCTCCGCCCTCGCTCGGGTGCCCTGGTCGTCGCCCCCTCCCATCCCCCGCGTCCCCACGGCGCACGACAGCCCGCTTCTGCACGCCCACGTCCTCATTCAGCCCCGCACATTCTCCGCTGCCAGCTGCCGCCCACCAGGCTTTACCCCACCCCGCCGAGGGGGGCCCCCGGGGGACTGCGAGAAGATCCAGTTGCCTTCAGGACTCTTGGAGTGTACTGTATTGGAGAACCAGTTCCCAACTCAGATTCAGCTGCTCAAAAGTCAATACTTGAGAGACAAGTGATGGTGGGAAAGGAAAGGTTGCTTTATTCAGGAGGCCAGCAGCCTGGGAGATAGCGGGCAGAAGTCTCAAAGACCATCTTCCCCATCCAGGAGGAGCCTGACCATTTTCAAAGACTCAGGAAAAGGGGGTGGGGGCGAAGCTGTGCACGGGAGAAGCAGACAGACTTGGACAGACTTGCTGGCACCAGCCAGAGCTGTTTTCCCAGGCCAACAGGCCTTATCTCCTGGGAAAGTCTGGTCCTTCACTCCTCAAGGCCAGCGGTCTGCAAATCTCAAGGAAAGAGGTTAGTTCCACCACACACCAAGGGGCTTAGGTCAGTAAGCAAGGAGCCCCTAAGCTTAAGGCAAGTTCACCCCTAAGACTGGCTGGAGTGTGCTGTTACAATGGGACATTGCCATATTCAAATGCCCAGTGCTCTAAATTCTTTTAAATAAAATAGAGCCAGCAAAGAAGCAATGCTATAGTTTCTAAATGATAGTCTCATGAGCCTCAGAATTTAAAATATGGGTGTCCTCAATTTCCCAAGGGCTCGAACCCTGTTGTCAGACAATGTGTTTCACCAGGGTAGCGACTAGGTTTCCCAGGGGGCCACACCCAGGCCTAGGGACGGGAGTCTCGGTTCTGGAAGGACCCACTTCTGCATCACCGTTCCCCGGCTCTTGTTTCAGGTTAAGGTGGACGAGATGGGACCTGCTGTGGGATCTCACCACCTCCCAGGCCGGGAGAGCCCCAGCATTCCGCATTACCAGGCACGGAATCCCCAGAGTAACTAACCCAAGAAAGCTGCTTGGTCATAAAAACGTGTCAAACCATGGGAGTGAAAATGCAGCTTTTATTTGAACAGCTGAAGCAAGGCTATTGTTATTCTAAACCGGTTTTTTGCATTTTCCAAAATTGCACGGAGGCATGAGCACATAGGTTATGTGATTTTTTGGCAAGGGCCACCTCCACCCTGGTGCGGCTCGCGTCAGCATCCACAGCCACTTGGACAGATCCAGATCATTTCTGTGGCTCCCTAACTGCCTACCGAGTAAAAAGCTCAGGACGTTTTTGGAGCCCAGGGTGGGTTTTAAGTATTCGTCTGCCTTCCTCTTGACGCTCGGGATGGGTATGCTGGGACGGACTTCAGAGCATACCCTCTCCATGACTCGTTGGCGCTACGGATGGCTTCACAAAGAGCACAGTGGAAGAAGCCTGAAAAAGATGAGTTGATCCAGTGAGCCCAGGGGTCCCTTCCCCTGGCCACCTCCCGCCGCACACATTGTCCCAAGTCGTCGGAGGCACCATCTGTCTGGGAAATGCCAACCTTGTCATTTCTTCCCTTCTGTTGTGTACATGGGTCTGCGTCTAGAATCTGTTCAGCTCCACTGGCATATTTTCAGTTCCCGTTTTAATTGCTAACTAAGTCCGGTGTAGATTTTTGTAAGCTCACCATCACAGCTAACCCCACGTAGGTTCTCCTCTACTGAATTGAATAATCAGCTCGTTTTATTTCATAGCATATGAAACCTGGTGGGATTCATGACTGTGCTGAATTCGTGGATTTATTTTGGGGAAAATTTAGAGGATCACAACAATGCATTTTCCTCTCCAGCAAGAAATGTTATTTTTTAAAAGATATTTATTTATTTATTTATTTGTATATGTGTGTGTGTGTGTGAGAGAGAGAGAGAGAGAGAGGGGGTGGGGGGCAGGGAGGAGGAGGAGCAGAGGGAGAGGGACAAGCTGACTCTACGCTGAATGCGAAGCCCTAACCGGGGCTCGATCCCACAACTCTAAGATCACGACCGAGCTGAAACCAAGAACCAGAAACTCAACAGACTAAGCCACCCAGACATCCCCAAGAAATGGTATTGTTAGCATCAAAACAGTTGGCTCGCTAAAAAGCTTCATGCATATTTCCCTCTATTTTTTTTTTTTTTAATCAGGGGCACCTGGGTAGCTCAATCAGCTAAGCTTCTGATTTCAGCTCAGGTCATGATCTCAGAGTCCTAGGATGGAGCCCCACATCAGGTTCCCCATGAGGAGTCTGTTTGTCCCTCTTCCTCTCCCTCTGCCCCTCCCCCTGCTCATGCTCTTGCTCTCTCTCTCAAATAAATAAATAAAATCTCTTAAAAATAAAATAATAAAAAAATAAAATTCACATGTCTTATGGCTAGTATGAGCTGCATATGTTATTTCATATTTTATTCTTGGAAAAGTATACAATATCTTCTTTTTTAAAAAAATAGATTTTATTTATTTATTTGAGAGAGAGAGAGAGAGGGGGCATGCTGAGGGAGAGGGAGAAGCAGGCTCCCCACTGAGCAGGGAACCCGATGTGGGGTTCAATCCCAGGACCCCGGGATCATGACCTGAGCTGAAGGCAGCAGGTTAACAGACTGAGCCATCCAGGTGCCCTCCAGTATCTTCCTTCATGTCTTTAATTTGTATCTTCATGTCTTTAATTTTTGGTAAAACCTCTAGGTGAATGATTTGGCGATTCCAGAAACATTTACTTAAGAAGACAAAGGCAATTTTTCATGTTTCCTTATGTAAATAAAATCTAATATCTCAATAATATGAAATAAGATTCAGCTATTAAAAAGGGTAAAAAAGGGGGCTCCTGGGTGGCTCAGTCGGTTAAGTGTCTGCCTTCAGCTCGGGTCATGATGCTAGGTCTTGGGATCGAGCCCCACACGGAGCCCCACATAGGGCTCCCTGCTCAGCAGGGAGTCTGCTTCTCCCTCTGCCCCTCCCCCTTGCTCGTGCTCTCTCTCAAATAAATAAAATCTTATTTAAAAAAGAGTAAAAGGGGTCCTCTATGCACCCACAAGGAAACAATCTCCAAGAAGTAGTCATTGAAGGAAGAAACTTGAAAAACAGTGTCTTATGCCCTCTGTTTGTTCTTCACAGAGTCATCTATACAGATAAAAGTAAATGCAAAGAGTAAGATCTGAAAAGTTTACAGCAAGCTGCTAATGCTGGTTCTTCTGGTGCAGGGCTGTAAGATGCTGGAGCATAGGAAATGAAAGGGTTATGAATTGATCCCTATAAATGCAATTCTTGTATTTTCTCCAACAAGAATGCAAAAATACGTGTAAGTGAGTTCTGCAAATTTCTTTAAGTAGAACAAGATTCCTCAGAAGCATAAGCTTAAGACAAAGATGCCAACACCAGGGTTGTTCTCCTTGGTTCTCCAAGGTTGCTCTGCTTGTTTCCTCCAAGGGAAGGGCACTGGAGCTCAGAAGAAAGGCACCAAAACCCAAATCAAATGAACAGGGAACCAACCTGTAAATGGAGTTCAAGGCTAGAGAGCTGACCTAGCCAGGAAAGATTCCCCACCCTTGTCTGTGACTCCAAGAAGTTTCACTCTGGAGGGAGTAAGGAGGTTTTGACACCCACTGTCTGGTCTGTTTCTCGCACAATAGCTCATTTAACTTCTCCCAACGTTGGTGGGTGCGGCTGTCACACCATTTACCCAGGAACCGAGGCCCAGGAAAGGTATGCAACCAGCCCAAGGTCTCATAGCTAGCCTGTGGCACAGCCAGGATAGGAAGCCAACCGGGCTGGCTTCAGAGCCCCATCCTTCCACGCTTTCAGGATGCTTGCCCTTGATCCTCATGGAAGTCAAGGAGACAATTCCCATTGTATCTTTACATGGTCTATCAATTCCCAGAGTATCTTTACATGGTCTATCTGGGATGGGAAGAAACCGGGACAACTGAGAATTCCCTGCCACTCTGTGCCTGAGTCTTCAGCTGTTAGGTGAGACTGAGTGGGGCAGCCAGTGGGGAGGCAAATCACATCTCATAATAGTCATTTGTGTCCCTCAGTGGAGTAGCGCTACGGCAAACACAAAATCCCGTCCTCCCCATCAGTCCTCCAGCATCCTGTGAAAAACCATGTCCTACCTCCAGACAACACCCACACGGTCACACTCGAATGTCAACAATACAGCCGCGGGACTACTTGGCTGAGGTCCGTGCAATGGCATGTGCCATGGATGTGAACTGCCATTTAAAAAGCAGGAATCAAAAACTTACGACGTACTGTATGGTGACTAAAATAACATAATAAAAAGATAAACAAATAAAAAAGAGGAAATCTAAGAGTCATGACCATGAGCTGGATCCAGAGATCGGGGAAGAATGGAGAATCCTACCTGGGACTGAGTTCCCTTGCCGCTCTCACTGGGTGATTGGATCTCGAGGCCAGAGTCACTGACCATTGCCCAGTGGACCTGTTGAAACGCATTGAACACCGTTAGGACAGTGTGGTGAGCCCCACAGGGAAAATGTTCACGGAGAGATTTTGCATCATCTGGCGAAGAGGTCGGACATAAGACAGAGTGGTGCGTCGCAGGGAGCGGGTATGGAAATGGTACCCTAGGACCTGTAATAGCTGACCCCCCTTCCCGTGGCACTCCCCCACTCACCGTGTTCAGCCCTGAACCAGAAGTAACCCAGGTGGTGTTAGTCAGTGTCCATAGCCTGCCATTCATTGCATGTGGTCACAAAGTTTTGAGAACCATTGTGAGTCACCATGACTCCTCTCTGGGCACTTAACCAATCAGGCCCTGGGACTTAGAGAAAAGTAGAGGGAAAAAGAGGAAAGGGAAATTTTTCCCCCCTTCAGACCAGTTGTTACTCCTGGAGGAAACACAGTGACTGAGAACAGGCCCTGTGGGTCTGGGTAAAACACAGCCAGCCCATGCCATGTTTTCATCTGCCTCACAAAATAAATTGACCTGATGCCCCCCTCACCACCACCCCCGCCAGCACTGCTGGGGGATAGTTGCAAGGATGACTGACTCTTGCCCATGGGAGTAAGATGTTGCTGCTTGAAGCGGTTAGGAACCTAAGCTCAGCGGACAGGACAGGACAGAACTCCTGATTCTCAGGATTATTGGGGAAAAGCACTCATAGCACCCCTGTGACACAACCAAGAGGTTAATTCAAACTTGACTTAGGCCTGGGCTCCTTAAAGCCAGTAAAGCAATCATTGCCATAAAGGAGGACGCTAACTTTAGATAGAGAGCAAACAGGGGTGCCTGGCTGGCTCAATCGGTAGAACATGCAACTCTTGATCTCAGGGTTACGAGGTAGAGCCCAACGTTGAATAAAGAGTTTACTTTAAAAAAGAAAACCTGGATACAGAGGGAAATTTTTTTTTAAGATTTTATTTATTTGACAGAGAGAGACACAGCAGGAGAGGGAACACAAGCAAGGGGAGTGGGAGAGGGAGAAGCAGGCTTCCAGAGCCTGATGCGAGGCTTGATCCCAGGACCCTGGGATCATGACCTGAGCCAAAGGCATATACTTAACGACTAAGCTACCCAGGCACCCGTACAGGGAGAAATATTAAAAATCTGAAAGAGGGGAGTCTCTGGGTGGCTTAGTCGGTTAAGCAGCATCTGCCTTGGTTCAGGTCATGGTCTCAGGGTCCTGGGATGGAGCCTACATCAGGCTCCCTGCTCAGGAGGGAATCTGCTTCTCCCTCTCCCTCTGCCCGTCTCCTCATGTGCTCTCTCTCTCTCAAAAATAAATAAAAATCTTAAAAAAAGATTTTCCCTCTCCTCCACTCCTCCACTTCACCCCCATTCGCTCTCTCTCTTTCTCTAAAAAAAGAAAAAGAAAACAGAGAGGTTCATAGTTTGACCCAACTGGAAATCTAACATTTACTAGAAAAAAAAAATATATATATATATAAAATTAAAGGATGCTGATGGACTTTTATGTTCTGGGCTTGGAATGAAATTTATCATCAGCTGGTGAAACTTCACGGCCTTAATCAGTATCGGGACTCAAAGTACAATTGTACCTGGGAATTTCACTAAATGTAAACAAAGTACCTCCATACTCTTAGGGTAGTTACCAAACATAAAATACAGGCAAATAAGTGTTCCATGGTCAAAAGTCCCATTGCCCTCAAATATCCCATAGTGGGCATGGACACTCTGACCCACTGAGTAAAAAATTAGAATTAAGTCTTTGTCGCTTACAATTGGCTTGACAAAATGGAACCCCATGGAACTCCACTCTCCCCTGCCAGAAATAGTTGATGAAGGCCAATATGAATTAAAATAGGGCCTTAGTATTGGAAGCTATTATGCATGACCTATTTATAGAAGTCATAATTCTCCCTGCTGCCTCTCTATGGAACAGTCCACCCTGGCCTGTTCTTAAACTTAGAAAAAAAATGAATGGCACTCCACGGTGGGAAGAATCCATTCTCTTGCCTTTCCAGCTTCTAGAGGCTGCCCACATTTACTGGCTAATAGTTCCTACCACTCCAACCTCTGCTTCTGTCCTCACAGCTCCTTCTCTGACTCTGACACAGCTCTGACTCCGACACGGCTCTGACTCCAGTCACAACCCTCTCAGCACCCACAACATTAAAAAAAACAAAAACCCTGCAACATCTTTTAGTCACTTTTGGTTTGTGGAAACAGCATATTCCTCATTTTAAAACTTCATTTAAAAAAATAAAAATAAAGGGTGGCTCAGTCAGTGGTTAAGCATCCAACTCTTGATCTCAGCCCAGGTCTTGATCTCGGGGTCATGAGTTCAAGCGCCTCATTGGGTTCCACGCTGGGCATGAAGCCTACTAAAAAAATACATATATAATAGTAAGATAAATACATAAAAATTTAAAAATGAAAATTGTATTTATGCCCATTTATGCTGATACTTTCAAATAAGCCCACTTTGAATGCAGTGCCCTCTAATACAAGACCCCAGAATCTGTCCAAATTGCAATACAATGGGCACTCCTATTAGTGCCCTCCCCCACAGAGGCCCTTTCACTGTAGAAGATTTAGAATAGTTTTTTGTTGTTGCTGTTTTTTGTTTTGTTTTGTTTTTTACAGCTTGCAGTCTCTGGACCATATGTGAGTCCATGATCTTCTAATGCAAGCATGTGGCTCCATGCTACGTGCTATAAGAGGGCCAATCAGCGGCCACATAATGGGCTGTCCCGGAAATAGGCCCTGAGCCTATGACTCTCCATATCCAGCTATCAATTACGCCTTGGGTCATGGAAGCAGCACCCCGCAAGCTGGGCAGACACCGAGATCTCCTTGCTATGTGGTACAGCCAAATCTGGTCCCTCTGGCATATCCTACCTGCAGGAGAGGGTGGCACTCTTGGCCTTCACTCTCTTGCCAGAAGCCATAGTGCTGAAGTAGGTCATCCTTATCGTGGAACCCTTGACCTAATGCGGAAGCCCATGGGATCAGCTAGCTGAAAGGCAAAGGGAATTTACACACCTTATCACCACCATCGTATGCAGCAGAACTTGACCAAGAAGATTCTCACAAGGCTGAGAATAAACACATTTGATCAAACTTCAGACAGTTGCCTTAGGCTAGATGGCCTTGCCAACGATCTCTTGAATCTGCTAATTATCACAGGCTCTTTGGCCATTGCCAGTGGTCTGGCCATCTGATCCAGCCAATGGCTGTAATAAGAAGTTCTTATCTAGGGTTTCTGACATCAGGGTAAAAAATTCTAGTAATGCCTTGCCTCACAGATGCCAAAAACATTAATAAAGTATCTAAGGCTCATTCAACATTTGAAGATTGATTAATGTCATCCATCACATCAAGGAGACGGGGTGGCAACAGAAAACCTGGTCCCGGGGCACCTGGGTGGCTCAGTGGGTTAAGCGTCTGCCTTCAGCTCAGGTCATGATCTCAGGGTCCTGGGATCAAGCCCCGCATCAGGCTCTCTGCTCCGCGGGGAGCCTGCTTCCCCTCTCTCTGCCTGCCTCTCTGCCTGCTTGTGATCTCTCCCACTGTGTCAAATAAATAAAGAAAATCTTAAAAAAAAAAAAAAAAAAAGAAAACCTGACCCCATACTGGAGGAGACAATGAAGAGCATCAGCCGCTCTAGCCAACTTGGGGTTTCATGGATCCTCTAGAGCCAATGGCAGGAGGAGGAAGGACAGCAAAGACAGTCTTTGCTGCAAGCCCTGTTATGCCCTGTCACAAAAGGCAGGTGACACTCAGATGGCATTGCCAGGGAACAGTCCCCAGCCACAGATGTTGAGTTCTATAGTAGCATCTATGGTGACACACGTCCAGTCATCTGGTTCTTCTAGAAACCAAAAGGCCTCCAGATGTGATGCCTGGGAATACCACTTGGTTTGTTCGTCCCTAGAGCTGACTTTACCCTTGTTCCTTGGGAGCATGTCCTGGAAAGAAGTCACTCTCAGACACAATTAGCTGACATATATTCTGAAAACTATGCCAGGATGCTGGAGACACAATTTTGGGAAAGGACATAAGTCATCCTCAAGAGCTCACAGCGCAACATGGAGCACCAGAGGTGGTTCTAAAGCTAATGAAAGTGATACACAGGCTGGGGCCCCTGGGTGGGTGCAGTCGATGAAGCAGCTGACTCTTGGTTTCAGCTCAGGTCATGATCTCAGGGTCATGCGATCGAGCCCTGCATCAGGGTCCACACTCAGCTGGGAGTCTGCTTCAGATTCTCTTCCCCACTCCCTCTTCCTGCCATCCCACAGCTCATTCTCTCTGTCTCTGTTGCACACAGGTCTATTTTTTTTAAGTTTTTTATAATAAATAATTTTTTTAAAGTTATACATAGGGTAAGCTGACTTTTATCTTCTAAATTTGTCTTTCTGCATACCCTGATTTTTCTTCCAACTTTTAGGTTTTAAAGCTTTCAAACCTACAGAAGAGTTAAGAGAATGGTATAGTAAACACCCATATACCATTTACCTAGACTCAGCAATTGTTCCAAGTTTACTGTGGTTGACCCTCGGACTGTATAAGTTTGAACTGTGCACACAGGTCTACATATAAGCAGTTTTTTTTTCCAAAAATACAGTATTGTGTAAATACAATACAGTATATAATACATATAACATACAAAATATGTGTTCATTGACTGTTTATGGTATCAGTAAGGCTTCTGGTCAACAGGAGGCTATTAGTAGTTAAGTCTTGGGGGAGTCAAGAGTATTAAAAAATTTTTTTTTATTTAGTGTAGTTGACACACAATGTTATATTACTTTCAGGTGTACAACATAGTGGCTGTTCACTACAGCAAAAATACCACCTGTCACCACGCAAAACTATTATAAGATTAGTGAACATATTCTTTATGATGTGCTTTTTTTTCACAGATTCCTGTGATCTATCCATTCCATAACTGGAAGCATGGATCTCCCACTCCCCTTCGTCTATTTTTGCCCATCCCCTCACCTCCCACCCCTCCAACAAACATCAGCTTGTTCTATGTATTTATAGGTCTGATTCCGCTTTTTGCTCAATTTTTTTGCTTTTTTAAATTGCACATATGAGTGACATCATATGGGATTTCTTTTGCAGTCTGACTTATTTCATTTTGGATAATACACTCTACGTCCTTTATGTTCGTAAATGGCAAGATCTCATCTTTTTTATGGCTGCATGATATTTCAATGTGCACATGAAACAATCTTCAACATCACTCAACATCAGGGAAATGCAAGTCAAAAACACAATGTGATATCACCTTACACCTGTTGGAATGGCTAAAATAAAAAAGACAAGAAATAACAAGTGTTGGTTAGGATGTGCAGGAAAGGGAACACTTGCGCACTGTTGGTGGGAATGGAAGTTGGCACAGCCACTGTGGAAAACACTAGGGAGTTTCCTCAAAAAATTAAAAATAGAAATACCATATGATCCAGTAATTCCACTACCGGGTAGTCAAGAGTCTTACTCAATTTTTTTTTTAAGATTTTATTTATTTATTTATTTGAGAGAGAGAGAGAGAGACAGTGAGAGAGAGCATGAGCGAGGAGAAGGTCAGAGGGAGAAGCAGACTCCCCATGGAGCTGGGAGCCCGATGTGGGACTCGATCCCGGGACTCTGGGACCATGACCTGAGCCAAAGGCAGTCGTCCAACCAACTGAGCCACCCAGGTTTCCCTTACTCAAATTTTTTATTACGCATTGAGGAGGGATGGTTGGTGCTCCAACCACCATATTGCTGTTCAAAGATCAACTGTATATTTTGGTCTTCTCTCTCTCATTTTGTGCCTCTCCGTTTCTGTTTCTCTCATTCTCTCTCACACAAACATACCTTTATAGTTACAATTCTTCTATCAGCCCACAATTAAAATTCCCCAATTGTCTCAATATAATCTCCTTTGTACCTTGTTTCTAATCAAAACTATACATAACATTTACTCGTCATGACTCTATAGTCTAATTCGACCTAGAAAACATCTGCACTTCTTCAGTATTTTTTTTCTTACAACATAGTGATGTTTTTGAAAAGTTCATTATAAGTATAATTCCTCTAAATTTTGATTTGTCTGATTTTCTTTAGTATCAGACCAAAGTTAAACATTAAAGAGCCTCAAGATTTCTCCATTGTAATTGATGGAGAATATTCTGTTTATAATAAATAAGAAATCTAAGAGTGTGTAAATCCCTGATTTTCTTACAATCTTTTTACTCAGTGATTTTAGCATCCTTTAATGCTCTTTTCCTGAATAATTTTAAGGGTGGTTAAAAATGATGATGTTTCTAGGGTGCCTGGGTTGGTCAGTCAGTTAGGCATCTGCCTTTGGCTGGGGTCATGATCCCGGGGTCCTGGGATCAAGTCCTGCATGGGGAAATTCTTGCTCAGTGGGGACTCTTCCTCTCCCTCTGTTGCTTCCCCTGCTTGTGCTCTCTATATCTCTGACAAATAAATAAAATCTTTTTTAAAATGGTGATATTTCTAAGGAGATCTTTTTCTTCTCCACCTGTTAGTTAACATTATTAGCTCATCACAGCTTAAACTTTCTGCACTTTTCATGAACCCTTCAGCTTAGAGATGTTGTGGAGGGATTCTGTTTGTTTGTTTAGATTTTGACCATTTGATTACTTTTGAATATGTCAATCTTCACAAGCTAGGACAGAATCAAACCACAGCAATCTAGTCTTCTTGGGGTCCAGGCCCCATCTTTCCCTCTTTAGTGGAGTGACAGGCTAAAACAAGGTGCTAAGAACAGAATTTTAATCTCTAAATAATACCTACTTATCTACATTTTCCCTCAGGAAACACCCCCGGCAAGGTCCAGTCATTAAAGGCAGGATACACAGAACATCTTGATCTACGAAGGACAGAATGACCCCAATTATACACTTGCCAATGTACTGGTGAACTAAATTAGAGGTGGGCAAGGACTGGCGAACAGAGAAAGTGTTTACATTTTGAAAACTGGCTCTGAAGTTTTAAAAATTGCCTGTTACCAGGGCATCTGGGTGGCTTAGTCGATTAAGTGTCAGACTCTTGATTTTGACTCTGGTTGTGATCTCAGGGTCGTGGAATCGAGTCCCGCATGAGTCTCTGTGCCAGGTGTGCAGTCTGCTTGAGCTTTTCTCTCTCTCTCTCTCCCTCCATCCCTGTCCAGAACCCCCTCTCCCTGTGTAAAAAAAAAAAAAAATGCCAATTACCATCAAGAAGAAAGCAAGGAAAAAATATTGCAGATGTGTCTATGTGGATACTTGACTTTGCCAAAGTCTCCCACTAGAACGCAAAGTTAGAGATGAGTGTCAGGGATCAGATGCTTAGATAGTTTCAAAATACACGCTTTGAGCAGTGGCAGTATCATAGCCAATGGGATTTATCCAAGGCGTGGTTATTGCTAATTGAAAACTTTTTCCAAAATACAATCCTTAGTAATAAGAATTTGACCTACTGCATCCCTCCATCTGCCACCCGAACACATAATGACAGACCGTAAGGACTATTTAAAAGAAATGCTCAAGTCTACAAAGGGTGGTGGAAGCCATACGTCCCACTACAAAATAACCTCCAACTTTCCTGTCAGAGCAACAGGGCTACTCTTCCGGAATGGACATTCCAAGTGGCCAAACTTGTCGGCTGTGTTCGCCAGGGCTGGGAGGTGAAAAATAGAGCTAAAAAGTGTCATCCGCTCAATGTAAAATCAGGGTCAGCTAACACCCTCGGAACAAGCTCAGAATCTGCCCATCATTTGTTAAACATTTGCAATAAAGGCCCTCTGTGCCATCTCAGGAGGGCTTTTCTTAAACTGAAGGTCAGTATAGTCTGTGCTGGAGAGCCTTAAGCATTTGGCTTTACTACTGGGGATTCCAGCAGCCAGGCTGGTTCGAGAAGTCATCCAACAGGGCTGCCTCGGCGACAGTCAGAGCACGCCAGCCAGCCCACCCTGAGCTCCTCATGGCTGCCCTAGGCCACCTAGCAGGCCTCACCTAACTGCCCCAACCTGGCTACCCCACCCCTAGATCCAACCAGCAAGACACCCATCCATCTCACGAGTGCTCCTGCTAGGCACTGTATGCACGGGGTTTTTAAAGATTGAGATACTCACCCAGAGCCAGAAGTCAAACTCCTGAGTCCTTTTTATTCAATTTGAGACCACTTGGCCTGTGTGTGTTTTATATTTCATAAGAGGACTCGATCCTTTGGGTGTTTTCCAACAGCTCTCGATACAGAGTTCACTGAACTGTGTTACTACAAGAATACCCGAATCCAGCACATTTCATGAAAATGTATGAACCCCAAAGAGTATTTATAATGCAAACAGCAGATACGGAAACTCAGGTTGCCCCGGAAAGATGTTACTGGGCTCTCACTGGGACCAGGAAGCACCGAAAGGACCCTGAAGGTAGCTGGCTCAGACCCAGCCTCTGGTGGCTAAGGATGGGACCGTCATGCGAAGAAAGTTCCACACAGGGAAGCGGAAGCTCCTGCAGCCTCCCACCTGCTTGGAACAACCACGGCAAATCTCACTGGAGTCTAAGACATCTATGAAATCATCTGAGATGACCACAACTTTTGAAAGCAGGATGGACTGAAATAGTAGAAATTTCTTTTTTGAACCGGGGAACAATTAAGATCCACGTCACTGAATGTATCGCTATTTCATTCCTTTTTTTTTAAGATTTTTTATTTATTTGACAGACGGAGATCACAAATAGGCAGAGAGGCAGTCGGAGGCGTGGGGAAGCAGGCTCCCTGCTGAGCAGAGCGCCTGATGCAAGACTCGATCTCAGGACCCTGGGATCATGACCTGAGCTGAAGGCAGAGCTTTGACCCACTGAGCCACCCAGGCACCCCTATTTTGTTCTTTTCTGTAGCTGAAACTCCCCCATTGTATGGATTTACTATGTTTCTGTATACAGTAATAAACTGCTGTGCATGCAGGGTTCCGCAGGCCAGCATGAATAAAGGTGCAAT
This sequence comes from Mustela erminea, assembly GCF_009829155.1. Lineage (NCBI taxonomy): Eukaryota > Metazoa > Chordata > Mammalia > Carnivora > Mustelidae > Mustela > Mustela erminea. Next base: position 113,801,242 of record NC_045635.1, on the reverse strand, counting down.
AAATATTTGTATACAACCACCTGTGTGCACATAGGGTTAGAGTTGTGTTGGATATATACTAAAGAGTGGGATTTCTGGGTTATGTAGCAATTCTATGCTTACCGTTTTGAAATATTTTAATAATTTAAAATTTTTATCTGGTCCATGACGTCCCTCAAGTTTAAGGTCTCTCATGTGTCTTAATTAAGCAAAAATAACAAAACCCAAGAATGCCAATTTGGGCTCATTGGGCCAAATCCCCAGGAACCCTTATTAAAATGCCCATGTTGAAGCCCCTGCTGGAGTCAACGCCTCAGGGCATCCAGGTGTGGTGAAGAAATCGGAGTGTTTAACAAGCTCTCCCAAGAGCTTCTCCCCTGGCTAAGGGGAAGGTAGACAGTGCTGAGCCCAGATTTAGGACGTAGTGGGGTCCCTGCCCAGGCCTGCCCCTCTCCTCCTGCTGGCCTCCAGCTGAGCCGGCCCTTGCTTGGAGTTGGGGGAGGGGGCGAGCAGACCCACTGGCCGGCCCTGGGGCCACCAAGGGGACTCCCCGCCTGGCCTCAGCGGCTCCCATTGGGCAAGGTCATGCCAGGCGACTGACCCCAGCAGCAGCAGACCCAGCACCATCGAGAGCCTGGGACAGTGAGGCCTGGGGCCAGAGGCGCGGACTCCCCGAGGGCCAGTGGCAGGGCTCCCTTGGGTGGCTCACAGCCCGCGACGGCCGCTTCCAGTGCTTACAGACAGGCGGGCGCCGGTAGAACAGCACAAGGGCATTGCGCGTCTCCAGGTCCGGGAATGGAAGGGGCGGCCGGTCCCTGTGCGTCCCTCATCAGGGAACGAAGGGCCACAGCCTGGCGGGTCCCTGTGTATCCGTGGGCTAAAGGATGGAAGGACTGATGCGTGGATCGCCTCTGTGCGTCCCTGGACACAGGAATGGAAGGGGCGCGGGTCCCTGTGCATGCCTGGGCGGGGGAATGGAAAGACCATTGCGGTGCTCGAGTCTGCGCAGCCCTGGACGCCGGAAGGGAATGGTAGACAGCTCCCTGCGCGTCCCTGTGAGCGGGAATGGAAGGGGCAATGCGAGGCGGGTCCCTGTGCATCCCCGGATGCAGAGACTGAATGAGACGAAGGGCACTGTGTGTCCCTGGGCGGGGAAATGGAAGGGGCGGCTCGTAGTGGGCCCTGTGCATCCTAGAGATGCTTGCTTGCCCAGGGAGTTGGGACTCCTTTGTTCCCTGAGGCCGTGGGACCTGGTTGCCTCCAGCCCTGACTTGGGATTCAGTGGGAGTAGGTGCGACCTGTGACGCACCTCTGTCCTTCCAAAGAGCCCACGGATGAGTGACCAGAGGGCGGTGGGCTCCTGTCCGGCCCAAATCCCTGCCGCCGCTCCCTGGGACCTGGCTGGGCCTTCCCAGGGTTGTCCCGGGCCAGGGCGCCCGTCGGGGCGCTGGGACATCCTGTGGGGAGCCCGCGGGGGCCGTGCCCGCGCCCCAGGCAGCCGATTTGTAACCGGCTTTTAGACGTTCCCGCGACGTGTCTCTCCTCGCCTTTCCGCGAGTGCCCGCTTTGCACACACCCTCTTTATCCGTGGGCCTTGTGAGCGCGGGCTCGCTCGGGCCGGTCTGGGGAGAAGCCGTGAGTCCTGGGGTGCCGCAGCGAGGTTTCCCCGCGGGAGGGCGGGTGGAGGGACGGCGGGACAGTGAGGGCCCCGCGGGACGCGGTGGAGGGTTCGGGCCCCTCTGGGGAGGGCGGCGGGCTGCGAGGCTGAGCAGGGTCAGGGCGGGTCCGCAGCCCAAGCCGGCCGGGTTCCTGGATGCCTTCCAGAGGAGAGGGTTCGGTGCCCAGGCGGGGACGTGGAGGCTTTCTAGGAATGAGTCGTGGGGAGCAGTAACCTTGCTCAGCGCTTCCTCTGGGCTGGGCCAGGCCAGGCGCACTGCCTCTGGCTTCCACGCAGCTGCAGCCAGCACGGACATTTTCTGAAGCTGACATTGCAAGCAGAGACCCCGGGTGTCCTTGGAGAAACTGGCGCAGGGGGGGCGCCTGGGAGGCTCAGCCGCTGGAGCTGGTTTCAGCTCAGGTCCTGATCTCGGAGTGGGGAGGTCAGGCTGCAGCCCAGCCCCGAGTGGCTGGACAGTCTCTCTGTCTCCCTCAGCAACCCCCCCCCTCAAAGTAACCAGTCCATGTTTCAGGAAGAGACACTTGCCCAGGGATGGGCGGGGAACAGTGCCGTTCTCCGAGACTGGGCAGCAAGAGTCCCGAGGATGTTTTCACCTGCTCCCCTGCAGGGAAGAGCGAAGGTCCCCGAGTTGTGGGTGGGCAGCTGGAGGGAGAGCGTGAGGGCGGGTACAGGTCTGGAGACCTGTGGAGACGCATGTCCCCACCTCTGTCACCACAAGCGTGGCCTCAAACGTTGCACGTAGAACACCTGGATGTTTGCGGACATGGGCATCACCAGGTCTGTGCATTGTGGCCTTGGCACCGTTTCCCTCTGGCACTGACCGTGGGACCTGGGACAGCTTACTCAGTGCCCGTCAGCCTCCAGCCTCAGTCCCTCCATCTGTACCCAGGGCATCGTGCGAGTCCCCGCCTGCTCGCTCTGCCTGAGCGCCACGTGACCTGCCACGTGGGGGAGACTTGGAACAGCACCGGGACATAGCGCCATGAATGTGATCAGGGTCCTTGGTTCCTGGTGCAGACCAGGTGGCTGGCGGCCTGCCTTGTGGCAGTGTGTTGCTGTCATGAGAAAGCCCTCTGACTTGCCATCACAGGACAAGGGTCAGGCTGATGTGGGCGGAAGTACAGGCGTGTTGAGTGGAGAAGAATGAAGGGTTGTGGATTGGCGGCCTGTGGAGGCGAGGCTCTAGCTGAGACGCCGATGGCTGAAGGTGACCGAGGGTGACTCGGGGCCACATGGACTTTCAGGGTTATTCACCAGAGTTGTCGGAATTGCTCCCCATGCCTTCTGTGGCCTGTGTATCTACCGAAACAGAAGAGAGCCCACATTAGCCTGGGAGTGGGGTCTCCCGCCAGCATGTGGATGCTGGGTTCTCCTCAAGGCAGGTGAGGAGAAATTAGCCTTGGTGAAATTCTAGAGCCAAGTTGCTTGGGAGAAGTTCCTGCCCTGATGGCTGGGGGGCATGTGAAGTGTAGCGAGGACAAGAACTGTACTTGAATCACTCTGCACTTTATGTCCCCATGGCTCTAGTGGCTGCCCTATGGGACAGCACAGTGCTAGAGGGTCTGGGGATGGGCTTGGACATTTTATGAACCTTTTGGAAACTGGACTCAGATTGGATGTGTCTGTGTTCTTTTCTAGAAAGTGAGTCCAGGGCTTTGCCATCAGCGTCTCTGACCCATCTGAAAGGTCAGGGTCGGCCGCGGGAGGGCTTGGTGGAAAGTGAGCAAGTCAAGGGAGGTGAGTATGGCCTGGGGTGATCACTGCTGTTCTTCCTGTCTGCTTTTGTCCTGCCGTCCACTGTGGGTGGCTCCTCCTGACGCCTTCACAGAGGAGCACACTGGAATCTGAGGCTTGGGGCCCCAGAGCCATCAGAGCTGTGGTATCCCTCCAGAAGAGGGCAGTGGAAGAGGCCATGGGTTGTGCCATCCAGGCCGGCTGAAGATGGGCTCCCCGTTTTGAGACTGTGATGCAGAATGAGAAGCCTTCGCTAGCGGTCCAGGCAGTTCCAGTACAAAGAAGCAGCTGGGCCTCGCAGACTCTGGGAGCTTTGCCATCCGCAGCTGAAGCCAGACCCGCACTCTGAGGACCCAGTCCCGGAGCTGCTGGTGTGGGAGCCGTGACTCAGCATCCTGTCCTCACAGACAGAGAGCTGTTTGAGGCCCCCAGGGCTGCCGCACAGAGAGGCGTTGTGTTCCCGAGGGAGGGCTTCTGCCCAAAAGCCGAGCCACCAGGGCTGAGGGTGGGCGTCGCCTTTGGCGTCTTGGGGTGAGACCCCGGGAAAGGAGCGGAGCTGGCTGCCACTGTGTCAGACGTCTGTCTCTGCGTCCCGTTCGGCCCCAGGATCTCCCAACAGACCTTTCTATTTGTCTTCCTCTCGGATCAGTGTATGGCTCGTTTCTCCCGGTATCAGACCCAGCCCCCCTCCGATGACAAATAGTCTGTCATGTCCCCTTCGATACACTCAAATGGAATTCCTAGGGAACACAATCTACCCACCTCCATCCTCCAAGAACATCAATATCGTGCTGGACGGGGTGCGGGCCAGATCCGGCCACAGCCTGTGTTTGTAAACCCCGGGAGCTACAGCACATTTAACCCGTGAGACGGTTGTTGTTGTTAAGATTTATTTATTTAGAGGCACCTGGGAGGCTCAGTGGGTAAAGAGTCTGCCTTTGACTTAGGTCATGATCTTGGAGTTCTGAGATGGAGCCCCTGTTGGTCTCCCCCGTCAGTTCAGAATCTGCTTTTCCTTCTGCCCCCTCCTCTGCCTCTCCCCTTGCTCATGCTCTCAATACTTTCTCTCTCAAATAAATAAGCAAAATCTTTAAGAATTGTTTTTCCAAAAGGCTTATTTATTTATTTGAGGGGGAGAGAATGAGCAGGAACGGGATGGGCAGAGGGAGAGAGAGTCTCAGGCAGGCTCCTCGCTAAGCGCAGAGCCCGTTGTGGGGCTCAATCTCAGAACCATGAGATCAAGAACTGAACCAAAACCAGGAGTCAGATGCTTTACTGACTGCACGCCCCCGGGTGCCCCCAAAAGGTTGCTTTTTTAAAACAAGGAAGAAGGACAGTAAGGGACAGACTGAATGTGGCCCACAAAGCCTAAATTTTCCCTGTCTGGCCCTTGTTTTTTAAAAAAAAGATTTGATTTATTTATTTGACAGAGAGAGAGCGGTCATAAGTAGGCAGAGAGGCAGGCAGAGAGAGAGGGAAGCAGGTTCCCCACTGAGCAGAGAGCCTGATTTGGGGCTCCATCTCAGGACTCTGGGATCATGACCTGAGCCAAAGGCAGAGGATTAAACCCACTGAGCCACCCATGCGCTCCTAAAGTAGGGCTTTTCTAGAAGATTAAAGTAGTGCTAAATTATGCAAAAATACTATGTGTTTATATGAGCACAAGGTGAGGTTCTTTTTTATTTATCTGACAGATCACAAGTAGGCAGAGAGGCAGGCAGAGAGAGAAGAGGAAGCAGGCTCCCCGCTGAACGGGGGAGCCCCGATGTGGGGCCTGATCCCAGGACCCTGGGATCATGACCTGAACCGAAGGCAGAGGCTTTAACCCACTGAGCCACCCAGGCACCCCTCAAGGTGAGGTTCTTGACAGGTTCTTTTACCTTTAGTACGGTTTCTGTGAGTATCACCCGGGATAAGTGGGTCGATTCCTTTTTCCCCTGTACTCTGTTCCAGTTCCAGTTTTCATTGTCAGACAGGACTTCTCAGAGTTCTAGCGCAGGCTAGGTCCTCATGGTGAGGGTGTTAAGGTTCTTGAATAAAAAACTGTTACAAATATAGTGATAATTTTTAAAATGATTTTTTTTAAAAATTTTTAGACCATGAGAGCATGAGCAGGGGAAGGAACAGAGGAGAGAAGGGATCTCAAGCAGACTCTGTACTGAGTGCAGAGGACAATGTAGGGCTCGATCTCATGACCCCAACATCTTAACCCAAGCTGAAATCACGAGTCAGATGCTAAATCAACTGAGTCACCCAGATGCCCCAAATATATTGGTAATTTTAAAGATTTACTTCCATCAGTGTCTTTAATACCCGAAACAAGAATAGGTGCTGGCAGAGAAGCCTGTGGGCGGGGTGCTTCCCTTCCCCTGCATGTCCCCAGCATTTCCAGCAGACTCCTTCCTGAGTCCCCATATGCTCAGTCTCCCTGATTAGAGGGTGCATTTGATTTCGTTGCCCAAACACGCGTGTATTTGAAGCCAAGTGACCAAGTCCTAGGTCAGTCGCTGGAAGGAGGTCCGGGGCCACATGGAAGGGGCTGCGCTTTGTATCCTGAAATCCTGCCCCAGAGTCAGGGACTGAGTGGGGTTGACTCAGGGGACACCTGGGCAGGCATCACTGTGTCAGGGGCACCCGTGAGCACCGAGAAGTTTTGCTAGGGTGGACAGTGGTCCTACCCTGAAGCATGGATCCAATGAGCCGAGCCCGTGTCTCTGCCAAGCACTAGGCTCAGGGCTGTCCAGGCATTACTGCCACATGGCCCTCAGAAAACCCCATAGGGAGATGGGAGCATCCTCATGTCCCCATTATGGCCAGGGGCAGGGGGACACATGCTCAGGGGAGAGTGCACACCTGGCTGGTGTCACGTAGAACCCAAGACCCAGGAGCCATCCCCTGCCATGGACCTCCACCTCCTTCTGCAGGAGAGTGCACCGTGGGCTCAGAAGGGTCCCTTCTGTGGTCGGCGTCACCCCCCAGCAGTGCCCTGGTCTGCCTGGTACCATAATCACCTGTCAGCTGATAAGTAAAGCTTGCTACTGAGTTTGCATTACAGGGCACTGTGACCTCTGGACCATCCAGTGGTTAGTTCCTCTCTCTGTGGGTATGTAGTAGGAGTGCGTATCCCATAGAACGTAGGATTTCACCCAATAGTTTGCTCCACAATTCTTACTGATTCCCTTTTATGTGCCAAGCACTGTTGTAGTCACTGATTTGTAGTCTTTTTTTTTTAAGATTTATTTATTTATTTATTTATTTGACAGAGAGATAGAGAGCACAAGTCGGCAGAGTGGCAGGCAGAGGGAGAGGGAGAAGCAGGCTCTTCACTGAGCAGGGAGCCCAATATGGGGCTCCATTCCAGGACTCTGGGATCATGACCTGAGTTGAAGGTAGACACTTAACTGACTGAACCACCCAGGCATCTCTATAGTCTTGAACCAAGAGGACAAAATCCTCTGCCCTGATGGAACTTGCCTTCTGTTCATGCTCACCAGGCTTCCTGAGCCATAGAGTCACGGGACAGGACGGGGCAAGTGGAAGCACTGTTGGCTCCAGGTTCCCCTGAAACTCATCCTGCTGAAGCGGCCCCAGCCCCATGGGAACCCCTGAGAAGCCCACCCCCGGACAGGAAGGATGCAGAGGCCCTGGATTGTCTCACCTCCCCCCCACCCCCATACTCTCCCACCGGGTTCCTGTGGGGAGAGTGATCTTGAGACGGATGGTGGCTCACCACTGTCCTTGACCATTTATCTCGCCCCCGTCAGGGCATCACCCTGGCCTCCCTGAATGGATGGTGTCATGGCGCCAGGACCAGGGAGCAGGAAGGATCCGTCCGGGCTTTGTTAGCAATGAGGTTTTAACGAGTCACATGAAAGCCCAGGGACCCGGCACCCCCTGTTTCTGGGCCCGGGTGTTCTGCGGTAGAGCTTCCCAACGGGTGTGCTGGGAGTGAGTAGCTCACTTAGGGGTCAGTGCACTGAAAGAAAGGAAGTAAGACAGTCCTCTTGAGCAGAGGTTGCGAAGTATGACCCTTGGGCCTGCTCCTGAGCTGATTCTTTAAAAAGTGACATTTCAGTAATGGACCTGGAACCTAATCTGTGTGCCCTGCGCTGACCTTACTGTCCTCCCCATCTCTGCGGTGGTCATGTCAATACAGGGCCTTGAGTTCTCTCATCCTGCGTGGTTCATCTATTACTATTTGTATTCCTAATAACATGTAATTTGTTAATTTTCCTGTAAGGGCGGGGCTGGGACAGATGGTCTCCCTGGTGCACAGGCTTTCCCAGGATCCACAGCCCCTCTTTGTCCTGCTCCACCTGCGGCTCTTTGGTTTGCTTGGCTGCAAATGAATGGGAAATGCCTTTGCTTCCACCATTCCTCCAAGGTCCTGTGGCCCCCTGTTACTGGAGAAACTTGAGTCTAGAGTTTAGAAGATCTTATTCCAGTGTCTGTCGCCAACTGTGAGAAGACAGGGTCCGGCCTTTCCCATGAAGAGCACAGGGGTCGTCCCAGGATCCCCTCTGTCTCCACCTGTGCGTGTTTGCAGCTGGCTTCCCCCGTGGGGAGCACTCCCGTGGTATCTTCAGTCTTTGGGCTGCTTCCCACCGTCCTGCTGAGGACCCTCTGTGGGCAGCCTTTGTGGGAGAGTCTCATTCGCTCCAGGACTCAGGGCTTTCCCCCAGACCGGCCCGAGCGAGCCCGCGCTCACACGGCCCACGGATAAAGACGGTGTGTGCAAAGCGGGACTCGGGGAAAGGTGAGGAGAGACACGTCGCGGGAACGTCTAAAAGCCGGTTATAAATCGGAGGCTCAGGGTGCGGGCACGGCCCCAGCACGCTCCCCACAGGGTGGCTCTGCGCCCCTACGGGCCCTCCCAGACCCGGACAACCCCAGGAAGGCCCGGCCAGGTCGCAGGCAGCGCTGGCTGGGACGCGGGACAGACAGGAGCCCGCCGCCCTCTGGTCGCAGGTCCCGCCTACTCCCACTGAATCCCAAGTCAGGGCTGGAGGCAACCAGGTCCCACCGCCTCGGGGGACAAAGGGGTCCCAGCTCCTTGGGCAAGCAAGCGTCTCTAGGACGCACAGGGCCCGCCACGAGCCACTCCTTTCATTCCCGCGCCCAGGGACACACAGTGCCCTACGTCCCATTCTTTCTCTGCATCCGGGGACGCACAAGGACCCGCCTCGCACCGCCCCTTCCATTCCCGCTCACAGGGACGCGCCTCCCATTCCCTTCCAGCGTCCAGCGATGCGCAGGCTCGAGCACCGCAATGGTCTTTCCATTCCCCCGCCCAGGCATGCACAGGGACCCGCGCCCCTTCCATTCCTGTGTCCAAGGACGCACAGGGGCGACCCACGCGTCAGTCCTTCCATCCTCCAGCCCACGGATACACAGGGACCCGCCAGGCCGTGGCCCTTCGTTCCCGGACGGGGGACGCACAGGGACCGGCCGCCCCTTCCATTCCCAGACCCGGAGATGCGCAATGCCCTTGTGCTGTTCTACCGGCGCCCGCCTGTCTGTCAGCACTGGAGGCGGCCGTCGCGGGCTGTGAGCCACCCAAGGGAGCCCCGCGGGGAGTTCGCGCCTTTGGCCCCAGGCCTCACTGCCTCCAGGCTCTCGATGGTGCTGGGTCCGTTGCTGCTGGGGTCAGTCGCCTGGCATGGCCTCGTCCGATGGGAGCCGCTGAGGCCAGGCGGGAAGTCCCCTTGGTGGCCCCAGGGCGGGCCAGTGGGTCTGCTCGCCCCCCCCCCAACTCCAAGCAAGGGCCGGCTCAGCTGGAGGCCGGCAGGAGGAGAGGGGCAGGCCTGGGCAGGGACCCCACTACCTCCTGAATCCAGGCTCAGCACTGTCTACCTTCCCCTTAGCCAGGGGAGAAGCTCTTGGGAGAGCTTGTTAAACACTCCGATTTCTTCACCCCGCCTGGATGCCTTGAGACGTTGGCTCCAGTATGGGCTCCAATATGGGCATTTTAATAAGGGTTCCTGGGGATCTGATCCACTGTTGAGCTGAAATTTGCGTTTTTGAGCTTTTTTGGTTTATGAAACATGAAAGACCTGAAAATATGAGACATAATGGGCCAGTCTGAATACTGTAGGATCTCACTTATATTTGGAATCTTAAAAAGCCAGGGGCGCCTGGGTGTCTCAGATGGTTGACCGTCTGCCTTCAGCTCAGGTTTGATCTCAGGGTCCTGGGATGGAGCCCTGCCTTGGCCTCCCAGCTCAGGAAGGAGTCTGCTTCTCCCTCTCCCTCTGCCTCTCCCCCTGCTTGTGTGCTCTGTCTGTCTGTCTCTCAAATGAATAAATAAAATATTTTTTAAAACCTGCCAAACTCACATAAACAATGGTGTTTGGGGGTCTGGGGTTGCAGGAAATGGGGAGATATTGGTCAACAGGGACAAAATTCCCATTACAAGATTATAACTTTAACAATTTAAATAATTAAAATTATAAATCACAAATACTTTTTTTTTTAAAGATTTTATTTATTTATTTATCTGACAAGAGACAGATCACAAGTAGGCAGAGAGGCAGGCAGAAGGAAGTAGGCTCCCCACTGAGCAGAGAGCCTGATGTGGAGTTCCATCCCAGGACCCTGAGATCATGACCTGAGCAGAAGGCAGAGGCTTAATCCACTGAGCCACCCAGGTGCCCAAAATCGCAAATACTTTATAAATTTTATATTATATAGCTGTATATAATTTTATAACTTTAAATAATTATAATTAAATATAACTGAGTTCCAGGGATCTCATATACAGGAGGGTGTGTTTAGTGAACAATACTACATTATGTGTCCTTGAAACTGCTGAGAGAGTAAATCTTAAATATTCTCACCACAAAGAATGAGGTAACTATGTGCAGTGACAAAGGTGCTAACACTATTGTGATAGTCATTTCGAAATATGTGCTTGTATCAAATCACGTTGTACCCTTTAAACATATATAATGTTGTATGGCCACTAGAGCTAATAAAGCTGGGAAAAAGAGAGAGGGAAGGTGGGGGAGAGAAAGAGAGAGAGAAAAAAGGCGAATCTTCTGGAGGGGGTCAAAGCCTTACATTTCTATTTCACAAAAACTTGGCCACAAGCAAGTGGCTCCTGCTAAGGACTGAAAGTGCCCCCAGGAAGAGAACGGCTGAACTGTCTTCAGCAGCCCAAACAATAGAAACCCCGTTATTGCTTCTGCTTCTCCTCCCGCCTCCCCCTCCTGTGGGTGACCCTCGCTCCTGTCCCCAACCCAAGTTCTGGATGTGCATTTCTGGTCATTCCATTTACTGTTGGTCAGGAAGCCTAACAGGGTGTGTGGTTTCTATGCCCTTTTTCCTCTGTCTGGGATCCCCTATTGGCCCATGGAGATAGTTATCTCACTTTTAGCTGTGGATATATCTTTTTTACTGCTTTATAAAATATAACTCCCATTTGCAACAGCACAGATGGAACTAGAGGATATTATGCTTAGCAAAATAAGTCAACCAGAGAAAGACAATTACATGATCTCACTCATATGTGGAGTTTAAGAAGCAAAACAGAGGGATGCCTCGGTGGCTCAGTTGGTTGGACGACTGCCTTCGGCTCAGGTCATGATCCTGGAGTCCTGCGATCGAGCCCCCCATCGAGCCCCCCATCGGGCTCCCAGCTCCATGGGGAGTCTGCTTCTCTCTCTGACTCTCTCCTTGCTCATGCTCTCTCTCAAATAAATAAATAAAATCTTTAAAAAAAAAAAAGAAGAAGAAGAAGCAAAACAGATCATAGGGAAGAGAGGAAAAAATTAAACGAGACGAAATCAGATGGGAAGACAAACCATAAGAGACCATTAACTCTAGGAAACAAACGGCGGGTTGCTGGAGGGGAAGGGGGTGGTGGATGGGGTCACTGGGTGATGGACATTAAGGAGGGCAGATGATGTAATGAGCACTGGGTGTTCTGTAAGTCAGATGAATCATTGACCTCTACCTCTGAAACTAGTAGTACATTATATGTTGATTAGTTGAATTTAAATTAAGAAAATAAACAATTCTGCAGTGAAAAAAAAACATAAAATGTAACTCCTGCATGATTGTCATGGACTTTGGGGGAGATGGGAGGGCTTTTCCCCTTGAAAGATGACCATCCTGGCATGAATTGACCTTTTCTCCCCTCATGTAACATATCAGAAATCAGGACTTGTATTATGATCAATGACATTTTAGGGAAAATGTGATATAGAATTATACAGTTTGTTAATATTTGGCTTATACTATGCTATGTATACATAACTGGCCAGATTTGTAACATTTATCTATAACCTCTTTTGGTTTTGTCTGTTTCAAAGGCAGAGAAAAGCAGAATGCTTTAGCAAAGGATTGATCTGATGATATAAAGGTTGGATTGTATGTGTGTATATATGTATGTACATATTATAAAGAATTATATCGCAAGATAATGGAGGCTTAGAAGTCCCAACACCTGTAGGCAGCAAGCTGGAGACCCAAGAGAACCAATGATTAAGTTTCAGTCCACGGGAAAGAGAAGATGGATTGTCCTGTCTTAGGGAGTCAGGCAGAAGTTCCCTCTTACTTGGCTTTTGTTCTATTTTGCTCTTTAACTGCTTAAATGAGGCCCACCCACACTGGGGAGGCAATCTGCTTTACTCAGTCTACCAATTCAAGTGTTCATCTCAACCCAAACTGCCTGCATAGACACATCCCAAGGAATGTGTGATGGAACATCAGCACAGCCTGTTACCCAGACACTCTGATGCCTAAAATTTACCATCATGCCTTCCTGAACTGTGGTCCTTGCAAAGTGAGTGGTTCTCTTTCCTGTTTTCCTAAAGGACGGGCCAGTTTTAGGAATTGTGAAGAGACAGGCATCAAACAGAAAGTTTGGCAGCCTTGTCCCTGTCAATGAGATGTGCAAGAAAGGGTAGGGTGACTGTGTGTGTGCACGTGCGTGTGCGCGTGAGTGTGTGCGTGTGTACGTGCGGCCTTTGGTGCTGCCTGCCCTGCTCTCAGCTTCTTGTAGAGGGGCAGGGCCGGCCTCGGGCACCTGAACCAGGTTGAGCTTCCAGCAGTGCCAAGACTGCTCCTGGCCCCTTAGCACTTCCTGTCTCCTGGCATCATGTTTTCTTGAAGTGCCTTAAATATTTTGCAACCTGCACAGTCACACTAGGGAAATCAAATGCCAGCCCGCCCTGCCGAATCACTGCTCCTTCAGAGAAGGCGCTCACTCACCTCCATGTTGCTGTTCCCAAGTCCATCTGCAGCGGTGACTGGAGGATGGCTGTCTCCGCCCCTTCCTCGCCAGTGCTGTCATGGGACCCCACTGCGTCCTGAGGTGACGAACTAGAAGCCTCCCAAGTCGGAAATGTTTGCACAGTTGGACATTCACAATTAGTTCAATTAGATGTCTGTAATTCTTCGGTGGTTTTTTCCTTCTCCACTGCACGGTACGCTCTGTAAGGTCACAGACCTGTGCGCTTTGCTCGTGCTGTAATGCAGCGACTTGTACACACGGTAGGTCCCCAGCCGCTAGTCCGTGTGCACAGGCTGAGCCTTTCCTAACACAGATGGTGTCCCATGGAATGTTGATTTCCCACAGGGAGAGTTTCCTCCGCAAAATTAATCCACACGAGGCCAAATTATGAGAAAAACAATTGAATATCATCGCTGCTAGTTTGCACATGCCTCTCCCCTCTTTCTCCTTCCCTGTGCTTCTCAGTAACAAGGAAAACCAGAGCCTGCACTGCCCTTCTTACCCTCGCTGCACCGGGGGAAAAGTCGGTGAGAACGCAAACTGCTCGACCAGATGATGAGAATGGTGGGAATGATAACCTCCGATATTTGTAAACCGATTCAGAATTAAAGTGTGATTTCCCAGCTGTAAATGCGATCCTAGAAGCCATCCGCTAAAGCAAGCAGAGCACGTGTGACCACCTTAGCTTAGAGAGGCAGAAACTCCGGCTCATCCGCAGAATGACACTTGCTCCAGACCTCGCGGGTCCACAGGAAACGTGGACACCCAGTTCTCTGACCTTTGACTCTTATTCTAGCACCCTTTCCACCTGGTCCCACCACCCCTTAGCACCTCACAGTGGAAGAAGTGGACACAAATGCTAAGATACCCACGTGTCTTCACTGCCGAGGGCTGCCCTGAGGAAGTGCCACTGACCCAGGGCCAGGGAGGGGGTAGTTTAAACAACAGAAAGTGACCATGCGATTCATGATGACAGAGCTGCACACCGAGTCAACACTGGTCTGGCTTCCTAGAGCTCCGAAGCTAGGCCTGCGGGTCTGTGCTGTCCTTATTTGCATCAGACATATAGAGGCTGTGACTTTCTTGCATGGGGACTCTTGATGGCTGATGCCCGCTTAGCTGTCCCTGCCTCTGATCTGGACTCAGGGAAAAAAGGAGCAAGATGGCTCACCTCGTACTGGCTTCATGGAGAACATGAGACGAGTTGGAGTAAGAGGAGAAATGGGAAAATAGGGATCTGAGGAGATGAAAGGAGGAGGCCAAGGTATGTGACAAAAAAGAAAACATTCACGGCCTTATTACAGATCGTTGAGAGCTTGCTCAGAAGAACACGGAGATGTGTGTTTATTTATCCAGCAAACATTCAAATGAGCTCCTTCTGTGAGGCGGGCGTTGGCTGTGGACCAACGAATCAAACGTGATCCTTGCCATCCTGCGGCCTCACAGCAGACTGAGAGATCCCACCAAATAAGTAGTCAGCGGAGCTCGGTTTCTGTGGCCCATCATCCCTCTTGAATTAGGTAGCAACAAGCAGAAAGTTTCATAAAATTAAATCCAAATAGTACTGGCTCCCACAAACAACTTTGAAAGGAAAAAAAGGTACAATTTGTTGTTTGGGTTTAAGGGTGGGGGCCTTGACGAGTGCTGGGTGTTGAGATCTTCAAAGCATTTTCTGGCTTTCTGCTATAAGCCAGGTCCCGGGCTAAGTGTTGAAGGTGAAAACACTGACTAGAACACATTTTCTTGTTATAAGAGAGAACGCAGGGGCACCTGGATGGCTCAGTCAGTGAAGCTTCTGAATCTTAATTTCAGTTCAAGTCATGATCTCAGAGTTGTGGGATCAAGCTCCACCTCTGGCCCCATGCTGGGCATGGAGGCTGCTTAAGATTCTTTCTCTCTTTAAAAAAAAAAAAGAATCTTTCTGTCTGCGCTGTCGGGAGGGCTCAGTCAGTTGAATGTTCGGCTCTTAGTTTTGGTTCCAGTCAGGACTCAGGGTTGTGGGATCAAGCTCCTTGCTCAGCAAGGAGTCTGCTTCCCCTCCCCCTCTCCCTCTCCTCATCCTCCCCAGCTCTCTCACGCCCTCTCTCTAAAATAAATACATCTTTTAAAAAAAGATTTTATTTATTTATTTGATGGAGCAAGACACGGCGAGAGAGGGAGCACAAGCAGGGGGAGTGGGAGAGGGAGAAGCAGGCTTCCCGCAGAGCAGGGCTCCATCCCAGAACCCTGGGATCGTGACCTGGGTCCAAGGCAGATACTTAACAATTGAGCCACCCAGGCACCCCATAAATAAATCTTTTTTAAAAAACTCTCTCTCCATCTGCCCCTGCCCCGTTTTCTCTCTCTCTAAATAAAGAGAGAGAGAGAGAGAGAGAGAGAGAGAAAGGCCCACAATAAAATGGAGGCAGACATGCACGTAAACTAGAAAACAGATCTTATAAAATGTGCGGTTCCAGAGTGGACCACGGAATGCTACTAGAGCACAAAGGATGTATTTAAAGCAAACTTGGAAGAAGGAAAAGGTTTCCCAAAAGACATGATGACCATTGAACGGAGTTTCAGAGGGTGTGGTGAAAAGGAGTTAGCTCAGTTTTCTAAAAGGCAGTGAAAGATGAGGGGAGACATTTAGAAAAAAAGAACAGTTCTTGGATGAGGCATAGATTTTCCAAATAGTGTATTAACAAGTTTGATATGACTAGAAGTTAGATCACTTGTGGCTAAGCGGACAAAGATGAGGCTAGAGAAGTAGGCAGAGGCCAGATCAGGAAGTATCTTGTGTCCTAAACTAAGGCATTTGAACTTCAAGCTGAAAGCACCGGATATGTCTTGAAGAATTTTCAACAAAGAATGTTTTCAGAACTGTACCCTGTTCTACTCTGAAAAGCAGTGTACAGGAGGCGTTGGAAGGGGCCAGAGCAAAAGTAAGGAAATCAGGAGGCTAAAGTAGACACAAGCTCTTTGTCCAACATCGTGGTCATCAAAATACCAACTCTCTCCCATCCTCATATCCTTCTCAGCCCACGTGACTCAGGTGGGGTTGGTATGCTTTCTTCCAACCTCAGAAGTGGACAGATGACCAGAGGCCTGAACAATCACAATACATCTTTATCAGCTTCAGCCCTGCTCACTCTTTCGCCCCAGTGATTGGGCTGGGGTTGGGCACATAGCCCAGCCCAAATGATAAAATGGCTTTTGCTGAAGCCATCAAGGAAGATGCTTTGCTCTTTTTTGGAATAGCTAACCAAAATGCTTGTGTAGGTTTAGGGCTGCCAGTGGTCATCTTCCTCTGATGGAAGGCTGCTGCTGGAGACACAGGGTGGGGAACCGAGTCCTGGCAATGCGATGTGAACCTCTTCATTCAGGAAAGCCTGAGAAAAATTCTACTCTTCTGACTCCTCAGTTACACAAGCCAGTAAATTTTTCCTCGTCTTCCTCCTCTTCTTTTTTTTCCCCTTTCTTTTTATGCTTAAGTTAGTGGGAGTCCAACTTCTTGGACTGGAAACCCAGAGTTCTTATTAATCCAAGGTCCACTACAGTAATCCAGACCAAAAATAGAATTAAAATAGGGCCAAAGTGGGATGAAGAGGGAAAAGAGACACAAGAAAAAAAAATAAGGAAGCACAATCTCTAGGCTCTGGGGGTCGATTACATAGTGGGTAAGGAGAGGTAAGGGTCTTTGATGATGTCATACTCTGGTTTGGAATGCTGTGTGGACAGTGGTGACGTCAATGAGAAAGTGAATATAGGTGGCAAAACAGGGTTCAGAGGAAAAACAGCGAGTTGGCTTTTGGGTATGTTTATGCAGATAAGGGTTGGAGACTTAAAGAAACGGTCCAGACATGGGTTCTAGCTTTAAGAGTGGTCCCAGAGCTATCACTGTAGGCGTGTTCAGCCAGCGTAAGTAAGGAGAGCGAAAACATCACCTTCCAGTGAAAAGACAGCCTCAAGGACAAAGCCCAAGTCAATGACTGTTCCAGGACAGTGAGCAGAGAAAAAGGAGCCACAAAGGAGGCTGAGGAGAAGACACTGGAGAGGCTGTACTAAAACCAGAGCATGCGTCTCAAGAAGCCTGACAGTAATTGAGGAATGAGAGTTTTAAGAAGTCCTGAAGATTTATTCAGTAAACTCAGTGTAATAAAACAAAACAAAACAAAAAACAAGTGAGGGGCACCTGGGTGGCTCAGTCAGTTAAAGGTCTGCCTTTGGCTCGGGTCATGATCCCGGGGTTCTGGATCGAGCCCCACATCGGGCTCCCTGCTCAGTGGGGAGCCTGCTTCCCCCTCTGCTCCTCTCCCCTCTCATGCTCTCCCTCCTTCCCTCCCTCCCTCTCTCTCTCTCTCAAGTAAATAAACAAAATCTTTAAAAATATAAAAAAGAAAGAAAAAGTGTCCTTAATGGGTTTTAAAAAATCAATTATAAACAAAAGAAGGCAGTATTGGAGGAACTGAGGAACAAAAAGATAGAAGATATATAGAGAACCATGATAAAATGGCAGAAGTCCTTCCTTATCGTACTGACTTTATTCTTTTTTTTCAGTACTGACTTTAAATGTAAATGGATTAAGCTCTCCAATTAAAAGGCAAAGATCAGGAGAATGGGCTTAAAAAACAAACCATGATCCTTCCATTGTCTGTCTACAGAACCCGCATTTTATTTTTTTTTTAACAGAACCCGCATTTTAGACCCAAAGATATAAACAGGTTTAAAGTGAAAGGATGGAAAAGATACTCCAAGCAAACTGAAATCAAGAGACCTGAGGTGGCTATGCTAATATTAGACAAAATAGACTTTAATCAAAACATGTTACAAGAGGCAAAGAATGACCTTACATATTGATAAAAGAGTCCATTTATCAAGAACTAATGTAACAATTATAGGCATATGCACACCTTACAAGAGAGTCCCAAAATATATGAAGCAGTATTTGACAAAATCAAAGGAAGAAATAGTTTTACAATAGTCCAAAATTTCACTTCTCACTTTCAGTAATGGATACAACACCCAGACAGATCAATAAGGAAATAAAGGACTTGAACAACACTATAAATCAACTTGACCTAACAGACATATATCCCACCCCCCAAAAGTATATTTTCATGTGCACATGGACTATTCTCAGGATAGACTATATGTTAGGTCACAAGTCTGTAGCCTGCCCACTTTTTATTAGTTTTTGGGTTTTTTCGGGTTTTTTTTGTTTGTTTGTTTTTTGCTGTTAAGTTGTAGGAGTACCTTATACATTTTGGATGCTAACCCCTTATCAGATATATGGTTCACAAATATTTTCTCTCATTCCATAGGCTGCCTTTTAACTCTGTTGTTTCCTTTGCTGCGCAGAAAATTTTTAGTTTGACATAGTCCCACTTGTCTATTTTGGCTTTTGTGGCCTGTGCTTTTAGTGTAATATTTATGAAATCATTGCCAAGACCAATGTTCTGAAGCTTTCTCAATATATTTTCTTCTAGGAGTTTTAAGTCTCACATGTAAGTCTTGAGTACACCTTGAGTTGATTGTTGCATAAAAGTGTAAGATAAAGGTCCAGTTTAACTATTTTGCACGTGGATATCCACTTCTGCCAATACCATTTGTTGAAGAGACTTACTTCCCCAAAATGAACTCATGCCACCCTTGTCAAAAATCAGTTGACCGTACATAACACATTTATTTCCAGGCTCTCTATTCTGTTCCACTGGTCTATGTGTCTACTTTTATATCTGCACCATACTGTTTTGGTTACTCTAGCTTTGTAATATATTTTCTAATAAGGAAGAATTATGTCTGCACCTTTGTCCTTTTTTCGCAAGACTGACTTCGCTATTCATTGTCTTTTGTTGTCCCATATTAATTTCAGAAGTTTTTTTTTTTTATTTCTGTTTTTTACTTTTTTAATTATTTTTTAAAAGATTTTATTTATTTATTTGCCAGAGAGAGCAAGAGAGAGAGAGAGAGAGAGAGAGTGAACACAGGCAGATCAAGCAGCAGCAGAGTCAGAGGGAGAAGCAGACTCCCCGCTGAGCAAGGAGCCCGATGTGGAACTCGTGGAACTCGATCCCAGGACGCTGGGATCATGACCTGAGCCGAAGGCAAACGCTTAACCAACTGAGCCACCCTGGCGTCCCCAATTTCTGTTTTTTAAAGAGCCAGTGGGATTTTGATAGGATTGCACTGTATCTGTAGATTGCTTTGGGAAATATGGACATTTGAACAATAGTAAGCTCAAATGTTCTAATATTAAGTTCAAAAAAATATTAAGTTCAAAAAAGTTCTAATGTTAAGTTGAAAAAGTTCTGATCTATGAATATGGTGTGTCTTTCCATTTGTTTGGGTTTTTAATTTCTTTCATCAGTGTTTTGTAGAAAATAGGCTAGAACTTGAACAGATATTTCTCCAAAGAAGACATACAAATGGAACAGCAGATATATGAAAAATGCTCAAAATTACTAATCATTGAGAAATGTAAACCAAAACTATAACGAGATACCACATCACACCCATCAGGATGGCTATTATTTTTTTAAAAAAGACAACAAGGATTGGCAAATATGTAAAGAAATTAGAACCCTTGTATACTGTTGGTGGGAATGTAAAATAGTGCAGTCATTATGGAAAACAGCATGGAGGTTTCTCAAAAAATTAAAAATAGAATTACCATATGATCCATTAATCCCATTTCTGAGTATTTTTCCACAATTACTGAAGTCAGGGTCTCAAAGAGGTATTAGCACTCCCATATTCATAGAAGCACTATTCACAACAGCCAAGATGTGGAAACAACCTCAATGTTCAATGACAGATGAATAAAAAAATGTTGTATATACATGCAAAGGAGTATTAATTGGCATTAAAAAAAGAAGGATGCTCATTTCAGCAGTACATACACTAAAATCGGCCCTTTACAGAGAAGATGAGCATGTCCCCTGTTCAAGGATGGCATGCAAATTTGTGAACTGTTCCAGATTTTTTTAAAAAACACCACATAAAAAAGGAAATTCTGCAGAATATGACTATATGGATGAACCTCAGGACATTCTGCTAAATGAAGTAAGGCAGTCACAGGAAGACAAATACTACGTTATTCCATTTTTAGGAGGTTTCTAAAATAGTCAAATTCACACAGAGTGGAATAGTGGTTGGCTGGGGCTGGGGGGCAGGGTGAAATGGGTAGTTGCTAATCAATGGGCATAAGGTTTCAGTTAAGCAAGATGAGTAAGTTCTAGCTGTACATATATTCAGTGATACTGTATTGTACACTTCACAATTTTTAAGAGGGTAGATCTCATATTCAGCATTTATAAAAATTAAATTGAATTTAACTTAAAAGTCCCCCCAAAAAGTCCCTTAAATTTTTAAATGACTGAAATCACATAAAATATATTCTCTGACCACAACAGAATGGAGCTGTAAGTCAAAGCCAGAAGGAAAACTGGAAAATTAACAAATAGGTGGCAATTAAACACGCTCTTAAAAACACTGAGTAAGGGGCGCCTGGGTGGCTCAGTGGGTTAAAGCCTCTGCCTTTGGCTCAGGTCATGATCCCAGATCCTGGGATCAAGCCTCACATCGGGCTCCCTGCTCAGCTGGGAGCCTGCTTCCTCCTCTCTCTCTCTCTGCCTGCCTCTCTGCCTACTTGTGATCTGTCTGTCAAATAAATAAATAAAATCTTTAAAAAAATTGAGTCAAAGAAGAAACCAGAGGGAAAAGAAATGTATGAAATTAAATTACAACATAACAAAACTTAGATGTACCAAAGGCTGTGCTCAGAGAGAAATTGAGAGGTGTAAAGATACACATTAAAAAATAAGAAATATCTCAAGTCAGTAACCTGACATTACACTTTAAGAAACCAAGAAAAGAAGCTCTAACTAAATACAAAGCCAGTAGAATGAAAGAATGAAGATTAGAGTAGAGATAAAGAAAAGAGAACAGAAAACTATTACAGCGAATCAACAAAACAAAAAGGTAGTTCTTTGAAAAGACCAAAGTTGACAAACATTTAGCTGAAATAAGAATAAAAAGGGGAAAGGCTCAAATTACTAAAATCAGAAATGAAAGGGGTGACCTTACATAAATATAAAGGATTATAAGCAAATACTATGAATAACTGAACACCAACAAATCAGGTAACCCAGATAAAATGGACAACACTGTACATACTGGAAGTTCTAGCCAGAGCAATTAGACAAATGAACAAACAAAAAAACCCTCAAATTGGAATGGAAAATGTATACCTATATTCATAGATTTCATGATCCTATAGATAGAAAATCCTCAAGAATTCACACACAAACTACTAAAGTTAATAAACCAATTCATCAAAGTTGCAGGATAAAAGAGCGACACACAAAAATCAGTTGTATTCTTTTTTTAAAGACTTATTTATTCTAGGAGCGGCTCAGTTGTTAAGCGGTTGACTTTGGCTCAGGTCATGATCTCAGGGTCTTGGGATCGAGCCCCACATCAGGCTCCCTACTCAGTGGAGAGGCTGCTTCTCCCTCTCCCTCTGCCTGCTGCTCTGCCTACTTGTGCGCTCCGTCTCTCTCTGTCAAATAAATTCTTAAAATCTTTTAAAAAATATTTATTTATGCTATTTGAGAGAGAGAGAGAGAACATGAGGGGAGAGGAGCAGAGGGAAAGGAAGAAAATCCCAAGCAGGGCTCAATCCCACAACCCTGAGATCATGACATGAGCTGAAATTAAGAATCAGATGCTTAATCAATTGAGCCACCCAGGCACTCCAAATCAGTGGTATTCATATATAGGAGCAATGAACAATCTGAAAAGGAAATTAATGAAATAATTCCATTTATAGTAATAGCAAAAAGAATGAAATACATCAGAATGAATTTAGCCAAGGAGGCTCAAGAGTTGGAACATAAATATTACAAAACACTACTGAAAGAAATTTTAATATACCTAGAAAAATTAAAGGACATCCTATGTTCACGGAGTGAAAGACTTACTGGTAAAATGGTAATGCTGGGGGTGGCTAGGTAGCTCAGTCAGTTAAGCAGTTGACTCTTGGTTTCAGCTCAGGTCATGATCTTGGGGTGCTGGGATCAAGCCCTGCATCAGGTTTTGAGCTTAGTGGAAGTCCGCTTGGTGATTTTCTCTCTCCCTCTCTCTCTGTGCCTACCCTCTTTCACACATTCTCTCTAAACCAATAAACCTTTAAAATAAATAAAACGGCAATACTACACAAACAATCCACAAAACTCAATACAATCCCTATCAAACTTCTGATAGCCCTTTTTACAGAAACAAAAGCCAACCCTAAAATTGATATGAAATTGCAAGACAAGTCAAAGAGTCCAAAGAACCTTCAAAAAGAAGAACAATGTTGGAGGCCTCCTACTTTCTGATTTCAAAATTTATTATAATCAAAACAGTGTGGTACAGGCATAAGGATATATACAAAGAAAGTGAATAGAACTGTGAGTCTAGAAATAAGCCTGTACACCTACAACTAACTGATTTTTGGCAAAGGTGCAAGTTCATTCAATGAAGAAAAACAGGCTCTTCAAAAAATGATGCTGAGACAATTGGATATTCACATGAAAAAGTATGAAGCTGAATGCCATACTTTACATATATGCCCCAAAATTAATTCAAAATGGACCAAGGACTTAAATGTTCAAAGAGCTAGAACTTTAAAATTCCAAGGAAAACAAAGGTCAAATCTTCATGACTTCGGATTTGGCAGTGATTTTTTAAGACATGACACCTAAAATAAAATCAACTAAAGAAAAAATAACTTGGATCTCAGTAAAAGTAAAAAAGTTTTGTGCATCAAGAAAGAGATGGGACGCCTGGGTGGCTCAGTTGGTTAAGCAGCTGCCTTCGGCTCAGGTCATGATCCCAGCGTCCTGGGATCGAGTCCCACGTCGGGCTCCTTGCTCAGCAGGGAGCCTGCTTCTCCCTCTGCCTCTGCCTGCCACTCCGTCTGCCTGTGCTTACTCTCTCCCCACCTCTCTCTCTGATAAATAAATAAAATCTTAAAAAAAAAAAATTTTAAAAAAAAAAAAAGAAAGAGATGCACTTCTCCAGAATGGGAGAAAATATTTATAAATCATACATGTAATAAGGGCCAGCTACTCAGAATATATAAAGAACTATTACTATTCTACTATAAAAAGACAAACTGCCCAATTAAAAAATGGGCAAAGGGCCCAAACAGACATTTGTTCAAAGAATATATACATGTGACCAATAAGCACACGAAAAGATACCTGACATTATTAGTCATTGGGGAAATGCAAGTAAAAATCACAAAACCTCACACCCACTAGTATGACTATAATTAAAAATGAAGGGAAACTAACTAGTCTTGGCGAGGCTGTGGAGAAATTGGAATCCTTGTACTTTCTGGTGGGAATGTAAAATGGTGCAGCTGCTGTGGAAAACCATTTGGAGGTTCCTCAAAAAGGTAAATATAAACATAAACATTTAATTACTTAACTGACTCAGGAATTCTCCTCCTAGGTATATACCAATATAGAACTGGATTCTCAATTACTTTGAAAATTATTTCAATTATTTTGAAAACAGACAGCCAAACAAATACTTGTACACGATTTTTCATACAGCGCTATTCACAAAGCCAAAATATGAAGGTAAGCCGAACGTTCTTCAGCGGACGAGTGAATAAACAAAATATGGTATATCTATTCAGTGGGATATAATTCAGCCATAAAAAGGAATGAGGAACTGATACATGTTCCAATGCAGATGGACCTCAGGAAAAAGTGTACAATTAAAGTAGCATTTGGTACCTTCGACATGCTGTGTATCCAGCACATCTACTTTGAAAACATTCTCATTACCCTGCAAGAGACTCCCACCCACCCGAGCCTCTGGCAACTGCTAACCGGTATTCTGTCTCTATGGATTTACCTATACTGAATGTTTCATATAAATGGAACCACACAGTACGTGACCTTTGGTGTTTGGTTTCTTCTACTTAGCAGATTGTTTTTTGAGGTTCATTCACCTACACATTGTCCACATGTCCTATATCCAGGTGACAATATTACATTCCTTTTTTGGCTATACAATTAGCTACTGCATATACCACACTGTGTTTAAGAAGTCAATTCCAGATGAATTTTAGATTTAAATGTGTTAAGGTAAAGTAATATGACTTGTAAATGACAACACAGGAAAATATCTTCATGACCTTGGCATAGGTGATACTTGCTGCACCAAGACTCCAACAGCACTAATGATAAAGGAAAATACTGACAAACTAGAAGACATTACAACTGGGAACTTTCCCTCCTTGGCGGACATCAAGTGAGTAAAACAGCAAGTCATGGAGGGGCAGAAGGTACCTGCAGTACATGCAGCCAACAAAAGACTCAAATTCAGAATCCACCATATCAGTAAGAAAAAAGAGCCCAATAGAAATACCAGCAAGAGACTTAACAGGCACTTTGAAAAAAAAAAAAAAAGTATACTCAAATGCTCACTAATCACATATTAGACATGGGGAAAGGTGCTCATCTTAATCGACTGAGGAAATGCAGATTAAAACCATAATCCTACTACTCACCAGGATGGCTAAAATAAAAGCCCATTTCAAATATTGACAAGGACAAGGAGCAACGGAAACCCTCCCATGCTGCTAGTGGGAATGCAGATTGGTACATTTTGAAAAACATTTTGGCAGTATCTAAAGAAGGCGAACATATCTAAACCCTATGGCCATCCATCCCACTCCTAGAGTGCAACTAATGGTCTTTTTCTTGATCTGGGTATTAGTTACAAGGATGTACCCTTAGTGAGATCACTTTTACTTCTTGAGCATTTTCTGTTTGTGTCCAGCTTCAGTAAAGTTTCTTTTAAAATACATATAAATGGGGTGCCTGGGTGGCTCAGTTGTTAAGCAACAAATGCCTTTGGCTCAGGTCATGATTCCAGGGCCCTGGGATGGAGTCCTGCATCGGGCTCCCTGCTCTGCGGGAAGCCTGCTTCTCCCTCTACCACTCCCTCTGCTTCTGTTCTCTCTCTCTGTCAAACAAATAAATAAAAATCATTAAATAAATAAATAAATAAATAAAATAGCATAAATGGAGGGGGGATGTCCTAAGACCATGAGGTTTTAAGTGTCAATGTGTTTCTTTTTATTATTATAAGTATTAAATGCTCTTAATTAAACAACATAAAGTTGGGTGCTTATAAACAAAAAATATGACAAATATATGTATTTATTGAAAATCCCACTCCTAATGATATAGATGACTTCATTGAAATTAGTTCATATCATGAATTAATATTAGTTATTTCCAGAATGAGGCCTGGCTCATCACCAATTATATCCTTATTTCTCATTTTCAGAGAGGATATGTCAATGGGTGTGGACAGAATTTTGTTATAGCGGGGTCACTCAAAATTTTAAATTTCCGTTAGAGTTACCTGGCATCAATCAAGTACTGAGCCATCACCAATGTTTTCCCCAGTGATCTATCAGCTGGCCAGTTGATGAGTAAGTCCTTCTTCAGTTCTGTCTAAAGGAAACTGTCTGATATGCAGGATTCCCTGCCCAGGAATTCGTCAGTCAGTTTCCCAGCCGGGATATCTTAATGGCTGTTCGGCTCCTCAGACATGTTAAACTCTGCGCCATGGGAAGACCAGAGCAGACGAGCGGATGGAGAGCCTCCCTTCGGGCTTTCCTCACATCAGTTTTAGGAAGAACGTATGGAACTAAGGGTTCAGAAATAGATTCCTGTGGAACTATCCAGACCCAATCTCCCTTGGATGGTCCTGATGGACCCCTGCCCGGTGTAAGTGAACCTTAGTCACTACAGGGCTCCTCAGAGTCACCTGGGTGACTCAGGTCACGATCCCAGGATTCTGGGATCAAGCCCCGCACTGGGCTCCCTGGTCAGGGGGGACACTGCTTCTCCCTCTCTGCACACCACCATCCCCCCCCCCCCCATCCCACTCATGCTCTCTACACGCACTCTCTCAGATAAAAAAAAATCTTAAAAAAAAAAAAGAGGTTCCTCAGGCTGCGTCTCCCAAGAGGCTTCTCTGGGTCCTGATCACCCAGGCCGCTGCTGACCTACAGGGGCTGGGGAGCTGCAGGCCACAGCGAGGGTGCAGGGTCTCCCTTACTGCACCAATTGCCGAGTTCACCTCTGGAGCACTGGATGGTTCTTGCCCCCACCTATCTCCAAAGTGAGGAAGGCGTTAGGAGCACGCAGAGAAAGGACAATCAGTCTCCCTGGAGACCACCAGGCCCCTGTGCTTCCCTCCTGCATCCTTTTGGGCTGCTCGATGACCTCTGCCAAGGTCAATTCCAGCAAGGGCAGCCTGTTGGGCGGGACACTGGAGGAGACACAGCATCAAGATGGAGAAAAACCAGTGTGTGGAGGTGCTTCCAAGGTGTTTCGGTCAGAGCCACTCCCAGGGGCCACCGGAGCCCAGAGGTCCTCGCAGCACGACCGGCCATCTTCACGGTGACTGATCCACCAGGGCACAGCCAGCATGGGCCTGTGTCCAGAGAGAGGCAAGGAGGGCCAGCACGCCGGCCGTCCCAGAGGCTGAAACAGACGGCAAGATCAGGCAGATGGGAGGGAAGCTGCAAAACTCCGGAAACACCGAGAGCCTGGACAGCCAGGCTTAGCTGTCGTAGTCATTTGCCAATTATAGGAGAGTAAAGTGCAGATTAAGATCCCATTTAACCCTAGGGCGCCTGGGTGGCTCAGTGGGTAAAGCCGCTGCCTTCGGCTCAGGTCATGATCTCAGGGTCCTGGGATCGAGGCCCGCATCGGGCTCTCTGCTCAGCAGGGAGCCTGCTTCCCTCTCTCTCTCTCTGCCTGCCTCTCCATCTACTTGTGATTTCTCTCTGTCAAATAAATAAATAAAATCTTTAAAAAAAAAAAAAAAAAAAAGATCCCATTTAACCCTAAAGTGATCAGCCCCAGGCATTCAGAGAGCTTACATTGACATCTAGCCCTGCGCCAGCCGTTGCCAGTGACCAAGGGTCTAAG
The DNA here is from genome assembly GCF_009829155.1 of Mustela erminea. Classification (NCBI taxonomy): domain Eukaryota; kingdom Metazoa; phylum Chordata; class Mammalia; order Carnivora; family Mustelidae; genus Mustela; species Mustela erminea. The sequence continues at coordinate 113,774,625 of NC_045635.1, read as the reverse complement.
ACCATCCCTGCCTATGGCAGAAAGTACACGAGAAGTGTTCTAAGACTGCGGTTCTCAAACGGGGCGTGCTGGAGCATCAGCGCCACGTGGGGTCTTGTCAGAAATGCCCATTTCCTGGCCCTACCCCAGGCCAACGGAGATAGAAATTCTGGGGCTAAGGCCCAGCAATCAGTGATTTAAGGAAATCTGGATTTTAAATGCTGTTCTAAGAGGACAGTTGGTATGGAGTGAGTTTGGGGAGCAGGAGGAAGATGTGGAAGAATGTCACAACATTGGAAGGATTTGGACAGGTCAGGGGGGCCTCCTGAGGGCTCCAAATCAAAGACTAATTGAAAGTGCATTCACAGCGTGGTTCAGCGTTGGGTCTGTGAGCGGGAGGGGAGGGGAAACAGGACAGAAAGGATGTGGGAACTGGGGACTGCTGGAATCTTGAATGAATACAGTGCTGGAGGAAAATTCTGGAATATGTAGCACAGAAATAAGGACGTGGGGTGTTCCGAGGAGAGGCTGCGTCTCCAGAATGCGTCCCCCATGTCCAGCTCTGCCTGCGACTCTCCTACGAGTCCAGCACCCCTCTGGGCGGGAGAGCGGGTGGAGGGGGGTGGTTCCTGGTCCTAGTCTATGGACAGGGACAGGATGTGCTTCTGGAGGACTGGCACCTCGTTAACGGGGCAGCTCTTCTGTGAAGAGCTCAGACACGGAACCTCCGACCTGAGGGTTATCTTGAGAGAAGAGGGTTTGGAGTCCTCCGAGAACAAAGCCGACCATCGCTTAAAAGGGATTCCTCACCCTGCGGGAGACAGCCAAGAAGCTGAAGAAGGACCCTTCCCGAGAAGCCACTGCTGTGAGCTGAATGTATCCCGTCTGGGGAGAGAGAGGCCTGGGGCCGCAGAGATCATTTCAATCCTTCCCTCTCCCTCAGAAGGGAAACCCCCTGAGCTCCAGGGGCCTCTTCTGTAAACTAAGGAGTGGTGGTGTCCTCAGCTTCCAAGGGCCCTTCAGCCACGGTGCACTACGGGACTGGAGGGCATAGGGAACACAGCCCTAAGCAACTGCAGTGGTCACTGCGGAGGGACCTGAACAGGCTCTTGGGTAGCGGCCGTGCCATGGTTTGCTGGGAGAGAGAAGGTCAAGACCTGGGTCCTGCACAAATGGGCCTGGACCCAGACATGCCCTTGGGCCTCAGCCACAGCAAGTGGTGGCGCTGCACTGAGCCCCAGACCTCCCCACTCAGGCCGTCCAGATGAGGACCCGGGCGGCAGAGGGCAGCTGGCCTCTGCTTACCCAGCCCATCTTCCCCGTGATGCCCCTCACTTCCCGAGGACAGGAGCACAGACACTGGGGTATGAACCCACAGCCCTCAGCTCGGGCTCAGGCCAGCTTGTGTCTCCTCAGGCCCGTTTCTGCCTGTGGGATCTGAACTTGGAGCCTTCTGCCTCTTCGCTCTGCCCCTTGGATGACTCATCAGCTTGTGTTTTCTGCTCTCCAAGCTTCTGTGCGCTGTCCTCCTGTCTTGTCCTCAGAAAGGCCGCAGAGCTGCCATCGCTTAGCCATATGCTGGGGATGTGGCAGGCCACATAAAGCAGCCTGACATCTCTCTCCTTTATTCTGTTCTGCCATCTCTCTCCCTGGCGCCTGAAGTCTCTCCTCCTTTGTCTGAGACCGTCAGGGCTGACATGGGTGGTCAAGGATGCTTGGGAAATGGGGCCCCGGGAAGCTATGTCAGAGGGCTGAAAAGGAAAAAAAATAGGTACTGAGAGGTCAGTCAGGAGCCTCAACTTCTAAATCCTGTCCCACAACCGCAGGGACGAGAACGTCCTTTCTTCCTGGAGCCCTTGCCTCCGAAGGGCAGTGGAGTCTGAATTCAGAACCGGGAATCCTTAGTTCTCTTCCTGTTTCTGCCCGTTCGCATCGGAAGGCCTTCCTGCTGCTTGCCTTAAATGACTGGTCTCTACAATAGGCCCCAGATCCCCTGATTCTGACCTCTCCTGGGGATGCCAGTGTAGACGAGGACCTCCAAAGGAGCTTTCAGGCTAACAGGTGTGATAACAGGGTTTGGCAGCTTCATGACAATGGGCATGGCCTTTTGCAGACTCACACTCAGGCCCTCTATGGAGTCTCTGAAGCGGGCCATACCCACTGGCTCCATCCATGCGGTATCTCCTTCACTTCTCGAATCAGTCTCCTCTTCCTATATGCAACTTGAATGAATGTCCTTTGAATGGTGGTATGACAGCAGCCGCCCAGGGTGGTACAGGACACAGAGCCACACGAAGAGAGTGCCCTCTGAAAGAAGCTGAATGTCCCCTTAATCCCAAGAGCACAGTCACAGATAGTTCTAGAAGGAGTGGTGGGATCATCAGTCTCCAAGCCTTCAGGAATGTAATAGGATCCTTTCCTTCCAGGTCACTTCCTCCTCTGGGCTTAGAGCTTGCTTTCTTTTTAGTGGCCATTCTAGTCACCTCTTTCCTCTCCCATCAGTTTGAGGATGGATACACCCAAGAGGGCAAATATTGTCCACAAAGTGTCCTGCCCCTTGCCATCACCTCCCCGCCACAATGCAGGGATGTCAAGTTGGGGGCTTTGGGTTTATTTTGATCTGTTATCTGCTAGCAGTATACCCAGCTCAACGGGGACATTAGCTTATTGCTTCACAGTGCCTAGGGAGATTTAGCTCTAGAAAAGACTGGTGTACCAGGCTACCCTTCAGACCACCAGGAAGAGGCTTTAAAAAAAAAACGGCTGGGAATGATGGAAACACCATTCATTAAGGATGCTCAACTTTTCTGCCTAATTGAGCTTCTTTTCAAAAGAGCTGAGGGGGCACCTGGGTGGCTCCGTTGATTAAGCATTGCCTTCAGCTCAGGTCACGATCCCAGGGTTCTGGAATGGAGTCCTGCATCAGGCTCCCTGCTCAGCGGGGAGCCTGCTTCTCCCTCTGCCTGCCACTCTCCCTGTGTGCCTGCACCCACTGTCTCTGACAAATAAATAAAACTTTTTGAAAAATAGCTTAAAGGGATGCCTGAGTGGCTCAGTTGGTTAAGCGTCTGCCTCCAGCTCAGGTCATGATCCTCAGGTTCTGGGATCAAGTCCCACATCAGGCTCCTCGCTCAGTAGGGAGCCTGCTTCTCCCTCTCCCTCTGCCTGCCACTTCCCCTGCTTGTGCTCCCCGACAAATAAATAAAATCTTTTTAAAAAATAGCTGAAAGATGAAGGAAGAATGTTCCAAATGCTTATGAACACCTACTGCGGTCCATCAGTGTGAGGCAGGTTCACATCTCATTAGATCCTCACAGCAGCCAAGAGGACGGAGTTATCATTTTGCAAGCCTGAAAACAGACATAGAGCAGTCTCCTGATGGGAAAAAATATCTGGAGAGATCTATGCCAAAAAAGTGACTGTCCTCTCTGGCTGATTCACTAACCATGGAGTTTTGTTTCATGTTTAGTATGAAACATTCCGTATCATTAAAAAAGTAAAATTTTATAATAAATATATTGAAGCCTTGGCCAACATCTTAAACTAGGATCTGACATAGCTACAAATCCATGTCCTCCAACTTCCCTGCCCTGCCCTTGACCTGACATTGTCTTTTCCAGAGATAGATAATCCCTGAGGCCAATGGGGGAGGAAGAGAAGCTACCAGTATCACAACACAGTTTCCACCTGACCTCGTTCTCACTGGGGCCATGCCTCTAGGCCTGACTTTGCTCTGACACTTCTGGATGTTCCCTCCTGCTATCCAATGTGTGCTGAGGCCGTAAGGCCACCGGGTTCACCTTGCCATTCTCAGCACCTCCCTTTGCAAAACTTCCAGACTTTCCTGCAGAGCATCCAAAGCATATGGCGTTGTGGCTGAGCAGCCATATAAATAGGCTTCCCTTGAGGCTCTGGAGCAGTGTGGCACCAATCTGAAAGCCTTAGTCCACAGGGTGAAAAGTTAAAAAAAAAAAAAGCCATTTACCACGGTCCTGGGCCTTCTATAAAGAAGTACGTATGTGGATAAGGGCCCGGAGCGCTTCCTTCATCATTTCCTTCTATCAACGTCAGTGTTGAGAGGATCAGGTGAGGTATGAAGCACTTGCAGGGTCCCTAGGTCTGTGGTGGCATTAGAGGGCTTCGCCTGCTGCTTCCAACTCCTTGATAGAAACCACGGCGGCAGTGGGCCCTGAGGGGAACGGCCTGGGGGCACTTCTCCCAGGCAAACACCGAATGCTCCCTTCCTGCTGGAGAATCAAGTTCCCTCACAGCCCCAGGCTTGGCTGTTCCTGTCGAAAGAATAATAGCCATAGAAACTCTCTCCAGCTTACTAATTCTCTCTAAGCTCCCTTCAGAGGACCTGAATACTCTTATTTTCCATCTCTCTGGAGAAAGAATGAGAGTAGGACTCACGGCCATTACGTGTCTGCTGAGCACCTGATACTTGAAGAACTCCGATCACTGAGGGTGGGGAAGCTGAGTAAGCAGACAGATACACAGACAGATAGATGAACAGATAACTATAGATAGATGACAGCTGTATTTCCACTCTTTTATTGATCAAGTACTCATTGCGTATCAGTCTTGTGCTAGGCACTGAAGATACAATGCTGAACAAGAGAGACGGCTTAGATTCCTTTCTGTGAAGTAGGCCATGGACCCCTCCCACATTTCCTGTGGGTGCCAAATTCCTATCATTGGTGCCTCATAGTTTTATATTCTTTCGTCACCTCTAGGGTCAAGATCTGTTTGGTGACTTTCTTCAGACCGGAGACACCGGACAGGACTCCCTTCTCCTGTGGAGTTTCTGGTGTCTAAGAAGGCTGGAGCGCCGGCTGAAGTTTCTCCTGCACACGCTACAAGTATACGGCTGCTCGCCTGTGTGGGTTCTCTGGTGCTTAATAAGGTGGCAGTTCTGAATGAATCTTTTCCCGCATTCGTAACATTTAAAGGGCTTCTCTCCTGTGTGAATTCTTAGGTGTGTGTGCAGATTTGTATTGTGACTGAAGCTTTTCCCACACCATGAGCATCTGTACGGTTTTATTCCTTGGTGGGCCATTAAGTGCTTATTAAGATCTGAACTCCATCTAAACCTCTTATCGCACTGTTGACACTTATAGGGCTTCTCTTCAGTGTGAATTCTCTGGTGCTTAATGAGGTCAGAGCTAACTCTGAAACTTTTCTCACATTCCTGACACTTAAAAGGTTTCTCCCCTGCATGGCTTTTCCCTTGGAGATCCTTATGTTTTGGAAGCTCTTGTTTACAAGTTGAAAGTTTCTTTCTTTTCCTGCCTAGAAAAGCTCGGTGCCGTCTCCGTACCCTGCGTGTCCCGCCATGATTTTCTTTGCCTGTTGTTTTCTGGGCAACTTTCATTCTGGCCTTTCTTAACACTCTGCATCCTGACGCTTGTATTTCTAATGCAGAAAGAGATATAGGTTGGTCATTTCCAGTGTCATTTTTGAGCTTTAACCCTGTTGGAATAAACAGAAGAGTCAGCCGTCGGTGTCCCAGAACAAGAAAACTACAGGAATGGGGAGAAAAATCAATGATTGCTTTAAAAAAAAAAAAAACACAGAACAAGTGATTTCTGGTCCAATATGGACAAAACGAAACTGATGCATTTCCTCCTGATCCTCCCTGCTGGGCACGACAAGCCAATGAAAGAATGCCAGCCACAACCAACAGAGAGTTCCAAGACACGGTAAGGAGAAAGCAAAATGGTTTGGAACGCCAGGACTAGCAGAGTAACACAGCAGGGCGTCCTGTATCCCCAGAACCCCAGAGGAAGGCAACCCCAGCCAGCATCTTCCAACCCTCAACCCAGCAACACAAAGCTGCCTGGACAGGTTTATCTCTTCAGCAGTTCGAATGGGAACACCCGAACCCCAGTCGGGAGACACCGAAGTGGGCAGGCAGAAGGAGCAAGAGGCACCTAGCCACAGTGGCCTGGCCCCCCAAGCCTCTTCGTCCCTTTCCGACTGAGAGGCACTCTGGGCCTGTGTAAATCCCTTCCTCCCCCTCAGGCGACAGAAGCAGGGACATACAGGAACCCTAGCTGTACAATATAAACCAAGGAAACCACAGTAACACCAGGAAGGCTCTGAACATTAAACTGTCACTGGAGGGGCGTCTGGGTGGCTCAGTGGGTTAAAGCCTCTGCCTTCGGCTCAGGTCATGATCCCAGGGTCCTGGGATTGAGCCCCGCATCAGGCTCTCTGCTCAAGCAGGGAGCCTGCTTCTTCCTCTCTCTCTCTCTCTCTCTCTGCCTGCCTCTCTGCCTACTTGTGATCTCTGTCAAATAAATAAAAAAAAAATTAAAAATAAATAAAAATAAAAAAAATAAACTGTCACTGGAAGTGTAACCCCCCAAACTAGGAAAGAACCTCTGTGCTAAAGTAAAACAGGGTGACTGATGAATTAAAATAGTTAAAAAGGACCCCGACCCTCCTAACCTAATAGACAAAAGGATCAGAATACAAGCAAACAAAAATGGCACCAGACTGGAAATCAAAGACATTAAGACTAGAGGAAAATCTAGAAGTATGTGGAAACAAGCAGCACCTGGGTGGCTCAGTTGGTTAAGCCTCTGCCTTTGGGTCAGGTCATGATCCTGGCGTTGGATTCAGGGATCAAGCCTTGCACTAAGCTCCCTGTTCAGTGGGCGGTCTGTTTCTCCCTCTGACCCTGCCCCCTCTCATGCTCTCTCTTTCACTCTCTCTCAAATAAATAAATAAAATATTTTTAAAAAAATATGTGGAAACAAAAAAAATACACTTCTAAAATCTCCACGGTTCAGAGAGAAAGTCACAAAGAAAACTTAAAAGTATGTAGCTGAATGAAAATCGAATTCCAGGGCACCTGGGAGGCTCAGTTGGCTAAGTGTCTGCCTTTAGCTCAGGTCATTATCCCAAAGCCCTGGATCGAATCCCACACTGGGCTCCTTGCTCAGTGGGGAGCCTGCTTCTTGCCCTGCTTGTGCATGCTCTCTGACAAATAAATAAATAAAATATTAAAAAAAAAAAAGGAAATAAAATTCCAGGGGCACCTAGCTGGCTCAGTTGGTGCAGCAGAAGACTCTTGATCTCAGGGTCATGAGTTCAAGCCCCACGTGGGGTATAGAGATTACTAAAAAATTAAAAATACAAAGAAAGAAAGAAAGAAAGAAAGAAAGAAAGAAAGAAAGAAAGAAATTACAATGTATCAAAATATGTGGAATGCAGCTAAAGAAGTGCTCAGAGAAAAAGGTATAGCCCCAAGTACATACAAAAGAAAAGGGGAAAGGTCTCAGATCAATAATCTAATTTCTACCTCAATAAACTAGAGAAAAAAGCAAACCCAAAGCAAGTTAAAGAAAGGAACTAATAAAGATCAGAGCAAAAGCCACAACCAAAGAAAAAGCTTGTTCTTCAAGAAAACTAATAAAATTGACAAACCGCTTTCACAACTGACAAAAATAAAAGGAGGGAAAATCCAAATCACTAGTATCAGGAAGGAAACTGGATATATCAGTACACCTTCTGCCATAACTGAAAGGATGGTAAGCGGGGCACCCGGGTGGCTCAGCCTTCGGGCGTCTGACTCTTGACTTTGACTCAGGTCAAGATCTTGGGATCTTGAGATCAAGCCCTGCCTCGGGCTCTGCCCTCAGCAAGCAGTCTGCTTCTCTCCCTCTCTCTCTGCCCCTCCCCCTGCGCTCTCTCTCTCAAATAAATAAATAAATATTTTGAAAAGATAAATAATAAATAAAAGGATGGTAAGATAATAGTATAAATAACCTTACGTTCATGACATTTTATTTTCTAAAGATTTTATTTATTTATTTACTTGACAGAGAGAGAGAGAGATCACAAGTAGGCAGAGAAACAGGCAGGGGAAGAGGGGGAAGCAGGCTCGATCCCAGGACCCTGAGACCATGACCTGAGACGAAGGCAGCGGCTTAACCCACTGAACCACCCAGGTGCCCCTATTCATAATATTACTAATAGAATTCAACCAACATGAAATAGATTTCTGAATAGGACTATCACCATTAAACACACTGAATTCATAGTTTAAAAGCCTCCCCCCAAAATCCAAGTCCACATGGTGTGACTGGAGGATTCTACCAAATATTTAAAGAATTAACACCAATTTTACACAATCTCTTCCAGAAAGGAGGAGGAAATCCTACACAACTCATTTTACAAGCCGGTATTACCCTGATAGCAAAATCATATAAAGGCAACACAAAAAGTAGAAAACTACTGGGGCGCCTCGGTGGCTCAGGTGGTTAAGCAGCTGACTCTGGATTCTGGCTCAGGTCATGGTCCCAAGGTCCTGGGATTGAGCCCGACGTTGGGCTCCATGCTCAGCAGGGAGTCTTCTTGAGGATTCTCTCTCCCCCTGTCCTTCCCCCCCAACCCCGCTCATGCACGCATGTGCACTCTCTCTCTCTACAATAAATAAATCTTTTTTTTATTCTTTATTTTTTAAAGATTTTATTTATTTATTTGAGAGAGAGAACAAGCATGAGAGGGGAGGGTCAGAGGGAGAAGCAGACTCCCTGCTGAGCAAGAGCCTGACACGCAACTCGATCCCAGGATTTTGAGATCACAACCCAAGCCGAAGGCAGTTGCCCAACTGACTGAGCCATCCAGGTGCCCAATAAATCTTTTTTTTTTTTTAAAGAAAACTACAAACATCTCCCATGAACTTAAATGTAGAAATACTCAACAAAATACTGGCAAACAATACAGCAATATGTAAGAATTAGATACCACTCTCAAGAAGGATTTACTGCAAGTATGCAAAGCTGATTCAACATTTGAAATCAACCAACATAACATACCATTTCAACAAGCCTTTGAAGACCATACTCTTACCAAAAGACACAGGAAAGTGTTTCACAAATTCCATATCCATTCACAGCAAAATACTAAGTTAGGAATTATATTGACTTGATAAAAGAGTATCAACAATAAAAAAAATTCATACTAACATAAATAGGTAATGGTGAAAAACTTAATGTTTTCATGATAAAATTGGGACAAGACAAGGATGTTTGCTCTTTCCACTCTTATTCAACATAGCAAGAGGTTGGAGCTACTACAGTTATGGCATTAAAAGGCACTGCAGATGTGATTATCTATATGTAAAAATCTCAAAGAATCTACAAAAAGAACCTCTTAGAAATAATAAGTGAGTGAGCAGGATCACAGAATACAAGATCAAAATACAAAATCAGTGCCATTCCTATATAAAAATAATGAACACACAGAAACCAAAATTAAAAATAATACCATTTATAAATGTTCCAATGAAAATGAAATGCTTTGGCCTCTATTTAACAAAACAGAGGATCTGTACACTGAAAATTACAAAAAGTTGACAAAAGATATTTGAGAAGACCTAAATAAATAGACACACGCTGTGTTCACTGAGCAAAAAAAATCAACATCGTAAAGACATCAATCCTCCTCAAACTAATACATACGTTTAATGTAGTATCTAGCAAAATCCCAATAAAGTTCCTTGTAGACATAGATAAGAGTACTCTAAAATTTACATGGAAAGGCACAGGCCCCAGAAGTGTTAAAATAAGATTTTATTTTACAAAAAAGAATAAAGTGGGAAGCATCAGTCTACTTGACAGACATTATGGCCTTGATACTACAGAGCTACAGCAATCAAGACAGTGTAACATTGGCAGCAGCACAAACACAGAGCCCAGTGGAACAGAACAGATGCACAGAAATACACTCAAATGCTCTTTGACAAAAGTGCAAAAACGATTCAATAGAGGGGAGGCCTGGGTGGCTCAGTCGGTTAGGCGCCTGTCTGCCTTCGGCTCAGGTCAGGATCCCAGGGTCCTGGGATCGAGTCCCACATTGGACTCCTTGCTCAGTGGGGAGCCTGATTCTCCCTCTGCCTGCCGCTTCCCCTGCTTGTGTGCTCCCTCTCTCTCTCTCTGACAAATAAATAAATAAAATATTTTATAAACAATTCAGTGGAGGAAAGACAGCCTTTTTGAGAAACGGAGCTGAAGCAACTGGCCCTCCACAGGCCAAAAAAAAAGCCTCATCCTAAACTTCGTACCTCATATAATAAATAACCCAAAATGGATCAGGGACTTACATATAACACTCTAAAACTTTTAGGAAAAAATGGCAGAAAATTTTAGGGATCTAGGGTTAGCCTGAGTTCTAACCTTGGCACTAAAAACACAATGTATAAAAGGAAAAAAACTGAAAAATTGGTCCTCATCAAAGTGAGAACCTTTTCCTCTGTGGAAGCCCATGGGAAGAGAATTAAAATGACAATATACAGACTTGGAGAAACTATTTGCAATCTACATATTCAACAAAGAGCTAGAATCTAGAATACAGAAACTCTCAATACTCAAGGGTTAAAAAACAATCCAATTAAAATATGGGTAAAAGATACTTCACTGACGGAAAACAGAGATGGCCAATAAGCACAGGAAAAGCTATAGAACATCACTGGCCATTAGGGAAATGTAAATCCAAATCACCACAAGGTAACTCCACAGGCCAATCAGAATGGTGAACATAAAACGGAGGTAATATAAACACTGGCAAGGACGTGGAGAAATGGGACCACTCGTCCTCTGCTGCTGGGATTGGGGAATGGTACAGTCATTGCAGAGGACAGTTTGGCAAGTGCTTAGGAAATTAAACATGTTACCATATGAGCCAGCAATTGCACTCTTAAGGGATTTACTCCGGAGAAATAAAAACGTATCTCTAAAAAAAAAAAATTCTGCACACAAACGCTCAGGACAGCTTTACTCATGCTAGCCCAAAACTGAAGACAGCAAAGATCTTTCAGTGGTTCATGGGTATACAAACTGGTCTCTCCGTATCATGCCATGCTACTCAGTATTAAAAAAACAAACAAACAAACAAATCAACTTTTGGTACACAACAATTCAGATCAATTTCCAGGGACTTATTCTGAATGAAAAAAGTTAATGCCAAAGGATTACACATTTTATGGTTTTATTCATGTAACACTTTTGAAACGGCAAGATTTCAGAAATGTAAAACAGAGCAGTGGTTGACATGGGCCAGTGATGGGGTGAGGTACAGAGGACAAGCGTGTGATGATAAAAGGGCAAAACAAAGGTCCCTGTAACTATCCAGTATCTTTTTTTTTTAATTTTTTTAAAGATTTTATTTATTTATTTGACAGACAGAGATCACAAGTAGGCAGAGAGGCAGGCAGACAGAGAGAGAGGAGGAAGCAGGCTCTCCGCGGAGCAGACAGCCTGATGCAGGGCTCGATCCCAGGACCCTGGGATCATGACCTGAGCCAATGGCAGAGGCTTTAACCCACTCAGCCACCCCGGCACCCCAACTATCTAGTATCTTGACTGCAGAGGTGAATATGCAAACCTACGCTTGCAATGAAACTTTACAGAACTAGGAGCCCTGGGAGGGCTGTCAGTTAAGCCTCTGACTCTTGATTTCACCTCAGGTCATGATCTCATGGTGATGAGATTGAGCCCAGTGTCGTAGGCCCCACTCAGTGGGAAGTCTGCTGGACAATCTGTCCCTCTGCCCCTTCCCCTGCACGCACACACTCTCTCCCTCCTTAGAATAAATAAATAGATCGTTTAAAAAAAAACTTTATAGAACTAATTACACAGACAGACAAATAAAATGGAAAATATAAAGGTCACAAGACCATCCTATCAACAGCCTGGTTGTGACATTATATGATACTTTTCACAGAAGTTATCATTGAGGGGAGCTGGGTGAAATGTATACAGGTGCTCTTTGTATTTATTTTAAATCTGCATGTGAATCTACAGTTATCTCAGTAAGAAGTTCGGTAAGAAAAACATAGGAAAAACATAGGAATAGAATCCTGGAGTGTCAATCCTCTGTAACAGTTCTCATCAAGGAACATTTCTCTTCTCCCTGTGTACATACTTACCTGTAGGAGACTCTCCAAGGCTGTCCTCGAACTCTTGGGGACCTTGGATCTATTGTTCTCCTCCTAGTTCTAAGCAGATTACTTCAGGGTTGGGGGTAACAAAGATGCTCTGAGGTCATGGCTGCCATCTTAATTCCAGACTCTTTGCAGGAAGAGGGAATGACTCTTTCATACTTTCATTTACTCCGAATGTTTAAATGGGCAGAATCTTAAGGCACCTTCTTTCTAGTCTACTGTGGTCGTGGGCGGAGATGCAAGGACCAAGCGGAGAAGGAAGCCTCAGGAGGGCAGGTGGAACGGGGTGGGAAATGGGGACCCGCCTACGGAAGCAGACTGGGTCAGGGATGGCGGCGGCTTGGACGAGGGTGGTCAGAGCAGAAGACGGGGAGACACGCTGGTGGTGAGGATCTATTCTGAATCACCTGGATATGCCTCGCCTTGCCCCCACGCCATCAAGGTCAGACCCAAACAGCTACTGGAACCCGGGGACTCTCCCACAGGAGACGGTTTTCCATAAACTGCGGCCAGATTACTCAACTTCTACCCAAAGCAAAGGAAGACTCTTTACCTAGAGAGACGACAGTCTCGTAGTTCTCCTGCATTACGTCATTGTAAAGGCTCTTCTGAGTAGGGTCCAGTAACCGCCATTCTTCCTCAGAGAAAGACACTGCCACATCCTCAAATGTCAACAGGCTCTGAAGAAGAGAACAGGTTTCGGTTCAGTGCAGGCCACCACAGAAGCTGTCCTCTCCCTCATCTCTGAACTACGCAGCAGGCCAGCCACCGAAGACAGTATTAAGATTCGGGGTGGGGGGGGCGGAGACGGCAGAAAAGGAAAAAAGCCAGAGATCAGTGAACAGCGTGGGAGAGGCCTGGTCCCCACCGTGCCAAGCCTACTTGCCTCAAGGTGAACATCCGGGGCTAACACGCCTCAGAGCGCCTGCTGAGCACTGTGGGATGCGGGCAGCAGAGAAAAGCACAGACAAGGCCAGGTGCGGGCTGCCTGAAAAAGCTGCAAAGTACGGCTCACCTGGAACTCAGGCAAGATGAGCTCAGACGCCATCTTCCAGTTTGGGGTGCTTTTCTGCTCAGAAAAGGCTAGAATCTGTTGAGCAGGCCCAGCTGTGGATGGAAAAGAGCCAGAGAAAATGTCTCTCTTTTGGGCTGACAAATATCCTCAGCTGATTTCTAGAACACAGAACCTCAGGAGTCCTTCAACAAGGGTGGCTCACATTCACAAGTGTGTGTGTGCTGCCAGAGGAAAATAAGAACCAACTACCCATCACTCCAAAGAACCAGTTCCCCAGATTTGGTGAGAGAAATTAATAGGAGATCCATTATTTTTTTTTTCCTCTCGTAAAATAAATTATTTACCGAGCCAGGCACGAATTAGAGGGGACTGAAAAATCAAAGACTCGGGTCCTGCAGTGTAGCCGGTTTCTGTCTTTTATCATTTTTTTTCCTGGTGCACAACTCTCTCCCCATTCTGCCACGATGACCCATTTCCGATCCCAGTTTCTTCTCTATCACAGAAGGGTAAGATGACCCCACCTGTCCCTAGTCCATCCATTTTCTCTCAAACTTCTAAGGAGCGAGGTCCGCAGTGTGAATACCAGGGTTCCCTGGTTTGGACATTTCTGCACCCCAGGCTGACCCTGACCTTCACCCACCCACTGGCCTACTGTCCTTGCACTTGAGACACATCCTAACAGCTGGCAAGGCTGGGCACCTGGAAAATTCCCGTGACATTCCGGCAGAACCGATTCCTAGGACAGTGCCCAGAAGAGAATGATGATGAAACTCCTCACCTCTTTCACATACAGGCTGGGTTTCTTTGTGAGTTTTCCAGCCCAGCTCTTCCTGTAGTACCCGGTATGTATTCCAACATTCTTTCTGGAACATACCCATTGGTTGGGGCTCTGCGGGCTTCCACTTAAAGCCTGGGGCCACTGCTGTTCCTCCCAAGGGCACTGCCTCCTTTCCCAGCTCATGGGCTGTGACCTAGAAATAATCCCCATCCTCATTAGCACAGAACTTACTTTTCGTTTGGGGGTAGTGGTGGAGGGATGGGCAAGAGGAGAGCCCAGATTCAGGAAGCTGTGACATTCCAGGAAGTCATTAAAAAAAAAAAAAAGAAAAAAGAAAAACTAAAGAGATACTGCGCCACCGTTTCCTCGCGAAGAACCATATACATCATCTGAGGAAAGTGGGATCCGATGAAGCAAGCTTACCAGGCCAGCCACAGCTCAGGCCCCTCTCAGCGTGGACGCTGCCTTTTACTGTCCCTTCACCGGCTTGCTTTCTTGCCTGGGACCCTTGCCTAAAGGCATTTTTAATGTGTCAGTTTTCTCTAAAACAGAAGGAGTTGAATTAAAAAAGATCCCCAGTGGACTCCTGAATGGCTCAGTCAGTGAAGTGCCTACCTTTGGCTCAGGACCTGATCCCAGGGTCCCAGGATGGAGTCCCGCATGGGGTGGGGGCTGCCCAGTGGGGAGTCTGCTTCTCCCTCTGCCTGCCACTCCCCCTGCTTGTGCTCTCTCTCTGACAAATAAATAACATCTTTTTAAAAAATAAAAATAAAAAAAGATCCCCAGCCAGTCAGATTTTCCAATCCTTCCACAGCCAGGGAAGGATTTCATGGAGAAAGGGGATACAGTGAAGGAAAAATGAGAAGGAAGTCTGGACTCTCACTTCCCTCCAAATGATTCCATTGTAGTAAAACGCCAAAAATATACCCTGCCCTGTGTTCCTCAAAGTAAACACTTCCTCAGGCACCCAAGGAAAGAAAGGGTGCTGCCATCTCCCAAGGGCATACGCTGGTTCCCCACTTCCCAGGAAGGCCAAGGGCACACCACCAAGGGAGGACCATGGAGGCTCTTTTCTCCAGGCCCAGAGACAGGCGCTCCCACTAGAGAGGGCGCTACCCCTCCGCACCTGATTCTGTCCACTCCTCTCTTGGCAGTTTTCTTCTTTCTGTATCTTTGCTTCCCTTTTATCTTCCCATTTCTTCTCTTCCTTTATAGTCTTCCCAGAATTCTTTGATTTATACTTCTGTTTGCCGCCCTCTCTCTCCTTTGATCTCTAAGTGCTCTGCTTTTTTTTTTTTTTCAGATTTTCCCCCTTTCCCAACTCTGCCTTGCCTTTTATTTCTCTAAGAACTCAAGTCCTCTCTCCTTGGTCACGCCAGCCAAGGCCCACCACCCCTAGTTCACCCTGGCCAGAAAGAGGGCAAAATGCATTTCTTTTTTCCAAGGCCAAGAAAGGTGGCCAGGAACTCTGAAACCTGTCATCTACTACTCCCACGCATCTGTGGTTTCAGATCCTGCTTGGCTGTCCTCAAGGAATGACAGAAGAGTCACCTACTCCACCTTGTTCCTCCACTGCCCCCCCCAACACCCAACCTGGACAATTTCACCTTCACCCTATTTCAGTGTCCACATAAGGGAGCTTCTCACCTCATCACTTATTCCACTAGGCTCTCTCTGAAAGCGCTCTACCAGGGCCACAGCCTCTCTGACGCTCTGTGGACGATACTTCTGCACCCAGTTCTGGGTGTCCCTGGGCAGAATAGTCAGGAACTGCTCAAGCACCAGCAGTTCCAAGATCTGCTCTTTCGAGTGGATCTCGGGCCTCAGCCACTGCTGGCATAATTCCTGAAGTTGGCTGACAGCCTCCAGAGGTCCAGGTGCTTCGTGATAATAGAAGCTCCGAAAGTGCTGTCGAGCGCTCTCAGGACCAAGACTGTCGGTTCGCGGGCTGGATTTCTTACTCTCACCGGAGCTCTCTTTCACCGACCCCTTAGTCCCCCACAAAGCCTCCATGTGTGGGTACAAGCATGCATTCACTTCCAGATGTCTCATCATCATTTGCTCTAGGAATAGTTTTACTCCTATGTGTGACATCCTCCTGGTGCCACCTTTGACAACCGAGGCTTTGTCAGGTTTGGTATAAAACCAATGAGTGGATCTTCTCCCCAAGGGCACTGAGGGAGGGGAGAAAAAAAAGCACATGTCAAGAAGATAGCCACATGACACATATTTCCTTGCTATTTATAGTTATCAGAGAAGAATGAACAGAAAAGGACCTGTCCAGTCCACCCTTTAAAAGCAACTGCCAGGTATCAGGACACTCACGATGACAGATTACTTCAGGACATGTATTTCTCTCTGTCACTCAGCTGTGAAACAAAGCACAGCAAGACAAATGTCAACTGATAACTTTTTTTTAAGGTCGAGGAAAAGCTGGTGGATGAAAAAACTGGCACCCATTCATTAAAAGGAACTTTGAGAATATCCAATATTTAATCTGTGTGCCTCCTGTCTCATCTTCACAAACAGGGCACATCTGAGTGTGTCGCAATTTTAACAGATCATCCCCGACTTTGGTCTTTAGTTAGAGGAAGATGATTACTATGCCCCTTCATCCTCTTAGGAAGACATAAACCTTTACTTCATGGAACATCTGATAGTCTCCTTTCCGTTGTATTAATACCAACAGGAGAACTGAGACAACCAGATCAGAGAAGAAGTAAAGCAATTAGGGAAAAAAGTAAACATCCCTCTCAGCAAATATCCCCCAACTGGGCAACCAGATGTCAATTTTTTTTTTTTTTTGCTACTTTTTGGGAAGATTATCAAGGGCATGGTGCAGATTTGTACCTGTGTATTAACTTTTTGCTTTACTGGAAACACAAGTTGGCCTCGTTTACCAAATACAACGTCAGCTTGTAAAAAATGAAAGAGAAAGGGTGATCACTGAGGTTCTTCTGAGACAGGAGGGGTCCTAGTAAAGGTAACCCTTCTCCTGACTTTACATTTCCTCAGGGGCACACAGATCTTTAAGTAAGGCTAAGGGTGGCCTTAAGAGGCTGATTTTCCGAGAGGTATCCCAGCAACAACAGCAACAAAGTTCTTTTGAGGATGCCACGGGTATTCAGAGAAACGCTCGGTTCCTTGCTGCCTATCCAGGTGCAGAAGGTATAGGGGCGCCTCCTCTATTTCTATGCCAGCAGAAACTAACGTCTTTGGGAATGAAAGGCCCCTTTCTCTGGAGACCTATCAGCCAGAGGAAACCGGGGAGTGTCGTCGGGTGCAGAGCGAGTCACTGCGCCCCCGCCCCCACCCCGCGAATCCGCGACGCCCTCGCTCCCGACCACCAGCGCGCCCCAGAGCACTGGCCGGTCCCCCAGCGTGCCCGGGGAGCATCCCTGGGCTGCACGTGCCCCTGGGGGACAAAGACGTTGCTCGCCCAGGCTGGACAGGGCGCTCGGAGCCCGGGTACCCGCCGGGCCGCACAGCGACGGGGCTGGGACCGCCCGGCGCGCCGCGGGAAGCTGCCGGCTCCGCCCCCCGCCCCCCGGCCCCCGGGGCCTGCCAGTGGCACGTGCGGCCCGCAGCGCTGGGGGCGCGGGCCACCAAATTCCAGGGGCGACGCGGCTTCTCCATTACCTCCGCCCAGTCCGGGCTTCCGCGGGCGCCACTTCCCTCTTCCTCGACTGGGGCCGCGACGTCGCCACGCCTCCCCGCCGCGCTGGGGAGGAAGCGCCCGCTTCCCGCGCCCCTGCGGGCCTGGCGAGGGCGGCTCCGAGCTCCGGAGCGCGGGGGGGCTTGGAGGACCAGTCCCCCAGTCGATCGCTCTAGCTCCCCGAGACCGTACCCCGACTCGCCATTTTGGGGTCGAGGTCTGTGGACCTGGCCCGACCGGAAAAGAAAGAATGCGCTTCCGGCGGCTCCGTGACAGCCACGCCCAGCCATCGCCCTGTCTCTACCTGTGGCGCCTCGGCGCAGCCGGGCGGGAACAGTGCCGCGGCTCCTTTCCGTCCCGGGGGCGCGGCCTCCTGCTCCGGCTCAGGCCGGGACGCGAACACGCTTTCCCCAGGCGCGGGGCGGGCCCAGGGCAACCCCGGAAGCCTCTGGTCGCCTCGGAGGCTTGTAGCCCTCCGGCTCAAGGTGCCGCGATCTTGTGGCCTTGACTTGGTCAAGTGCAAATCGTTCAGGTTGCCTTCTGGAGGCCGCAGCCCTTCCTACCGGGAACAGCACCCCCCCCCACACACACACACGTCCGCCAAGGGAGGAACGCCACCCCTGAAAGTCGTCACTAGACTTGTCCCGAGCCTCCCGAGTTGTAGGACATGACGTCCTCAGGGTCACATGGATTGCCAGTGGCAGTTTTTAGACAAGAAGTTGGGTCTTTTAGTGCTATATCCCTTGCTTTTTCTACTGCATTATGCCTCCCGGTGAGACAGGAACCTTGTTTCATCACGTAACTCCTGTAATGCTCAGCGTAGTCTTCTGGATAAGTCCTCTTTCTAGGAACCTGAGTAACTTGGGTTGTCAGAGTCTTCAAAGTATCAGTGTTTACCTAGTGTTGAGTCATTTGAATGGAAACTATCCCTATGAATCCAAAGAGAAGAAACTATGTAGCTCAGCAGGGCAATGGGGATAAAACGGAAGTCTTTTGGAAGTCAGTGCAAGAAACTCCCCAGGCAAGCAGAAAAGAGACCTACAGGCCTAGGAGAAAAATCAACAAAGAGTGTCTATCTGACTTTTTACATGCAAAAGCCGAGGAGACTCAAGCTAAGGTCAGATCTTCATTTGAAAGACCCGGCTGCCCAAGAGCTGCAGAAGATGATGAGGGAGCAGAAGGCTCGCGGAAGACAAAGCAGAAGCTGACAGCCTGCAACCTCCCCCACCCGCCGCTCCTGGGTGGGACACGTGAGACGTTCTTCCGGGGATCCAGCTACTATCTTAATGGGTTTTTTTGAGATTTTATTTATTTATTTGACAGAGAGATCACAAGTAGGCAGAGAGGCAGGCAGAGAAAGAGAGGAGGAAGCAGGCTCCCTGCTGAGCAGAGAGCCCCGATGCGGGGCTCAATCCCGGGACCCTGAGATCATGACTCCAGCGGAAGGCAGAGGCTTTAACCCACGGAGCCACCCAGGCGCCCCTACTACTTTAATGTTACTACCTTGCTAGAGGGGAAAACAACCTTCATTTGACAATAGCAAGACTTCTGGCATCTCGTAGGTACCTTGTAGGTACCTTGTAGGTCGGTCCGCTTTAGCATATGAATGTTCTTTTGAAACCCTCCCTTGTCCTTACTGTCCCCCCAGCTCTTGAGTATATAAGCGCAGGTGCTGTCATGTACTTAAACCACCATTTTGCCCCAAAGACATCTCAAGAATTCTTTCTTGGTGGCTGGCTCCGGACCTCATGCCACGGAACCCCACCTGTAATCCAAAATGCCATCAAAGACACGGTGCACTATCCGTGATATATCATCCTAGTAAAGATGTTTGCCTCACCAGAGAAACATTTTCAGAATCATCCTCTCAAAGCTCTGTTCCTGAGGTCAGGCATTTTTCAACCTAATGTTTTTTTGATGATGAAGAAATCAGGGCACTGTTACTTCTGAACAATTCCTGGGCTCATCCCTCAGTTGAATCACTCAACTAACCAACCGGGTAGTTAGATAAAAGTCATTTTCTTTTTCTTTCTTTGTTTCTTTTTTTTTTAGTCTTAAGGTTTTTACACTATGAGAAATTTATATATTAATCTGCATAAAGTTATTCCTCATAATTGTCTTCAATAGAAATTATCTGCAGATTAAACAGTTAAGCATTTAGAGTCAATATAGAATTAAGTATAATGGTCTCTTCAACCTACTACGGTTTATATATTTGACACGGAGCGGGGGGAGAGCAAATGCGAGCAGGGGGAGCAGCAGACAGACAGAGAAGCAGATTCCCCACTGAGCAGGTAGCCTGACATGGGGCTCCATCCCAAAACCCTAGGACCATGACCTGAGTTGAAGGCAGCCACTTAACCGACTGAGCCACCCAGGTCCCCCGAAGAGAAAAATCTTTCAAAGGACTATAGACTCCAGGAAGACAAGTTGTAATTTACTTAACAACAAATTTCATTATGTGTTGTTAATACAGTTAATAGTAAAACCAAACACTGAACAGTGTCTGCAAAATTGAAGGTTTCTAATTAAACGCATACTGCCCAGATGCCACTTATAGTTAAATTTTGTCTAATATGGGGGCGCCTGGGTGGCTCAGTGGGTTAAAGCCTCTGTCTTCAGCTCAGGTCATGATCTCAGGGTCCTGGGATCAAGCCCCGCATCGGGCTCTCTGCTCAGCCAGGAGCCTGCTTCCTCCTCTCTCTCTGCCTGCCTCTCTGCCTACTTGTGATTTCTGTCTGTCAAATAAATAAATAAAATCTTTAAAAAATTTTTGGCTAATATGTTTTAAACAGCAGAAGGAGAAGTATGTAAAATCCATAGGGCATTTTCCTCCCTTCAAATACTTCAACCTTTATTCAACCAAGGAATCAAGGTATGATCCTGAGCTACAAATAACTCTATAGGTGGAAACAACTTGAAGAAAATCATAATTCTGAATAAGCTTACAATGAGCATGACAAGGAAAAAGAGTTTCCAGAATTAAAATCCACAACACAAAAAAGTTGTGAATTTTTAAGTGGGTCAAGAGCTGGGATGGAGTAAAACACAGTACTATAGCAGCTTCCTAGGAAATCTTTACAGAAAGGAACCTGACTATGATCTGAAAGCCTTAGAAGAGGGCAATTGTAGATAAATTCTTAAGAAACATTGGGCACCTGGGTGGCTCAGTGGGTTAAGCCTCTGCCTTAGGCTCAGGTCATGATCTCAGGGTCCTGGGATTGAGCCCCACTTCAGGCTCTCTGCTCAGCAGGGAGCCTGCTTCCCTCTCTCTCTCTCTCTCTCTGCCTGCCTCTCCGTCTACTTGTGATTTCTCTCTGTCAAGTAAATAAATAAAATCTTTTAAAAATAAATAAATTAATTAATTTTTAAAAATTCTTAAGAAACATGGAGAATTAGAAGCCAACTTGGGGAAAGAGAGGGTGTGGTTAAATGGGAATGATGAAGAAAAGGCTACCTCCAATTACAAAGGCAGCTGTTCAGAAAAGAGGAGAGACTAATGAAGACCAGACTGCTGAATCTAAACTATCATCTATGTGGTGCCTGGGTGGCAGTCGGTTAAGCCCCTGACTCTTGGTCTTGGCCCAAGTCACGATCTTGGGGTCATGATCTTGAGCCCCGAGTTGGGCTCCACGTTCAGTGTGGAGTCTGCTTAGGATTCTCCCCACGCCTCCCACACTTGCTTGTGCATGCTCTCCCTCTCTCAAATAAATAAATCTTTAAAAAAAAAAAGATCTGCTGTAGGATGGTCTGGACTACGTCCTTGATTTTGTTGATGCTATGAGTGAATCTCAAAGGTTTCATTTTGTGCTGAAGGAGATGCAACAAGCAGTAATCAAAAAAATGGAGGCAGAATAAAATCCATTCTAAAATTGGTAGCTTTTTTTTAAGATTTTATTTATTTATTTGACAGAAAGAGAGATCACAAGTAGGCAGAGCAGCAGGCAGAGACAGAGGGGGAAGCAGGCTCCCCGCTGAGCAGAGAGCCTGAAGTGGGGCTCAATCCCAGGACCCTGAGATCATGACCTGAGCCTAAGGCAGAGGCTTAACCCACTGAGCCACCCAGGCACCCCTAAAATTGGTAGCTTTTGAAATGGAGGCCCAACTATATTAATGAGTTATTATTTTTTTTAAGTAGGCTCCACGTAGACCCAACATGGGGCTCGAACCCATGACCCCAAGATCCAGGCTGGAGTCAAGACCAAGAGTCTGACACTGAATTGACTGAGCCACCCAGATGCCCCTATATTAATAAGTTATTAAACATGACTTTGACTTCTGGTTCTAGGAATTAGATTTTTGTAACCGCTTTATTGTGTTATAACTCACACACCCTGCGATTCACTCAATTTAAATATGCTAGAAGTCAGTAAAGATTGTACCACCAACATGGCAATGGATTATAGAATATTTACATCATCATTACATTTTATATTATACATTACATATTATATATACTATATAATACATATACAATATATTGTACATCACCATTACATTTTAATTACATATAATACATATATTATATGTATTATGTAATACATTATATATTACTTATAACTCATTTCCTGTAATTCCCCTTCACCAACCCTAGGCAGCCAATCATCTCTTTTCTGTCTGTATACATTTGCCTACTCTGGACATTTCATATAAGTGGAATTACACGGTATGTGACCTTTCGTGTTTTCAGTCTTCATCCACGTTATCTCACGTATCAGTACTTCATTGTGATGTAGTGTTTGAATGTAAGTGAGGTCCTGAGCCCACGACCAAGAAAGAATTCCTGAGACAGCTTTAGCACCAACAGGCAGATTCTTTAAGCACAGGGACAGGACAGGGGTGGCGGGGGCAGAAAGAGCAGCGCGCTGCGTTCGGGAAGGGTGACTGATTATATACTTGGGAGTTGGGGGAAGCAAGGGAAAAGGGAGGGTTTCTAAAGAACTTTCATATGCTAAAGACCACCTACAAGACACTGAAGGCCTTGCCATTGTCAAAATTAAGGTTGTTTTTCCCTCTAGTAAAGCATTAACATTAGGATCCTTGGGAGATTCCTTCTGGAAGTTAGGTTATTGTAAGAATGCTTTTTCCTTGTAAATCCCTGGCATATTTGTAAACTGAGGGAGACGCCAGTCCTGGAGGACTGTGATCTTTATCAATTAACCATTTGCTTTTTCTTCCCTTGGCTTTAGGGCATCGGGGAGTGCCTGAGGATGGTCACGCAGATGCCACCTGAGATTGGGGTGGGTTGGGGGGTGTCAACTTGGGCTCTGCCCTCAGCTTGCCCTCTGCTCCCTGAATTGTATTTTACTGCTGAGCGGTTTTATGTAGGTACGTCATACCATTGTTTGGCTATACAACCTTGTATGAATATAGAGCTGCGCAGGAAAAAGAAAATGCCATGAATTAAAGTTGACACAGTTTCTCTTTTTACTTAGTGTTGCAGAATGTGATATAACCACACAGTGGTGTGGATAAACTAACCCAGATCAGTTACAGGATACTGGGGGGGGGTTCCTACCTTTGACCATTATACATAATTCTGCTATGAACATTCATGTACAAATTTCTGTGTGTAGACATGTTTTTGTTTCTTTTGCATAGACAGATAAAGGTATGATTGCTGGATCATATGGTAACTGTATGTTTCATCACTTGGGGAAGTGCTGGACTATCTAGCAAAGAAGATACACCATTTTACAGTAGTGTAGGAGGGTTCTAATTTCTCCACATCCTCTCTACCACTTGTTATAATCTGTCTTTTTCATCACAGTACTGTGACATGGTGTCTCACTGATTTATATGGTTGATAATGATATCAACCATATCTGCATATGCTTACTGACCACTTTGTAAAGGATATTAATGTTAGCTACAAGATTTATCAAATATTTTGTGGGTGTGATATGAGCAAATTTTCATCAATAGTCATTATCTAATGTTGTTCAATTTCCCTGGGTCACTCCTACTGCCTTTTCTGTATACCAGTGTCAGGGAAGAGGCAAACATAAACTCTTCTTGTAGAAGAAATACATATAATCCCTGCTTTGTAAGAACTTACATGATCACAAGGAATCTTGTTTTCCAGAATGGAAGTCAATTTTTAGTCAGAAGTGCTTGTAAACTAGATTGAAAAATAAAGGCAAAGTGCTTCAGAATAAACATTTTTCCTTTTGTTGACCTTGATCTTGATATGCTCGAGCTCCTGGGCAGAAAGAAAAGATAGAAATTCTCTTAGTGCTAGAGGCACCTGGTTGGCTCAGTTGGTTGGGTGTCTGACTCCTGATTTGGGCTCAGGTCATGATCTTGGGGTCGTGGGACTGAGCCCCTGCACTGGGCTCTGCCCTCAGTAGGGACTCAGCTTAAGACTTTCTCCCTCTCCCTCTGCCTGCCCCCCTGCTCATGTTCAGGCATTCTCTCTCTCTCTCTCTGTCTCAAATAATAAATAAATAAATAAATAAATAAATCTTTTTCTTAAAAGAATATATTCTCGTTAGTGCTAATAAATTTGCTAGTTGATTTTCTTATAACACATATTGAAGACTTAGCCATTTCAACCACTTGTAAAAACATCTAGATAAACTCACCTCCCAAGCAGTGGTAATGATTTTGCACATTCCAGAATTATATGAATTGATGTAGCAGTTCCACCGTAAGCTTTGAAATTTTTCTCAAAAGGATGCTGGCTTTAAAACCTCAGGTTTCAGGGCCCCTGGGTGGCTCAGGGGTTAAGCCTCTGCCTTCACCTCAGGTCATGATCTCAGGGTCCTGGGATCGAGCCCCACATCGGGCTCTCTGCTCGGCGGGGAGCCTGCTTTCCCCTTTCTCTCTGCCTGCTTCTCTGCCTACTTGTGATCTCTCTGTCAAATAGATAAATAAAATCTTTTAAAAAAAGTAAAACCTCAGTTTTCTCATTACGATACTTAGAACTATAATGTCCTTCATTATTGCAGTAAAAATTTAAACTGATTTCCTGGCCAAAAAAATCAAAGTTTGGTGATTGTTGCTATAAAATGTATTCCACCTCCCACCCTAGGTCTGCTACTAGGGCTTTGTTTCCACTGTTATATAAATGTGGTACCAATTCTCTACCCAGGAGCCTCCTGCCATCCTCTCCTGCTACCCGTGCCACAAGGGGTGTGGATCTTGCAAAGGGTCCGTTCATGTCTCCCAGATACTCTCTTGTGTCCACTGGGTCTTAGGAGCCACGGATCTTTACTGTCTTCGGCATCGATTTCGCTTTTATATCAAACCAGTTGAGATCTGTTCTGGTTTCTTTTAAAGGAATATTAGACCATGAGAGGGCATAGTATGTGATGTACAAGTAGGAATATAAAAGCACCTGGCTGGCTCAGTTGGTAGAGCATGTGACTCTTGATCTTGCGGTTGTGAGTTCAAGCCCCATGTTGGGCAGAGAGCTTACTTAAAAGGGAAAAAAATTGAGGTGCCTGCGTGGCTCAGTTGGTTAAGCCTGCCTTGGGCTCAGGTCATGATCTCAGAGCCCTGGGATTCAAGCCCTACATCGGGCTCCCTACTCAGCGGGGAGCCTACTTCTCCCCCTCCCTCTGCCTGCTGCTCCCCATTTGTGCTCTCTCTCTCTGTCAATAAATAAATAAAATATTTAAAAAGAAAAAAAGAGAAAAAATTAAGTGTTGACCAGGGCACATGGCTGGCTCAGTCGGAAGAGCATGTATGACTCTTGATCTCAGGGTTGTGAGTTCAAACCCCACATTCAGTGTAGAGATCACTAAAAAATACTTAAAAGGAATATAAAAGGTAGGAACTCAGCTGTCTCTTTGTTGTGTAATGGTTTGGTATTATTTCAAATCAACTTGTTTCTGACTTAAGTCTGTTTTAATCCACTTGTTTATGACAAAGACAAAAAAGTTTTGATAGAAGAACGAAGCAAATTGTGTCAGGATGTCATCATCTCATCTGTTCTCACTGACAAGGACACACCAGCTCAGAATGCACCACCCACTGGTGGCTTATCTGTAAAAAAAAAAAAGAAAAAAAAAACATGTGAAGGAGGGGCACCTGGGTGGCTTGCTTGAGCGTCCAACTCTTAATTTCGGCTTGTGTCAGGCTCCTCACTCAGCAAGGGCAACTATTTAGAGATTCTCTCTCTCCCTTTCCCTCGGCCCCTCCCCCCACCATGCTGGCTGGCTCTCCCTGCCTCAAATAAATAAATCTTTAAAAAATATATGAGGGCGCCTGGGTGGCTCAGTGGGTTAAGCCGCTGCCTTCGGCTCAGGTCATGATCTCAGGGTCCTGGGATCGAGTCCCGCATCGGGTTCTCTGCTCCGCGGGGAGCCTACTTCCTCCTCTCTCTCTCTCTGCCTGCCTCTCTGCCTACTGGTGATCTCTCTGTGTCAAATGAATAAATAAAATCTTTTAAATAATAAAATAAAAAATAAAAATAAAAAAATAAAAAATATATGAAAAGGGGCGCCTGGGTGGCTCAGTCGGTTAAGCATCTGCTTTCAGCTGAGGTCATGATCCCAGGGTCCTGGGCTCAAGCCTGCACTGGCCTCCCTGCTCAGCGGGGCTTCTCCCTCTCCCTCCTCTCCTTCTCCCTCTGCCTGCCACTCCCCCTGCTTGTGCTAGCTTTCTCTCTCTCTCTCTCTCTCTAGTGAATAAATAAAATCTTTTAAAATATGAAGAAGCTGGGTGCCTGGGTGGCTCAGTGGGTTAAGCCGCTGCCTTCGGCTCAGGTCAAGATCTCAGGGTCCTGGGATGGAGCCCCGCATCAGGCTCTCTGCTCAGCAGGGATCCTGATCCCCCCCCACTCTCTGCCTGCCTCTCTGCCTACTTGTGACCTCTCTCTCTGTCAAATAAATAAATAAATAAATAAAATCTTAAAATAAAATATGAAGAAGCAACATGTCCATGTAAGGGGACATTTTGATTATAAGTACCAAGAATTTGGGAGGACTATCCAAGAGTGTTTGGTCTGGACAAGGCCACACTGTGCTGATCTAAACAGTTCTCCAAAGACTTTGGGGGCAATTAGCTACTGCCACAGTAAAGACACCTCTTTTTTCCAGCAGTGATGAAAGCCACACACTGGCCCTGGGAAAGACATCTTCTTGCCTAGCAACACTGGTGGGCCCATTGGTTCCCTAGCTACCTGCTCCAGCAACAGGGCACTTTTACTTCTACGCTGGCAGCTGGAGGTCAGCTTTCCATTGGCTAAGTCAGCTCTCCCTAGTACCAACATATACAGAGGTATACCTCCACTAAATCTGGACTTTATTCTTTTCATCTTCCTTAACTGGAACAATAGTGTGATCTATTTGGATTACAATGTTTCTGTATTAGTCTACTGAAAGACATTATCCTGTGTGCTATTGGCTTATGCAATTCCTAAGTCAACCTGCGTTAAATATATTGTTCAGGGACACCTGGCCGCCTCAGTAGGTAGAGCATCTGCCTTTGGATCTGGTCATGATCCTATGGTCCTGAGATCAAGCCCCACATTGGGCTCCTAGCTCAGCGGCAAGCCTGCTTCTCCTTCTGCTTCTGCTGCTCCCCCTGCTTATACTCTCTCTCTCTCTGTGACTCTTGCAAATAAATAAATAAAATCTTTTAAAAAAAATACATTGTACAGGGGCACCTGGGTGGCTCAGTGGGTTAAAGCCTCTGCCTTTGGCTCAGGTCATGATCCCAGGGTCCTGGGATTGAGCCCTCACATCGGGCTCCCTGCTGAGTGGGGACTCCGCTTCCTCCTCTCTCTCTGCCTGCCTTTCTGCCTACTTGTGATCTCTGTATGTCAAATAAATAAATAAAATCTTTTTAAAAATACATTGTACAGTCTCTGATCAGAATTTGCCTCTCACCATTGCAGTGACCTCACGGGATCCTAGAGGAAGGGGCTTGGACCTGCTGTTTGAAATCCAGCCAGGAGAGAATGGGAGGTCATCCATCCTGACTTCCCATGGCAGGTTATTCCCTAAAGATCCTGCCAGTGTTATCTTACCCTGACCCCAGGGGCAGGGACTTAGAAGAAAGGAGATCTGTCAGCTTGATCTGCCCCCAGTCGGCTCACACACACGTGTGCACACCAGGCTCTGTGCTGTTTTACTTTTCTCTTTTATTTCATTTTACTGTTTTGTGCTGAGTGTTTTACATGTGATGTTTTGTGATGCAGGCAGCAGAGAACAGCTCTGCCTGGGACAGTCGCCAGCAGGGGCGAGAGATTGGGGGCCGGGCGAGGGCTCCCCGTGGGGTGCCTTTCTACTGCCTCTCCAGTGCCTGGGGCTCTTTGCTCTTCTGGGCTCAAGGCGCAAGGCCTCCAGGAAGAGCAACCGGCATTGGATGACACGGGCAGGTCTGCCTGGGGGGAGGTGACAGTGTGGAAGAGAGGTGACACCTTGGAGCCTGGGTTTGATATGATTACAAGATACTAATTCTTATGTGTCCATATGCAATAGAACTACATGTGACTGGGGAACTCCAGAAGGAGGAAAATAAAAAGCTGTGTACCCAGAAAGGGATCTGGGGTGCACAGGAAAGTGAAGTCAAGAATGCACACCCCAGCTGGTGGGTGCTATGTTACAAAGAGGAGCAGCAAACGTCCCTCCCCCGCCAGCAGATGGGCTTCACACAAGTCCAGCGCCAGGAAGTGGGGATCCAGACTCTTCTCCGCATCTTGCGTTCCACGGAGGGGCTGGGCTCCACTTCGGGCGGCACAGCAGTGGAAAAGTGACGTGGAGACAGTGGAGACCTTCCCAGTGAAAGGAAACAGAAGCAGTGACCCCTTTGCAGAACTAGTGGCGATGTTTTGACAGTTGTGACTCGCTTCTTGTACTTGGTGCATAGAAGCAGATGGAAGGGTTAGTCTTCCCTCTGCTTCGATGCGCTTGTGATCATAAGGTTCATGGGTCTTGTTTTATGGGGTTTTTCCCTTTTTCTGGGTCCCTGGGTGAGCAGGAACCATGATTTTTTTAAAACAAAACCTTCCCCAACTTTGGACAGTGCACAGAGTATACTCTCCACCAAAATCCAGTGATCAGCATTTTGTCATAGCTGATCGTGGTGTCCCTTGAGAAACCCATGGGAATCTACCAAATTCTCACTTGAGCTGTTTAAATGGAAGAGTGTCTGGTAGAGTGCACTTAAATCTAATCTCAGTCATCAAAACAGAGTCATGGCCCCTCAATCGACTCCTCATATTTGAGCCAGTTTATTTTATTTTTATTTTCTTAAAAGATTTTTTTCATTTGTCAGGTTGAGAGGGAGAGAGAGCAAAAGCAGGGGAGTGGCAGGCAGAGAGAGAAGCAAGTTCCCTGCTGAGCAGGGAGCCTGATGTGGGGCTTGATCCCAGGACCCTGAGATCATGACCTGAGCAGAAGGCAGATGCCTAACTGACTGAGCCACCCAGGCGCCCCTTTGAGTCAGTTTATAGACCCAAAATCCCTTGATGAAAGGGAGGCCAGGTCCTCTTTAGAAAGATCTCACTACACGGCCAGAGACACATACTATTTTTTGTTTTTCTTGTTTTTTTTTTAAAGATTCTATTTATTGATTTGACAGACAGAGATCACAAGTAGGCAGAGAGATAGGCAGAGAGAGAAGGGGAAGCAGGCTCCCTGCTGAGCAGAGAGCCCGATGCGGGGCTTGATCCCAGGACCCTGAGATCATGACCTGAGCTGAAGGCAGAGGCTTTAACCCACTGAGCCACCCAGGCGCCCCATTTTTGTTTTTGTTTTTAAGATTTTATTTAACTATTTGACAGAGAGAGAGAGAGATGGCGAGAGAGGGAACACAAGCAGGGGGAGCGGGAGAGGGAGAAGCAGGCTTCCCGCTGAGCGGTGAGCCCAATGAGGAGCTTGATCCCAGGACCCTGGGATCATGACCTGAGCCAAAGTCAGACACCTAACGACTGAGCCACCCAGGTGCCTGGAGACACATACTGGAGATCTTTCAGCCAGCCTTCTCCCAAAGGGACGTATGGCCCATTACCAGGGTCACAGTGCATTAGGGAGAAGGAAATAATCAGATTTGTGGGGAGGTAGTGAACACTGTCCCAGAGCTGGCGCTAATTCCAGGCATTGCTGTACCCCGCACCCATCTGAGTGGGGGCTCATGGAGGTCAGGTGATCAGTGGAATTGTAGTGCAGTCCTGACTCACCGTGGGCCCATTAAGTCCCCAAACTCACCCTCTCATATTTCCCCAGTTCCAGACTGTAACTGGAATAGATATACTCAGCAACTGGCAGGATACCCACATTGGTTTTCTGACCTGTGGAGTGACAGCTCTTATGGTAAGAAAGGGCAAGTGGAAACCACTACAACTTCCACTACATAGGAAATGAGTAATCCAAAAGCCACGCTACATTCCTCAAGGGATTCAGAGGGCAGAGCTGCCATCAAGGACCTGAAACATGCAAGAATGGTGATTCCCACTACACTCCAAGTCACCTTGCATATTTTCTTCTTTTTCAAACTTTTATTTAAATTCCATTTAGTCACCTTGCATATTTAGCCCATGTAGAAAACAAATATATCTTGGGGCTCCTTCACAGAAGGTTAAGCGCCCCACTCTTGGTTTTGGCTGGGGGGTGGCGATCTCAGGGACACAGTGCTTTATTGTAAACTTAAGCAGGTGGGGACTCCAGGTGTAGCTACTGTTTCAGATGTGATTTTGATAAAGGAAGGATGTTATTAGGGTTTGGAGTAGATGGCCAAGAAAGAATTCTTTCTTTGGTGCAAAGATCCTTGGTGCAAAAGGTGATTTTATTAAAGCACGGGGACAAACCCATGGGCAGAAAGAGCTGCACTGAGGTCCTGAGGAGTGGTCCATTATGGACTTCCAAGTTGGGAGGGGCTTAGGGATATCGTAAGTCTCTAAGGAATTTTGGAAGCAAGGTTTCCAGCACCTTGAGGGGGCTAGCTATTGCTGGGAAAAGATCATTTATTACTGTCGAATAAAACCTTAGTCACGAGACCCTTCAGATGTATATTGGTGGGCCATATGATTGGGGAATGATTGCCAAAACATATCTCGGGGGGTTTAGAGATAAAGGAAGTTTCCAAAGCAATCTTTATACGTTAAAGTAGACTTAGAGGACCCTGGTGGTTGTGTTGATGGGGAGGTCAGGCTAGGCCTGCCTTTTGCCCTTAGCAAGGTATCAACATTAAGGCAGTTGAGTCCCTAGAGGAATGTCACTCTGCCTCTTTCAAGGACTTGTCAGTGGGCTATAGGTAGTAAGGGAATCTCATAATTTTTCTTCTACCTTTGTTTCCCACATCAATTTCATTGCTGGAGCAAATAAACAGATAATCTGGTAGCTGCTATGCCTCTAGTGATCTGGCTAATGCTTCTTTGATTCCTCAATAACTGTTAGTAAAAACAACAGAAACCATTTGAGGTCAACTGGCAAGTCCAGCAATATATCTTCATCAACCCACTGTACGGATATCTCAACTTTCTAATCCTGTGTCCTGCTTTATTTCCTGGGAACTTGGTCAACCTTCCTCCCACAAGATATCACAAAGGACTAGGACTGGTGAAGATAAGCTGACTGGATCTAGTGAGCAAAAAGTAGCAACTCCTCCAGACTTCAAGCTCCCCTGAGTGTCCACTGGCTCCAGCTGGAAGCTCAGTGACCTTCATGCTCTTCCCTGAGGCAAAGATTCCTTCAAAAGGATTTCTGTTCCCGGCCTGTTGATTCTGATCAGAAGTCAATCTGCCATCACTTATCACCACAAAAGGGACCCAAAGCAAGGGAAATTCTTAAGAGAGATTTCGGGGGAAACCTTCAAAAGAAGACCACGGGTTTGGGGCGCCTGAGTGGCTCAGTCGGCAAGCATCTGCGTTCCACTCAGGTCACAAGCTCAGGGTCCTGGGATGCAGCCCCTCGGAGAGTCTGCTTTTCCTTCTCCCTCAGCAACCCCCCGCTTCATTCGTGATTTCTCTCTTTCAAATAAATAAATACAATCTTAAGAAGAAAAAAAAGACCACAGTTTGTCCCTTCGCATTCAACAAGAGAACAAGAACAGTTTAAACAACAGGGTGAGTGAAAATGTGTGTATGTGGCTGTGAGTGGAGGGCGTGGGGGTACCCCCTTCCCAGGACCCCCCCCCCCATCTGCTGTCCTGCACGCCCTCTTTCCCTCCCCCGCCTTTTCCCTCTGCTCCCCTGCCTCACTGCGAGGTAAGCTGACCCCGAGCCTCAGGGCCGAACGGTTTTTTCTGACTTCCCCATCAGCGGAGACCCGGCCCCGCGGGCGGACCAGACCGCTGCCCCTAACAGAACCGCAGCGAAGGCTGCGTTCGTTCCGGGACGGGTCTCCCTGTGCTGTCCAGGCTGGATGCGGAGGCTGCTCACGGGCTGGGGCCGCTGCCGGTCCCCACGCCAAGCTGGACCCGCTCGGTCCCCGACCCGGGCGGCTTCACCCCTCCCCAGGCCACGCGGCGGCCTCTGGCTCCCGGGAGCTTAGCCAGAGCGACGGCGAACTTGCGCGCTTCTCCCGCACACCCGAGCAGCGCCGCGCCCGCTGCCGGGCTCCCCGGTCCTCCCGCCTCAGCCTCCCGAGGCGCGGGTCTCCGGGCGCGGCCACCACGGCAGGACGGCAAGTTGGAAGCACCAGCTACACACCGGCAGGGTCGTCCAACGTACACGCTGCTCCCCTTTCCGTCCTCCAAACCTCCCCGGAGCCTCTGAGCCACGGGGAAGTGAGGCCCAAGGGGGTGGGGTAGGCAGTAAGGGGCCCAAAGTCCCACCGCCAGGGGCCTCGAGAGCCGGGATCGTGACCCCTGGGCTCCAAGTCCCTGGACCGCCACGACTGCCGCCGCAACAGCGCCTCCCCGCGGGGACAGGCGCTCTTCGCGCTCCCTCTGCGCCCCGCGCAAATCTGGAGGCTCCAAGTCCCGGATGGAACCACAAAAACCCACTGGCCCAAGTATGGTCGCCTCGGGGCGATCCAGAAAACCCGAACCGGGAAGTAAGAGTCCGCGGTGTCTCAGTCTTCGGGACCAACCCAAACCATGTAAAAGCCCGCTCTCGCTGTCTGTCCGCCTGACCGATTCCCTCATCTCGCAAGCTCTCTGCGTGGACGGGGCAGGAGGCACAGCTTCTTCGAGGCTCTGCGGAAGCAGCTTCTGCACCGGGCTGTGGATCTCCCGGGACAGGAGGGCCAGGAGCCGCTCGGACCCCAACAGCGCTAGGACCTGCTCCAGGGTGCGCATCTCAGCGGTGGCAAAGCTCCAGGAGCCGCCTGACGGTTCCCCGGGGCCCAGGGACAGAAGCCACTAGCGCAGGAGGGTGGCCACCAGGCTGCGCCCTGGGGTGGGGGTGCGGGGGCAACTCCTGGCGGCAGGCGGCGTCACTCCTGGGGTGTCTCCATCAGGAGCCTTTCACTCCTGGGAGCCTGGGCGGGACGCCAGGGTCAGGTTCCTGGACCTTCTAACCCCAAAGCCAGCTGCGCCCCGGGCGACAATAGCCAGCAGGATCGGCGTGCCCCGGGATCCCCGTCCTCACGGAGCTGTCTCCAGGACTATGTCCTCTGTGGGTTGAGGGCGGCTGGGCGCCTTCCCCTCGACCCACTTTGGCCCCGGGTTGGAGGGCACAATCGCAGGCGTCTCTCTCCTGGGTCCGGGGCCCACCAGGGAAGTCCCAGCACTCAAGTCTGGTGTCTCAAGACCAGTGTGAGGACGACGTCTCCGCATTGACAGCATCGTCTCTGGCCTTGCACCAACTCACTGGGGAGGGAAAATGTGACCCCAGCGACGGTGCCAATAAGACAAGAGGGGGGCCGCGGGGGTGACCCAAGTATCCAGGAGCCCTCTGGTGGTGGCCGCGGTTAGGAGAGGAGTGGTCGGGGTAGCAAGGTCGAAGCTGGGGTCTTCAAGAGAGGAAACTAGAAGGGAAACTCAGGCCCAATGTGACCCGCGAGAAGGGGACCAGAGTCCTAAGCTTAGGGAAGTTTATTAAAATGTGAATTCTCCAGCTCATGCGAGATGCGGTGCGTCAGGAAGGGGCCCATTAATCTGAAGTTTTTCCAGGGCCTCTCCCTAGAAATTCTTCCTGCACTGAGAGGCATGAGAAGCAGTGATCCAGGAGTAAAAGAGTTAAAGGAGTGGGGTTGCACCGGGGCGGCTGTAAGAGAAGCCCTTGCTAGGATCAGGAACCGGGGACCTCCCACCCATGCCCCTGGGCTCTGGAAGGACCTAAGACCAGAAAAGCGAAAGCTCCCAAATCGGCAGGAGGCCCCTAGGAGGCCAAGGAAGTGGCAGCCCCTCCCACGTCAGCCGGCACCCAGGCCCAGACAGCAGAGCGAGTGCCTCTGGACCTGATGGGAAATGTAGTTCGCAAGGCCACCGAAAGCCTGCGCTCTGCGCAGCTTCTCTGTGGCTCCTGGGAAGGTTGTGGGACCAGACGCAATAAGCCCCTGAGCCGCCAGAGGGCGCAGCGGTCCCGCCGGGACGGGCGGCGGGGCTCCCATTCTGCCAGGGCGACACCTACTGGCCGCCTCCAGCCCTGACCCGGTGACCCGCGCGTGGACGAGCGACGGGCGGCGGGCCCCTATCCGGTCCGGGTCCCCGCCGCCGCTCCCTGCGACCCAGCCGGGCCTTCCCGGGGTTGTCCCGGGCCAGAGCGCCCGTCGGGGCGCTGGGACATCCTGTGGGGAGCCCGCGGGGGCCGTGCCCGCGCCCCAGGCAGCCGATTTGTAACCGGCTTTTAGACGTTCCCGCGACGTGTCTCTCCTCGCCTTTCCGCGAGTGCCCGCTTTGCACACACCCTCTTTATCCGTGGGCCGTGTGAGCGCGGGCTCACTCGGGCCGGTCTGGGGAGAAGCCGTGAGTCCTGGGGTGCAGCAGTGAGGTTTCCCCGCGGGAGGGCGGGTGGAGGGACGGCGGGACAGTGAGGGCCCCGCGGGACGCGGTGGAGGGTTCGGGCCCCTCTGGGGAGGGCGGCGGGCTGCGAGGCTGAGCAGGGTCAGGGCGGGTCCGCAGCCCAAGCCGGCCGGGTTCCTGGATGCCTTCCAGAGGAGAGGGTTCGGTGCCCAGGCGGGGACGTAGAGGCTTTCTAGGAATGAGTCGTGGGGAGCAGTAACCTTGCTCAGCGCTTCCTCTGGGCCGGGCCAGGCCAGGCGCACTGCCTCTGGCTTCCACGCAGCTGCAGCCAGCACAGGACATTTTCTGAAGCTGACATTGCAAGCAGAGACCCCGGGTGTCCTTGGAGAAACTGGCACGGGGGGGGGGGGGGGTGCCTGGGAGGCTCAGCCGCTGGAGCTGGTTTCAGCTCAGGTCCTGATCTCGGAGTGGGAAGGTCAGGCTGCAGCCCAGCCCCGAGTGGCTGGACAGTCTCTCTGTCTCCCTCGGCGCCCCCCGCCCCCCCAGAAACCAGTCCATGTTTCAGGAAGAGACACTTGCCCGGGGATGGGCGGGGAACAGTGCCGTTCTCCGAGACTGAGCAGCAAGAGTCCCGAGGATGTTTTCACCTGCTCCCCTGCAGGGAAGAGCGAAGGTCCCCGAGTTGTGGGTGGGCAGCTGGAGGGAGAGCGTGAGGGCGGGTACAGGTCTGGAGACCTGTGGAGACGCATGTCCCCACCTCTGTCACCACAAGCGTGGCCTCAAACGTTGCACGTAGAACACCTGGATGTTTGCGGACATGGGCATCACCAGGTCTGTGCATTGTGGCCTTGGCACCGTTTCCCTCTGGCACTGACCGTGGGACCTGGGACAGCTTACTCAGTGCCCGTCAGCCTCCAGCCTCAGTCCCTCCATCTGTACCCAGGGCATCGTGCGAGTCCCCGCCTGCTCGCTCTGCCTGAGCGCCACGTGACCTGCCACGTGGGGGAGACTTGGAACAGCACCGGGACATAGCGCCATGAATGTGATCAGGGTCCTTGGTTCCTGGTGCAGACCAGGTGGCTGGCGGCCTGCCTTGTGGCAGTGTGTTGCTGTCATGAGAAAGCCCTCTGACTTGCCATCACAGGACAAGGGTCAGGCTGATGTGGGCGGAAGTACAGGCGTGTTGAGTGGAGAAGAATGAAGGGTTGTGGATTGGCGGCCTGGGGAGGCGAGGCTCTAGCTGAGACGCCGATGGCTGAAGGTGACCGAGGGTGACTCGGGGTCACATGGACTTTCAGAATTATTTGCCAAAGTTGTTGATATTGCTCCTCATTTCTTTTGCGGCCTACCTATATTCTGCAACACAAGACAACCCATATTAGTGGCACCTGGGTGGCTCAGTGGGTTCAGCCTCTGCCTTTGGCTCAATTCATGATCTCAGACTCCTGGGATCGAGCCCTGCATCGGGTGCTCTGCTAAGCGGGGAGCCTGCTTCCTCCTCTCTCTCTGCCTGCCTCTCTGCCTACTTGTGATCTCTCTCTCTCTCTTTCTCTCTCTCTGTCGAATAAATAAATAAAATCTTTTTTTTTCAAAAAAGACGACCCATTTTGGACTGGAATTGGGATTTCAGGTCACCAGATGTATAGGACTTCATTTAAGGGATGAGGTTCTTAGCCTTGTGCCCATGGCTTTTAAAGCCAAGCTGTCCGGTAGGCCCTTCTACAATGTTATCTTTGGAGCATTTGAAATGTG
Organism: Mustela erminea; assembly: GCF_009829155.1. Lineage (NCBI taxonomy): Eukaryota > Metazoa > Chordata > Mammalia > Carnivora > Mustelidae > Mustela > Mustela erminea. Next base: position 113,738,696 of record NC_045635.1, on the reverse strand, counting down.
GCTAGTTTGAATGAGAAACTGAATGTGCGGTTTCAATGGATATAAACTGAAACAGCCCCATGGAACCTGTGGCTACCATATTGGGTAGTGGAGCTCTAGAGGGTCCCTGTATGATCGAGAACATTTTGTGAGTTTTTGGAAAATGGATGCAGAATTCGATGTGTCTGTGTGTTTTTCTAGGAAGTGATTCCATGGCCTTCATTAGATACTTAAAATCACCAACAAAGATTAAGGTCCGCTGCTCTAGGGCGTGGTGGAAAGTGAGCAAGTTAAGGGAGCCGAGTATGGCCACTGGTAACCACTGCTGTTCCCCCTTTCTCGTTTTGTCCTGTCCTCAGCTGTGGGTGGCCCCTCACGATGAACCCCTGTACTGTTTACTTCTTCGTCACAGGCTGGGACCGTTAGCCTGAACCCCACTGGTGTCACACTCAAACTCTCATACATTCAGTTGTTTTAAATAGTGCCAAAAAACCCATTTTCTTTTTTTTTAAGATTTTATTTATTTATTTGACAGAGAGAGAGAGATCACAAGTAGGCAGAGAGGCAGGCAGAGAGAGAGAGAGAGGAAGAAGCAGGCTCCCTGCTTGAGCAGAGAGCCCGATGCGGGGCTCGATCCCAGGACCCTGAAATCATGACCCTGAGCCGAAGGCAGAGGCTTTAACCCACTGAGCCACCCAGGCACCCCCCAAAAAACCTATTTTCAAAGCCATTTGGAGCCTGCCTCATTTACATGCTCCATAAAACTTCACCCATCGCCTGCAAACCACAGGTGAGTCGAGTACTGGGCTGTATAAATGTCCCCAAACTGTTGCTTCTCTTTGGCCTGTCTGACCCGGGGACTCCTCACCAAGCTGCTGAGTGACATTACTCAGACACAAACATTTCCTCTCTCATTTCCCCTCCTTCCCTGAAAATGCCCTTGCTGTATTCCCCACTTAGGGGGTGGTACCCATGCCTCTGCCTCTGGAAGGTTTCTTGTGGGGAGGAATTTCCCCTCCCAGACAGCCCTGTCCTTGTGCGGCCCAAATAAAGCTTGTTACTGCGTCTCATGGTCCTGTGTCTCCCTCGATCACCTCCCCACCCCAGTTCCTGAACTCACTATAAATCCTTACAAGAAGGGAGCCTGGGTGGCTCAGTGGGTTAAGCCGCTGCCTTCGGCTCAGGTCATGATCTCAGGGTCCTGGGATCGAGTCCCGCATCGGGCTCTCTGCTCAGCGGAGAGCCTGCTTCCCTTTCTCTCTCTCTGCCTGCCTCTCCATCTACTTGTGATTTCTCTCTGTCAAATAAATAAATAAAATCTTTAAAAAAAAAAATCCTTACAAGAGAGAGACAGATGGAGCAGATGTGGTAGTAGGAGATAGTACTTTGGAAGCCAGTAGTTGGTGTGATGCCAAGAAGGGGTCACGAAGCAAAGAATGTAGGCAGCCTCCAGAAACTGAAAGAGACAAGGAAATGGAGCCTTGCCTGAAGCCACCAGAAGGAATGTCACCCTCTAACAACTTAAGTTTAAATTTCTCACCTCCAGAAGGCTAAGAGAAAAAAAGAGTTTTTCTTTTAAGCCACTAAATTTGTGATAATTTGTTACAGAAATAATAGGAAACTAACATACCTTGTATATATGCATACCTATAAATATTTCTACATCTACCCATCTGTGTCTGTCTGTTAAGATAAATATGACTTCATACCAGTGTCTCTGGCTCTGATCCATTACTGCGTGGATCATTCTAGCCTTCCCTTCCTGCTTATCTATAACTGTGCTCACCTACAGTGGCTCCCAGCATTTGGCACCCATAAACTTCGTTTGTTCAACCAGTATACATGTAAGGCAGTTTCAGAAATGTTCAGCGATAGCCCCGTGAGAATTTATCACCCTGAAGACAGTGGTTTGCCTTTAGCTTAGCCCCCCTACTTTTATCTTTTATTCATCCCCCAACTTTTTTTTTTAAGATTTCATTTATTTATTTGACAGACAGCACAAGTAGGCAGAGAGGCAGGCAGAGAGAGAGGAGGAAGCAGGCTCCCCAGTGAGCAGAGAGCCCGATGTGGGGCTCGATCCCAGGACCCTGAGATCATGACCTGAGCCGAAGGCAGAGGCTTTAACCCACTGAGCCACCCCGGAGCCCCTCATCCCCCAACTTTTAAGTTTTGAAATATTTTGAGATTTTATTTATTTGTCAGAGAGAGAGAGAACGCGAGCACAAGCAGAGAAAGCGGCAGGCAGAGGGAAAAGGAGAAAGCAGGCTTCCTGCTGAGCAAGGAACCTGATGTGGGCTCCATCCCAGGACTCTGGGATCCTGATCTGAGCTGAAGGTAGATGCTTAAACAACTGAGCCACCTAGGTGTCCTAAGTTTTAAAATATTTTAAACATATGGAAAGTTTGCTTTCTTCTTGGCAAGCTTAGTGCTATGGACGAAATTTCTCTCCCTGTTCTTCTTGTTCCTTCTGGATCTCAGTCCCCTTCCCCTGAGGAGCTCTCCCAGAAGATGCTTGTCAGGGTTTTGTTTTTTTTTTAAGATTTTATTTATTTATTTGACAGAGAGAGATCACAAGTAGGCAGAGAGGCAGGCAGAGAGAGAGAGGAGGAAGCACGCTTCCCGCTGAGCAGAGAGCCCGATGCGGGGCTCGATCCCAGGACCCTGAGATCATGACCTGAGCCAACGGCAGAGGCTTTAACCTACTGAGCCACCCAGGCCCCCTGCTTGGCAGGGTTTTAGACTGGCTTGACCCTCACCTCTACCTGGTTGCCTCACCCAAGCCCCTGGCCTTCCCAGATCTGCCTGACTCCTCTCCTGGTGGCTTTGTGGCTCCTGTCACATCCCTCTTCAACCTCCAGCGTCTCCCAGGAGCTTGTCCCCGGGTAAACACACCTGTATAATTGTATGCAGTGGCACTGGAAAGACAAGGCTATGTTCTCAGAGACTTGGAAAAGAAAGGGAGAATGTCAGGACAGGGGCGCCTGGGTGGCTCAGTCGGTTAAGCATCTGCCTTCGGCTCAGGTCATGATCTTGGAGCCCTGGGATTGAGCCCTGCCCCCACATTACTGGACCCCCTGCTCTGTAGGGAGTCAGCTTCTCCCTCTCCCTCCGCCCCTCCCCTTGCTCTTGCTCTCTCTCTCTCAAATAAATAAATAAAATACTTTTAAAAAGAAGGCTGTTTGGAGATTTCAGTACTGATGGACCTTGTGTGTTACCCACTGAAAGGCACAGTGTAGAGTTCCCCAGACATCTTGGTCAAGGGAGTGCTTTGCTCACAGAACACTTACCCATTTCATAGATCTAGTATTCCACGGAAGACTTTGGGAACTATGGCTCTATACTTTAAACTGGTGATCAATGCATCTGGGCCCAGGACACAGATGGGAGGTGATGGGGATCCCTAACGGATGGGCAGTGAGACGCTAAAGAGACTGCCCCCTCTCACATCAGCTTTGAGTGCCCCTGGGGTGGTCATGGACTGAATCCCTTCTTGGGTTTTGTCTCACTGGGTCATGCCCCATTGAAGGAAAGTTCTTTCCAAGTTCCCTGAGCCTGTCTTACTGTAAACAGGGATTTTACTGGATCTCTTTTAAAGGGGACAACTCTACTAAAGTTAATTCAGAGGGCAAGCAGCTGGGATCCTCCAGGTCCCTAGGGGTCCCCAGTCATTTCCATGATGCCCCCAAAGCTGCAGCCGGAAGTTGTGATAGCTCTAAGGCATTTTGCCAGTATTAGATGACAGGTGGGATTGGTGACAGAAAGACAGTAGGAAACAGTGGGGTCGGGCACTGAAAGCCTATTCTGAACCTCGACAGAGATCCACAATTGGACTCAAGCCAACCTAAAGAAGGCCCTCTGTGGCATACAGTGGCCATGGTGGCGATGAACTGGACTCACCACCCAGAGACGCATTTCTGAGAACCCCTAGGGCAAGAGGCACACATGATGGGGATGTCGTGTTGGGTGTGGTCATGGGTGAACCTGGTGGGGAGGAGCAGCCTAAGGTGTGGCCCATTCCTAAACACAGAGAGGGTAACAATGGGGATATTTATTTTAAAGATTTAATTTATTTATCTGTCAGAGAGAGAGAGAGTGAGTGCACAAGCAGGGGGAGCAGCAGAGGGAGAGGGAGAAGCAGGCTCCCTGCTGAGCAAGGAGCCCAACATGAGACTCCATCCCAGGACCCTGAGATCATGACCTGAGCCGAAGGCAGACGCTCAACTGACTGAGCCACCCAGGTGTCCCAGATATATTTTTTTAATTTTTTTAAATTTTTTTATGATTTTATTTATTTATTTGACAGGCAGGGATCACAAGCAGGCGGAGAGGCAGGTGGGAGGGGGGACTGAGGGAGGAAGCAGACTCCCTGCTGAGCAGAGAGCCAGATGTGGGACTCAATCCCAGGACGCTGGGATCCTGACCTGAGTGATGGGGATATTTATCAATCCGGTTCCAGCTGCCATGGGAGACCGGGAAGGGAGGTGCCGCTGCCCTCTGCACGCTGAGGAACCCCTCCCGCAGCACAGGAGACGCTGCAGCTGGGGCCCCTCTTGACTGGATGCAAGAACACAGCTGCTCACGCCCACAGCCTGAGATCCTTATGAAATCCCAGGGAGAGCCCCGTGCCCCACTGTCCCCCCGGGGTGGGGGCACACCTTCAGGTGGAACAGATGGCCACAGTCTTGCTCTCCCTTCCCTTGGGGGGAGATTGTAATGCCTACAATGCAAACGTTCTTTAGACATCTGTAAACTTCTCTGAAAACTTTCTGTGACTGGGGCTCCCAAAACCAGATTGAATTATATAATTTTATAATTATAAAGCCGCTTAACAGATTGAGCCAGCCAGGTGACCTGATCACGTATTAAACGTTTAACCAATTAGGGACTCCTGGGTGGCTCAGTAGGTTAAGCTCCGACTCTTGATTTTGGCTCAGGTCAAGATCGGGGTTCTCTCCCTCTGCACTCTGTACTGCTTCCCCTGCCCCCCTGCTCATTCATGCTCTCTAATATATAAATGAATCTTTTTAAAAAAGTGAGCATATGATCAGCCCTAGAGAAGAAATATAATTATATTTCACTGAAAATTTTACACAGTGGATAGAATATTGACATATTTAAGAAGCAGACAACGCCAAAAAGATTCTGACAGTGACTTAATGTATTTTGATTCTTGCCATTCAAAGCCAGCTGCCACCTCAACACCCACAAGGCTGCTGACTAGTCACCCATGACTCTCAGCCTGAGAACATTTTCTCACTCTTGGAGCATGCCGGACATGATACAAGGCCATCAGAAGGGCCAGAGATTTACTGCCCCTGGAAGCTGCTAGTCCTTCATTAATAATGGTTGGTATTTCACAGCTACATGCTCCAGGGACCAAACCCAATGATCTTGTTTCCTGACCCCTCCAAATACCCCAGCCAAATCCATTCTGCAGGGCCCCTTCTTCTCTGTTCCCCATCATCAACTCCAGGGTCAACCTTGTGACTTTTCTGACCACTATCCGGTAACAGAACATCTTCAGTGAGCTTAGTATGCCACAAGGTCAGTGTCCTGTCCAAGGTAATAACCACAACTCTAATCTATTTTCGGAGCCTGTGCCTCTCCCTTCCCCCAGCTCTGGCTGGCGCCAGGCTGAAGCCTTGGGTAGGAAAGGGGAACAAGGTGTGGTGTGGCCTGGTCCTCCTGCTGAGACTTGGCCGGCACCTGCCTCCCTCTCTTTTTGCAACCCTTGGTCCCGGAGGGTCTGTTCAGCATGGGAAGGAACAAGAGGTCAGGATCATGACAGGTCTCCTTTATCTGGATGGATTTTAGCAGCTGTTTAAATCTGACTTTTTCTTCTTTGGTGGGGTCTTTCAAGGCAATTTGGAGACCTCATCTCTGGGTCTCCATACCACGCTTTCCCTGATATATGACCACGTAGAGAGCTGCCCCCAACCCTCCCAGTCACTCCCCCACTTTTTTTTTTAAAGATTTTATTAATTTACTTCAGAGAGACAGCCAGAAAGAGCACAGGCAGGGGGAGGAGCAGAGAGAGGGGGAGAAGCAGGCCCCCTGCTGACAGGGAGCCCACAGCGGGGCTCTATTCCAGGACCCTAGGATCACAACCTTGAGCCACCCATAAACCCCACAGTCACTCCCTTTTAAAATGTATTTGTGAGGGGCGCCTGGGTGGCTCAGTGGGTTAAAACCTCTGCCTTCAGCTCAGGTCGTGATCCCAGGGTCGTGGGATCGAGCCCCACATCGGGCTCTCTGCTCAGCGGGGAGCCTGCTTCCTCCTCTCTCTCTGCCTGCCTCTCTGCCTACTTGTGATCTCTGTCTATCAAATAAATAAATAAAATCTTTAAAAAATTTCAAAAAGATGTATTTGTGATTCTGACTTGTTCCCACTGTCTCCCTCAAGCTTGGAGGGAGAACAATGGAGGCATCCCAGCGGCCTCCTTGAAGACCCATCCCCTCAGTAAATGCGAGGTGTAAGGCATTTTCCACTTAGAAACTCCACAGTTTTTTCATCCTCTCCCAAGAGGGCCCCTCTCAGTTCCAAACCCCCAGACGCTGCCATGTCAGGAAACCTTCTCTAAGGGGGAATTGCCAGCCTTGCCCTGTAGCACGACCAGGAGTCACAAGGACAGTGAGCACGTGAACAAATCACACCCCAAACCACAAGAAGGGACCACATAACTTCAGTTTTAATGGTGCCCTCAGGGGAAGGATTTGTTGATCCACATCATTTTCTTGGATTTTTCATAATCCCCAAGGATCGTGGGTGAGTAGGTCACGTGGCTTTTTGGCAAAGGCCAGCTCCACCCTGGTGTTTTCTGCGTCAGCGTCCACAGCCATTCCCTCAGATTCTCGTCATTTCTGTGCCTCCCCAGCTGCCTCCCCAGCAAAAAGCTCAGCACATTTTGAGAGGCCGTGGGTTTTAGGTACTCGTCTGCCTTCTTCCTGATGCTCGGCGTGGGCGTGCCGGGACCCACTTCAGAATGTTCTTCCTCCATACCTGGCTGACACTGCAGATGGCTCCAGGAAGAAGCACAACTGGAAAAAACCTGTAAAAGTGGATGGGATCTAGAATTAGTTATAGGGGAAATAACACGTGCCCCAGAAGTCCCTCTGAACGCCCATCTACTTGCACATGCGTGTGCGTGTGTACACACACACACCTAACACACACACACACACACACACACACACACTGACTTAGTCATAAGATACCGCCTTGAGGTGATAGCTGCCATGAAATGCCAGCTTTATCATTTATTTGAACCCCACAGATATAATGAAGATACTTCTAGAAGCTCTATTTTGTTCCATGGACACGTTTATCAATTCCTGTTTCTATCACTAATCCTATAGAGTATGTTTTAATAGATAATATGATAACAGATAGATAATAGATATTTAATAGCTATTAAGATAATCCCTCACATTTTCTCTTTAAGATAATTGTATAACCCAGTCATCTAGTTCCAAAATCACACTTGTGATTTCTGACTGGAATTGCACTGAAGTCATAGATTTAGAGGAGAATTGATATCATTTCAAAGATTAGTCTTCCTTCCCCTGCCCCCCAAAATAATTAAGATATTATTTTAGTGTTCAAACAGGAAGTATATAAAAGGTTCATGTATATTTTCCATAGGTTTCTTTCAAAGAATTATATTGGTAGGTGTTTCAAAATGCTTGTGACTAATGAGAATCAGACATTTTATTTCTATTTTATTTCTTAGAATATGCAAAATGTGCTTTTTATGTGTTTAACTTGTATCAACTGACCTTTCCTGATCTACCTCCTGGGTGATGGCTTTGGTTTTTCTAAGAAGGAAATTCCTTTAGAAAAAGGCAGTTTTGCTTCTTTCTTTTAGTAATATAATGCACTAATAACAGTAATATAATGCACTAATAGTAGTTTTTATCCCTTTGTGATGTCTTTTAGACCCTGAACACCGTATCTGAGTGTCTTGACACGATTCTCCAGGGGGTGGGAGGAAAGCAAGGGGAGGGGTGAGTTGGTCTTCCTGCCTCTCAAAAAAAGGAGTGTGTGACCTGACTGTCATTGACCTCAACTGCTTCAAGTGTCACATGAATGAGGATAATAACTGTCCCTCCTCTGGCACCCCTCACCCACTCACTGTTTTCAGCCCTGAACCAGAAGTAACCCAGGTGATAACCGCCAGTGTTCAGATCAGGCATGTGGCCTCAGGTTCTGAGAGCCATTGTGAGTCACCATGACACCTCTCGGGCTTAGCCAATGGGACCTCAAGGAGGAAGAAGAAGACAAGGAGAGAAGAATTGCTCCTCTCACTCCTCTCTCGACCTCTCTTCTGGACGGACCGTCGTCTCTGACCGTCGTCTACAGAAACCTCAGTGGTCTGTGAGGTAAGCCACCCATTTGTAATATGGTTTGGGGCCGTTGCCACACTAACCCACCCGATGAATCCCAGCCCTACTGGGTAGAAGGGGGAGGTTACAGGACTACCATTTGTTCAAACCGGCATGGAGTCGGGACTGTAGAGAAGTGGGGAGGAGCATGGGCTCTAGATCCGGGGCTTTCTAACTTCCTTCCTCTTCTCTTTTCAGGCTTTCTCCGTCGGGTTCCTTTCGTGAAGGCATCTACGGTGTCGACCGGTCATGGAGAAAGAAAAGTCTGAAGTCCAGCCCAGCACATCCACACCCAGTGATGAGAAGAAGACGAGTGGCCGCCGCTCAAGACAAAACATGCCAACCAAAAATGTGCTGCACTTCCTGCTGGAAAGGCAGGTGGGCAGGCACAGGAGCGATGTGGATCTGTCCACATGGCTGTGGATGCTGACCTGAGCCACCCGGGGGGAGGTGGCTGGCCCTTGCTAAAAGAAACAAAAAACAGGGGCCTTACCTGCTTATGCCTACCCACAATTTTTCAAAGTGCAAAACAAAAACAAAATAAAAATTGATTTAATATGACATCCATCTCCCTTGTTTCAGCTACTACAATAAAAACTTTTCACCCCTTTCGGTTTGATATGCTTTTATTGCTCAAAGGGCGTTTTTCGCTTAGTTACCCTTAGTTACGCTTAGTTACGCTTAGTTACGCTGGGGATTCCATGCCTGGTAACGCGGAATGCAGGGGCTCTCCGGGCCTGGGAGGTGGTGAGATCCCACAGCAGGTCCCATCTCGTCCACCTTTAACCTGAAACAAGAGCCGGGGAACGGTGATGCAGAAGCGGGTCCTTCCAGAACCGAGACTCCTGTCCCTAGGCCTGGCTGTGTCCCCCTGGGAAAACTAGTTGCTACCCTGGTGAAAGACGTTGTTGAAGAACGGGCCACGAGCGGGGTGGGAAGTTTAGGGTACTGGTTTTGATTTTGTTATTCTGCCGCTCATGGGAATATCATTTTAGACACTATAGCATTGTGCCTTTGTTGGTTTTATTTCATATTTTAAAAAAATCAGGGGCGCCTGGGTGGCTCAGTGGGTTGAGCCGCGGCCTTCAGCTCAGGTCATGATCTCAGGGTCCTGGGATCGAGTTCCGCGTTGGACTCTCTGCTCAGCAGGGAGCCTGCTTCCCCCTCTTTCTCTTCCTGTCTCCCTGCCTGCTTGCGACCTCTCTCTGTAAAATAAATAAAAATAAAAAAAAAAATCAGAGCACATGACATTTTAATACGGGAACGTAACACCTCCAGGGCCTCCTGAAGGAAAGGGCTCTTCTCGCTGTCCCCCGGGGGCCCCCCTCGGCGGGGTGGGGTAAAGCCTGGTGGGCAGCAGCTGGCAGCGGAGAATGTGCGGGGCTGAATGAGGACGTGGGCGTGCAGAAGCGGGCTGTCGTGCACCGTGGGGACGCGGCCTGCCCACGGGAGAATGGGAGGGGGCGACGACCAGGGCACCCGAGCGAGGGCGGAGCCTCGGGAGCAGCACAGCCGTGGGCTCGCCTGTCCCGCGAAGCGGGGGACGATTCCAGTCCCTGTGCTCCCTGCCGGGCGGGCACAGTCCTCTGCCACCCCAACACGCGCCTGCCCACACCTCGGGACGCCCGCTCCTCCGTGTCCCTCCCGCCGGCGGTTAAGCGCAACCACTGCAGCCCTCCACGTGCAGTCACCTCCCCGGGCATGTCCCCTGTGCCGCCGCCGTCTGACTTGGCCTCTGGGGTCGCGGGAGGGGCTGCTTCGCGCACCCGCTGCCGCGCGGCTCACAGCAAAGGGAGGCGCGACGGGCCGGGTCGCTTGGGACGAGTCCCACAGCCGCCACCTTGAGCGACGGGAAGCGCTGCGCTGAGGGCTGTGGCCATGGACCTTTTGGTGCCAGGCGGCGTGGGCGCACAGCTGTGCGCACACGTCCCCGAACCGGAGCAGTGGGTGGCACTCGAGAAGCCCCAGAGCAGCTGGCACTGCCTACGGCGCATCTCCGTGGTGCGCCTGACCCTGGGCAGAGGCCGGTCCCAGGCAGCACACACGCGGTGGCACCTCCGACCACAAAACAGCTGAGGGCCATGTTCGTGGGGCAGAGGTTGTGGGGCGGAGGTGGGGGTGGGGGGTTGGAGGTTGGAGAGGCCTGGGCACAGAGACTCCACCGAGTGCCTATCGATGGATCATCGATCGTACTGGAAGGACATCCCCCCACCACAAAGTTACGGGGGGGGGTGCATTTCAGTGTCCATGTGCAGGGCCCCATTTGTGTCTCCGAAAGTCAGAAGCACAAATAAGACATTCAATAGGGCAGCGGCTGGCAAAGACAGGAGAGGGAGACAGAAAGAGGGAACGGGAAAGGAAATTGGCCCCAGGGGTCGATCCTGGGCACTGCCTGCACAGCACTGCTCACGTCCACACCCATCCTCCTTAACAGCCTTCTGGTTCGTCTAGGGGCCCAGACCCTCTTCCCAGAGGAATCCTTCCCATGGGGCTTGACAGCATCCCTAGAGAACCAGCACCGAAGGTCCAGGAAAGAGGCTCCTTCACTCCCAAAGGCTCCGGAAAAGCGGACACAATGCCCAGCCTTCCTCAGTCTTCCTCGAGTGAGGAAAGGAACAGGAACAAGAAGTGAAAATGCAACGAGGAAGGGGTGGGCCACCTCTCTTTCTCGATTTTCAGTTGGCTGCCTGCCTCTCCTTCCCTCTCCCCCAAGTCTGAGCCAGCTGGAAGGAAAGGGGAGGAAGGGGCTCCCTCCTGTGTGTAAAGGGGGTCTGTGCTCTGAGGGCCACCTGAACCCATTTAGCGGAAGGATAAATGGACATGCTGCTGGTAAGTTACATACACATTTTTAAAAAAGATTTTATTTATTTATTTGACAGAGAGATGAGAGGCAGGCGGAGAGAGAGAGGGGAAAGCAGGCTCCCTGCTGAGCAGAGCCTGATGCGGGGCTCGATTCCAGGACCCTGGGATCATGACCTGAGCCGAAGGCGGAGGCTTTAACCCAATGAGCCACCCAGGCGCCCCACATAAACATTTTTTAATAAAGATTTTTATTTATTTATTTGACAGAGATCACAAGTAGGCAGAGAGGCAGGCAGAGAGAGAGGAAGGGAAGCAGGCTCCCTGCTGAGCAGAGAGCCCGATGTGGGGCTTGATCCCAGGACCCTGAGATCATGACCTGAGCTGAAGGTAGTGGCTTAACCCACTGAGCCACCAGGCGCCCCTACGTATACATTTTAATTGTAAAGAATCTTTCTAAAGAAAACATACATCTGGGGGCGCCTGGGGTGGCTCAGCCTGGGTAAGCTTCTGACTTTTGGTTTCACCTTGGGCCAAGATCTCCAGGTTTTAAGATCAAGCCCCGTTTGGGCTCAGCGCTGGGCACACAGTGGGCTTAAGATTCCCCTCTCCCTTGCTGCTTCCCCCCACGCGCCAGGTGCTGGGGAGTTCTCTCAGTCAATCAATACTTTTTTAAAAAAGATTTTATTTCTTTGACAGAGAGAGACACAGGGAGAGAGGGAACACAAGCAGGGGGAGTGGGAGAGATAGACGCAGGCTTCCCACTGAGCAAGGAGCCTGAAGCGGGGCTCAATCCTCAGACCCCGGGATAATGACCTGAGCTGAAGGCAGCCGCTTAATGACTGAGTCACCAAGGCGCCTCAATCAATAATTTTTTTTTTTTTTGAAAAGAAATACATGTGTCTAGGAACAAAAGTTCGAGGCCCATGGGTGGCTCAGTTGGTTAACTTCCAACTGTTCAGACTTCAGCTTCGTCTTGATCCCAGCGTCTTGGGCTGGAGCCCCATGAGGGGCTCCCTGTCCCATGGGAGCTTGCTTCTCCCTCTCCCTGCTGTTCCTCTTGCTTGTGTGCTCTCTCTCTCTCTCTCTCTCTCTCTCTGACAAATAAATATTTTTTAAAAAGTTCTATTAGCGGGGTGCCTGGGTGGCTCAGTGGGTTAAGCCTCTGCCTTCGGCTCAGGTCATGATCTCAGGGTCCTGGGATTGAGCCCCACATCCGGCTCTCTGCTCAGCAGGGAGCCTGCTTCCCTTGCTCTCTCTCTCTGCCTGCCTCTCCGCCTACTTGTGATCTCTCTCTCTCTCTGTCAAATAAATAAATAAAATCTTTTTTTAAAAAAGTTCTAGGAACATCTGGGTGGCTCAGTCAGTTGAGCATCTGCCTTCGGCCCAGGTCATGGTCCCAGGCTCCTGGGATCGAGTCCCACATCAGGCTCCTTGCTCCGCCCAGGGGCCTGTTTCTTCCTCTGCCTCTGCTCTCCCTGCTTGTGCTCTCTCTCTCTCCTCCCAACAAATATATAAATAAAATCTTAAAAAAAATAAAAAATAAAAATAAAGTTCTATTAGCATCAAGTACAGTCTCTAAGACTATAACTTCTCTCTGAAGGCAAAATAGCCATTAAATCACTTTGTTCTTTTAGACATGCTTTTGTCTAGGGAGTGGAGCAAAGGTCAGTGTGAGGCCGTCCATCCATCCATCAAACAAACAAACATAGGCAAAATACTTCTGCCAGCTCATTTTCCCAGACATCACACAGTTACAGAAACCTTTCAAAAATGTGTCTCTTTTCCCTGAAATAATTCAATTATGATTCATGAAATCATGAAGTCACGTTTACTGTCATAACATTTTAGAACTCTTGAAAGCTTAGACTGTATTTCCTCTAAACACTTCATGTTATACATAAAATGCTGAGCCGTTAAGTAGGGCACAGTGACTTGGAGCTTTCCCCAGTCTCTTGCTCAAACACTGGGACAGAAGCCCTCAGTCCTGTTGCCTAGAACTGTATACTATGTTTCTCCATGGGACTGCAACAGATATTTTTAGTCTACTCAACTTGATTCCAAGTGGCCTTTTTTTAATGAAGACTTTATTTATTGATTTGACACAGAGAGAGAGAGAGAAAGAGAGAGATCACAAGCAGGCAGAGAGGCAGGAAGAGAGAGGGGGGAAGCAGACTCCCCGCTGAGCAGAGAGCCGGATGTGGGGCCCGATCCTAGGACCCTGAGATCAAGACCTGAGTTGAAGGCAGAGGCTTAACCCACTGAGCCACCCAGGTGGCCCCTCCAAGCGGCTTTTTGTAGAATAGACATTAGAAATGCATTGTGATAGCTGTGAACCAAAAATTAAAATATTGGGGATAAAATTCCATTTACAATAACAGGAATAGAATCGGCCACGAACCACATTTAAAGGAAGAATGCAGAGCTCTGACTAGTCTTTTCAGATATTATACAATGTGCAGACCTTATTAAAAAAAGGGGGTGCCCGGCTGGCTTAGTCAGAGGAGCATGTCACTCTTGATCTCAGGATTGTGAGTTTGAGCCCCATGTTAGGTGTAGAGATTACTTAAATAAATATATAAACTTTGTAAAAAAAAAAAAAAAAAAACCTTAACAAAAGGAGAGATGAAGTTCTGCCGACCAACAGGCAGAAAGGTAGTCAGGGAACCCAATAGGTTCTAGCTCCAACAAAAGGGGATAAAACCAGAGACGGAAACCACTTGAGAACTACCCTTTTAGCTACCAGTGACCTTCCCTTTGTTCATACTCCACACCCCTCCCCTCCCCCTCTGTTGCTGATCTGTTATTAAGCAATGTCTGGCTGAATTAAGGTTGCTGTGATTCAAATCAGGTAATAGGCAGAAGTGTAAATAAAGGAGATGGTGGGTTGATGCTGTTAGGAAAACAAAAGTAAGAAACAAAAGAAATAAGGAGAACACGATAACACAACAACAAAATACAAAAGGCAGAGAAAGTATAATTCTAGGAAAAAGAACTACTCCCAGGTAGTGTATGAGAAAGTTAGACATACTCTTTTTTAATAGCACTAAGAAATTTTATATCATGGGGGAAAAATGAAATTAAAGAAGAAATGATTAGATAAAGAAGGAAATAAACAGTTAACAATGAGCAAAGTTCATGTAAGAAATGGAAGAAATAAAGCCCCTGCTTAAATGAAACCACATTAGAAAATGAGGAATCAGAAATGGAGAGTGCTGAAAAACAGAAAAAAAAGAGGGCTGATACAAGGAAATAGAATAGTAAAGAAAAAAAAAAACAAAGAAATAAAAGCCTCTCAAAGACAGGGGAAGACGTGGAAGGAAGAGCACAGTGTCTTAACCTGTGGGCTGTTGTTACCCCTCCATCTGCAACTGCAAAAGTCATTGTTTTAACCCACTGAGCCACCCAGGCGCCCCAAAGATTTTATTTATTTATTTATTTGACAGATTAGAAGAAGGCAGAGAGGCCGGCAGAGACAGTGGGGGAAGCAGGCTTGGAAAAGTCATTGTTTTAGAAGGGGGACCTAGCATTCTGCTTTTTCTCCCCCCCCCCCTTTTTTAAAGGCTTTATTTATTTACTGGGTGGAGAGAGTGAGAGAGAGAGCACAAGCAGGGGGAGTGGCAGGCAGGAGAGGGAGAAGTAGGCTCCCTGCAGAGCAGGGGGAGCCCTATGTGGGGCTCGATCCCAAGACCCTGAGATCATGACCCGAGCTAAAGGCAATCGCTTCACCAACTGAGCCACCCAGGTGCCAGTACGCTGCTTTTTCTATTCTCTTCTGCAATTTATCATGTCAGAAGGTTGAATTTGCCACAAATTCAGTGGATTAAGCATCAGAAATGTATTGCCTATCAGTTCTGCAGATTAGAAGTCAGACATCATGTGTGGTTAGTGCTACCCCTTTGGAAGGCTGTGAGGGAGAGCCTGTTCCAGGCCTCTCTAGCTCCTGGTGGTTTGCTGGCAAGATCTGGCATTTTTTTGTGTAGTAGTCAGGGTTCTCTGAAGACAGGGCCAATAGGGTGGCTGGCTGGATGGATGGATGGGCAGACGGACAGATGGATTATAGGTAGATAGAGGCAGATTTATCAGAAAGAATTGTCTGGAGTTATTATGGAGGCTCTGAAGTCCCAAGACCTTCAGTCAGCAAGCTGGAGACCCAGGAGGGCCAATGGTGAAGGATCTTGTCTGAAAGACAGCAGGCTTGGCACCCAAGGAAAGCCAACGTTTCAGTTCAGATCTCTGTCCTCACTCAATCGCTCAGTCAGGCAGGAGGAGTTTCTTCTTATTCATAGGAGGGTCCGTTTTTTTGTTCTCTTCAGGTCTTCAACTGTTTGAAAGAGGCCCACCCACGTTAGGGGGCAATTTGTTTTACTCAATCTACCAATTCAAATGTTAATCTCATTCAAAACACCCTCCAGACACACCCACAGCAATGTCTGACCATAGGGCTCAGTACCCTGTGCCTCCAGGCCAGTTGAGACGTAAAATTAACCCTCCTGCATACAGCTCTGCTTCATCTCCCAGATCTTGGCTTCCCCTTCATGTGGCAGTCTCCCTGCACACAAGTGTGCCCAAATGTCCCCTTTTTAGCACACCAAGCCGTACAGAATTGGAGGCCCATCCTCGTCAAGAATAACCTCATCTTAACTAATTGCATCTTCAACGACCCCATTTCCAAATAAACGCACTTTGAGGTGTCGGGGGTTAGGACTTCAGCATATGAATTTGTCAGGGGCACAATTCAATCCATAATGGAAGGCACAAGGCACGTCAGTGATTTTTTCAGAATATTCCATTCTAAGCGAATAGTGGCCCCCACCAGGCTTACACAATGGGAATTTGCCTACTGTGGGTAACAGATCTTCTCAAGTATGTGTGGTGTCTAAACAGGGTGTCTCTCTTGATCGGATGGGGGCCCCCAAGGGTGGATGACAATCAGGTGGAAGCCAGTGGCGTTGGTGGTGAAAAAGATTCACCTGAGGCAGAGCAAAGGGGATAGAAGTTTCTGGAACACAGCTCGAGGGAGCTGTGGGCAGGACAGCAGGGGTGAGGCTTCCTGCCAGGAGGCAGGGGGTGGGGGCCGTTTTTAAAGGGGGAAGAGGAGGGGCTATGGTGACCTATGGATTTCTCCCATTTTTGGTAACAATGCCTGGGCCTAAGTAGCCCATTGGTCACTTAGGGCCTATGGATATCTTGAGGAGGGTGGCTGGGTGGTCCTGCCTGGATTCAGCCAGGGGGTCCCTGTGGGCCCTTTCTACAATCCATCCCCAAAACATTGCCTAAAAGCAGACTCTACAATACGCAGTGACATAAGAAATTTAGGCAGCCGTGAGCCCATTTTGCAAAACTGTCTTTAAGGCAAAAAGTAGAGTCAGTCATGACCTAAATCAAAGGAAATGATTTAGGACTGGATGAACAGGTTAAAAGGAGAGGAGGATTGTGGTTGGAAGTGTGTGGAATAAGAACTACTTTTGCTATATCAAAGTATATGACATTCCAATATTTTTATACTAAGCTTGTATTAATTTGTCATCAAACCTGTTTTTTTAAAAAATATTTTATTTATTTTATTTGACAGACAGAGATTACAAGTAGGCAGAGAGGCAGGCAGAGAGAGAGAGAGAGAGAGAGAGAGGAGGAAGCAGGCTCCCTGCTGAGCAGAGAGCCCGATGCGGGATCCGATCCCAGGACCCTGAGATCATGACCTGAGCCGAAGGCAGCGGCCTAACCCACTGAGCCACCCAGGTGCCCCCAAACCTGTTTTTTTTTTACCGTTTTATTTCTCTATGTGTCAGAGAGAGAGTGCACAAGCAGGGAGAGCAGCAGGCAAAGCGAGAAGCAGGCTCCCTGCTGAGCAAGGAGCCGGCTGGATGTGGGACTCCATCCCAGGACGCTGGGATCATGACCTGAGCGGAAGGCAGACACTTAACCCACTTAGCCAACCACGCGTCCCCAAAACATGTTTTGTTTTGTTTTGTTTTTTAAAGATTGTATTTATTTGACAGGCAGAGATCACAAGCAGGCAGAAAGGCAGGCAGAGAGAGAGGGGAAGCAGGCTCCCTGCTGAGCAGAGAGCCCGATGTGGAACCTGATCCCAGGACCCTGAGATCATGATCCGGGCCGAAGGCAGAGGGTTAACCCTCTGAGCCACCCAGGCGCCCCAACATGGTTTTTTTTTTAAAGTCACTTTGTTTAGTTCTCTTTGAGTTAATACTACTAAACACAAGTCTTTCCAAATGAGCACTATCACAGTGTCCTTTGAATAACAAATATCATCTTAACAATTTACATTTGTGTATTGCTATAGAATTTTAAAAGTAATATTACAATATCATATTAATATTCACAGCCACCTAATTACATTGGTGCATGTATGTTAACTCTGTTTTAAATATTTTGCCTCAGATCATTTAGCTATAAATTATAAATTATGAACCATGAATCCATTTAGTATACAGTTTACTAAAATGTGTTAAAAATATTTGACTGAATAATGATTGTGAAAGTCTTGAGTAAAATAGAGCTAGTCTTGAGGGTGCCTGGGTGGCTCAGTGGTTTAAAACCTCTGCCTTCAGCTCAGGTCATGATCCCAGGGTCCTGGGATGGAGCCCCACATTGGGCTTTCTGCTCCGCGGGGAGCCTGCTTCCCCCCCCCATCCCTTGCCTGCCTGCCTCTCTGCCTACTTGTGATCTCTGTCTGTCAAATTAATTAATTAATTAATTAATTAAATCTTTAAAAATAAATAAATAAATAAATAAAATAGATCTAGTCTTGGTGGGAAAGAACACTCAAAAGGAGTTCTTTGAGGTACACAATAATGCTTGATGTGGCTGTGGGTGGACATCAGTATATAAAATTTAGCTTTACATCAGCATCCAAACAAATCCTCCTTTCTGTGAGTCTTTTGCTTGATTAGATTTTACCTTCTTTTTTTACTTCTGCTGAATTGTAATTTCATTTCAAAAAATGAAATAATTTGAATAAACTCATGTTTGTTAAACAGCTGTCCATCTTTCAAATACAAATAAATTGGCTTTATTTTTTTTATTTTTTAAAAGATTTTATTTATTGATTTGAGAGAGAGACAGTGAGAGAGAGCATGAGCGAGGAGAAGGTCAGAGAGAGAAGCAGACTCCCCGTGGAGCTGGGAGCCCGATGTGGGACTCGATCCCGGGACTCCAGGATCATGACCTGAGCTGAAGGCAGTCGTCCAACCAACTGAGCCACCCAGGCGTCCCTAAACTGGCTTTAAATATGAACTCTAGACCATATTGAATCTATCACTTTCCTTTGAATAACCAAGGACACAAAGCCATAAATGCAGTTTTTAAATTATTATACAATTGTCTGGGTTTTTTAAAAAATAACAAGATGCAGATGACTGAGGATCCAGATACAAATTAGTGACAAAGAAATGGAAGATTAGCAAACTAGAACTTGGGGCACCTGGGTGGCTCAGTAGGTTAAGCGTTTGCCTTCGGCTCAGGTTGTGATTCCAGGGTTCAGGGATTGAGCCCCAAGTCTGGCTCCCTGCTCAGCGAGAAGCCTGCTTCTTCCCTCTTCCACTGCCCCTGCTGGTGTTGCCTCCCTCACTGTGTCAAATAAATAAATAAAATCTTATTTAAAAAAAAAGAAAGAAAAGAAAACTAGACCTTGATGAGCAGACTAGTGGGCAGGATCTTTCATGATGAATGTTGAGCAATGATGCTGATGGGGAGCTAAATCCACCATTGTGGTGGAAAATTTTGTGCCTCGCTAAAATCTAGTCTTTTCTTTTTGAAACTGGCAACCACTTGGCTTGTGATGTCTCTAATGCATCCTGCTTTGCTTTCTCTTAAACTGCTTGCATGTGAAAGCAGAAATGAAGCTATATTAATTCATTGTCCTTTTTGCCACTGATTCTCCATTACATTTGATTTTTAAAATTTTATTTTTATTTTTTAAAGATTTTATTTATGTATTTGAGAGAGAGTGAGAGAGAGAGAGATCATGAGTGGGTGGAAGGGTAGAGGGAGAAGCAGACTCCCCAGTGAGCAGGGAGCCCAATTTGGGACTTGATCCCAAGACCCTCAGATCATGACCAGAGCCAAAGGCAGGGGCTTAACTGACTAAACCATCCAGCTGCCCTACATTTGTGAATTTTTTTTAAGCCATGGTGCTGGGAGGGAGAAGATGAGTAGAATGCCTGATACTTCCTGCACTGTTGCCTGGGAAAAGTGACCATCAATATTTGTTTGCCTAGACAGTAGTTTGGGAGTACTTTGCAGACAATATAGGAAGGGTCAAATTTGTTTGTTTTTTTTTAAATTTGTATTTTTTTCTTTAAAAAGTATAAATGGGGTGCCTCGGTGGCTCAGTGGGTTAAGCCTCTGCCTTTGGCTCAGGTCATGATCTCAGGATCCTGGGATCGAGCCCAGCATCCGGCTCTCTGCTCAGCAGGGAGCCTGCTTCCTCCTCTCTCTCTCTGCCTGCCTCTCTGCCTACTTGTGATCTCTGTCTGTCAAATAAATAAATAAAATCTTTTAAAAAAAGTATAAATAAAGAATATATTTAATTAATGATAAATAAAAGAGAATAAAGTATTTATTGTTTAAATGCTTTCATTATTGTTGCCTTTCATGATGATTTTAGCTAAAATTTTAACAATTTGAGAGTTATTTGTAGGAAACAAAGTCATAATTTATTGCTAGTCACTTCACTCTGTTCAGTGACTCAAATATTGATATACTTCGAGACAAATCGCCAAAATTAACAAAAAGCAGTTTTAAGAACTGATGTGCCCAGCTCTCTGCTTGGCAGGGAGCCTGCTTCCCCCCTCTCTCTGCCTGCCTCTCTGCCTACTTGTGATCTCTCTCTGTCAAATAAATAATAAAATCTTTTTTAAAAAATTGACGTGCCATTTCCCATGTGCCAGGTTTGTGAAAGAACTATTGTCACCATTTCATAACCGTTTCCAGGAAAAAGTGTTGTATTTAAATACATGCTCTAGATTTTATGGAAGTTCCAATTATCCATGGTTACATAGCAATTTATAACTCGGGATGAAGTCCTTCAACCAGTGTCAGTATTTAATTTGATAGTGTTTTGTTAGGTATTTGGGGCCACATTAAAGAAAATCAATTTTCTTTTCTATATTATCACATCAGAATGAGAAAAAGCACCTTTCCTCCCTGCTGTACACCTGTCGTTTCAACAGGAAATCTCACAGACATGGTAATTATTTAGCAGAACATCGACGGAAGTGCAAGTAAATAAGGCCGCATAGCAGTCTGAAACTTGTGCTCAAATGCATGTTCAAGAGAACCTTTAACATATCAAAACATTCTAAGTTTTGTCCTGGTAATCTTAAAAAAAATAAAAGTGCCAGTTATTTTACCAGCAAAGTGGGTTTATTTGGGAACAGCAGAGAATTACAACCTGCGATAAGCAAGTTTGGGCAACACCATAGGTAAGTCTAGAGAAAGAAGGAGGAGAAGGCTCTTTAATAAAGGGGACCAATGGGCAGGGCTCTTGTAAACTAGAAGTCCATTGGAGTAAACTGGGAGTTCTAACTATAGTGGCTTCTCATTGGCTGAGCTGTTGCCAGGGGGTCTTCCTCCCTCCTCCCTCCCTACTCCTCCCTCCCTTGCAGTATCCACCTGCAAGGTCCTTCTCTTCATGCTGGGTCTGCGATTGACCTTGAGCAGTAGGTAGGGGAGCTGCCCCTGGCCACCTCCCAACTCCATTTTAGAGAGGTTTCCCTTTATTAATTTTCACACCTTCAAACTGTTACCAATAATGTTCCTATATAATATTTTTAACTGACTCAGAAACTTTCAATGACTCCTTACTGCCTAAAGAATCAAGTCCAAGTTTCTAAACACTCAATGATCTGACCTCAACCCACCTTTTTAGTCTCCTGTCTCCCTGTGCAGGCTTCTTAAGTTCAGGCAGACAGCTGTGGGATGGTCACAGCTCAGCCAATGAGAAGTCACTATACTTCCAACCCCCAGTTTCCCCCACAAGAGCCTTCCTCTCCTTTGTTCTCTAGATTTGCCTATGGTTTTGTCGCAGCTAACTTCTCCCAGATTGCAATTCTCTGCTATTCTTGAATAAACCCATTTTTGCTGGTAAAGTATTTGGCAGTTTTATTTTTAAGGTTAACAAAGGATATCTTTATTAAGGGGAAACTATCATGGGCTAGCATTCTCTGAAGAAATCCGCATTTCCCAAGTATCCCAGTTTGGAGCCTATCAGAATGGTCCAGATGAAAGATGGTAAGGACCAAAATTAGGTTGAAGACTGTGCCCAGCTCAGTTTGAAGATTTAATTTTTCAATTTTTTTGACAAGCCTTAGTAATTCATTAGATGTGAAGGCTTAGAAGGATGTAGATAAAGACTTGGAAATCAATTCAACCTCACTGGCTAAAACAGTTGAAATTTTGTTAACTGAAATAGGGCACAGAAGAGGAGAAACAATTTTTGAGTTTAAGGTAATGGATTAAATTTTAGACAGATAAGGTATTTGGGAGACATCAGTGAGGAATTGTTTACCAAGCAGTTAAACAAAAGCTACTATTTATAGAGGGTTCACTGTGTGTCAGGCATTTTGCTAAGCCCTTGACATGCACTGCATTGCTTAAAACTTATGTTAGCCTTATGAGAAAGATTTTCTTATCATCTCTTAGGGACCAAGAAAATGAGCCTTAGAAAAGTTACATAACTTTCTCTAAGCCACATACTTGCTAGTAACTGAACCAAGATTGAAACTGAAGCAATCTTACAGTATGGCCCACTCTATTGGCCACCACCCTGTATTAGCTCCCTAATATGTAAGATTTGGAGCTTGGGAGAGAAATCAGGGCTAACACAGTACATTTGGAAGTTTATTCCACAAGCCTTTATTGAGCTCCTGCCAAGGTCTGAGTACAGTGTTCTGAGTTTCAAGCACAGAAAAGCCATTGGCATGGTCCTCAAAGTGAAAATGGAAATAATAGACTTGAATAAAGGAGTATGAGCAATAGGAAGAGAAGAAGCTAAAGTTAAGAATCCCAATCCCGGGTTGAGGAGCGGCGGGGTGGCTTAGTGGGTTAAGGCCTCTGCCTTTGGCTCAGGTCATGATCTCAGGGCCCTGGGATTGAGCCTGGCATCGGGTTCTCTGTTCAGTGGGGAGCCTGCTTCCCTCTCTCTCTGCCTGCCTCTCTGCCTACTTGTGATCTCTGTCTGTCAAATAAATAAATAAAAACCTTTAAAAAAAAAAAAAAGAAAAGAATCCTGGGTTGGGCCCATGAGTAGACAACACTCAAGAAGAGGGAAAATTAGGGGCATCTCGATGGCTGAGTCTATTAAGCGACTGACTCTTGGTTTCGGCTCAGGTCATGATCCGGGTCCTGAAATCGAGCCCTGCATCAGGCTCTGCACTCAGCTCAGCGTTGGCTAGTCCCTCTCCCTCTGCCCCTCCTTCTGCTTCCCCCCACCTCTCTCTTAAAGTAAATGAAATCTTTTTAAAAACAAACATTATTTACAAAAGAAGATGAGGAGGCAAAAATAAGTAGTCAGAGAAAGTGGAAGAAAACTCAATCCAAGTGGCAAGTGAACTAAGGAAAGAGTGGCCAACACTGTCAAGTGCTCCAGAAAATACTTCAATGAAAGAAGATTGAGAGGAACTGTTAAGTCTTACAGTTTTGGGTGTAATTAATTATCTTCTCAGCAACTGGCCTCTTGAGACTTTTTAAGAGAATGTAAAGGACAAATGCGAAGGTATATGTAAACAATACACAGTTAAGTCATGAACAACATGGGAGTTAGGAGCTCCCATCCCTCTGTGAAATGGAAAATCCATCTATAACTTTTGCTTCCCCAGAACGTAACTACGAATAGCCGACTGTTGACTTACTGATAACATAAACAGTCAACACATATTTTGTATGTTAGATGTATTATATACTGTGTTCTTGCAATAAAGTAAGCTAGAGAAAAGAGCATGTTATTAAGAAAACCACAATAAAGAGAAGACACATTTACAATACTGCCCTGTAGTTATTGAAAAACAATATCCACATAAGTGGGCCTGCACCATTCAAATCCAAATTGTTCAAGGCTCAACTGTACTTCAGAATTTTGAGCACGAAAAGAAAAACAGATACAAGAGGATGGCCTAAGGGAGATGCCAAAATTGAAGAGAAGGTTTTGTCTTCGGCTTTCTGCCTCACAGGTGTTTCCCTGATTCTAGAGCCTGAGGGAAGGGGATTCTTTACAAAATTGAAGCACTTTGTTCTTACAAAATCAGAATTGATGGGTAGATGATCAGATAATTGAAAATGCAGATTCAAATGCAAAATCATATTGATAATGATACCTGCATACATTAAGCATCTTATTTTAATATGAAATCTGTAAATATTCATTTACTTAGCAACTTTTTGCTATGCAGCCAAGGCCTTTTCTTTGCACAAAGGCCTGCCAGTTGCATTTCTTTGTGGGTTGTCCCAATCATCACATTCGTATGCAGTCTCCCCCCCCACCCCTCCCAGTTTGGGTCTCTTTATTTAATTTTTGGAAAGATTTCTTTTTTATGTAATCCCTACACCCAATGTGTGGCTCGAACTCACAACCCTGAGACCCAGAGTCTCATGCTCTACCGACTGAGCCAGCCGGGTGCCCCAGTCTGTGTCTCCTTGAAGGGAAGCAGACCTTAGAGTCCCCCGTGAAGCAGCTCAAATACTGAGATCTTCTTGATTTTTTTCAGGAGCCTTTCAATCTTTTGCCATTTTCTTTGTCATCAGAATTCAACGATTTTAATAACGAATTTCCAAAGACTTTGTTTTGTTAGTATTTCTTTTTTAAAAAATTTTTAGTTCCAGCATAGTAAACAGACTTTCCGAAGACTTTCAATCTCGTCTTCATAAAAGGATAAACTCTCTTTTCACAGCGGTATTTCACTGGTTTATACACTGACTCAAGCCTCCACCAGACCTCCAGACAAGCACCTGGAGAAAGGGGTTCATCGCAGTGGAGTCGGGGGCCACAAGAAGAAAACAATTGCCCTGCATTTGGGACTGCAGGGTGAAAAGAGGAATGTCCCCCTGCCCGGGCCAAATGTGGACTCTGAGTGAAAGCCTTACTGGGTCATTTGGGAAAGGACCCCAACCAAGAGAACTGCCAGGAGTCCAAAAAGCTTTAGCAAAAGAGGCAGGGAGTGGGGGGGTGTCTTATGGGAAGAACAGAGGAGAGGTGTTGCCCAGGTTCCACATTGAAGGAGCGGCCTCAGATGTTCCTAGTGGAAGAATCTCAAGGAAATACATGAAACGCATCCCACAAAGGAAAGAATCAACTCTCGACAGCCATACCCAGACCAAAGAGCATCACGGCCGAATCATGATACTACTCTTCAAATAAGACTCCTCACATCCTCAACATTCACCCTTCCTTCATCCTGCCTTGAGCCTGGAGATGTGTGACCCCATTCAGCACTTTACAGGTGTAAGGAAACAAACAAATAAACAAAAAAACGATTCCAAGGCAGGAAAATAGAAGCCAACCACATCTCTACTTTGCTACTAGAAAGTTTCTAACTTAAGTAGGTCCTAACTGGGACAGAAACATGATGGAATTTTATACAAGTGGTGGAAAGAAAAATTCTTTTCTACACTCCAGATCTATCAGCTGGATTAAGAATTAAATTTAGGGGGTGCCTGGGAGGCTCAGTGGTTTAAGCCTCTGCCTTTAGCTCAGGTCATGATCTCAGGGTCCTGGGATCGAGCCCTGCAGGGAGCCTGCTTCCCCCTCTCTCTCTGCCTGCCTCTCTGCCTACCTGTAATTTCTGTCTGTCAAATAAATAAATAAAATCTTTAAAAAAAAGAATTAAATTTAGGGGCGCCTGTCTCAGTCAAAAGAGCATGTGACTCTTGACCTCGGGGTCATGAATTCAAGCCCCACAGTGGGTGTAGAGATGACTTAAATAAATAAAACTTTAAAAAAGAGTTAAATTTGTATGAGACAGATTAACAAAGAAAAACCCATTATGTGCACATGGAGACCCAATATTGAATTTGAGACCCCCAAAAATGACCAAGTCTTCCTTTTAGACAAGGAAATAATAAATCTGCAAGGAATTGACAGGACCAAAAAAAAAAAAAAAAAACACAGAAAAAAAACACAAAACCCTTTGTGAGTTTCAGTGAGGAAGGAATTCTAAACAGATTTGGGCCAGGGTCCTACATTAGTTCAAAGTAACCAAGATTATTTCTACAGGCTTCTCTGCTCTGAATTCCCCCACCTCTGTCAATAAGGATGTCTCTGGGGTGCCTGGGTGGCTCAGTTGGTTAAGCAACTGCCTTTGGCTCAGGTCATGATCCCGGGGTCCTGGGATGGAGTCCCACATCGGACTCCCTGCTCAGCAGGGAGTCTGCTTCTCCCACTGATCTCTCTCCTCTCATGCTCTCTCTCTCTCAAATAAATAAATAAAATCATTAAAAAAAATAAGGATATCTCTTTATTTCTTGGTCCTGGAAGGGCACCTTTCAGATGGGAATTTATTTCTTGCTTTTAGGGGGACACAGGAGGTTCTGGGTGGCCTCTGTTCATAGGCTTTCTCTTAAGCAGCTTTTTTATTTAAAGATTTTATTTATTTATTTGATAGAGATCACAAATGGGCAGAGAGGCAGGCAGAGAGAGAGGAAGGGAAGGAGGTTCCCCGCTGAGCAGAGAGCGGGACATGGGGCTCGATCCCAGGACCCTGAGGCCATGACCTGAGCCGAACGCAGAGGCTTTAACCCACTGAGCCACCCAGGTGCCCCTTAAGCAACTTTTGTTTTAAATAATATGTTAAAGTGGCACATTTTGGGGAATCCCACCTTTGGCCCCTACAGTAGTTTGGGATTTTGACTGTTAAAAGAGACTGGGTATTTTATTTTATTTTATAGATTTTATTTATTTATTTATTTATTTATCAGAGAGCACAAGAACAAGCAGGGGGATCAGCAGGTGGAGGGAGAAGCAGGAGCCTGATGTGGGACTCCATCACACAACCCTGGGATCATTACCTAAGCTGAAGGCAGATGCTTAACTAACTGAGACAGCCAGATGTCCCAATAGTTCTCTCTTTTATTTTTTAAGATTTTATTTATTTATTTGAGAGAGAGAGAAAGAGCATGAGTGGAGAGAAAAGCAGAGGCAGAGGGAGAAGCAGGCACCCCACTGAGCATGGAGCTTGACGTGGGGCT
Organism: Mustela erminea; assembly: GCF_009829155.1. Taxonomy (NCBI): domain Eukaryota; kingdom Metazoa; phylum Chordata; class Mammalia; order Carnivora; family Mustelidae; genus Mustela; species Mustela erminea. The sequence continues at coordinate 113,712,335 of NC_045635.1, read as the reverse complement.
CGATCCTAGGACCCTGAGATCATGACCTGAGCTGAAGGCAGATGCTTAACTGACTGAGTCACCCAGGCGTGCTGAGACTGGACAGTTAATTACTGAAATTATCTTATTTTTATGATAAATAGTGACCTTATAACTTTTTACTATCTAAAATTTAGCAAAATAATAATAGTAATCATCATCATCATCTAAGGAGTGGGGGTATCCAGTTTGGACCCAGAGAAGGTTTAAGGAAATTTGGAGGTGAAGTGCAGGAGGGGAGAATCTGCTTGTACCCTATATAGTTATCCTATTCTATGCAAAATTTACAAACAGTGATCAAGAACGTGTTTTAATTTCTGGAATATGTTGATAATAAACTGAATGTTACTTTTGCTCTTTTATCTTTACTGTGATAACCATTGTCAACCTTAAAAATAAAACTACCAATTAGACTCTCCGCAAAAATAGGTTTATTCAAGAATAGAAGAGAATTGTGATCTAAGTCACAGCAAAACCATAGGTAAGTCTAGAGACAGAAGGAGGGGAAGACTCTTTAATAAAGGGGGCCAGTGGGCAGGGCTCTTGTAAACCAGAAGCCCATTGGAGTAAAGTGGGAGTTCTAAGTATAGTGGCTTCTCATTGGCTGAGCTGTTGCCAGGGGGAAGAGGAAGTCTTCCTCCCTTCTGCTGGGATAATGAAGCAGTCACTATCCCAGCAGAAGGGAGGAAGACTTCCTCCAAGGTTCTTTTCTTCACGCTGGGTCTGTGACTGACTGGTGACAGGGCCTAAGAGCCCTCTCCCTGCAGACTTCCAGACTCCATTCTAAATGAGATTTCCTCTTATTAATTTTCACATCATCCTTCAGGATGAGGTAAGAGTATAGTCATTTAAATGTAAACATCGGAGCGCCCTGGTGGCTCAGTTGGTTGAGCCTCATACGCTTGGTTTTGGCTCATGTCCTGATCCCATGGTTTCTGATTTCCAGCCCCACATTGGGCTCCATGCTCAGCAGGAGTCTGCTTGGATACTCTCCCTCCCTCTGCCCCTTTCCCCACTCTCTCCCCTTCTCTCTAGCTCTAAAATGAATAAATATATCTTTTTAAAAATGTGAACATTAAGGGGGCACCTGGCTGGCTCAGTCAGTAGAGCATGTGAGTGTTGATCTCAGGGTTGCAAATTCAAGCCCCACGTGGGATGTAGAGCTTATTTTTTAAAAATTTTTTAAAGATTTATTTATTTATTTGACAGGCAGAAATCACAAGAAGGCAGAGAGGCAGGCAGAGAGAGAGAGAGGAGGAAACAGGCTCTCTGCTGAGCAGAGAGCCCGATGCGGAGCTCGATCCCAGGACCCTGGGATCATGACCTGAGCCGAAGGCAGAGGCTTTAACCCACTGAGCCACCCAGGCGCCCCAAGCTTACTTTAAAAGAAAGATAAAATCTTGGGGCTCCTGGGTGGCTCACTGGGTTCAGCGTCTGCCCTCAGCTCAGGTCATGGATGGAAAGACACCCCCCATCCTTCCCCAGCCTCCTGCTCCCTCCTCAGCAGGGGGGTCTGCTCCCTCTCCCTCTGCCCCTCCTCCCTGCTCGTGTTCTCTCCCTCTCTGAGAAATAAATAAAATCTAAAAAAAAAAAATACACTCTGGGAAAAAATCAAGTAAAATCTTTTTTAAAAATGTAAACATTGCTCTGATATAATTAATTCATGCATGGTTTTCCTTTCTGAGTGATTTCCCTACTGTACTACCCTCCGAATGGCTTCCTTTCCCAATATCAGGGATCAGAAACCGAGGTTTTACTTAGTTTTAGCTTTTTTTTCTATCTCCTAGGTATTGAAATATCCTTATTCATTCCATAATCATCACAAGGCACATACAAAGGCCTTAGTAAGGAGAGTACAGACATGTATAAACAGAAAGGAAAATAATGTTGAATCTAATTGTAAAACCCATGGGCCCCCTCAGCACTCTGTGGTTAGCCTGGAGCTTAAGTGGACACACATTGTGTTCTCACTGTTATGCCTGATTCTGTCTTTGTGTGAGGTTAAAGCTGCAGAGAACTGTGTCTTTTGAATAAAACAATATCTGAGGGCACCTGTTTGTGCCATTTGAATCCCCAATGAAGATTCATTTATTTCTTTTTTGAAAGCTTATAACCACCTGGCTGACGGTTCGTGAAATTTGTCCAAAATAAAAGCTGAAAGCAAGACTGTAAAGCAATATATGGAAACTAAATAAATTCATCTGCGTGAACGAACCCGCACACGCACCAAGTATTGTACGTAGAATGAAAACTCAACATGGCTTGCATACAAATGGACCTTTTTTATATTGTGTAGATGCTGCCATAATTAATAAAATAAAGCAATTTAAAAATATTTTACTTATTTATTTGACAGAGAGAGAGAGAAAGAGCACAAGTTGGGGAAGTGGCAGAGGGAGAGGGAGAAGCAGGCTCCCCACTGAACAGAGACCCTCCCCCCAATGTGGGGCTCAATCCCAGGATCCCGGGATCATGACCTGAGCCGAAGGCAGAGCCTTAAGTGGCTACACCACCCAGGTGCCCCAAATAAAACCATTTAAAAACAACAAAAACATAAGTCACCTGTGACATCTGGGGACAGATGCAACTGACCTTTCAATTGAGGACACTATTCCTAAAACTAAATACGAAATCGTAGAAGGAAAGAGTTTATAGTCATAATTTGGTTTTGATGGAACAGAATATGCAAAGAAACACAGACTTGCAGCTTGCATTGAGCATATAAGGATATCCTTACCTTGTATGTATACTTGATTTGAAGGAGTCGTGACATGGTGTGCCCTCCCCACAGACACAGCAGGTGCAGGCTGAATTGGGTGATCACTGAAGGGACATGTGCAAGCTGCACTAAGATCTTCTAACTGCCCACTGCCCAACCCCTATGAATGCTCGGAAATGCTCTTGTGCCAGGATCTGTAGGCTTCCTTATGTTGCTTTACACAGTTTCATTCATTGATACTCTCTTTATTTTTTGATTTTTTAAAAAGATTTTATTGATTGATTGATTTGACAGAGATCACAAGTAGGCAGAGAGGCAGGCAGAGAGAGAGGGGGAGGCAGGCCTCCCACCGAGCAGAAAGCCTGATTCGGGGCTCGATCCCAGGACCCTGGGATCATGACCCTAGCCAAAGGGGGAGGCTTTAACCCACTGAGCCATCCAGGCACCCCTCTATCTTTTTTTTTTAAGATTTTTATTTATTTGACAGAGAGAGAGATCACAAGTAGGCAGAGCACCAGACAGAGAGAGAGAGGGGGAAGCAGGGTCCCTGCCAAGCAGAGAGCCCGATGTGGGCCTCGATCCCAGGACCCCGAGACCATGACCTGAGCCAAAGGCAGAGGCCTAACCCACTGAGCCAGCCAGGCGCCAGATACTATTTCTGAGGTGGGTATAATAATACACATATCAATTAGCTTTTCATACATTTTGAATATGGTTAAAACTGTTGAGTCCATCCTTGATGCTAATATACAAATTATACACTTGGATGTATGCATTCACTATCCCAAGATAGGGCCACTGTATTCCCGTTGTGTGGAATGCACTTGACCTCCATGCCCCACCATGAAACTCCTACCTGTACTTCAAGGTCCTTTCTTCCATGTGTTCCTTAATAAACATCTTTGAAGCCTCTGCCTTCGGCTCAGGTCATGATCCCAGGGTCCTGGGATCAAGCCACGCATCAGGCTCTCTGCTCCGCAGGGAGCCTGCTTCCTCCTCTCTCTCTGTCTGCCTCTGCCTACTACTTGTGATCTCTGTCTGTCAGATGAGTAAATAAAATCTTTAAAAAGAAAAAAGAATAAACATCTTTGAAATTAATTTCTTAGTCTTTCTATAAACACAGTGGAAGAGAACACAGTAGAAGGGTTACAGGAGTTGAGGCATTTAGAAGATGGATTTAGAAAAGAGGATATATAGAGTCCTACCATTTGCCTACTGCAATCTGTCTCGAGCCCAAACTCAAGTGTCATAAGACCTCTGTTCACCGTCCGTGTCTGGAACTATACCTCGCACTTGCTATATTCCATGTCCTAGTCACTAGGACCAGCTACCTTCATCCAAAAGGACATGAACTACTCTTGCAACATGTCTGCTGCTTTCCTTGTGCTTTACTGCTGTCAATGCTATTCACTATTTTCTAGAATTTCATCTCTATATTCTTTACAATTCCACTGGTGCCTGTAAAAATCCCATTTCAGGCCAGAGGCAAACCTAAATGTGCAACAGAGGCTTAACCAGAATATACATTAAGGAAGTAAGTGCGCATTAGTTCCAAGCTCTATATGATATATTGTCTTCCTATAGTATTGAAAAGCACTATTTGCACTGCATCAACCAGAAAGTAAGTAGGACGAAGGCTCTAGGAATGCTGGCTATTTGCTATGAGAATGGTACTGGGCCTCTGCTTTCAGCAAAATAGAGAGAAAAATGGTCATGAATTTTGACTGCCCAGTATCCTCATGTTGGACTAGCAACTTGGATCCACTATCTCATTTAATCCTCAAAATCATGGTCAAGGTTAAGGAGTCTTTCTGACCCTTTAAAAAAAAAAGATTTTATTTATTTATTTGACAGTAGGAGAGCAAGAGAGAGAGCACAAGCAGGGGGAGCGGCAGGCAGAGGAAGAAGCCCACTCCTTGATGAGGAGGGAGCCTGATGTGGGAATGGATCCCAGGACTCTGGGATCCTGACCTGAGCCAAAGGCAGCCGCTTAACTGCTTAACTGACTGAGCCACCCAGGCCCCTGGTGCTTTTTGAATTAAGGTTTTATTTTTAAGGACCAAGCCCCATGTCAGGCTTCCTGCTCAGCAGGGAGTCTCCTCTGTCTGACCCTCCCCCCTCTGGTGCTCTCTCCCTCTCTCTCTCTCTCTCACTCCTCCTCTCAAATAAACAAAATATTTTTTAAAATATTTTATTTGTAAGTAATCTCCACACTCAACATGAGGCTTGAACTCACAACCCTGAGATCAAGAGTCGCATGCTTCACTGACTGAGCCAGCGGGGCGCCCCTCATCTGTTAACTTTTTAAAGCAGTATTGTTACATGCTCAGCTAATGCTGGTGAAAAGATAAAAAGGCACAGTTCCCGTTTTTACCGGGCTCATGTGTTTGAATCCCTTGCGAACCCATTCTTGGGAGCCGAGGGGAAGCTGAAGTAGGAGCCCCCCAAGATTGACTCTGTCCAGAGAAGGTCTGCTCTGCCTCTGAGACAGTGAGCAGGACACCCAAGAACTCTGTATGTTCCTGGCAAGTACTCCCACCTTTGCCTTACACCCAACACTCCCTGCCTCACCACCACGATCGATCTTGAGACCTTCATGTCAATCTCCACAAAAAGCCCGGGAGATCCTGGGACCACACCGCCCCCCCCGCACACCTGTTGGGAAGCTCTACCGCAGAACTCCCGGACCCAGAAATGGGGTGTTGGGTCCCTGGGCTTTCAGGCGACTTATTAAAACCTCGTTGCTAACACAGCCCAGACGGATCCTTCCTGCCCCCTGGTCCTGGCGCCATGACATCATCCATTCAGGGAGGCCAGGGTGATGCCCTGACGGGGGCGAGATAGATGGTCAAGGACAGTGGCTCAAGATCACCCTCCCCACAGGTACCCGGTGGGAGAGTACGGGGGTTGGGAGGTGAGGTGGGAGAATCCATGGCCCCTGAATCTCTCCTGTTCAGTGGTGGGCTTCTCTGGGGTTCCCATGGGGCTGGTGCTGCTTCAGCAGGATGAGTTTCAGGGGGATCTGGAGCTGACCGTGTCCCACTTGCCCCATCCTGTCCCGTGACTCCATGGCTCAGGAAGCCTGAACATGAACAGAAGGCATGAACAGAAGGCAAGCTCAATCAGGGCAAAGGGTTGGCTGACACATAGAAGGCAAACACTATTTCTAGAGTGAATCAATGAGTGATACCTAAAATCTAGAAGACACTGACTCTACCTACTGAGCATAACATGGGGGATCTAACCAGAACATGGCTGGGTCATCTCATGGACCTGTAATTCAAACTCAGATTAACAAAAAAAACTTGGGACGCCTGGGTGGATCAGTGGGTTAGAGCCTCTGCCTTTGGCTCAGGTCATGATCCCAGAGTCCTGGGACAGAGCCCTGCATCGGGTACTCTGCTCTGCGAGGAGTCTGCTTCCTCCTCTCTCTCTTCTTGCCTCTCTGCCTACTTGTGATCTCTGTCTGTCAAATAAATAAATAAATAAAATCTTAAAAAAAAAAAAACTTATGGTGAACACCACATTTTAAAAATAAAGGTTCTTGGAGGCGCCTGGGCAGCTCATTGGGTTAAGCCTCTGCCTTCAGCTCGCCTGGGATTAAGCCCCAAATCGGGCTTTCTGCTCGATAGGGAGCCTGCTTCCACCCCCCACCCCCCGCTGCTTGCCTCTTTGCCTACTTGTGATCTGTCAAATAAATTAATAAATAAATAAATAAAAATATTTAAAAAAAAAAAAAAAGGTAAAGGTTCGTAGGGGTGCCTGGGTAGCTCAGTTGGTTACACGTATGCTTTCATCTCAGGTCATGATCCTGGGGTCCTGGGATTGAGCCCTAGGCTCCTTGCTCATCGGGGAGTCTGCTTCTCCCTCTTCCTCTGCCCCTACCCCACATGCCTGCTACTGCACTCTCTCTCTTCCACTCTCTCAAATAAATCTGGCTTCAGGGATGCCTGGGTGGTTCAGTCCGTTAGGCGGCTGGCTGCCTTCGCCTTAGATCTTGATCCTAGTGTCCTGGGATCGAGTCCCGCATTGGGCTCCTTGCTCAGCAGGGAGCCTTGCTTCTCTCTCTCCCTCTGCCTGCCAGTCTGCCTGCCTGTGCTCTGTCAATCTCTCTGTCAAATAAATAAATAAAATCTTTAAACTAAATAAATAAATAAATAAATAAATAAATAAATCTGGCTTTAGCTCAGATCATGATCTCAGGGTTATGGGATCAACCCTGCATCAGGCCCTCTGCTTAGCAAGGAGTCTCCATATCCCTCTCCCTCTGCCCCTCCGCACCCCCTACTCATTCTCTCTCTTTCTCAAATAAATAAAGTCTTTAAAAAGATAAACAAAGGATTATGGTAAAAATGTCTTTAATCAATAATGAAAAATGCTGGCCACTCTCCAGAAGGTACACTCCATTTAACCAACCCACATGGAACTTGAAAGGCTGTGCTTGAATTAACTGTTTAGTTAATTTAGCTTGAATTAACCTAGGCTTACTAAGCTCTTTTTCACAAAACACATTTAAACCAGGCCTTTTTCTAATAAGAAAAGAGAAGACACCCAGGGAACACAAATGCTATTCTCTTATTAGCACCTTTTCACTGGAGTCATAGAAATCGCCCTCCAAGTATAGCAGGACTGAATGCTCTCCACCACGACAGCGTTAACAACATCGGATACTTGAGGTGTGTATCCAGCAGGAAGCTTCAGAGATTCCAAGGTGAAAAAGATGCTATCATCTATCACCCCATTTCTTCCATGGAGGCTAGTAATGCAGACCTGTAATTACAAATAGAACTGTTGATGTAAAAGCACTGTCCGCTATAACCCGGCCTGCATCTCCTCGCTCTCACTTTAATCTGTAGGTCACTCCGTTCCCAGCCTGGCCACCATGTTGGAAACACCGGGAACACTTTGTAAAACTACCCATGGCGACCTCTACCTCACAGCCGCTAAATCAGAAGCCCTGCAGACTTAGCCCCAGTCGAGGATTAGAAACTTTGCACTAGATATACCACATAATGTCCATTAACCTCTCCAGCAACCGCTGAGGGAGTGAAAGGGATAGAGCGAGAAAGGAATGCGGTGGCCAACAGAAGGCCATTTCTCCACTTCCGGGGTCACATCCCAAGCACCATCTGTCCCTTTGTGCAGACCAACTTTTCCATTCATTTCCACTCTCCAATACCTAAGTCACACTCAGCATTTACCACAAGCTCTGGTCCCCTTCTTCCCCCAACAATTCCCTCAACAAGATTTATTTTCTGTTCTGGTTGCTCTCAGGGTATTTTAACACCTCCCAAGTAGACTGCCTAATTTAGATCTTAATTATACGTGTGTTGTATAGTATCTTCAGATTGTGTCCATTTAGAAGCACAGTCTGTTCAATAAGGAAAGAGACTCTTCCTTGGCAAAGAATGGTTTTGCCAACACATCACATGGCATCCCAGGCAGCAGCAAAGGTCACTCAAGGAAGAAGCAGCAGAACCCAATAACAAGAGCTACACGCCAACGGACTACCTCATGCACATGCTTATGTCTCTGAGGCTTCACCGACAGGGCTCTTCTGCTCAGTGTGTCCGATGGGGTGCAAAACTCAACTTCTACTCGGTCCCCCTGGTAAGGCTCGAAACCTAAAACAGCCATGGAGAGAAACTGAGTTGAAAGGATCTCTCAGTCTTGGTAATGTTCAGTTTCACAGTCACCTCGACATTATGAGACCGTAAAATAATCTCAATTACATCGAGAGTACATTTTGAACCTTTTAAAACAGGGAACCTTGGAAGTCTTCCTGTCAGAAAGGACGTCTGTAGGGGCACCTGGGTGGCTCAGTGGGTTAAGCCTCTGCCTTCGGCTCAGGTCATGATCCCAGGGTCCTGGGATCGAGCCCTGCATTGGGCTCTCTGCTCAGTGGGGAGCCTGCTTCCCTTCCTCTCTCTCTGCCTGCCTCTCTGCCTACTTGTGATCTCTGTCAAATAAATAAAATCTTAAAAAAAAGAAGGACGTCTGTAATCCTCTAGACATCGATTCTCTCTCTGGTTTAACTAAGTCTGTTGGGCATCCCAGGCCAAGCTCTTTGAGAGCAGCACGGAATTTATTAAACCACTGTTCAAGTTTGCAACCACTCTGGAGACGCAGAGAAGTGTGTAAGTCAGGGCACATGTGTCAGTCTGGCTGCCTAGCTTCCAACTACTCGACCTGCAACCTTGGGCAAGTTTCTTAACCTCTTTGTGCCTTGATTTATTCATCTATAAAATGAGAAGCATAACTGCTGGACTTAGCACAGAGAGTTGATGGGAGAATTAATCAGTGCATATAAAACTCACAGAATAGTGCCTGGCACATAGTCAGCCCCAAATACACTCCACAGCCTAAAACTGGCAAGATTCTGCCGGGCTATCAAGTCAGGAGGATCGCTGGGAAATGCAAGAAACTCCAGGTTAGCTTTACCTAATACATTTATAGGCAAACTCAACTCCGATGTCTTGTCATGCAGGGTAGAGATTAGTCTGAATGTCCTTGCCATAATGTAAACCTATAACTACTTACTTGTTTAATAATGTGGTAACCCCCGTTTTTAGTTTTCACTAAACCCTTTTGGCAGCAATGAGCAGAAGCATGAATGCATGTTTAGGGAAAATGAGTCATGAAATAATTTTCCAGGAAAGTTGATGAATACACGAATTATATGATTCCTCTGGGCTATGGACTGAATGTGTCCCCCTAAAATTCCTGTGTCAAAGCCCTGATCTCCAGGGTGACTGTAATCAGAGATGGGGCCTCTAAGGAAGTAACTAAGATTAAATGAGCTCCTAAGAAGGGGCACCTGGCTGGCTCAGTCAATAGAGCCCATGACTCTTGATCTTGGGGTCATGAGTTCAAGTCCCATGTTGGGTGTAGACATAAATAAAAAAACAAAGAAAGGGAACCTAATCTGATAGGATTAGTGTCCTTGTAAGAAGGGGCACTGAGGGTTTTGTGCTCTCTCTCTCTCCCCCTCACACACACTAAGGAAATGTCATGTGAGGACTCCGTAAGCTGGTTAAGCATCTGCCTTTGGCTCAGGTCATGATCCCAGAGCCCTAGGATTGAGCCCCATGTTGGGCTCCTCTGCCCTTCCCCCTGCTTGTGCTGTCTGTCTCCCTTTCAAATAAATAAAACTTAAAAAAAGAAAAAATATATTGACTATTGTAAATGCCTAAACTTAGAAAACCAATTTGTTAGTCACACATAATAATTTCTAAAGTCGATTTAACTTTAAGCAAGTGTAACACCGTTTTTTAGCCCCAGAATGACTCAGATTGGACAAGAGAGGATATGGTCACCTCCTATAGCTATAGCTCTAGGAGCGGGGTGCCCTACACAAGCTATGGCCATTGGTAGATGTATAAAGTCATTGCCAATGTGCAGCCTAGCAATGAGGTTATCTAGAGGAATAAATACTCCAACATCTCCCAGTCTACTCTAGTCTCCCGAATCCAATCATAAGAATGTCAGCAGCTGGGGGCACCTGGGTGGCTCAGTGGGTTAAAGCCTCTGCCTTCGGCTCAGGCCATGATCTCAGGGTCCTGGGATCGAGCCCCGCATGGGGCTCTCTGCTCAGCGGGGAGCCTGCTTCCTCCTCTCTCTCTCTCTGCCTGCCTCTCCATCTACTTGTGATTTGTCTGTCAAATAAATAAATAAAATCTTAAAAAAAAAAGAATGTCAGCAGCTGAAGAACAGGGTCTTTTAGTGACTGTTGGTCACTACAGAGGCATACTGAAGCAGGGAGGCTGCCTCTGAACGGAGTAAGATGCCGTGCAACTGAGTAACTCAAGGCATAAGAGAAAATCCAAAAAGGGTTAAGAAGGTTACATGGAGGGAGGCCTGGGTGGCTCAGTTGGTTAAGCCTCTGCCTTTGGCTCAGGTCAGGACCTCAGGGTCCTGGGATCGAGTCCCGCATCAGTCTCCCTGGTCTCTGAGGAGCCTGCTTCTCCCTCTGCCTTCCGCACCCCCTGCTTATGCTCGAGCTCTCTCTTTGATAAGTAAAAAATAAAGTCTTAAAATGTTACATGGGATTTCCTTTTACTCTTTCAAATGGGCACACAAGTCAATATATTCTTTAAAAAACAAAAGTGTTACTTATTTACGGGAGAGAGTGTGAGTAGGAGAGGGACAAAGAATCTGAAGCAGGCTCCCCGCTGAGCAGGAAGCCTGACTCAGGGCTTGATCTCAACCTGCACCAAAGGCACGTACTTAACCGACTGATCCTCCCAGGTGACCCTCAGGCCAGTATATTCTGAAAAATAAAGAGAAAAACCTTACTTGAGACCCCAGGGTTCTAACTCAGACACACTGGTTAGATAAGCATATGTAGGATGTTAGGCACCCTGAAAACTACAGAATGAAATTCCAGCCTTGTGTACTTGGTAGACTCCGCACCCCCGCCCTGAGGCTGAATGCTCTATTCTATTTTAGCATTCTTCATCAAAATGGTTAAGATTTGCTGTTTATTTACCTGAAAAAACATAATCTTGGACCCATTCCTGATGTTAACCATTTCGAACAAGCAAACACTCATGAACCTAAACCCTCTCACCCTTGTCTGCAAAATGGGGCAGGTCACCACCATCCTGTGAAGCAGGTCACCACAAATGGGATCTTGGGCTTGGAAGCACCCATTCGAGCACCTCCACTGACATAGAAACACCTCTGAGTTCTGAACGGAAGAACACACAGGCTCAGCTACTCCCTCTTCCGTGCTCCAGGCTCTCATGGTCTCCACAGATTCACTTCCCACTTCTTCCTCAACCCACTCTTAGCTGTTTCCGTCACTACCCCATCCTACCAGAACCAACTGCATCCGGGCTACCTCAAAAGGTTCTCAACAGGAGTAAATCTAGTGTAAATTACGAACCTAACACAGGACCACATCGTACCACAGGGATCCTCCTGGCACTTACAATCCCATCTCATACCACCCCTCGTTCAGGTCATATCACACAAGCTCACCATGCCCTGTCCATCCTTCAGTTCCTACGACAGGCCATGGATTTTCCCACCGTAGGACTTTTACAGTGACTCTCCCCTGATTTAAGTGTTTTCCCCAGCCAAACTCCTCCCTCAGGTCCAAGTCATTTCCTCAATGAGGCTTTCCCTAATCTGCTACCAATAGCAAACCCCACCCCAGCCCAGCCCAACCCACTCCCAGTACTGTCACAGTACCTGGTTCAAGTCCTGGAGAGGAGAAAATACTCTGGGACTCTCTCTCTTTTGGCAGCGGTGGGGGGACTCACTCACTTGCTGCCCATCTGAGATCTACCTCATCAGAATGCAAATATTAGGAAAACAGTACCTGCGACAGGGCTAAGCACTCAAATATTCTGTTGCATGAACATCTACAAGAAAAGAATATACACTGAGTCCCCACCCACCATGTGGGATGAGAAAATTTAACAATTTTTCCATCTTTTAGATTCCCATTATTTTTTTTAAAGTTTTTATTTATTTGAGAGAGAGAGAGAGAGAGAGAGAGAGAGAGAAAGAGAGATTGGGGGCAGGGGCAGATGGAGGGAATCCCAAGCAGACTCCCCACTGACGGTGAAGCCTGAGTCGGGGCTTGATCTCAGGACCCATGAGATCATGACCTGAGCTGAAATCATGAGTTGGACCCTTAACCGACTGAGCCACCCAGGCATCTCAATTCCAATTATGTATTTGGTTTTAGATTTATTTATTTATTTATTTTAGAGAGAGGGAGTAGGGGAGGGAGCAGAGGGAGACGGAGAGGGAGAAAATCTCAAGCAGATTCCCCACTGAGCATGGAGCCCCACATGGGCTTGACCCCCACAACCCTGCGATCGTGACCTGAGCCGAAATCAAGAGTTGGGTATCAGGGGTGCCTGGGTGGCTCAGTGCATTAAAACCTCTGCCTTCGGCTCAGGTCGTGGTCCCAGGATCCTGGGATCGAGCCCCACGTCGGTCCGCAGGGAGGCTGCTTCCTCCTCTCTCTCTACCTGTCTCTCTGACTACTTGTGATCGCTGTCTGTCAAATAAATAAATAATATCTTTAAAAAAAAAAAAAGAGTTGGGTGTCAGTCACTTAACCAACTGAGCCCCTCCCATTACATTAAATCGGAATTTATCTTTGGTCTTTTTCCTTAGGTTTCATAATCAGATTAACATCAGCTCTTCTGACAATGCTAAGTATGATTGATTAGGCGCTCAGGCCTTTCTAATACATTCTTCTTTTCCACTCTCCAGAGGTCTATTATGCTGATTCACTCAATTTAATTTTGCCGCAGTAAAACCTTTCACCTGTGCTCTGGGTCCAGCCTCTTTTATGCCTCAGGGCCCTGGTTCCGTAGGTCCTTCCCACTCTTTACTGCACCTTCCATCACTACCTTTGGCATTAAAAACACTTTCAAGTGTTTCCCATCTTGAGATGAATTCTCCTAGGGAGGGCTACCGTTGGTGGCGCCTTCCTGTTGGCATGGTTACATGGACTGGGAAATTGACTTCAGAGTTTAGCAATCCCAGGGGACTTTTCTCCTTGAACGAGCTATTTCTAACTAAACGTGTCTTAAAATCCCAGCTGTCACCAATAATCATCTCTGGGGACTTCCACGGTTACCAACTACAGTCAAGTCCTGACTTTTTTTTTTTTAAGATATTATTTATTCATTTGACAGAGAGAGAGATCATAAGTAGGCAGAACAGCAGGCAGAGAGAGAGGAGGAAGCAGGCTCCCTGCTGAGCAGAGAGCCTGGCACAGGGCTCAATCCCAGGACCCCGAGATCATGACCTGAGCTGAAGGCAGAGGCTTAACCCACTGAGCCACCCAGGTGCCCCAAGTCCTGACTTTTTTTTTTTTTAATGTTTTTTTTTTCTTAAAGATTTTATTTATTTATTTGACAGAGAGAGATCACAAGTAGGCAGAGAGGCAGGCAGAGAGAGAGAGAGAGGAGGAAGCAGGCTCCCCGCTGAGCAGAGAGCCCGATGCGGGACTCGATCCCAGGACCCTGAGATCATGACCTGAGCCGAAGGCAGCGGCCTAACCCACTGAGCCACCCAGGCGCCCGTCAAGTCCTGACTTTTAAATCTCAGGAAAATTAAGTGGAAAGCTGCCTGGTATGGCTGAACCAACTTCCCCCTTTGGTATTCAAGCTACACAACAGCTGGTTGGGCTTAAACAGGTACCAAAGTCTTACTTCTATTTGTCTTTCCAAAGCTAGCCTGGCAGAGGGTGGCAAAGTATAGAGTCTGGCTAGGAAAGCATCTTACCCAGGCAGCCCTCCCCAAGTCTCCCCACAGCGGGTGGTCATTCTGTCTTCCCTGCTCAGTAATGTTGTTTTCATCATGTTCTTTCAATGTACCCACATGTCCTAGGGAACCTGGGTGGCTCAGCTGGCTAATTGTCTGCCTTTGGCTCAGGTCATGATCCTAGGGTCCTGAGATCAAGTCCCACATGGGGCTCCTTTTTTTTTAAAGATTTTATTTTTTTTTAAGCTTTTACTTATTTAACAGAGAAAGATCACAAGAAGCCAGAAAGGCAGAGAGGCAGGGTTGGGGGCAGGGGTGAAGCAGGCTCCCACTGAGCAGAAAGCCAGATTCGGGGATCGATCCCAGGACCCTGAGATCATGTCCTGAGCCGAAGGCAGAGGCTTTACCCACTGAACCACCCAGGCGCCCCTCACATCAGGCTCCTTGCTTGGCAGGGAGCCTGCTTCTCTCTGCCTGCTGCTCCCTACGCTTGGCTTTTTCTCTCTGACAAATAAATCAAATCTTTAAATAAATAAATAAATAAATAATCTTTTAAAAAATGTGCCTACACATCCATCTCTCCCAATTAGACTATGAACCCTTTACACACAGGGTTTACAAGTCTTACTTGTCTTGTCTTGCCACTACCAAGCACTACATCACCACCTGAGTTAAACTCAACTAGCATAAACAAATTAAGAAATAATCGCTTTAGGCATGAAACAACACACTGTTAGACCTGATAATTACAAACAGAATTCAACAATAGTACACACACACACACACACACACACACACACACACACACACCCAGAGCAAGTGCTAGGGGAGGTCATCAAGAGGATGTGACCACCAGCTGACCCAGGAAGAGGAGCCTGGGGGTTGGGGGCTCCTCACCCCCTGCCCTGTCCTGGGAATGTATGTTCTAGCCCTCCAACTCCCGCAGGTGGAAGTCAAAGCCTGTAGAGAGTAAGGTGTGGCAGAGACAATCTGGACCGTATAGGTGACTGAACTCAATTAAGGCATTTATGTCAACTTCTAATATTCTGGCAGATGGGTGCAAAGATCTACTCCTTTTGTGTCCCCCCCCCAGACAAGCTTCGTTTGTAAGTTCCCTTGCTTATTACACCAGCTACCCACCAATCAGGAGTGGCCTGCCCCTTTTCCTGGTCTCTCTGGGCCCTCCATGTATGGTGCTGGGGGCCGGGCAGGGGGGCTGGCAGAGTTTGCAAATGAACAGAAAGGTATAAGACTAACTCCAAACTTGGTTTTAAGGCATTTGAAATAATTTTTTAAAAAGACTTTATTTATTTATTTGACAGAGATCCCAAGTAGGCAGAGAGATAGGCAGAGAGAGAGGAGGAAGCAGGCTTCTTCCTGAGCAGAGAGCCTGATGCATAACTTGATCCCAGGACACTGAGATCATGACCTGAGCCAAAGGCAGAGGCTTAACCTGCTGAGCCACCCAGGCGCCCCTGAAATAATTTTTAAAAAACAGTATCCCTGTGCAGCGCCTGGGGGGCTCAGTTGGTTGGACATCCGACTCTTGGTTTTGGCTCAGGTTGTGATCTCAGGGTCCTAGGAATGAGTCCCACATGGGGCTCCGCACTCAGTAGGGAGTCTGCTTCAGGATTCTCTCTCCTTCTCCCCCACTTGCTCTCTCTCTAAAATAAATAAATAAATCTTTAAAAAATTCAAATAAAAGAAAAAGAATATCCCTGTGGACCTGTATTATTTTTCAGTTAGATTAGAAATTCAGTGCCTATATGAATGGGAAAATGACACAAAACTAGCAACCACATCCAATAAATGATATGTCAACAAATGACAGCCTCAGTTTCTAAGAACATTATGTCAGCTTTCCCTTGCTGCACATTATTTTCGATTTCTAAGGCCCACCTCAAGTACCAAAGAGCCTCTGATTGGAGCCAAGGACACTAGAGAAGTAGTTCAAATCCAAAAATCCTCTTGCCAAATGGATTTCCTGGAAATGGTACCGGTAACCATCTCCAAAGCCAGTCGATAAAATTAAAAGGCAAAACCAAATTTTAAATGTTGAACCATGTAAACTGTACCTTTACAAACGACATCTAGAGAGAAGTAGGTTGTGTGATCAATGTAGTTAGCGCCTTCCACGACAGTGGAAACACAGCCAAATGAAACTCTAGCATAGGAGTCCGGGGGCCCATTGCCATGGCAACTGTCACAGAGCGCATCCACCTGTGAGAAAAGGAAACCATTCCAGCAAACATAACGCAGTTTGAAAAAGCAGAAACATGCTTAAATCACTGTCATTCCAGAAGTGGTTGAAACAAGTATAATAAACAGTTCACCTGACAAATGTATCACAGGCATGAGATGATGAAAATAATGAATGAGCTTTTTATCTTTTATTACTTTATTTTTTAGAGCAGTTTAGGAATACTGAGCTGAAATTTCCCATACATTCTGCCCCTCTGTCCTTAGTGTGCCCTATTACTAGCACCTTGCACTGTTGGACTGGTCCATCTCTGTCATTGATGAACTGATACTGATACCGTATCTTTAAAGTCCACAGTTTATTTTTTTAAGGTTTTATTTATTTATTTGCCAGAGAGAGAGCACAAGAGAGCACAAGCAGGGGGAGCAGCAGGCAGAGAGGGGGGGGGAGCAGGCTCCCCGATGAGCAGAGAGCCCCATGTGGGGCTCGATCCCAGGACCCCGGGATCATGACCTGAGCCTGAGGCAGATGTTTAACCCCCCGAGCCACCCAGACATCCCTAAAGTCTATAGTTTAAATGAAGGTTCACTCTTAGTGTATCTGTCATATATATTTTTTAAGATTTTATTTATTTTGAGAGTGAGTGAGCTGGGGGAGGGGCAGAGGCAGAGGGAGAGAATCTTTTTTTGTGTGTGTGGGAGAGAGAGAATCTCCATGCCCAGTATGGTACCCGATGTGGGGCTCAAACTCACGAACCTGAAATCATGACCTGAGCCAAAATCCAGAGTCTGATGCTTAACTGACTGAACCACCCAGGCGTCCCTGTTCTGTCATATATATTTTAAATGTGTCTAAAAACATACTTTGTGTACCAACCAAGTTCAATGCCCTGATAGTACTAGATTCAAAGGTAGGAGATATACTGTTCCTGCCCTTTAGCTAGTCACAATCCAGGGGGAATAAAAGACAAAAATCAATTATTCAGTGTAAGTTATGACAAATGATAAAACCAAGTGCAATGTAGGCTTCTGGGAATTCCCAGTATGGAGAGAATTTCAGATGAAAGAACATAGGACACAGTCTTGGAGAGAGTGGGATCTGACATGGGCTGTGAGAGAGGAGAATGATTTTTAGCCGGCAAATGGAGGCAGGGTTGAGGACAGGGGTAGGAAGATGGCAGGGGAAGAGAGACAACACATTCCAAGTTAGAGGAACAAGGAAGAAAACTAAGATTCCAGATCAGTGCACCCAGAGGGCAAAACATGAAATATACAGTTGGGAAAATAACATGGGAAGGGAGAAGCTCTAAAATGCAAAGACTTAATTTATCTACAATAGGGGGGCATTCAAAACCTTTATTACTGGAAGTACAGTGCCTTCATTTTGTATTTTGTTTTTCTTCTTCTTCTTTTTTTTTTTTTTTTTTTGAGAAAGAAAGAGCGTGCGTATATGTGGTGGGGACGGGAGGCAGAGGGAGAGGGAGAGAGAGACTCTCAAGCAGGCCCCTCCCTGAGCACAGAGCCCCATGTGGAGCCTGAAGCAGAACCTCATGCAGGTCTGGGACCCCACCACCCTGAGATCATGACTTGAGCCAAAATCAAGAGTTGTCCTCTTAAGTGACTGAGCTACCCAGGTGCCCCTTTTCTTTTCTAACTGTGAAAATAATACATATTCATTATAGAAATACATGAGACAGAGAAAGAAGCAAAAAACTACACATAATTCACAAATCTACTACCTACCTAAAGATAAACACTGACCCCATTCTGGTACTGACCCTGCTCCAGATGTCTGTACTATCCATAAATATCTATGCACTTTTAAAAAAAGATTTTACTGATTTATTTGACAGAGAGAGACACAGCAAGAGAGGGAACACAAGCAGAGGGAGTGGGAGAGGGAGAAGCAGGCTTCCTGCCAGGACCCTGGAATCGTGACCTGAGCCGAAGGCAGGCACTTAACAACTGAGCCAACCAGGTGGCACTCTACGCACTGTTTTAAGGGAAAATTTAGTATTTATATGTATTATTGATTTATTACCAAATGATTGCAAATGTCAATAGACTGTTGACACATTATTTTATTTTTTTAAGATTTTATTTATTTATTTGTCAGAGAGAGGTAGAGGGAGAAGCAGACTCCCAGCTGAGCAGAGAGCCTGATGCAGGGCTCGATCCTAGGGCCGTGGGATCATGACCTGAGCCGAAGACAGAGGCTTTAACCCACTGAGCTATCCAGGCGCCCTCATTAGGTTTCTAATGGAAACTTGATCCATAGAGGTGTCAATTCATTCTCATGGGGCTTTTGTTTTTGTTTTTAATAGCCTAAGTCACGGCCTATTTCCATTTCTCTGTCTGTGCATTTCCAGCTGCCAAGGTCAATCTCATGGTCAGTTCCCCCTCATTCATTTTCAGTGAGGAATTAAGCACCAGGCTCCCAACTACGGCCCCACCACCACTTCTGTCAATATCCAAATGGATGACCTCGAAGACCCCGTGTCCTCTCTGTTCCTGACTCTCTACTAACCACCACACGGAGTAACCATGCCTTCTCACAATCTGAACCTAGCTGCCCACACCTGGAACACTGGTAGGCTATTTTTTA
The DNA here is from genome assembly GCF_009829155.1 of Mustela erminea. NCBI lineage: Eukaryota > Metazoa > Chordata > Mammalia > Carnivora > Mustelidae > Mustela > Mustela erminea. The sequence continues at coordinate 113,693,562 of NC_045635.1, read as the reverse complement.
AATTATGCAAATATTTTATGTTCATTAATGCAGAAACAGTGAACACAGATGTTTTCTATGAGCAAATAAAGGCCACTGGACAAGGCCTCCTGTATCAACTTCCTGGCACCTGGATTTCTCTGCCTTCCCTATAATAGTGGAGGGTCACGGGGCGCCTGGGTGGCTCAGTGGGTTAAGCCGTTGCCTTCCGCTCAGGTCATGATCTCAGGGTCCTGGGATCGAGCCCCGCATCGGGCTTTCTGCTCAGCAGGGAGCCTGCTTCCTCCTCTCTCTCTCTGCCTGCCTCTCTGCCTACTTGTGATCTCTCTCTGTCAAATAAATAAATAAAATCTTTAAAAAAAACTATAAAAATAAAATAGTGGAGGGTCACCCAAGCCCCTTACCCAAGACCAATGCCCCAGCTGGGCACACGGTACCACTCTGTCTTGTCTCTGTGTCTTCCCTCTGTATCAACAATTTTTCCTCTTCTTTTTTTTAAAGATTTTACTTATTTGACAGAAAGAGACAGAGCGAGAGAGGGAACACAAGCAGGGGGAGTGGAAGAGGGAGGAAGCAGGCATCCCACTGAGCAGGGAGCCCGATGTGGGGCTTGATCCTAGGACCCTGGGATCATGACCTGAGCCATAGGCAGACGCTTAAAGACTGAGCCACCCAGGCACCCCAATTTTCCTCTTTCTAATAAATCCACATACAAACATTCTCTAGACCTTCCTCTTTTTTTCTGGTAAGTATCTGTGAATTTTATCGAGTTTATCTTAAACTTATGATCACCTCAAAAACCAAAAGTTTTTAAATATCCTTTTCATCCAGAAGCATTCTGGCTTTCCATTCAATCAGTTCTCTTTTTATTGCCATCAGGAATATTTTGTAGCTGTCTTCATTTTTATTTTGTTTTATTTTTATTTTCTTAATTCCAGTACAGGTGATCTACACTGTTCTATGAGCTGCAGGCATACAACACAGTGATGCAATTCCATACATTACTCACTGCTCATCATAAGGGTACTCTTAGTCCTTCTTTTTAAAAAAAAAAAATCTCCCTTGATCCTATTTCTCCTTCAGTCTCATTTCTTTGCTCCTCCTCCCAGCAAAAGACATTTAAAGATTCGTCTATACTCACCTCCCCATCTCCCATCAGCTCCTCACTGCTCTCCTATCAGGCCTTATATCTCCAATATGCCTCTGAAACTGCTCTTAAAATCACCAGCAAGGTTATCAAATCCAACAGTCCATTTGCTCCGCTCCCATCACTCAACCTCTTAGCATTTGATCCAACTGGAAAACCTTGCCTGGCTTCTATGTGACCTCCCTCTCCTGGAGAGGCTCCATCTCAGCCTCTTCTGTTAACAATCACTTCCTGTTTCCTATCCTTGAACTGAATACACCAAGTTACAGACATAGTGTCCCGTCAGTATCTCAAGCTTAACATGGACAAAACTTAATATATTCTGAACTTCCCAGAAAAAAACCTGCACTCCCCCCCATCTTCTACATCTCAGAAAATGGCAAGTCCGCTCACCTGCACCAGATGGGCACATTCCAGTATATCAAAATTAAGTTGCACGGGCGCCTGGGTGGCTCAGTGGGTTAAAGCCTCTACCTTCAGCTCAGGTCATGATCTCAGGACCCTGGAATGGAGCCCCACATCGGGCTCTCTGCTCAGCAGGGAGCCTGCTTCCTCCTCTCCCTCTCTCTGCCTGCCTCTCTGCCTACTTGTGATCTCTCTCTGTCAAATAAATAAATAAAATCTTTTTTAAAAAAGTTGAACTGCACAAAGTCAAAAGACAGCCTTGGAGGAAATACTGGCAAAACATTCATATGAGGGGTGCCTGAGTGGCTCAGTTGGTTAAGCATCTGTCTTTGGCTCCAGTCACGATCCCGGGGTCCTAGGATTAAGCTCATGTTGGCAGGGGGGTCGTCCCTGTTTAGTGGGAAGCCTGCTTCTCCCTCTCCCACTCCCCCTGCTTGAGTTCCCTCTCTTGCTGTGTCTCTCACTGTCAAATAAATAAATAAAATCTTTAAAAAAATAAAATTTAAAAAAGCTCACATGAGAAATTTCCCAACAAAGCTCTCATTCCCATAACATAAATAGCTCTAATGCTCCTACTGTGGAAATGGCTCTCAGAAGAGAAACGTTGCTGTACTCTCCCCAACACTCACAGAAATGCAAAATAAAATTGTGAGACTGTTTTTTTTTCAAGATTGGCAAATATTTCAAAGATTGAAATATTTCCATCCTTCTTAATATTGGCACAGGCATTTTCCACAGCCTGCTGTTGACAGTGCTAATTGGTAAAATAAAGCTGAAGCATAATTTGATGATGGTATCTATTAAAATGGTAAGTATCAGGGCACCTGGGTGGCTCAGTGATTAAGCATCTTCCTTTGCCTCAGGGTATGATCCTGGGGTTCTGGGATGGAGCCCCGCATCAGGCTCCTTGCTCAGGGGGAAGCCTGCTTCTCCCTCTCCCACTCCCCCTGCTTGTGTTCCCTCTGTTGCTCTCTCTCTCTGTCAAACAAATAAATAAATAAAATCTTTAAAACATGGTAAATATCGTCACTGAGGTGACAGTTGCATGACTAAATGCAACTACATTTACTAAAACGTCCAGGAACTACATTTACTAAAAACGTCCAGGAACTATGCCTTTAAAATTGGAGAATCTTGGGGTTCCTGGGTGGCTCATGGGGTTAAGCATGTGACTCTTGGTCTCAGCTTAGGTCTTGATATCAGGGTTGTGTTCAAGCCCCGTGGGGAGCCTACTTAAAAAGTGGAGAATCAGGCGCCTGGGTGGCTCAGTGGGTTAAGCCGCTGCCTTCGGCTCAGGTCATGATCTCAGGGTCCTGGGATCGAGTCCCACATCGGGCTCTCTGCTCAGCGGGGGGCCTGCTTTCCTTCCTCTCTCTCTGTGATCTCTTCCCTTCCTCTCTCCTACTGTGATCTCTCTCTGTCAAATAAATAAATAAAATCTTTAAAAAAGAAAAGAAAAGAAAAGAAAAAGTGGAGAATCAGGGGATTTGGAGGGTAGGAAAAGAATCAATGAAACAAGATGGGATCTGGATGGAGACAAACCATAAGAGACTCTTAATCTCACAAAACAAACTGAGGGTTGCCAGGGGGAGGGGGTAAGGAGAGGGTGGTTGGGTTATGGACATTAGGGAGGATATGTGCTATGGTGAGTGCTGTGAAGTATGTAAACCTGGCGATTCACAGACCTGTACCCCTGGGACTAATAATACTTTATATATTCACTAAATAAATAAATAAATAAATAAATAAAAATAAAAATATTTTTAAAAGTAGAGAATCTTATGGTATGTCTGTTGTACCTCAATACTGCTCTTTTTTTTATTTTTTAAAAGATTTTATTTTTAAAAAATATGGAACGCTTCACAAATTTGCATGTCATCCTTGCACAGGGGCCATGCTAATCTTTTCTGTATCATTCCAATTTTAGTATATATGCTGCCGAAGCGAGCACAATACTGCTCTTTTTTAAAAATGGTTAAAATGGGGTGCTTGAGTGGCTCAGTCGGGTAAGTATTTGCCTTTGGCTCAGGTCATGATCTCATAGTCCTGGGATTGAGCCCCACATTGACCTCCCCTTGGGCTCCTTGCTCAGTGGGGAACCTGCTTCTCCCTCTCCGCGCCCCCCCCCCCAATTCTCTATCCCTGTCTGTCTCTCAAATAAGTAAATAAAACGTTTAAAAAATTGGTTAGGGCACCTGGGCGGCTCAGTTGGTTAAGCGACTGCCTTCAGCTTAGGTCATGATCCTGGAGTTCCAGGATCGAGTCCCACATCAGGCTCCCTGCTCAGCAGGGAGTCTGCTTCTCCCTCTGGCCCTCTCCCCTCTCTCATGCTCTCTTACACTTTCTCTCAAGTACATAAATAAAATCTAAAAAAAATTGGTTAAAATGCATGTCTGTTCACCTAGCAATTACAGTTCAACAAAATCAACAATCTTTTACAAGGCTGAAAAAAAGAAGTAGCAGAATAATATAGACTCTAGGGGCGCCTGGGTGGCTCAGTGGGTTAAGCCTCTGCCTTTGGCTTGGGTCATGATCTCAGGTCCTGGGATCTGAGACCACATCGGGCTCTCTGCTCCGCAGGGAGCCTGCTTTCCCCTCTCTCTCTGCCTGCTGCTATGCCTACTTGTGATCTCTCTCTGTGTGTCAAATAAATAAATAAAATATTTTTTAAAAGAATAATATAGACTCTAGTAAGTTATTATCGCTAACCACATTTTTAAATGCTGAAGACTAGATATACAATTTATATTTTTGTAAGCAGAAACCACTACAAAGCTAAGACCAAGTATCCCACACAAGGCAGTGAAGTGGACTTCAAATCTCAGTGTCTACCCGTCAGACCAGGTCATCTCAGAGAGGCCGAATAACTAGAAGCAAGGCTGAAAGTCCCCCAGGCATAAAGTCGGTCCCCAAACTCATCCTAATCTTACTTTGATTGCTTTCAATCCATATGTTTTATCTTTTCCCACAATGGCAGTGACTTCTTGTCCAACCTTCAGAGGGACATCGCCAGTCACGACATCACTACTGAAGTAGATTAAGTCATCAATCAAACCATAATCACTATAGATATTCGTCACAACTCCTTGCACAGTTTTCAACCTGGTGCCACCTAAGAGAGGGGGAAACAAAACATTCCATTAGTTAATGTCCAAAGCGAATTACACATGAGAAGTAAGCCTTACCACAGGAAGTCCTGGTAGACGACGATCTAAATCAAGAAAGAAATTGGATGTAGCTTGAGATACGGATGCCTGTGACAGAGGAACATAGTGATTAAGTGTTTGGGAGACAGAACGCTCACGTTGAAAGGTTGGTGCCACCATTTCTCTGTATGGCACAGTGGCCCAATGCCCTTGGTAGAGGAGCTCCGCTGGAGAAGGCAGAGTCTGGAACCTGCCTGCCTGGCCGGGAACACAGCTCTTCCCTTTACCATCTGTGTAACCCTGGGCACATTTCCTAACCTCCCAGAATTAGTTTTCATCTGTAAAACCAGGGCATTACTAGTGTCTGCCTAGGAGAGTAGATCTTAAATGTTCTCATTGCGCACACACACGATAATTACATAAGGTGACGGATGGGTTAATGAACCTTACTGTGCAATCATTTCACAATATATACAGATAGCAATTCATCACCCGCACCTTAAACTTACAGTGTTATACATAATTATTTCTCAATAAAATGGAGGGGGAAAGGGTTGTTTTAATTAGGAACTGACACATCTGTGTCAACAGCTTAAAACTGTGACTCCCTCCCTCTCGTTAGAGCTTACATGTTAGTTGTTGTCATGGTTTCTGCATCTAGAGAGTCTTTAAACAGCCATTATTGTTACTGAATTTTATCCTTATCGACAAGAGCAGCAGAATCAGGGGGGATTATGCAAACGTCTCACCAGACAAAAGCACATAAAGAGATCTGAGGGTTTAAATCTAGCCCAAATGCACATCCAAAACACTCAGATTTATTTTTTTTTCCTCAACACAGCTAGTAAGCCATAATTTGGGATCTGAACCTAGAGAGTAAGTCTGCAGAGCCCATTACGAACCACAAAGCTCCGGTGCCTGCCCAAAAATGAGACTGGGAGAAACAGACAAGGAGGCTGGGAGAAACACTGATTATAATTGATTATGGTTTCAAGAAGCAAAAAAAAAAAAAAAAAATCTGAGAACTTTTATTTAAAGATTTCATTTATTTGAGACAGATTGTGCCCACGGATGAGGGACAAGGGCAAAGGCAGAGGGAGAAGCAGACTCTGTGAGCAGGGAACCCAAGTCGGGGCTCGATCCCAGAACCCCGGCCTCACGATCTGAGCTGACGTCAGCCGCTTAACCGACTGAGCCACCCAGGCGCCCCCTGAAACCTTTTAAAATGGGTCAAATTCGTCATGTCAAGTCATAAAACATAAGAAAAGTGAAAGCGCCAAGAGGGACTGACAACTGCCCCTTAGGCTCAAGAAAGTATGTCATAAACTCTTCTGTATTGCCCCATGGGCAAAAATACAGCAAACAGGGGTGCCCGAGCGGCTCAGCTGGTTGGGCATCTGCCTTCTGCTGGGGTAGCGATCCTGGAGTCCTGGGATCGAGCCCCGTGCCGGGATCCCTGCTCGGCGGGGAGCCTGCTTCTCCCTCTCCCTCTCTCTGTTAAATGAATAAAATCTTTAAAATAAGTGCGGCTGACGGATGCAGCGGTGAGAGCTTCCGGCTCAAGCTAAGCAGCAGCCTTCCGCAGCCCACTCCGCTGAGACTCGGCCTCCTCTGCGGCTCTCACACTCCGGGGGGGGAGAGGAGCTGCCGGCAGATTCAGGCACCTGGCAGGACGGGGCGCTGCTGGGGGGGATGACACCGACCACAGAGGGGACCCTCCTGAGCCCGCCGTGCTCATCCTGCAGAAGGAGGCGGGGGGCGAGGGGAGTCACAGGAGGAAATGGCTGCTGGGCCTCGGGGTCTGGGTGACTCCAGCCGGGTGCCCGCTCTCCCCTGGGCGTGTGTCCCCTGCCCCCCGCTGTAACCGGGACGTGAGGATGCTCCCACTTCCCTGCGGGGTTTTCCGAGGGCCACGTGGCAGTAATGGTCGGACGGCCCTGAGTCTGATGCTTGACAGAGACGCGGGCTCGGCCCATCGGATTCATGCTTCAGGGCAGGACTGCCGCCAACCCCGGCGAAATTCTCGGTGTTCACGGGTGCCCCCCGACACAGCAATGCCTGCCCTGGTGTCCCCTGAATCACCACCCCCTCAGTCCCCGACTCTGGGGCAGGATTTCAGGATATAAAGGGCAGCCCCTTCCATGTGGCCCCAGGCCTGCTTCCAGCGACTGACCTAGGACTTGATCACTTGGCTTCAAATAGGCGCGTGTTTAAGAAACAAAATCGAATGCACCCGCTAATCTGGGTGATCCACTGCTAGTGGAAATATGAGAAGGAATCGGTTGTACCTTACATAACATATGCACAACGTTAAGTTCCAAAGGCACGGGCGCGGAGAGTGCAAGGGTGGGGCACGGCTCCCCAGGGGCCTTCTCTGTCTACACCACCATCGATCACTTTGGACGGGAGGGTTCTGGGTATGCTCAGGGTCGGGGATGCCTCTTCCCACAAGGAGGCGCTGCCACGCCCATGCAGCCCCCTTCTGAGCGCCTGAGGCTCTGAATCAGGGGAGGGGAGCACCCTTAGGTGCAGGCCTCTGAGAGGGAGAAGACGAAAATGAATACCTTCCAAGAGCCTCATATGCTGCTCCCTCTCGGCCTCCGACGAGTCCACCCTCCTCCGGAAGAAGGCAAGAACTCTGGAAATAAACCGAAGCATGGTCGCTTCGTCAGGGCAGCCCAGGCCCCTCAGAGACAGCGCCAAGCTCTCTTCTGTGTGAGTCTCTGCCACCGGTCGCACTTTGATCGCAGCTGCTAGCCAGACGCCGCGCCCAGCCCTCCGCACGACCGTACGTCTAGCCGAGGGTCTACGCGAACCTTGCTGCGGGCAGAGACCCGAGGGCCTCAATCTGCCGCGTGCCCCCCGCCCAGCCAATGGGGGCGTAGTGCGCTCAGTGGAAGCCACCCAGAGGCTGTGAGCTGATGGGCGGGACTTCGTGGCTCCTCCCACCACAGGCGAGGGCGGAAATGTGGTGGCCCACCAGAAATCACTTCTTAGAATAGAGGGCCTCTGTGCACTGCGGCGGGGAGGTCCTGATTCCTGTCTTGGAAGGTGGCCAGGCAACTTGCCCCAAAGTTGGAGGCAGGCCCCCAGACTCTGGCTCCCGGGTATGGGACCCCCATTCCTCACTGCGTGAATGATTTTCTCTTCCTTGGCCTCTAAGCCCCCTGCACCACCAGCCCCCATCAGCCCTACCTCCTCACCCCTGCACCCATTCCACGGGAAGGTCAGTGGTCAACTCTAAGCTACGGCTTTCAGTTCAGTGTTCAGTGATACCACAGATACGGTGGAAAAGTCGAACTTGCATGTCTGCATGGGTCTCAAGCCATAGGCTGTGTCTTGCTCTCCTTGGAAGGGAGCCAACGGTGCCAAAACACTCACTATGGGGCTGACAGCCACTTTTAAGTACAATATGGAGATGAGGATGGCTGGGTCAGGAGGGCCGGGTGATGGAGCACGAGGCAGGGAGTTTGGATCGCATCACTAGTCTTTTCTTTGGGGGACCAGGCGGACATTACATTAAGAATATTAGTTGAAAAAAATAAATACTGTAACAGCAAAATGAGTTTATTTGGGAACAGCAGACCAGTTGCAATTCAGGGCACATGAACCATGACGAACTTTAAGCCAGTACAGAGTACAACAAAAAGCTTTCTTTGATAGAGGAGAGGAAGTTGGGATGGGTGGTTTTGAAAGAAACTCACTAGGGGAGAGTGAGAATCCAAGGTTGTGATGGCCTTTGGTTGGCTGAGTGGTGGCAGTTTCTCATTGGTGGGGCAGTAGGTGAGCCCGGAGGAAATCGTCCCTCCTCCTGCTGCTCCTGCTTCCTCCTCCAGCTTCCTCCTGCTTACTTCTTCCTGCTGCGGTAGTAAAGCAGGCTCCTGCCTGTTGGGGGCCGAAAATTCTGCTGAGAAGTGGTAGTAAGTGAAGGCTCCCTGTTTAGGGCTTCCCCATTTCTTCTTAAATGAGGTTGCCTTTATTCATTTTTGTATTTCCCCTTTGATCAAGATCTTCCCTCAAAAGCATCACTGATCAAGAGTCAGGTTTGCCACGTTTAGTGGTTTTGTCCCTCAGTAACAAGGAGGACCTTCCTTCATTGCCATATCTAACATCAGAGGGCAACCATTGAGATCACACTTAGTAACAAGGAAGGGCAGGAGGGAGAGCTCTCAGGCATTCATGTCTAAAGTGTTTATCTTGGGGAGCCTGGGTGGTTCAGTCAGTTAGGTGGCTGCCTTGGGCTCAGGTCATGATCTTGGGGTCCTGGGATCAAGCCCCACGTAAGGCTCCCTGCTCAGCTGGAAGCCTGCAAGCATACTTCTCCCTCTTCTCCCTGTCTTGTGCTTTCTGTTGATATCTCTGTCTCTCTCTCACATAAATAAATAAAATCTTAAAAAATAATAAACTAAAGTGTGTATTTTATCAGGTTTCTAGGCATTAGAGATTGTCTCAATGTGTTGGGCTAGCATCATCCTGTTAGGCATGTTGTTTCTACAAAGGTTTATCAGGCTCATATACAAAGCTTAGAAATAGAGCAGAATTAAATCACCTTGACAAATCTAGATTGAGCAATGGTTCTAAACCTAGAGCCCCAGCCTGAGGGTAGCCAGCTGAAGAGATCAAAGGACCATGGATTTTAAGGTGAAATTCACTGTAGCCAATATTCTTCCTCTCTCGTTTTACACAATTGGGTTTGTGCTTCTGCAGAGGGATTTCTGCAAGGGTAGCAGGTGGTATTGGCTATGGCACAAGCACCTCTTTGTTCAACAAGTAGATGGTCAAGGGCTTTAGCCAGTGAGTCAAGTGATTGTCACTGGGCTGCTACTGCTTTGGCTGTGGAGTCAACAACCTCTCCTAATGGAAGGGAGAGATTTCTGACCATGTGTTCATGGGCACATACTCTGACCCAAGGAGCTAAGGCCCTCCCTACAGAGGCGAACCCAGAGTCACATACATCTCTTGGAAGTGTCCATTTAAGGCAAGTGTGGAGGTTTAATGGGATGGGCCAATGGGAATCTTCTGCTTTATTATGGATGTGGACAGGGATGGCTAACCAACCCAATAAACATTGACCTCCAGTTCCCAACTATCTAGTTATACGCCCATGGGGTATGCTATCCACCGCCAGACAAAAATGAAACCAGGCAGAGCTCAGAGTACTCTAGCTGGGGTCTGGGGTCTGGTTATTGATAGATCCATGAGTCAGAATTTCCTGATTGACACTTTCAAGCTGAGAATCAGAGGAGTTGGGATGATGTCCCATGAAAGGCCGTCCCATCCTCAAAGAGTCCTTTCAAAAAATCCTGCAAAGAGGAACTAGCTGATTTGTTTTTCCTCTGGCTGCAGGGATACAGGACACATTAGGTAAGGAAAAGGGCATGCATGACATGGTGAAGATTATACAACTGGCAAAGATGGAGGGATTTAACTGAACCAGGACAGTTATGGCTGAAGAAAGATGGAGACAAGTTATGGGGACAGTAGGCCATGATAGTGTAACTTGATAGGTCACATCCATAAGCCTGTGGGTATAATTGGAAGTGGCATTTGGGACTAAGGACACATTGGTGATGGGTAAGACCAAGGGGTCTCCGACACCATGAACAGATCCAGCAGTCTGAAAGCTTTCCCGTTTTTACAATAGATTGGATAAGAGTGCTATTTTCCCAAGAATGAGAGGGTGAAAATAAGGTAAAAAGCAGCAGTAAGAAAATGGTATGTTTTACACATAATATCTGATCATAGCTCACTGACACTGACAATTTAAACCACTTCCAGTGAAGTATAGAAATCTTGCTTTCATTTAGGTCTATTGAATCTTTTCACTTTTTTAAAAAAAAACCTGTGCACAGGGTTGCCTGGGTGGCTCATTGGGTTAAAGCCTCTGCCTTCAGCTCAGGTCATGGTCCCAGGGTCATGGGATCGAGCCCCACACTGGGCTCTTTGCTCAGTGGGGAGCCTGCTTACCCCCCTCTCTCTCTGCTTGCCTCTCTGCCAACTTGTGATCTCTGTCAAATAAAATCTTTAAAAAAAAATAAAAAATAGGGGCGCCTGGGTGGCTCAGTGGGTTAAGCCTCCGCCTTCGGCTCAGGTCATGATCCCAGGGTCCTGGGATCCTGCCCCACATGGGGCTCTCTGCTCAGCAGGGAGCCTGCTTCCCCTTCTCTCTCTGCCTGCCTCTCTGCCTACTTGTGATCTTTCTCTCTCTGTCAAATAAATAAATAAAATCTTTTTAAAAAATAAAAATAAAAAATGGACCCTGTGCACATTTTAAAAATATTTTATTTATTTGCTTATTTGGAAGAGCGTTCACAGGGGAGTGGCAGAGAGAGATCCTAAGCAGGCTCCATGCCAAGGACAGAGCCCAATGCAGGGCCAGATCTCATGACCTGAGCCCAAACAAAGAGCCTGTTGCTTAACTCACTGAGCCACCCACACACCCCAATCTTTAAACTTTTAAATATAAATGTCAAGTACTTCATCCACATCAGATAACATAATTTTTGCTTCAACCATCAAAATAATTATAAAAACTCAAGAGGAAGATGGTTTATTATATTTTCTCCTATTTTTACGCATTCCAATTACTATTTTTCCTTCCTAAATTAGTGCCATCCTCCTTGGGTGATCACTTCCATTCTGTTTAGAAAACTTCTCTTAACTGTTATTTTTTTTATTTACTTATTTGACAGAGAGATATCACAAGTAGGGAGAGAGGCAAGCGGGGGGGTGGGGGGAAGCAGGCTCCTTGCTGAGCAGAGAGCCCGATGTGGGGCTCGATTCCAGGACCCTGAGACCATGACCTGAGCCAAAGGCAGAGGCTTCACCCACTGAACCACCCAGGCGCCCCAGCTGTTATTTTTTTTAAGATTTTTGCATTTATTTTGAGAGAGTGTGTGTGCACCCACAGCGGGGGAGCGTCAGGGGGCAGAGGGTGAGGGAGAGAATCTCTAGCTGATAAGCGTGGAGCCTGATCCGCAGCTCCTGGTCTCTTGACCCCGAGACTCTGACCTGAGAGCCAAAACAAGAGTCAGTCGCTCAACTGACTGAGCCACCCAGGCACCCCCTCCTAGCCACTCTTTCATGGTATGTCTACTGGTCAAAATTTCTCTTAATTTTCCTTCGTCTGAGAATGGCTTTATTTCTGCTTTATTTCAGAAGGATGTATGCACAGAGATGGAATTTGTGTTCAGGTGGTAAAGTGAACCACTGATTAGTTCTGCTCATCACCACCTCCTTCCGTTTCTTTGATGCTTCCAGTTTGCCTTTTTCCCCTTGAGCGAGTAGGAAGGAATTGCCAGATCAGTATACATGACTTTGCCGAGTTCCTTAAACAGTTCTAGAGAGGCCCCCGAGATGTTCAAGTGCAGTGGTGAACAGGCATTTTCAGAGTCTAAATACTCAAGCCAGCTCTCCTTGTTAAAGGAATCTATTTCTTGCAGACAGCTTTTTAAAAGTTGTATGTATAAGCAAATCTGCATATTTCCACAATTTATTAAATGGTCTTAAAAATGATCAAGCTTGGGGCCCCTGGTTGGCTCAGTGGGTTAAGTGTCTGCCTTCGACTCGGGTCATGATCCCAGGGTCCTGGGAATGAGCCCCACATCACACTGGGCTTCCGGCTCAGTGGGGAGCCTGCTTCTCCCTCTCCTTCTGCCTGCTGCTCCTTCTGCTTGTGCTCTCTCTTTCTCTGTCAAATAAATAAAATTTTTTAAAAAATGATCAAACTTGAGCTGGATTTGGCTTAGAATAAAGATTAGATGAAACCAAAGAAGTGCTTCTAAGCACACCAGCAAGAAATGCTATGAACAAACGCCGAAGAAAACATGAGAAGACTCCTTACAGTGTCCAGGGCCAACAATGGGTTAAGAGGAGTTCTTAGAAATGACTATGTGGTTTGAAGGAGTTCAGGATATGCCACGCCAAAATTTGCCACTTTGGTATATTATTTCGAGCCAAAAAATCACTTGAAAAACAACAAACGCAGGGAGATGCTTTCTCTGAAACCCCTGTGAAAATTAATAACCTCATCTGAAGTGGAGTCAGGAAGGGTGCCTGAGTGGCTCAGGTGGCTGGGTCTCCACCTTTGGCTTGGGTCATGATCCTGGGGTCCTGGGATTGAGTCCCATGTCAGACACCCTGCTCAGCCGGGAGCCTGCTTCTCCCTCTCCCTCTGCTGCTCTTCCTGCTGGTGCTCTGTCTCTCCCTCTCAAACGCATAAATAAAATCTTAAAAATAAAGAAATAAATAAAAATTAAGTAGAGTCAGGAGACCAGAAAAGGGGAGCTCTTCGGTCCTACCATTCCTTGTGCATTGCAGACGCCAACAGAAAAGACATACTTTGCAAATAAGACACTGCATTAGCTATTACCATCCCAGTGGAAAAAATAAAGGTGTCTTCCCTTCCCTCTCCCCCAGCAGCCCAGCCAATGGGAGGCAGTCATAACTTAAGGCAATGAAAAGCTACTATACTGGGAACTCCGAGCTTACTCTAACGGACTTTTTCTTTCCAACAGCAATCCCAGTCTCCCCCTTTCCTCTATAAAAGGGCCTTCTTGGGGCACCTGGGAGGCTTGATGAGTTAAGCATCTGCCTTCGGCTCAGGTCATGATCCCAGGATCTTGGGATACAGCCCCAAGTCCAGCTCCCTGTTCAGCAGGGGAGTCAGCTACTCCCTCTCCCTCTGACCCTGCTCCTGTGCTCTCTTGCTCACATCTCTCAAATAAATAATTTTTTTTTAAAAACCTTCCTTTCTTTTGTTCTCCAGATTTCCCTGCAATTAAGTCCTTGTTTCCTTGACCTTCGTTGTAATTCTCTCCTATTCCCACATAAACATATTTTTGCTGGTAAACACTGACTATTTTAAGATTAACATCCCCTTATGGGCCTAAAGATAGATCCTCCAAAAGGAACTCAATTGTCCTAAAACCCCTCCTTAGAAATTTCATCAACCGGGGAAACTGATTCTGACCACAGGCGGGGAAATGAGAATTCCACACCACATCCAGATTCTGTCACAAACTATCATATCTCCTATCTATTCTAACTAAAAACCCACTAGTGTTTCCTAAAGGTATTTAGTCTCCCCTAAATTGCCTACATCTCTGCTCCCCTTCCCCTATTAAGATGGTATATAAGCTTTCAGATCTCACTGCCTAGGTGTTCACTATTTTTTCCCTGTGATGTCTCCATGCAGGTAATATCAAAAATTAATAGATGTGTATATCTTTTCTGCAGTTAATCTGCCTGTTGTTGATTTCTTTCAAAACCTAGGATGTGGGGGCACCTGGGTGGCTCAGTGGGTTAAGCCTCTGCCTTCTGCTGGGGTCATGATCTCAGGGTCCTGGGATCCAGCCCCATATCGGGTTCTCAGCTCAGCGGGGAGCCTGCTTCCCCTCTCTGTCTGCTGCTCTGCCTACTTAAGATCGCTCTCCCTCTGTCAAATAAATAAATAAAATCATAAAAAAAAAAGACACACCTAGGATGTGTGCACACATAGAATCAAGAGTATACAGGGAAAGTTTTCCTCCTTAACAGGTAAAAGAAGAACAATGGGATAATTATATACATGACCAGCAAAAAGAAAAAAACGCGCCCGTGCTTTCCTGAAACTCTTCAGTGCCGCTGAATTAGCAGAGACACGCGGATTAAAGAAAGGTACAATGGGTTGCCTGGCCGGGTTTTGTGCGGAGACAGTGGGGACGGGGGATACAGTAAACAGGAGGCCATCTGCAAGGAAAGAGCCTGGCAGTCCAGACACTCCGCCGCACACACCGGCTCCGACAGCTCCTCTCAAGGACACGCCCCAAAAGCGATCCCTGGGGATACCACCTTCCAACCCCTTCCAGTCCTCGGGCTCTGCCCTTGGGCGCCCAGGAGGAGGCGGGGCTCGCTGGCAGGGAGGTCCTGTGGGCGGTCCCGGGCCGGCGGCGGCCGCTCCGCGGAGCCCGGGAGGGGGCGTGGCTACACGAGGGGCGGGGTTACGCTGGCGGCGGCCGCCCCTGCAGCCGGCGAGGGGCGGGGCTCGCCCTAGGCTGCTCCGGAGGGGCGGCGGCGGAGGCGTGGAGGCGGCCGCGGAGGCTGCATCCCGGACCCAGCCTGGGAAGGAGTGACGGGGGTGGGGCGGGAGGGCACCGGCGGCCGGCGGGGCGCCTCAGGCCTCGCGTCCACCTGCCCGGCCGCACGCTCTCCCCTGGGTCAGCGGGGCCTGCGCCGGCCCGGACCCATGGCGGCGTCGGCTGCTCTGTCGGCGGCGGCGGCGGCGGCGGCCCTGTCGGGCCTGGCGGTGCGGCTGTCGCGCTCAGCGGCGGCCCACGGCTCGTACGGCGCCTTCTGCAAGGGGCTGACGCGCACGCTGATCACCTTCTTCGACCTGGCCTGGCGGCTGCGCATGAACTTCCCCTACTTCTACGTGGTGGCCTCGGTGATGCTCAACGTCCGCCTGCAGGTGCGGATCGAGTGAGCGGGCGCCGCCGCAGCCCCCGCCGGAGGGTCCCGCGCACCGGGCCGCGCCGGGTAGGGGCGCCGGCATGGAGGACGGCCGGCGGGACGCGGCGGGGGCAGGAGGCGGGGCGGCCCGGGCCCCCGGGCCCTAGACCTCCGCGGGGGGGCGCCGGCCACCCGGCCGCCCAGCCACCCGGCCGGGCCCCGGCCACGACCGGCCGCCCGCCCGCGGCGTGGCCGGTGACCTATTGCACAGAAACTCTGCAAACGGGCCCTTACTGTCGGACTCGAGGGGAAAAAACCAAACAAACCAAAAAACGATTCGAGGGCAGCCGACCTGTTGCCTCACGTTGGCCAGAGCCGGGGAAGCCGCAAGGAAAAATTCTGCAGCAGGGACTTGACTGGCCCCGATCCACAAGGTAGGAGGCCAGAGGCTGGACCCGCGGGCTGGCGGCGGCGCTTGCCATGACGTCTCGGTGGCAGGGGGCACTGTGGACGGGACCCCAGGAAGCCAGCCCCTGAGCTGCCCAGGCGGGAGGCCACAGGCGCCCCATACTCTCTGGTCCTCATTCCCGGACGGGTGGGGCGGGGGCGGCGAGGGCGTCTCGGAGCGTCAGCCCATCCCGCCCTGCTCTCCCCAGAGGCCCTGGTGCTGCCACCTGAACCCCAGGGAATGGAGGGGAATGGGCTGGGGGAGGCGCCGGGGAAGGCTCCAGAAGGAAAAGATGTTGCCAGCGTTCAGCCCCTTGGGGAGCCAGACAGGGAGGGGGGTTGTGTTCTTGGCCAAAGCCCTGGTGGATGCCTCTTCTAAACCCTCAGGCCCCTGGGGTCTGGGCAGCTGCCTCTAGCCCTGTGTTGGGGGCCTGCTCCTTCTGTGCCTGGGGCTCCCCTCCCGTCCTGGGGGCGTCCTCTGGTGCTGGGCACTTGGCCATTTGGAGACCCAGAGGAGTGGGAAGGCCGCTCGACCCTATCCCTGCGGCCACCCTCCCACCGGCCCCTAGGTCTGCCCCTAGGTCTGCCCTCCTGGTGCCACTGAAGGCTGCATCCAGCAGTCCCTGTGCGCCCAGAGGAGCCAGGGAAATGGGGGTCTCCTTGAGCCCAGGGCAGCTTGCAGGCTGGGGAGCGGAGGGCGGGCGGAGCAGCGGCTTGCGAGGAGGAGGCCCTTGGGGAAAGGCGCCCCACACTCTGTGGGACCACTGTGGAGTCTCCATCTCTCTGTCTTTCAGGAACCAGTCTTCGTAGGTGGTGACCCACCCCTTCCGTGGCCTGGTCGAGAGACTACCATCCCTGCCCAGAGGCGGCCCCTGGGCCCAGTGCTGCCTGGGGAGCTGCGGGGCAAAGGGCCTAGCCCGGGAGGAGAGAAAGGACCTTCCAGGCAGAGGCACCGGCCGCTGGGGTAGCCGGTGGTCCCGTTCTGGCATGGGGAAGGACGTGACCCTGTCACCTCAGCGCTGCATCTCCTAGCGACACTTTGAGGGCATTCTGCGCTCCCCACCTGATGTTTGGAAGAGCTGGCTCTGGGACTGGGAGAGATGGGTCCTTGTCCTACAGATACAAAGGAGTGGGGCTGAATCTGCGCCCCGTCTTTGAGAAAATCTGGCTCTGTGGGGGAGGGGAGTTCAAGGCCCCCCTGGGGGACCTAGGGGGAGAGAACGAGGTCCAGGGTAGGGAATGTGGGGAACTGGCTCTTCTTGGGGTGGTGTGGGAGGCCACAGGGAAGACCGTCGGAGCTGAGATGGACACAGGGGAGAGTCCTAGAATGCCCTGCAGAGCGGAGGGCTCTACCCACAGAGCCTGGCCTCCCCTGCCACCCCACCCCAGGCTGGACCAAGAGCTCCTCGGCAGCTGGGTGGCACGGGCCTCTCGGTTTGGGTGGCAGAGTGGGGGTGGGGTGGTGGCAGGGCCCCTGGGCACAGGCTGGAACCAGGAGGGTGAAGGGATAAACCTGAGATGGGTCCCCAGGCGTGTCACCCCCCAGTCTGGGATCGGGCCAGAGAACGTCCTCTGGATGGGCTTGGATTGGCCCTGAGGCCCCAGATGTGCGGCTCCTTGGCCCACCGGGATGGCCAGCCATGGCCTCAAGGGGGCCAGGAAAGACTCCGGTCCCCCAGCCACTCTGTCCCCAGTTGCTCTCGGTCCCCAGGCTCCAAATTCCTGGGACTGAAAACCGAAGCAGTCTGTCCAGCCCCAGGGACAGAGTGGCCCTGTGTCACCCTTCTGCCCTCCTTAGTCGCCCTCTAGAGGATGGGTCCTGAGTGAAGAGCTCTGCCTGCCTCACCCTGGGGACCGAGGCCCAATGAGGCCACCATGTGTGCCCTGCAGCTTCCCACAGACAGGGTGTGATGGCTCTCACCTCGTGCCAAGGGTTCTGCGGTCCCTGGTCCAGGTGGCACCTCCTGTACCCCAATCCTCTCCACCCAGGATCGTGTCTAGGAGCCTGCCGGCCTGCCGACTCCATCCACAGATGTCTGGGGACAGCGTGTGAGAGCCCCGCAGGGCCTCCCTAGGGCCGATCCACAGATATGCCCCTTGCAAGGCCCCGTCTCACCCTCGGGGTGATCCGCTCCCTGGCCGGGGCCTTGGGGCTCAGCTGGAGCTGCCTGGGGCCTGGGAATCCTCTTCCTCACAGAGAGAGTGGGAAGCCCCAGGGCCCTGACCCAAGACGCCTGCCCCGCGGGGCACCCCAGCCCATGCCAGTCTGCCCTGGGGGTCCGGGAAGTCTCAGCACGGCCCCCGAGCAACTGGGCAGGGGCTGTACTTCTTTGGCCTGTGGTTCTGCCCCTGCTCTTCGGACAGGATTGGCCTTGAGTAGGGTTTGGCCTTGAGTAGTTATCGAGCTGCCCTCCCCCACCCCCACCCGCACTGGGCCCTTGCTGCCTGACAGGCTCTCCATGCACTTTATTTATTTGCAGTCTGTGTTCCAGACAGCAGAGCTTCTGCAAAATCCGAGACGGGCTGAAGAAGATGACTGTCCCTTTCCTGTGTGTGATTCACTGTCCTGGTCAGCACGGGCTGCTCAGAGAAACGCTCGTGTTCCTGCTGTTGTCGAATCTTGTCCCTCTAAGTTAAAAAGATACACCCCTCCCTGAGTTCAATAAAATCCAGTCAAATTGGAGGCCTCCTCTCCTGGTGTGGGGTCCCCTGAGGGACTGGGAGCAGGGGAGGGAGAGCCAGGGAGGGCTGCAGGGTGGAGGCCTGCCCAGTGATGCTGGGGGACCGCCTGCAGGCCAGGGGCCCCAGAGGAGAAGGCCGCTGCACGGGCCTGGCCAGACGGTGGCGATTTGTCTCGTTCTCAACCTTTATTTGAATAACCGGAGACCTAGGTATTCTCTCTGTTTCAGAGCCCGGCCTCAGAAAGTGCTTACTACAGTGGAAGCTTGAGTGTGGGCTTGGGGTGATGGGGTGAAGGAAGCTCCTTGCACATCATTTTGGGTCACCCGGAGGTCCGTCTGCCATGGCAGGTGGCGAGGTGCCCCTGGCCTCCCTAACGGCAAGGTGGGTGCCCAGTTTTGGAAAAGATAAAACCTTGGGGACCAGAAGCCTGCTGCCCTTCCCCCTGGCTGAGACCCAAACTGTGCCTTCAGAGCTCCAGCCTACTGAGTCCCCAGAGAAGCTTGGCCATGGGGAGGGTCCCCGGGGGGTGCCCAGGGGCTGAGCTAGAAGAAGGGAAGGCCCCCGACCCGTCCCCATCGGGGAGGGCTCCTGAGGGTACAGAGTCATGGTCCCCGGAGGTTCACAGCCTGGGGTAAGGGCCTTGGGGGTGCTCTGCCCGCTGGGAACTACCAGGCACCAAAGCACCCTGACAAGGCAGAGCCTTGGGACACCTGCCACCACAGGAGGATCAGAGCCCAGTCCCTGCCAGCACCCTGAGCTTCCCTCTGCTTAGTCCAGATGGTTCTGTTCAGTCCCTGTTGGCCCCAACCCAGCCCAAGGGTCACACAGCTTCTGGGCCTCGGGGTCTGGGTGACTCTACTGGGTGCCCCCTCACCCCTGGGCATGTGTCCCCTGCTCCTGGCTGTAACGGGGACATGATGACACTGCCACCTCCCTGCGGGGTTTTCTGAGGGCCGTGTGGCAATAATGCTTGGACGGCCCTGAGTCCGGTGCTTGGCAGAGACACGGGCTCGGCTCATCGGATCCATGCGTCAAGGTAGGACTGCCGTCTACCCCAGCAAAACTTCTCGGTGTTCGTGGGTGCCCCTGACATAGTGATGCCTGCCCTGGTGTCCCCTGAGTCAGCCCCCTTCAGTTCCCAACTCTGGGGCAGGATTTCAGGATACAAAGCGCAGCCCCTTCCATGTGGCCCCAAGCCTGCTTCCAGCAACTGACCTAGGACTTGACCACTTGGCATCAAAGACACGTGTGTTTGGGAAACAAAGTCAAATGCACCCTCTAATCAGGGAGACCCAGCATGTGGGGACTCAGGAAGGAGTCTGCTGGAAATGCTGGGGACATGCAGGGGAGGGGAAGCCCTCCCCCCACAGGCTTCTCTGCCAGCATTGTCAGCACTGGGGTGGGACAGGAGAATCAGAGGCTTAGGGGAATGCAGACCCAGCTGTCGGGGACTGGGGCACACGCCTCCCCCATAACCACGAGATGGAGCCACCCTTGTAGTCGGGACCGGGTTAGGGGAGCCCCTCTGGAGAAGATCCTTGAGTGGGGTCAGAAGGATGGAGATAGTCCGTGGCAGGGCACCGAGCTGCCTTAGGCTGTCGCCCTCTGAGGGTCCACCTTCCCGTGGAGGAAGGCCACAGCCCTGGTCCCAAGGCCGAGCAAGGTCCCAAGGTCACCAGCACCCGCGTGGCCCGCCACACGAAACAAAGCAGAAGACTTGCCTCTCTCACAGTCTCTGCCTTGTGCATGTTCTGTGGTCACAGCAGCCTGTCAGGGCCCGTGCCTCCTGCTTCTGTGCCTCAGCCTCTGTACCCACAAGGATCACTGCTGCCGTCGCAGGGGCCCCAAGCTCCAGACCTCTAAGCCTGCCTCCTGTAGGGCCCGCCCCTGCCACCATCCAGGCAGTGGGGAGGCAGCAGACCGGCTCTCGTGGCCACTGAGAGGTGGATGGCAAGGAGGGACTGTCTCCTCCGCTCCTGGCTGAGACAGCCAATATGCTGGCCGTAGAGAAATGGGCTGGGGCCGTGCCCCTGTGTGTGCTTGAGGGGGCCGGGGGGCTCCTCGGTGGGGGCCTTGGGAAGATGAGAGCCTGTCCGGGAAGGCTTTCGAGCAGGGCTGCGGCCCTAGAACATGCTGGTGGCTCTTCACCCCCAACCATGCGATTCTCTTTTCTCAGCCACTGGGACCACATGCTGTGTGAATGGAAAGTGGAGAGACCAGGCAAGGCTGGGTCCAAACACCCTGGAGATACGTACCGGGACCAAGTGGGATTTCTCCCAGAATGCAACGTTGGTTTCATC
The DNA here is from genome assembly GCF_009829155.1 of Mustela erminea. Taxonomy (NCBI): domain Eukaryota; kingdom Metazoa; phylum Chordata; class Mammalia; order Carnivora; family Mustelidae; genus Mustela; species Mustela erminea. The sequence continues at coordinate 113,673,028 of NC_045635.1, read as the reverse complement.
TTAAAGTCAATTCACGGTTTACTCCATATTAATATAAGAAGGGGGAAAACCTGACCCTTATAGTAGGTGCCGGAAGATTTGACAAAATCCAACACCCGTCCACGAGCATCATTTTCAGTGAAATTGGTATATAGAAAGGCATTTTCTCAGCCCAGTAAGGAGGGTCTACCCAATCTTACCGTGCGCATAACACTTAATGGTGAGAGAATGAATATTTTCTCTGCCCTCGGGAACAATGCAGGCTGTGCCCTTTTGCCATTTCTATTCTACATTATAGGGGAGATCCTAGCCAGTGCACTAAGTTCCTCATCCCCCCCACCCCACCCCACACCAAATACAAGCATTCTGATTGGAAAGGAAAAGACATAGCAGGGCTTCTTAAAGAGATGACCGAGGTGATTCCAACGTTTGCACATAAATGCAGAGGGCTGAGGAGAGCCAAACAATTTGGAAAGTGAACCGAGTTTCGGGATTTTCAGTACCTGATTTCAAGACTCACAGCCTTCATCCAGGCCTTGTGCTACTGCGGAAAGATAGAGATCAGTGGACAGAACCGAGAGCTCAGAATATGCTCGGAACTGCGCGGAGGACGGGCTTTTGACAGAAGCACCCAGGCAGTCCAATAGAGAGACGATCCTATTTTCAAGAAAGTCCTGGCATCCCTGGAAAAACACGCCCGTAAAAATGCAACTTGACTCTAAGCTCACATCACAGAGAGCACTTACCTCAAAGCCGTGCCGTGCGTGTCAGAGAGGAAACCACCCGTTATGCCCCTGCAGGGACTGCGGTGCTCAGCTGAACTGCGGGGCGGCTTCTCCCCGACGTCAAATTTCAGAAAAGTCAGGCCCGATCACCCTGGGCATCACAGTGAACCGGCTAAAGCAGATGCCCTGCAGGCTCCCCTTGAGACCCACATCCCAGACCTCCTTTAGTCGCCCCAAGACCTCCTTCCCTTCCCCTTATCAAAGCCGCCCGCCGACCCGCCCCCGCCCCGGCCCCCGCCGACCCGCCCCGTCCAGGCTTTCTGCTGTAGTTCAAGGGAGTCGCCAGCAGGTGGCGGCGCTCTCGTAGCACAGGCCAGAACCGGGCCCGGAGCAAAGAGCCGGTGATCCCGCTTGGGCAGCATTCGCTTCCTGTAAATGGGTAAAACACGAGGCTGACATTTGTAGGTTTTCGAGTTACCGGAGACGCAAGATTTCGAGCGAAGAAGACCCAGGAAGGACCATGTGCTTCCGATGACATGCATGCTACCACCGTGATTTTCCGACCCAGCGTGGGGAGCGGAGGCCCCCGGGGTCCCCAGGTCTGTTCAGAACTCCATTAACACCCGGAGACGGCCAGTCCCGTCCTGAAAGGAGGCGCCTTGCGGTTCCAGCCGGCTTGGGAGGGGAGAGCCGCCGGGCTGGAACCCCGGCTCTTTGGGCTATGAGGCGGGTGCCAGGCCCCTCGTTCGTACTCTCCGCCCTTCACGTTCTTCCTGGGCACACGGATTGGCAATTCCGAGGTCCTGTGAGCAATCGGGGAAGTCAGGCAGGCCAGGGAGTCAGCCCTGGGCACGGAGCCCGGCGCGTGGGAGCGGTCTTGGGGAAGGAGGACTGGTCTCTATTGGCTAGGAGCCTTCCTCGGAGCCGGTCACACAGGCTGCTCCTTCTCCGGGAAGCCAAAAGGAAGCCCAGTGTCGGTGTCAAGGCCATGGACTCTGTCGCTGGGTCCAGCAGCGGGACAGCTTCCCAGTGGCCGTGGGAAGAGCCCGGCGGCTCCCTGAGCCCCAGCTTCGTGGCCGGCGAGAGGAGCACGGGCCACATCCTCCAGGCAGGCTGTCTCGGGGTCCGGATGTTGCCATGCTGCGGGGGTGCCGGGCGCAGGGGATGGGCCGCGGAGATCACAGCCGCCGGGGCGCCCTGCACACCGGGAGCACCGTCCCTAGCGCTCTGGTTCCCGAGACGACTCCTTTCCTTGGCCGTGTCCGCACCTCGTCTGGCCCCTCTCCTCGGCCAGCCCTGCGCTGCGGGGTGGAGGACTGGGGGGCGGGGGCGACAGCAGGGATGGAAAAGGAGAGAAGGAGAACCGGAAGCAGAGGGCATTCCATCTGTCCACACGGGTCCCCCTTTGGGAAAGACAGCCGCCTGTGACTCTGATGGCTGTCCTGCAGCTCCCGTCTGCAGGGAGGGCCCGGAAGCTCCCAGGTCTCCTCTGGGCCCGGCCTTGCTGGAAACGTCCTGTGTCCTAGCGTGCCTGACCGCTTGGCCCCCAGCAGCCACAGCAGCAAGACTCTGGGTGCTGTCCGTCTGTCTGTCTCTCTCAGCAGTGCCTCTGGGAGCTCTGAAGCACAAGAGCCTGGCCATATCCCTCCCTGTTCTGATCTGCCCTCCAGCCTCCACTCCTCCCTCTCTATGCTTTTCCTTCAGGAGGACTTCCAAGGAGCGCAACAAATTCTTCAGCAGATAGGATTAAAATTGCAAAGTCAGCCACATTCCTTTCTCTGGAACCCTCACATAACTATTTCTTTAAAGAATTTATTTGTGACAGACAGAGACGGTGAAAGAAAGAGAACACAGGCAAGGGAAGTGGAGAGGAAGAAGCAGGCTCCCTGCTGATCAGGGAGCCTGATAGGGGGCTGGATCATAGGATGCTGGGATCATTACCCAAGCCCAAGGCAGCTGCTTAAAGACTGAGTCCCCTGCCCCCGCCCCCGGTGCCCCACACCCTCATATATCTTTAGAGGACTATATGACTGACCTGGAGCTCCTGAGGTCCTTATGTCCTGACTATTCAGTTAAAATACACCTGTCGTGGGAACCCCTTCCTTTAAGAATAACTTCTGCTTTCTAAATGCATGCTAGTGGTTTATCGCGACCATTGTAGTTCTCCATCATGAAAGGCGATTGACATGCTAGTTTGTAGATCAGTCTCTGATGAGTTTACTTCAACTCCTGACTCTTGTAAAAATGAGATCATTACCCTGGAATGCCGAGGACCAGGCTGTAGTTGTGGTAACCAAGCAGGCTGGGACCACAGACCTTTTTTTGGGGGGGAGAGGGACCACAGATCTAACTGCTAATGGCACACTCAAAAGTTCCAATTCAAAATGCTCCAAGTGACAATTGTATTTTCAAAAAATGCCCTTCTTTTCTTCCTTGGCTCCCTAGATCACCAGCTATCCACCCAGAAATCAGGAGTCATGTCTGATCTGAGTCGACTATATCCTTCTACCTCAAGTATCCAGGTAGCAAGACTCCACTCCCCGTGGCTTCAGGAATCCATCCCCACTTTCCAATCCCCATCATGCCTGCCTTGGTTTAGATACAGATTATTTTCTGTTGCTTCTCTGCAAGTTTCTGGTCACTGTCTATGTCTTCCCAGGTTTTTAGCCCCACCCTGTGCCAGTGCCAAATCCATTCCCATCCCCAATAATATGATTCATGGAAAACATAAATATGGCCTTGCCACTCTCCTCTCAAACACATTTCAAGAAATCTCAGCATTTAGGGGGCACCAGGGTGGCTCAGTGGGTAAAGCCTCTGCCTTCATCTCAGGTCGTGATCTCAGGGTCCTGGGATAAGAGCCCCGCATCAGGCTCAGAGCCCCTGCTCAGTGGAGAGCCTGCTTCCTCCTCTCTCTGCCTGCCTCTCTGCCTACTTGTGTTCTCTCTCTCTCTCTCTCTGTCAAATAGATAAATAAAATCTTTTTTTAAAGATTTTATTTATCTATTTGACAGACAAGAGATCACAAGTAGGCAGAGAGGCAGGCAGGCAGAGAGGCAGGCAGAGAGAGAGGAAGGGAAGCAGGCTCCCCACTGAGCAGGGAGCCCGATGCGGGGCTCGATCCCAGGACCCTGGGATCATGACCTAAGCCAAAGGCAAAGGCTTAACCCACTGAGCCACCCAGGCACCCCAGATAAATAAAATCTTAAAAAAAAATAAATCTCAGCATTTAGGAGTGGGACACACCTTTCCAGAGTCTCTGATCCCTTTTCTCTGAGCCCAATTTCCAATGCACAGAGTGTACACTTCAGTTTGTTTTCCTGCTCTCCAGAGAATGACAAGCTTAGTAAAGCACTTGACGTTCAAGAGGACCTAGATTTTCGGTGGCTCTCCATGGCAGACTGCATTGCACAAACGTCATGGAAATGACCAAACATGGGAAAGTTGAAAAATAATACCAGAAATGGCACCTTGCCATCATTTCTGTATAGTAAGTATCACCCCCTAGTCGATGAGGCTTGATCTCTGCCCCTTTCCCTTTCCTCCTACCACAGGATTATTTTTATCTTTAATTTTTTTAAGATTTTATTTATTTATTTGACAGAGAGATAGAGCACAAAGAGGGGGAGAAGCAGGCAGAGGGAGAGGGAAAATTAGAATCTCCGCTGAGCAGGGAGCCCGATGCGGGGCTTGATCCCAGGACCGGGAGATCATGACCCGAGCCTAAGGCAGAGCTTAAGGCAGATAAAGCCACCCAGGCACCTCTACCATGGGATTATTTATAAATGAATCTCATACATTATATATGAGTATGTATACAAAATAGCTTTCAAAAAGGGAACCCGAAAGCCTTATGAAAAACTCCAAGTATACAATCTTCAGATCTGTTGCATTCATCCATTTTATTGGCTTGTAAAATAGTTCAGACATCCCCAACACCAGGGATGTGGCTGACTTTGTAATTTTAACTTAATTTTAATTAATTAATTAAGAGAGGGGGGTGGGGAGGATTAGAGGGGGGAGTTAGGAAGGGGGAAAGAATCTCAAGCAGATTCCCAGCCGAGTGCTGAGCTTGGACGTGGGATTCAATCTTACAACCCATGAGATCATCAACTGAGCCAAAACCAAGAGTTGGACAGCCAACTGGCTGAGCCACCCAGACACCTCCCTAACTCCCTGCATATGTCTAAGAGAAGCCTGTGCTCTCCTTACCTTTTCATTTCCTTCCTTGGATCAACACTAGACACTGCTACTAGGACACTGAATGCCCCATCCTGAGAAAGCAGGTGCCCTAAGCTGCCCTCCTTGACTGGTAATGCCGGAGGTTTACCAGTTTATTAAGGAAAGGAAGGCGGCAGGTAAATTAATAGCTCCCTGTGAGAAAGGATCCTATGGATCACTACTGGAAGGTCGACAGATACATATTTGAGGATTGTAAGGGTATTGAAGGACTGATATCCTCAATAGGGAGGCAGGGGCGGGGGGCTCAGTCTTTAAATACTGACCCTGCTAAGAGGAAGACTAGTATGGTCCTAGAGGAGGTCATGTAAGAAGACAGGAGTATCTGACACCAAAAGTAAAAGCAACAAAAGCAAAAATAAACAAGTGGGACCACATCAAACTAAAAAGCATCTGCACAGTAAAGGAAACCATCAGTGAAATGAAAAGGCAACCTACTAAATGGGAGAAAATATTTGTAAATCATATGGCTCATAAGGGATGAATATCCAAATATATATAAAGAATTCAAACAACTCGATAGCAAAAAACAAAACAAAACACCCCACAATCTGATTTTAAAATTGGCAGATGATCTGAATAGATGTTTTTGCAAAGAAGGTGTATAGGTCGCCAACAGGTACATGAAAAGATACCATCCATCATTTAATCATCAGGGAACTGGAAACCAAAACCACAATTAGATATAACTTTACACCTGTTAGAAGGGCTAGCATCAAAAAGCCTAGAAATAACAAGTGTTGGCTAGGATGTGGAGAAAGGGAACCCTTGCGCACTGTCGGTTGGAACGTAGATTGCAACCACTATGGAAAACAGTACGGAGGTTCCTCAAAAAATTAAAAATAGAATGACCATATGATCTAGCAATTCCACTTCTGGGAAAACAAAACACTACTTCGAAAAAAGTATATGCAACCCGGTGTTCATTGCACCATTATTTAAAATAGACAAGATATGGAAACAACCTAAGTGTTCACTGACAGATGAATGGATAAAGAAATCATCACACACACACACGAATATTATGCAACCATAAAAAGGAAGGAAATCCTGCCATTTGCAACGACATGGGTGAACCTACATCCAGGGCTTTGTGGTGACTGAAAAAAGTCAAAGAGCAAAAGACGAATACTATGAGATTTCTCTTACATGCAGAATCTAAACATATATATGTATAAACATATATAACATATATATACACATATATAACATATATAGTTGTATATATATTTGTATATGCATACACACAAAACTTAACACATGGATACAGTGAACAGATTTGTAGTTGTTAGAAGCAGGGGACTGGGGTGGGAGAAATGGGTCAGTTGTTTTGGGGTTATTTTTTAGTTAGCACAAACTGAAAAAAAGGAAGCAATAGGTATTTAGAAATGTAATAACTTAAGGGCTACCTGGATGGCTCAGTTCGTTGAGTGACCAACTCTTGATTTTGGCTCAGGTCGTGATCTCAGGGTCATGAGATCGAGCCCCACACTGGGCTCTGCCTTAGGTAGGGATTCTGCTTAGGATTCTGTCTCTGCCCCTCCCCTGCAATTGATATCTCTCTCTCTCTCTCTCTCTCTCTCTTAAATTAATAAATAAATATCTGGGCTCTGTGCTCAGCAGGGAGTCTGCTTGAGATTCTCTTTCCCTCTCCCTCTGCCCTCCCCCTCTGATCACACAAACTCTAAATAAACAAATGAATGAATGAATGACTAAACAAAATCTTGAAAAGAAGAGAAAAGAATGCAATAACTTAGCAGTGACAATTTAAAGGAGAGTGTCAGAAGGTCGCATGCACATCAGTGCCACCTCTTGGGGCCTCCAGGCTCACGCACTCTCTTCTAGATAGTTGTCTTAGATTCCTCATTGATGAGAATTCGTCACAAAGTTGCTTTTATAAATAAATCTAAGGTCTTAAATGTAAAATGAGGGGCTCCTGGGTGTCTCAGTGGGTTAAGCCTCAGCCTTCGACTCAGGTCATGATCCCAGGGTCCTGAGATCGAGCCCAGCATTGGGCTTTCTGTTTGGCAGGGAGTCTGCTTCCTACTCTCTCTCTGCCTCTCTGCCTACTTGTGATCTCTGTCAAATAAATAAATAAAATCTTTAAAAAATGTAAAATGAACATTGTGTTAATAAAAGAAAACAAAAGAGAATGAGAGGGCTTTTTTTTTAAAGTCCTAAGCATATATATTTTTCTTTACCCCCATATTTAGTGAGCGGGGGGTGGGGGGGAGGGCACCATTTGAATTTCAGTAGTTACCATAGGGGATCTCCATCTGTTTTTATTTCCCCTCTTAATTAGTTGCATTGTTGATAGGTATATATCAACAATGCTGATAGGTATAATGTTGATAGGTATATATAACAATGCTGATATCAACAATGTTGATAGGTATATATTATATTATCAGCTATATTATATTATATATATGTTATATATGTTATATATAATATATATAATATTTATTATATATAATGTAATATATAATATATGTTATATATATTATTATATATTATATTATTATTAATATTATATATAATATTATCTATTATATTATCAGCTATATTATCAGTGGAGCTTCCTGAGGTGTGGACATAATTGTCAAGTTCAGATAAAGTTAAACAAATACTTTGATTTGTCGGTTGATGCAGCCTACAATGTAGATGAACACAGTTCTTTCCAGCATTGCTCAGCACTAAATACCATGTAAATGAGAAGTAATCGTACAGATCAGCGCATTCCAAACAAACAGGCTCAAACACAGAGAATAAACTGCTGATGGGCAAATGTGGAGAAGGGGATTAAGAGGCACAAACTTCCAGTTATAAAACAAATAAGTCACAGAGGTGAAAAGTACAGCATAGGGGATAGTCAATCATATTTTCATAACGTTTTGTGATGACACATGGTAGCTACACTTGTGATGAGCCTTAAGTAATGTATAGAATTGTCAAACCCATATGTTGTACATTTGAAACTAATATTACATTGGGCCCCATGTTGTGTGTAGAGATAACTTAAAAGTAAAAATCTTAAAAAAAACCCCATAAACCAGGAGCAAAATATTAAATACAAGACTGCGCTGATGAACATGAAAGTATGAGTTTAGATAATTCTCTTTAGAAAGAAAAAAATCTGGGGTGCCTGGGTGGCTCGGTGGGCTGGGCCTCTGCTTTTGGCTCAGGTCACGCTCTCAGGGTGCTGGGATCGAGCCCCGCATCAGGCTCTCTGCTCAGCGGGAGCCTACTTCCCCGTCTCTCTCTCTCTGCCTGCCTCTCTGCCTACTTGTGATCTCTCTCTCTGTCAAATGAATAAATAAAAAGTCTTTTAAAAAAAAAAGAAAGAAAATCTTAGAAATGCCATAATGAGATTAATTATCTTGAGGAGATTAAATTTGAATTATTATTATTATTATTTAGAGAAGGGGGGAGTAGGGATAGCGGAAGAGAGAGAATCTTTTAACCCACTGAGCCATCCAGGCGAAGGAAGATAGAGAATCTTAAGCAGGCTCCACACCCACCAGCATGAGCCGTATGCACGGCTCAACCCCTGAGATCATGACCTGAGCTGAAATCAACAGACATTTAACCCACTGAGCCACCCTGGCGGCCCTTGACTTCAGATGATTATTAGCAGTGTATATTGGAATGGCTAAAACTTGTATCATTATTATCATTATTAAATTTTACAACAAATTCCTGGATATCAGGGTGTGGCTTTTATTCTCTGTCTTGAATTGATGCAAAGCAGCCTTTTTCTGGGTCTCTCTTAAGGTCATCATGTCTACTGATTTGCTGCAGAGCAGTTCACCACCTGGTCCAGAGAGCCCTCCGACCAGTGAGGCCTCTTCGATTCCTGCTTCTGCTCGCATAGACGAGCCTTGGAAAATTGAATCTACTGATATTTTCTGAACTCTAACTTGTCATGTAGACACAACTGTGGTTTGCCCTTGCGTTTGGCAGCCGTGGAGTTTGTTTTTGAGGCTGTATATAAAATCATCCAAATTGGCAGCTCCCCCGGCATAGTTGGGACTAATATTACATGAGCAAGTATACGCGGGGCCGGATGAATCAGGCAGAGTGGCTGGCATCACGACAATTTTCAGGCAGACTCTCTTCTGCCTGAAAGACTCTCTTCTTGCTTCCTGAAAATTTACAAACTGCTCCTTGAGAAACACAGTTAGCAGAGCCTGGGTTGCTCAGTTGGTTAAGCATCTGTCTTCCGCTCAGGTCATGATCCTGGGGTCTTGGGATGGAGCCCCACATCAAGCTCCCTGCTCAGAGGGGAGTCTGCTTCTCTCTCTCCCACCCCCCCACTTGTGTTCCCTCTCTTGCTGTCTCTGTCTCTGTCAAATAAATAAAATATTGAAAAAAAAAACCCCAAAAAGAAACATTATTTATCATTAATCCTCTAGAGTCTTAATTTATTTTTCTTGTATTTTTATATAGCCATTCTTAGGACCATTACACACACACACACACACACACACACACACACACACGAACACATTCACATCCATTACTTAGATTCAGTTCATGGTCAAATCTACCTTGTTTTTTCTCTTTGTTCTCCACATTCTTGGAAAAAGAAAATATCTAAAATTAATATAAAGTTGTATGTTAATTATACTTAAAATAATCTCACCCTCAGGGCGCCTGGGTGGCTCAGTGGGTTAAGCATTTGCCTTTGGCTCAGGTCATGATCCCTGGGTCCTGAAATCAAGACCCACATCAGGCTCTTTGCTCCACGGGGAACCTGCTTCTCCCTCTCCCTCTGCCTGCCACTCCCCCTGCTTGTGCTCATTCTCTCGCTATCTCTATTTGTCAAATAAATAAAATCTTTTAAAAAAAAACCCAATATGTGCATTTGTGCTTACACAAAAGATCTTGGAATTTTATGTATGGAAAGATGTCAAAACTTATCTGTCCTGTATTTGTATCCTATAGGGTGAAGGCAATGGCCATAGGCTGATGGGACTATCTGGCAGGCACCTTTTCTTTGAGGGGCGTCCACTGCAAATACACCCTTCTCTTGGTTGTGTGACAGTGTCCCCTGAGCAGGGTGGTTTGATCCTGGTTGCCTCACCCTAGTTGAGGCAATCAGAGTCTTTGTCCCATGAATCTTAGATTATTTTATTAATATTTTTAAAAATATTTTTAAAAGATTCCTATTTGTTTATTTGTCAAAGAGAGAGAGCAGAAGCACGGAGAGCTGCAGTCAGAACAGGCAGAGCAGACAGAGGGAGAAGCAGGCTCCCCGCTGAGCAAGGAGCCCACCCCCACCCCCCCAATGTGGGACTTGATCCAGGACCCTGGGATCATGACCCGAGCTGAAGGCAGATGCTTAACCCACTGAGCCACCCAGGCATCCCTGAATCTTAAAGTATTGAACTAGACCCCCAAGACTGAATGATTTCCTGCTAAGTCTCTTTAATGTCATTTCTTTTTTTTTAACAATGTTTTTAAAAAGGTTTTTATTTATTTGTCAGGAAGAAAGAGAGAGTGAAAGGGAGCACAAGCAGGGGGAGCAGCAGAGGGAGAGGGAGAGGGAGAAGCAGCTCCCCTGCCAAGCAAGGAGCTGGATGCAGGACTCAATTCCAGGGTCCTGGGACCATGACCTGAGCCAAAGGCAGATGCTCAACCCACTGAGCCACCCAGGTGTTCCTCTTCAATGCAATTTCTTTTGAGAATTTTACCTAGCTGACCTACAGTTGATTTCTTCCAAGCTACCCTTGTCACTGTCCTGTGACACTTGTTCGTTGCTTTGGTTTCTTGAATTTTGTAAAACATTTGCATTCTTCTGATCAAATTTGTTGTTGTTGTGAAGAAGCTCCCACCTGTAGGTTTTTACTATTTGCAATGTATGCAACCGTGATCAAGGAAGCGTGTGGTTCTGCCATCAAGTGTGTATACCAGGCCAGGCAGAGCTCTGAGCTCTGTAATTTGAGACACTAATGTCTCGGGGGCCGGGTGGTGGGATGTTGGTGGCAGGGTGAGGGGCTCCAGGCCAGACCTGAAGTTCTCCCCTTTTAAGGCAAGAAAGGTAGTAGATAATCTGACACCTAGTTCCTATGAAAAGTGGCCACTTGATGAAAATTGCAAGTACGTGTTCAGATATTGTGGGGCGATGGAGCATCTTCTGTTCATGCTGGAACAAGGCAGGGGCAGCGTGACTAGCCTGGCTCTGCCCAAGCACCGTCCAGAAGTCATGAGAGTCAAAACTGGAGGCAGCAAGCCTGCAGTTAATTCCTGCTCAAGCCTCTATTAGAATCTTGGTCCCTTAAAAATATGAAATATTTCTCATTGTGCTACACAACCTGGTCTTAGAAAGCCTTAGTGAGGGCAGAATCTGGAGAGGCAGGTCAGTGACAATTATCTGTGGCATTGTCCCTCAAAAAGATTAGTAAATTCCCCACTACTTGTATAACATTTCCGATGAACTTAAAACTGCATGTCCTTACTGTGATTCAAACATTTGTCAAATAGCCTTATCACTTTTGTCATTAAAATCCCACCCTCACTCCCGCCCCTCGCCCCGCCCCCCCCCCCCGCGCGCGCGCGCGCGCGCACACACACACACACACACACACACACCCCGCCAGGGGAAGGGAGAGCAAGACTGTGGCCATCTGTTCTGCCCGAAGATGCACCCCCACCCCCAGGGGGCAGTGGGGCACGGGGCTCTCCCTGGGATTTCATAAGGATCTCAGGCTGTGGGCGTGAGCAGCTGTGTTCTTGCGTCCAGTCAAGAGGGGCCCCAGCTGCAGCGTCTCCTGTGCTGCGGGAGGGGTTCCTCAGCGTGCAGAGGGCAGCGGCACCTCCCTTCCCGGTCTCCCATGGCA